>NC_143581.1:173025731-173673022 GCF_048544385.1 Mastigoproctus giganteus | reverse complement strand
CTCAAAATGGAAAGTGGAATGCAATGTGCTATCATCGGCAAAACTATGGATAGGATTTCCAATCAATGGAAGAAGGTCATTAATATACAAGAGGAAAACAGTGGGGGAAAGAACTGAACCTTGGGGGACACCGGCATTAGTGGAGAAGTTAGAAGACAGAGACCCATCTACCATCACCCTCAGTGAGCGATCAGAGAAAAAACTGGATAACCAATTACTAAAAACAGTTGGCAAACCATTAGATGGAAGCTTGTTTAGAAGACCTTTATGCCAAACACGATCGAAAGCCTTTGAGATGTCAAGAGCAACTACTTGTGTTTCACCGAACCTTTCCATTGAATTAGTCCATAAATGGGTAACATAAGCCAGAACATCACCAGTGGATAGACACTGACAAATCCATACTGGCGATCGTTGATCAGACGGAAGGTTTCTAGGTAGTTTAAGAATTGGCGGTTAATTGGTTTCTCCACTTCTTTAGAAAGAGTAGAAGTAATTGCAATGGGACGATAATTGGATGGGAGGGATTTGTCATCCTTTTTTAGGAACTGGCCAGATATGACCAAATTTCCAAGCAGAAGGAAAAACACTTTTGCAATAACAAAGTGAAAAAAGGTGGCAAAGAATAGGAGTAAGTTCAGGAGCACAGGTTTTGAGAACAAGTGGAGAAATACCATCGGGACCTGGAGCTTTCTTAGCATTAAGATTCGTCAAAATCCTTCTGACATCCTTTTGACGGAAGACCACAGGAGACAATGAATGGAGCGTGTTGGGAATGGTGGGAAGTGTTTTACCAAGATCATTAATTTTTGAGTTGGAAAAAAAATGGGATGCTAGCAGGTCAGCTGTATCCTTGGCTGAAGTGACAACAGGACCATCTGTTTTGGACAGAGGTGGGAGCAGAGATGGGCAAAAGTTGCGGCCGATAGCTTTGGCAAGAGACCAGAATGGTCGGCTACCATTAGGGCAAGAAGCAAGTTTTCTATCTTAGCCAGTTCAAACTCTAGTTTGGATTCATTAATAACTGCTTTACAATTGTTGCAAGCTTTGGTGTAAGCAGAAAATGAAACAGAAAAATTAGAAAGAAGTCAATTACGATATGAAACATTCTTCTCTTGAACAGCCTTAGCACATTTATTGGAAAACCAAGGTTTAGATAAAGGACGAGATTTTAAATTGGAGTGTGGGATAAAGGATTCCATTCCTGTCAGAATAATTTCACTGACACGATCTGAGCAAACGTTGACATCAGAAGTTTTGAACCAATAATCTGACCAAGGAAAAGAAGAAAATAAATCTCCCAGGTCATTCCATTTTGCATTCTTGTAATGCCAAACAACACGATGTTGGGAATAGTCATGAGATAAAGGCTCCACAGGAGCAGAGACAAATACCAAGTTGTGATCTGAAGTGCCTAATGGACCTCTCACTTCGAACGTGTACTTAGAAGGGTTGTTTGTGAGAAAAGGATCAAGCGTGTTGGTTTTATGATTAGGATTGTCCGGTATTCTTGTAGGTAAATGAACAATCTGTGCAAGGTCATTAGAAAATGCAAAAGCCTCAGCATCTCGACCAGCTATGTCGGTGTGACTAGAAAATGGAAGCCAGCTGGAGTTGTGAACATTAAAATCACCAAGGAAAATTACCTCACTGTTAGGAAAGTTAGACTGCAGAAAGTCAAGTTGCAAAGAGAGGAAGTCAAAGAGCTCCAAGTGATTAGTGGAGTTGGGAGAACGGTAGAGACAACAGACGAATTTGACACAATCAGGTAGAGAGATTTTAAGCCAGAGAACATCAAAGAGAGGGGGATTCCAAATTGGCAAGTCTCTGACAGGGTATATCAGAACGGACATATGCACAATTACCACCTTTGAGGCGAAAGGAATCATACAGCGAATAATTTGGGCATCTGAGATGAGCAGTAGTTGAATCAACCGATAACTGAGATTCTGTCAGAAAATGTACATGGGGTTTGGCAGACTGCAAGTGGAAATGGACATCGTTAAGATTAGAATTAAGACCATGTATATTTGTGAAATGAATTAGGAAGTGCTTAGGAGGTTTAGATCTTTTCGCAGATAAGCTTGCTCTATTAGTTTGACAATTCATGGTGTATTCAATAGTAAGAAAAAGTGAGTGGGACATGCTGCATGAAGTTTTTGGATATGGCGTACACATGGTTAGAATATACCCAGATCCTTGACATAATGTGGCCTCGACAATGTTCCCTGCATGCCCACTACTCGGACTATCTCCAGTCACTATCTGGCAGAGTAGAGGTAGCAGGATTATACACTAGCTGATTCGGAAGCCTCCTAGAGAGTTACCAATAGGTTCGGTCCAGTGTACTAACTAGCGGCCGGCCTGCGAACACCGTTTTAGAGATGTACCCTCGAATATAAGGAATATTGGATCTCGCCACGATGTTCATCATAACCTCAAAAATCGTCAATCACATTGCATGATGGAAGAGATAGGGAAGGGTCGACCGGAACTTAGCTCTAGAGACTAAACATGGGTTCCACCACTTCAAGCCTCCAATAAGCAAACTGGTGGTATTGCACCGGTTGATGAGAGTCATCTACCACCTAGTACTGCCTGGTAACATAGAAGGGTGGCATTCCTCCATGTGGTGTGGGCGCCACACCTCGACCCCTGCTTACGTTGGTTCACACCAGGATGGTCACCCACCATGTACTTTTGCATGGAGGTTATACCCAGGATTACTAACAGTTCCACCATCGTGAAGGTGCAAGCAGAGGATTTGGCTGTCACAGACCGTCCAGACTTCGCCGAAATTGGGTACACTTGACTTGAGTGTCACCCGAACATCAGTTCCATCAGCGTTTTAGACTCCCAGGTAGAAAGTGCAGCTTGTGTAGCATATCTCAGAGTTTGTCTGTGATATGCTAGACAAGCTGCCCGTGGTATCAAAGCTGGTCCTTGAAAAGACCTCAAGGACCAGCTTTGATATCACGTGAGTCTTTGTGGGATCCATTCCTTCGAATTCTATTAGAGCCTTCTTCCACTCGCCCTCTATTCTGGATATCATGACCTCCTTTGTTTCCTCTTCAGCTGCTGTGGGTTGAATGTCTTCTTTCTCTTCCTCCTCTGGTTCGGTGGTATGTTCTTCCTCTTCTGGCTCCATATTCTTTATTAGCATTAGCATTAGCATTAGCATTAGTAGAGACATTTGATGCAAGAAACAAGCTTATGCAGCATCAGCCAAAAAAAAAAAAAAAAAAACCCACTTCCACTTCACCCCTCTGTTCTTTCAAAATACCTGTCCAGCTGAGCCTTAAACTTATTTAGGCTATCAACCTCCACGACAAGGGATGGAAGTCGGTTCCACCAACCAACCACCCGCTGGCTAAAGGCAAATTTCCGCACGTCTCTCCTACATCTGTCTTTCCTCAATTTGAATTAAGCCCTCTCAGGTGATTTTTCTGAGCTAGAGGAAGAATCCCATCAGCATTGAGCATGCTTAAACCATTCAAGGCTTTATACACCTCTATCAGATCACCTCACTGGTGCCTAGTCTCCAGACACTGTAATTTGCAAAACTTAAGCCTTTCTTCGTAAGAGCACCCCTTTGTTCCATTCACTAATCTTGTTGCCCTTCTCTGTACTCGTTCCAGCAGCTCTACATCCTTCTTGAAATGAGGCCTCCAGACCTGTATACAGTACTCTAGGTGTGGCCTGACCATTGCCTTATACAATGGAATAATCACCTCCTTATCCCTGCTGAAAAAATTCCTGTATATCATTGACAATACTCCATGAGCTACTCTTGCGGCCCGTCTGCACTGCTCAGAGAACTTCATATCTGCCTGCACAATTATCCCCAGGTCCTTTTCATTCTCTACCACTGTCAGTGTAGTACCACAGAGTTGATACGTTGCTCTGGGGTTGCTGTTTCCCATGTGTAGTACTTTACATTTCTCAATGTTAAACTTCATTTGCTACCTCTCAGCCCGTCTGCTCAACCGTTCCAGATCCTGTTGCAGCAGCATAGTGTCAGTAGTGTCCTTGACAACCTTGCCAACCTTTGTATCGTCTGCAAACTTGGACATTAAGCTTGATATACCATCATTAATATCGTTTATAAATACAGAAAACAATAATGGACCCAACACTGAGCCCTGAGGGACTCCACTAATAACATTAGTCCACGATGAGCAGTGTCCATTGATTACCACTCTCTGTCTTCTCCCCCCCAACCACCCCTTTATCCATAGCAACAGTTTGCCTCCAATGCCACACTGCTCCAATTTGTGTAGCAGTCTTCCATGCGCAACAGTATCAAAAGCCTTTCTAAGATCCAAGTATATAATATCAAAGTTATTCCCTGCATCCAGTTCTTTTGTGACTGCATCATAGTATCCAATCAAGTTGGTCAGGCAAGACTTCCCCTTAACAAAACCATGCTGTGTCTGAGCTATAACTGAAGTCTTGTCTAAATGATCCTGCAGTGCTTCTTTAACCAGTGCCTCCATTAATTTTCCTGGAACAGAAGTTAAGCTCACAGGTCTATAATTACTTGTGTCATCCTTTGATCCTCCTTTGTGAATTGGGGTCACATTTGCACATTTCCAGTCTATGGGTACCTCCCCTGAGTCCAAGGAAGCTCTCATTATTATGGCTAAGGGTTTGCTTACTTCCTTTGCTGCCTCCTTTAATATAACTGGATAGATCCCATCCACCCCGGGTGCCTTTCTTGTGTTTATCTTCAACAGTTTCTCCTCCACTTTACTCCCAGTTATTTCAAGATTCTGTAGCTTACTGGTAGAGTTGAATACACCTCTGGCATTCCCCTCGCTGAATAACTCCTCATGTGTGAATGTCGATGCAAAATATTCATTTAGTTTGTTAGCTACCTGAGCAGGATCATCAACACTTGACACATTAATATCAAGTGGACCAATCTGATTCATCCCCTTCCTTCTAGAGTTTACATAAGTAAAGAACTCTTTGCTGTTTTTCTTTGCATCCCTTGCCAAGGATTTCTCGTAATCTGCCTTCGCCTGCCTAACCTCCTTTGTAACTTGGTTGCATATCAACTTGTATCTATCATAGGCTTCTGTGTCATGTGTTAATTTGTAAGTATCCCATGCATTTTTCTTCTCTGCCATATGCCTCATTAGTTCATCTGACATCCATTTTGGCGTAAACCTTGAACAATATTTCTTAGTTGGTATGTAAAGCCTAGTAGCTTCCAAGATAAGTTCTTTGAATGCTTCCCATTTTGAATTTGCTGTTGTTAACATCATCAGTTGGTCCCACTGTATAGAATTTAAATACTGTCTCAGTCCATCGTAGTCGCCTTTACGGAAGCAATAACCCTTTCCTTTACCCCTAATGGTAGTTACCTCTTTGAGTAAATCCCACTTCAGCACACTGTGATCACTGCCACCTAGTGGTTCATTTATCTGCAGATTCTTAATGCATGAAGAATCACTGCTGATAATCAAATCAAGAGTATTACTCCCTCTAGTTGCCTCCCGAACATGCTGATGTAGAAAACAATCATCCAATAAATCCACAAAAGCCCTGCTAGTGTGTGAGTAACCAGCCCCCAAATTCCAGTCAATATCTGGGAAATTAAAATATCCCATTATAAGACTCTCTGATTTACTGGCCCACTCTATTTCCCTGTACAGTTCCTTATTATACTCATCAGAGTCATTAGGCCTATAGCACACTCCTACTCTCAATTTTGATCTCCCAATGCTTATGTCACACCAAACTGACTCAACACTGCACTGTCCAGCGATGTCGACTGGCTTCACTTCCTTGGTTTTTATGTGTTTCTTAACTAATAGCATAACCCCTCCCCCCTTCCTATCCTGTCTATCCTTTCTGTAGACGTTGTACTCCCCAAATTGCAGTTCTGCATCCCTTATATCTGTGTGACACCACGTCTGTGATATCCCAACAATATCTGCCTTTGATGTTTTGAGCAATACCTCAAATTCATCAAATTTATTTACTAAACTCCTAGCATTGGTGTACACGCAAGAATACCTGCACCTGTTTCTATTCTTATCTACCCTAACACAACTCAATGGCTCCCAGCAGTCTCTGAAATACCATGCATCTTGTTTTTCAAACTTCTGCTCATTCTAATAGAAGCAGTGCAAGAATCTCTTTCCCCTCTGCCAGTGGCTACTGTCAATCTATTGGTCTTTGTCTCCCCCCAAGCTAGCAGTTTTCCAACCCACCTAACACTGCCTCGATAGCATCAGCAAATATTCATGCACCCTTTCTATTTCAGTGTATCCCATCCCTGTAGAAGCAATCTCTCCTGTTAACAAGTACAGTCCAGGCTGAAAAAAATTCTACCCCTTGAGCCTTGCACAGTGTTTCCAGGGCCGAATTGATCGACAAGGCTCTCATCATATACTCCCTCCTATCGTGTCTGGGCAGAATTGCAGACACTTTCAAATTCAACCCTAATTCTCGGCTTTTGTTCAACAGTGACCTGTACTTGTTAAGTAATTCTGCCGGTCTCCTACTCTTAATATTATTAGTGCCAACGTGTACAACTATATCACCTGTTGTGCTCTTAAAAGATGATATTCGCTCTACAACGTCATCAACCTTTGTCCCTGGCAGACATACCCTGGTCCTATTCCACCTATCTTTTTTACAAAGCATGTTCCCCGTTTCCCTGACAATAGATCACCAACAACTACTAGTTCCTTCGGGACCAGCGCATTCTGCCTTGGGGGTTGCCTCTGTGTCATGCGATGCCCAAGTGCAAGCTCTTGCGTTGATGTGGGCAGCTGAGAGCTTGATGGGCCCCTCAATTTAGTTTCTTCGAGGGCATCCACCCTGTCCTTCAAGCTCTCATATAGGCCCACAAGAACGCCGAGTTGTTGCCTGATATCGATACACTCCTTGCATCGTGCACACACAAAGACATTCCCCTTGGCAGTATCATGTCCCGTACCCGATTGTCCCAAACATCAAGCAAACAGTGCATTTTATAAGGCTGTGAGTCAGAGGACAACTGCCCCCCTCAGTTCTGCTCTGAGCCACAGCACTTCCATTAGCTTGAGCCTTTTGCTTTGCTGCTCTGGTCTGAGTCATGATTCTATTATTTTATTAATTAATTATAATTAATTATGTTATGTTATTAATTATGTTAAATATAATTAATTATATTACGTTTGTAATCTAAGTCGTTATATGTATTTATTTAAACGTACAATTTAACTGCTAACGAAGTTCAACTAACGCTATCTAGTACGGTATATAACTATTGTATCACAAAGGCGGGAAAGATCGCTCACGTCGTGCCTGATTTTTTCCAAGAATGCAGGAGCTATCAGGTTCTTCCTGATGATGGTCCTTCTCTGGTCCGCTATTGTTGACCTGAACATCCGGGAATCATTCCAGCCACTTGGTATATAGTCTTGCCCTGTAAGTTGTCATATCGGTCTCCAGCTTCGTTATTTCGTAGTATGCTCGCATGATGTAAGTATTCATTTCGATGCTCCACTTTATGTGTTGGCGTTTTCTTCAATCATGGGTGGTCACTAGCGCAGTAAGCAATTCCAGTTTATGGGGCTGGATGGTCTTGCCCTTCTCTTGTGGTAGCCATATGGGGCACAGCGGCACTCGCTCCACTCTCTTCCTCGGGAGACCGTCTCTGATTTTTCGAACCGACTCTTCTACCTGAACGCGAGTGACTTTATCCTGCGCCACACTCGATGCAGTATAATTAATATTTCTCTGTGACATCATCCATATATGGAGGGGGACCTGTTTAGCTTCGGCTTATGTCCAGTGGTAATTCTCAGGAGTGATGCCAGATGGCGCCACAATCTGCCTTAGCTGAAACTGAAGCTTGGGGTAGGTAGGTCCCTTGGAGCAACTTTCACGATGTTTATTTTATTAATTTTTATTACTATTAATTTATTTATTACTTTTATTATTATTATTATTAGCTATATGGTGAAAGAAAGCCTGAGGCTTATGCTGCAGGCGCCTCCGTAGCAGTTCGTAGCACACGCATCTTGATTAGACCGGGTTTCAAGCCTGTGACCACCGAATATGGAAGATGTGGAAAAGTCAGGGAATGACTACCACATATCCCCAGAGCAATATGGCCTTATTTGTGAATGCTCCAAATAACAAACAAGCTTATGCTGCACCAGCCAAAGAAAAAAAATTTCTGAATCACACTGAGAGAGAGAGAGAGAGAGAGAGAGAGAGAGAGAGAGAGAGAGAGAGAGAGACACAGAGAGTCAGTGTAGAAGGGAATCATCAAGAAAAAGAAGAATGATGATTATACCCAGCTCAGGACCCTGGGTGTGCCATGTCCATACTTCCCAGATGTGAGCCCCTGGGGCATATATTTCTATATATATACCGACATGTGTATATATACAAAGGGTACTAGGAACGTTTTGCAATACAGCTTTGTTTATTTAATTTTTTCAAAGTAATTTCCTCTACATTCAATACACCTCTCCATCCTCCGAAACCAATCTTTAAACCAGTTCTGACAAGTTTCACTAGAGAGTAAAGCACACTCGTTGTCCCAAGCCCGTAGAAGGTCCTCATCACTGGAAAACCGCCTCCCTTTTAGCTTCATTTTCACATGCGGGAACAGTGCAGAGTCGCAGGGAGCAAGGTCTGGGCTGTAGGGAGGGTGCTCGAGAAGTTTCAGTCCTGTCGTGGTCAAATATTCGGTGCAGGCTTTGGCGCGGTGAGCCGGAGCATTTTCGTGATGGAGGTACCAGGTGTCCATTCTTGACTTTGGCCGCAGGTTCTTCATAGATCCAATGACTTTAGGCAGGCATTGTTCAGTATACCACTTAGCTGTGACTGTCTTCTGCGTGTCCAAAACGACACGTTCCACAATTCCACGCGATTTGAAAAATACAGCTATCATTTTCTTCTTTACAGATCGGGATTTTCTGACAATTACGGGTGTGTCGTCATCATCAAAGACCCAAACTTTGTTTTGAGCCTTGGTCGGCAGATCGTAATAGTACAGCCAAGTCTCGTCACCTGTCACGATGCTGTTCACATACCGAGATTGTCCCTTATCAAACTTTTTTAACATCTCCCGGCACCAAGTCACACGTCGTGTCATCTGCTCTTCAGTCAGTTGATGCGGCACCCAGAGAGAACAAAGTTTCTTCACGTGCAAATGATCTTGCAGAATCGAACGAATTGCTGGTGCATTTAGGCCCAAAGTATCCTCTATCTGTTGGTAGGTCACTTGCCTGTTTTCGTCAAGCATTTTCCTCACAGCAGTAACGTTTTCCTCCGTAACTGACGTTCGTAGCCTTCCCGGCCTCTCAGAATCCTCCAGGGTGAAATTTCCCCTTTGGAATTCTCTATACCACCTGAATATCGTTGTACGATGTGGACAATCATCATCTAGTGCAAGAGTCATTTCTTCTAAGCACTGGTCTATGGTTAAACCACGCACGAAATTATACTGCAAAACTGTCCTTATCTCATTTCGTGACTACGATGCCATCGCAAGCACTTTACACTCTCACTACTAATGAATAACTGAGCCCATCGACTTGGCGCGGCGGCTACTATGCACGTATGAACATGTCTCAACATGCAGCAACAAGCAGCTTCCTGTGATTCATTGTTGCGTTATATTGCAAAACGTTCCTAGTACCCTTTGTATATATATATATATATAGAAATAATATTTCGGATTAATATTATTTATACACAATATTATATTGTGTATAAAAAATATATATATATATATATATATATATATAGAGAGAGAGAGAGAGAGAGAGAAATAATAATAAGTATATTTTATACACAATTTCCCCCCCTGGAGGGAAATTATGAATATTTTTTTTTGCTGTCTATCATGCTTCATTATTAGTTATAAACTATGGGAAATGAACTGAGTACTTATTGCGTCTCCATTATATGTCTTGCTGTAAACCCAATGTCACTTCGCTACAAGTAACAGCAAGTGGCATTGAAATCGACTGAAAATAGCTTTAACAATTGTAGCCGTTGCTTCTTCCTCAGTCAGGGGAACAAAGGCCTTTGTCTGAACTACATCACCACATGAATGAGATCTGACTGGCTGCCTGTTGGGTGGCGTACGAATTTGCCTATCCAGACAGCTGAATTCAATTAATTCAGTAATTATTATTATATATAAAAAAAAATTAATATGTTGTTGATGATGATGGTGTCACCAACAATATCAAATATAGACTGATTACTTAATATTACTTGATTGATTTAAATTGAACTATAGTGAATTTTATTAATGTGTGATACACTCACATGTGACCATAATCGTACCTTGCATCTACAAGTCAAGTGACCCACCAGCATTTATTTTCTGGCCTGCCCACAGCGCCACCTGATGACAGTTCAGTGAATCTTGATTTTCAGGAGATTGTTTTTCAGATTAGACAATTTCAGGGACAGTCTAGAAATTCGGTAGACGATTTAGCTAGTGCTCATCCCAACTAGACATACAAGCTAATATGAGTTCTCGCGATGAATCGAGCTCCTCACCTGAGAAGCCCTACGATTCGGAGCTGCTGCCCCACCAAAATCTTGGGGGAAAACCAAGGATTAAAAAGAAGTAGACCAAGAAAAGGTCTTGGGCTTGTCCCCTATCCTCTAACAATCCATCGCCAAGTGATGATAACAGCAGAATCCTTTCTGCTGACCCAAACTTGACTTCAGCATCTCCACTCCAGTGGCAGCATCCATTCTAGAGTCTTTTGAAACGGCTCTTCCAACCCCACCTTCTACACTTCTCAATCCAACTTTGCAGCTCCCATCTTCTAAACAACCAGGCTCAACCCCATCTGCTCCCAGTTGCTGTTCTGATGTAACTTCACCTTCAGGCAAAAGCAGACTGGCCTCTTTGGCCAAGTGTTCCTAACCTGGGAAAAAATGGAAATATTTATGCTACTATTACAACTGCCCATTCAGTTCATTTAAATGTGAAGGACATAATTGACTTTTATGTGTATTTGGTCAGCAATCAGATTACACTAATAGCCAAGTTTCACACGTGCATGGGATATCAGAACAGCAACGAATGAGGAAGCAGTAGCCACACAGGAATAACTTTGTATTAGACACAAAAAGTACCCAATGCAGAAGTGTGGTTGACTCAAGAAGTCCTATTACTTTCACTTCATATCAAATTAAGGTTAATGAAATAACCTGAAAAGGCCCTAGACAAACATGGTAATTGTAATAAGTATCTTTTCAGTGTGCAGGGCACTATGGCCTTAGTTGCTGATTTGCTGTTAAACTCACACTTAAACAACTTCCAAGTTCATCTAATATGAAATTTTTCCATCAGGAAGAAACAGTGTGAGCCATTCCAACAAATTATACAAGAATTGGAAAAGATACCAGTGGAGGTAAAATGTAAGCATTATGGTAGATTACTACTGGTCTCTGTTGTTCTTGTTGTAGTAGGGTTTCAGGAGGATCAGCGACCAAGGCCATATTGCTCCATGTATGCTGTTTGTAAATTGCATGTGTTTTGAGGTCGATTTTCTTTTTGCTGGACGACAAACCCAAGTTTCCAGGAGAAAAGACCATGCTACCCTTGCCTGAGATCAACTAACTCAGCCATGTTGCGAAAAAGGCCCATACAAATACCTGCCATCATCGACGGTACTCGAACTCAGTTCTTTTCCACCCAGTGTGGGGAGAACGCCTGTTCTATCAATTGTGCTACCCACTATAAATGGGTCTCTGAAAACGATGTCTGCAATAAATGAAATGTGCATTTCAGACTAACGGACTAGAATTCATTCCAAGAAATCTGTTAAATGTTTACTTCATTAATATTAGTTTTCCTTCTTCTCTTTCAGATCTATGCATTTTATTACAAACGGTACATTTTCATTCAGATAAATAAAAATTTACAAAATACGGAAATAAGTTTTTTCCCCCCAAACTTATGCAATTAAATAAAAAAATAAATAAAATAACAAATAAATAAAAACAAGATGCCAATTTTGAAATCAGCATGGAAAACTTAAGAAATGTATTGTATTACAGTAGAAATCCAATTTTGCTACTTTCAGTTTTCCAACCTATGTTATCCACTGTATGTAAAATATCTGGTGCATGCTTTGCACGTTTTGTACATCAGAAAAGCAGTCCTTGTCTAAATGCTACAATTATATCCATACAAATTGTTGTATTCTGCTAGTATGTTATTCGCTCTTAACATGTATCATTAACTCTTACTTGGAGAAATATAGCTGGAAAACAATTCTTTATAGTTCCACATCTGTGTAAAAAGTGTTCCGCACCTGCTCCCATATTATTCTGTTTCAGCGTTTATTTCATTCAAAACATGTTGCAGCAATGAAATATTTTTTTTTCTTATTATCCTATAAAACAATTGTAAAATTAGCATTAGCATTACTAGAGGCATACAATGCAAGAAAGCAAGCTTATACAGCATCAGCAAAAAAAGAAAAAAAAAAAAAACCTCCATTCTTTCCAAATGCTTGTCCAGCTCATCCTTAAGTTTATTTAAACTATCAACTTCCACAACAAAAGATGGAAGTCTGCCGACCGGGCTAGCAGGGTGGGTAAAGTGCCCACCTGGCAACGCAAAGTTCGCGAGTTCGAATCCCGCCTCGGGCTTGGATCAAAGTACTGCAAAAACCTTGAGAGGTGCATTATGGCCACAGAAGCCTATGCGCCAACAACTACCAAAAAAAAAAAAAAAAATTGGAAGTCTGTTCTACGAATCAGCCGCCCGCTGGCTAAAGGCAAATTTCCACACATATGTTCTACAACTGTCTTTCCTCAATTTGAATCTATGCCCTCACAGGTTCGTAATCTGAGCAAGAGGAAGAATCCCATCAGCATGCAGCTTGCTCAACCCATTCAAGGCCTTATACACCTCAATCAGATCCCCTCGCACGTGCTTAGGCTCAACCCGCTGCAATTTTCAGAAATTAAGCCTTTCTTGGTAAGTGGACCCTTCGTTCACCTCACCAGCCTTGTTGCCTTTCTCTGTACATGCTCAGGCAACTCTTCATCATTCTTAAAATGGGGCCTCCAGACCTGTACTCAGTACTCTAGGTGTCGCCTGACCATTGCCGTATACAAAGTGATAAACACTTCCTTTTGTCTACTAGCAAAATTCCTGTGGTAGTAACCCCATGACCTACTCTGGCAGTCTGTCTGCATTGCTCAGAAAACTTCATATCTGACTACACAATTACTCCCAGATCTTTTTCATTTTATACCACCCTAAGTGCAATACCACACGGTACGTTTCGCTGGGGTAACTTCCACCCATATGCAGTATTTTGCATTTGTCAATGTTAAACTTCAATTGCTACTTCTCAGCCCATCTGCTCAAATCTAGATCTTGTTGCAGGCACATTGCCATTAACAACCCTGCCAACCTTCGTATCATCTGCAAAATTCCACATTAAGCCTAATATACTTTCGCCAATATCAGTATCATTTTGCGTTTTGAAGTTATGATGGACATCATGGCAAGATCCAATCTTTCTTACATTTCAAGGGTACAGCTCTAAAACGGTGTTCCTTGGTCGGCCACTGGTTAGTACACCGAACTGAATCTATTGGTAACTCTCTAGGAGGCTTCTGGATCAGCTGGTATATAATCTCGCTGCCAGACAATGACTGGAGGGATTCCAAGTAGTGTGCATGCAGGGGGCATTGTCGAGGTCACATTATGTCAATGAGCTGGATATATTTTTACCACGTGTATGCCATATCGAAAAACTTTACTACTTCATACACCATGCCTCCCCACTTTTTCTTTCTACTGAATACACCATGAATTGTCAAACTAATAGAGCAAACTTATCTGCAAAAAGAACTAAACCTTCGAAAAACTTCTTCGCTCATTTCTCAAATATACGAGGTCTCAGTTCTAATCTCAATGATGGCCACTTCCACTTAGTTTGACAAACACCGTGTACTTTTTCTGACAGAATCTCAGTTATTGGTTGATTCAACCACTGCTCATCTCAACTGTCCGAATTATTCGTTGTACAATTCTTTTCAATTCAAAGGCGGTACTTGTGGTGCATATGTCCGTTCTGATGTTCCCTGTCCGAGACAGTTATTTGGAATCTCCTGTTTTCGATCTTCTCTGGCTTAAAATCTCTCTACCACATTCCGCCAAATTAATCGGTTGCCACTATCATTCTCCAAATTCCACTAATCACTTAAAACTTTAAATTCCTCCAGTCCAACTCTCCTAAAAAGAGTGGTAAATTTGTTTGGTGATTTTAATGTTCACAACTCCAGCTAGCTTCTTTTGTTCTTGTTTTCTGTTACACAGACCCATGTTGTCGAGATGCTGAGGCTTGAGTAATTACTAATGACCTCACACATTGTTCATTTGACCACTGGAATACCTGACAATCCTAACCACACAGCCAACACACTTGATATTTTTCTCACAAACACCCATTCAAGTACATGGGTGAGGTGAGTGGTCCTTTAGACACCTCAGATCACAACTTGGTGATGGTCTATTCTCCAATTGAGCCTTCTCTCATGCCTATTCCCAACATCGTGTTTGGCATTAAAAGAATGCACAACGGAATGATCTGAGATTTCTTTTCTTCTTTTCCGTGGTTGGATTAAATTTTCTCAGATCGTGTCAGTGAAATTATTCTTATAGGCATGGAATCCTTTATTCTACACACCACCTTAAAATCTCATCCTTTATCTAAACCTTGGTTTTTCCAGTAAATGTGCTAAGACTGTGCAAGAGAAGAATATTTCATATTGTAATTGGCTTGTTTCCAAATCTTCAGTTTCATTATCTGCGTACACCAAAGCTCACAATTGTAAAGCAGTTATTAACCAATCCAAACTAGAATTCGAACAGGCTAAGAGTAGAAAACATGCTTCTTGCAGAAATAGTAGCCGAGCATTCTGGTCTCTTGCCAAAGCTATTGACCGCAACTTTTGCCCGTCTCTGTCAAATCCAGATGGTTCTATTGCCACTTCAGCCAAAGATAAAACTGACTTGCTAGCATCCTATTTTTCTTCCAATTTGCGTATTAATGATCTTGGTAAACTACCTCCCACCATTCCCCGTATGTTGTATTCAATGCCTCCTGTGGTCTTCCATCAAAAGGATGTCAGGATTTTTAATAATCTTGATGCTAATAAAAGCTGCAGGTCCTAATGGTATTTCTCTTGAACTTACACCTCTATCGCCAGTATGGATTCCGTAAGTGTCAATCCACTGGTGATATTCTGGCTTACGTTACCTATTTATGGACAAATTCAATGGAAAGATTTGGTGAAACTCAAGCAGTTGCTCTTGACATTTCAAAGAGTTTCGATCGTGTTTGACATAAACCTTCTTCCATTGACTGGAAATCCTATTCATTGTTTTTCTGATGATAGCACATTGCATTCCGCCTTCCAGTTCGAGAAACCTTGGCCTGTTGAAGGTTTCAACTTTTTGAATATCCACTACCAATTCCTTAAATGCTGATCTCCAGATAATTCTCCAGTGGGAGAAAGATAGCTTAGTTGATTTCAATCCTTCTAAAACTCAGTCCTGTCATATTGATTGCAAAAAGGATTCTTCTGCTCCCACGCCTGTCCTTGATGACACTCCGATTTCTAGGCAAAATCATATATCTCTATCGGGGATTACTCTGACCTCTAATCTCTCTTGGTATAAGCACATTACAAATATTCCATCCTTTGCATCTAAAAAAAGGGTTTTCTTTCGCTCTGGGCGTTACTTTTCTAAACAACTGTTCACTCTGAACAAATTGCAAATCCATCCTACCAAGGAATATTGTTCTCACATCTGGGGTGGTGTCTCCAAAATCTCTTCTAGATTCCATTCAAAAGAGGGCATTTAGTTAATTAATGACTCATTTCTGAGTCTCTCCACTCTCTCTTTCTCATAGACGTTCTCTTTCTGCTGCATGCCTTTTCTATAGATACTTCCGTGGGCACTATTCTGAATTGGCTTTATAATTCCTGCAAAGCAGTCCTCCTTCACAGCAGTCCGAACCCCTGCTGTTACTACTCAACACTTTTACTGTCAACTAGAAACTTTGTCTTCTCCTTTTCATATTCCTCATCTATTCATTCAACTTCCATTTTCTGAAACCTGATTATCACAATCTACAGATGTTCAAGTCTTAATATCAACAAATATATTTTTCCATCATCTGAAACTCCAACCCATGCCCGGTACTAAGTACTATAGGTTGTTTGGGGTGTCCATAAAAAAAAAAAAAAAAAAATTAGAAATACTTTGTAGTGTTTTTTTTTTTTTATATTAAACCTTACACTGTCTCTAATTTCAAAAATAATTAACAAAAACTGTTGTCATATGGTGTGATTCCAAACTTTTAGGTGGGAATGTATTGTTTTTGTTTTTAGTCTGTATATGTGGCTGACAGGCAACAGTTATTCTAGGGGACTGATATTTTGGCAGTGTTATCAGCTAGGTTGCTTCTTGTGATCCTAATGTGGTTTAGAAGCCACCAGAAGAGGATGTCAAATGAAGAGAATAAAGTATCTGATGAATTCTGGATATAACCAGATGAGGACTGTACGTCATCGTTGATAATGTTTATAACATACATAATGAATCAGTATACATCATATATCTTTGGTAATTGTTACGCAATTTAGGGCTAGGTCTACCGCATATAATTCTGCTATATATTTGTATATATACAGGGTGATTCACTACCAGTGCGACAAACTTGCAGGAGGTGTAGGGGGCACAAAGACAAATCGGAATCACATAGCATTGCAGGGTCCAAAATGCCTTCGTCATGCGGTAGAGGACGTTGAACGGGAGGTCGCGTGAACAGCGATCCTGCTGGAAGTCAGCATTTGCAAACCGTTTCTGTTGAAGCAACCAAGTAGCAAAAGTCCTCCGGAGTGGATAATCCGCAGGCTCCAATGATTGGACGTGTTGCAGATGGTATGAACTCATTTGGTTTGTTGACAGTATCCTCCATACAGTGGACTGGGAAATACCCAATCGCTGGCCTATCGCTCGAGTACTCGTACTCGGATTGCCTTCTGTAAGATGTAGGACATTCTTCTCATTGTCTGGCGTCCTTGTCTGCATGACGAAGGCATTTCGGACCCTCCAATGCTGTCATTCCGATTCGTCTTTGTGCCCCCTACACCTCTTGCAAGTTTGTCGCACTGGTAATGAATCACCCTGTATACACACACAGACTATTTTCTTGTGGAATCTGGTTTGATATTATTTTGTCTGGAAGGACAACAGCTGACCACACCAAGCTTCTGACTTCAAGCCATCTGTGCATACTGGCAGAAAGTCAAAATACTTAAAAATAAAAGATGGTGGTGTAATAACCTTCTCCCAGAGAGGGGTCATGGAAGATTTGCCTGCTAGGGTGAAAGGAACTGCTTTGTTGTGAGGGCAACATTGTGTACCAGCTGAAATCTGTTAAGTGTCTAGCACACTTAACAGCCTACAGATTTGAATACCAAAAGGTGAGTCAGCAGTGTGGTGGGTGTTGTACAAATTTTCCCACTGTGGCTCAAAAAATTCCATTTCCAACAAAAGTGTACACAGACAGCCTTCTGTGATGAGTACCTAAACCCATTAGCAAACGTCCAGGGGCCATGATGATAAAGTCATTGGTGTAGAGGGCATGGTTTACAGCTGATGGAAATTGTTCTGCGAAAGTTTATTTTGATAGCAAAAAAATGTGGCAGTAGAACAGATCGCCGTGGGACTCCTTCTTGGCAAAACACTTGAGTGTGTGAATCCTACACGAACTTGAAATTAGATATTACATAGGACATTTTTAATTAATAAAAACAGGGAGACCCCCAAAGACTAGTTATGGAAGTCTTGTAACATGCCAAATCTCCACACTGTGCCACAAGACAAAGAAAACTGACACTATTTACTTTTATTTTATAAAAGCATCATGAATGTTTCATATGTACATTTCTGATTAAATAATCCAGTGTCGACCTGTTTCTTTGCCACATACCATTCAAGATGAGTGCTGACTTCTTTCCAGGTTCTTGCAAAAACAGCTTTTCGGAGCAACAGGACAACAGATCAATGGGTTTAGAATCCTTTTCTGGCTTTGGGAATTCAAGGATGATTGCCTTTACTTTTGGGGATACTCAAGACTTCCTCAGTGGCCTATCCATTTGCATGTGAAAGGCCCAATTCCATTGGTAGTAAGGATGATTACCTTTGCCAGGAATCTGGAAATTCTTACAAGAAAGGTTCTATTAAATACAATTAGTTGACCCTTAGATTCTACTGTAAGGCATTTTATTTTACAGTGGATCACTGTAGGGCATGGCCGATATTTTCCCAGACTATTTTCAGCTGGTAGACTGGTTAATGGATATACTTTTTTAAATATACTTTTAGCATTATCATTAGTAGAGGCACATGATGCAAGAAAGCAAGCTTATGCAGCATCAGCCAAAAAAAAAAAAAACACACTCTCTCCCATTTCATCCCCCTGTTCGTTCCAAATACCCATCCAGCCCAGCCTTAAATTAGGCTATCAACTTCCACAACAAAGGATGGAAGTCTGTTCCACCAACTACCCACTGGCTAAAGGCAAACTTCCACACATCTATCTTTCCTCAGTTTGAATTTATGCCCTCTCAGGTGATTATTCTGAGTAACAAGAAGAATCCCATCAGCATTGAGTATACTCAAACCATTCAAGGCTTTATACACCTCAATCAGATCACCTCGCAGGTGCCTAGTCTCCAGACACTAATTTTCAAAACTTAAGGCCTTTCTTCATAAGAGCAACCCTTTGTTCCATTCACTTATCTTGTTGCCCTTCTCTCTACTCATTCCAACAGCTCTACATCCTTCTTAAAATGAGGCCTCCAGAGCTGTATAAATTACTCAAGGTGTGGTCTGACCATTGCCTTATACAAAGGGATAATCATCTCATCCCTGCTAGAAAAATTCCTGTATATCATTGACAAGACACCACAAGCTACTCTTGCAGACCATCTGCACTGCTCAGAAAACTTCATATCTGCCTGCACAATTACCCCCAGGTCCTTTTTGTTCTCTACCACTGTCAGTGTAGTACCACAGAGTTGATACGTTACTCTGGGATTACTGCTTCCGATATGTAGTACTTTACATTTGTCAATGTTAAACCTCATTTGCCACCTCTCAGCCCATCATGATGTACAACTGATCCAAGATCGCTTTGGCTCTCACATTGAATATAACATATTATAGAATGTGTGCACTTAAAGATATTAAATTTTCTGTGGTGGGATATTACTGGAATATCTCCTTTGCCTTGTTTTGAGTGTTTCTCACTGAAAACAAGCTATTGGCCCTGTACATATTTTAGGAATGCAACTGCTGCTGCTGCATGGAAAAATAACTTTCATAATGTACATCACTGATATATTAAATTTTGAACTATTGTTAAGTACACTAAAGATAAGCAAGCCATCAAATCTCATAATTCTGTGGGTTAATTAAAATTTTCACTCACTCAAATATAAGCGGCATAGAAAATAAAATTAATCATCAAACCAACACAGGTGTTAAAATTGTTCACCATTTTCTTCTAGGCACTATTCTGAGCAGCAAACAACTGAATGTTTTCTAGTGCATACTTCATCCTTCAAGTAGTCCCACAAGTATAAGTTGAGCGGGATGAAATGAGACGAATATGGGGGATACAAGACGTCCTCAGTGACCTGCGAAGTGATTGTCAAGATAGAAATCACAATGATAATATGGACGTGCCCAATTCTGTTGGTAGTAAATCATTTCCTTGCTATAGTTCATAAATGGCAGAAATAATGGATATAATAAGCATGTGGGTGGAGGTACACACTACTGATGACTGATTAAAAAAAAAAGTTTCTCTAGACAAGACCACCAGACTGAACCCACACCATTTTCGGTTCACTGTATACCACAGAACTTGAATTTGCTGTATCCTGTCTGAAAATCTTGCATCCTCATTCATCTTCGTTTAAAACTTTTCACAAACTCAACAGGGCAATTGGGCCATCTTAATTTGTAGTGTATCTTGGAATGTAAGGATTCAGCTTAACACTTTTGAAAATGTGGCATACTTTTGTTTTGCTGATTCTAACCTCTCAAGCAGATGCCTTAAGATCTTCACATGCAAATTGCTGCTAAACCTTACCAGAATTTCTCAAACGTTGATTAGCAGGGTCTCTCAGATATTTGATTGCACAAATCTTACATAGTATCATATGACTCAAATTTATCATAAATACTTGGAATTATTCATCACAATGAGTTTGTGGCAAATTCACATTTCTAATGTCTTTGAACTTTGTTCATTCTGAGATTTCAATCACTTTAAAATTGCTTTGCTGTCTGAATGTGATACAGTCAGCTACTATGCTGGTTATACTTTGCATTTTATGGGTATCATTTTGCTTTTAACTAATTCCAACTTATTCTTTTATCAACAAAACATACTAATACTAATCAAAGACAAAAAAAATTAACTGGAGATAAGTAATTAAAAATATTTTATGATGAAAATGTGTTTATATCTTTTTGAAACATTGTGTATACATGTGCATTCACCTTCCAACTTGACTGGAAGCTACCACCACTACGGAAGGTTATTTAAAGGTAAGTCATTTAGGTGACTTGTAATATGTATAAGATCACAAGTATAAATGATGAGATCCTAAAATTGTTATGTAGGTGCCAATGGGCAGGACTTCATTTTGATAAACAAAAGATTTACACATTAGCCTCTATAGTATCATGTTTTTAAATCTATTTGGTATATCTGAAGTGTGAGTATGATGCAATGTGCTCTTTGTAAGAACATCACTGGAAAAAGCATCTTTCTTGATCTTGATGGTAGGGTAGTAATAATATCTGCAGCTCCTTTCTGATGGTTTCACAGTTGTTCCTCAAAGATTAGAGAATAAATTCATGTCTCCTCAAATGTAGCATAGCCATGCACTGCAAATATGGGGTTGAAGTTCCTTCCTAACCATATCAATAATTATGAATTTAAATAGTCCTGCCCAGTTTATTTACTTGATCTTTGTAATATTTTATATGGATTTGTAAAATTGCATCTACCAAAACACCCCATGTAAAGTGTGAGAGTTGAGAAAAGAAATCCAAACTACCATAGGAAACAGTGCTGTAGTTGTGGAAACTACAGAACTTCAGTGTTCAGAAATTTATACAGCCACTCTCCAACTTATGTAAGGGTTGCATTCTGGGGAACTATGTAAATTGGAATTTCCCCCATGCTTGCACAGCACTTGCAACTTTGCTCACTGAATTGATTGATTCAAAAAATAAATGTCGACGAACATGTAAATAGAAATCTTTGTATTTATTCAATTTTTTAACTCATGCACAAGAAAAAAGTTACAACAAAAGAGAGGAGACAGCATAACATCAGTAAGTTTTATCTCTTGAGCATCGTTGCCAGAATCAACGTCTTTAGCTGATAAGTAAGCCACTGTGGAGATTTAGAAGGGGTTGGCTGCTCAACCTTTCAAAAGAACACATTAATGGATGACTTGATGTTGGCTTTTTTTCTTTTCATTGTAGATTTCTTTGTAGTAAGCAAGCATATCATTCACCCCTCTGTTAACTTTTAAGAATCATTCGCTGTCAGGATCTATCTTCTCAAACCTCACCATTGCCATCTCTCTGGTGAAGAAGCATCTCGGCTCCTCATTTTGTTCATCTTGAGTTTTGTCAACATTTTCTTTCACTATCACTGCCTGCAAGTCAATAAGTTCTTCGTTAGATTATTCCTTCTCTTCTTCCTCTATTAATTCCTCCATGCTTTTGGCATCAACTTCAAATTGAAGTAGCTCTGCAAACTTTACAATCCTATCTGTAACCTCTTCATATAATTCATCTTTTTAAAATCTTTCAAAAAAAGCCTTTTTACGTGCTGTGGGCGTATTTTCTTCCATGTGCCATTTAAACAAGTTTTAGAAATTTCCGCCCAGGCCTTATTAATGTTTAAGACGGTGTTGTAAATAGTGTAAGATTTCCAAGTCTCTTATTGTAAAATTTTTCTCACTGTCTACTGCAGACAATGTCTGAGCAAATGTGCGTAAATAGTATACCTTTAAATTCAAAACAACACCCTTATCCATAGGTTGGATGAATGAATAGTGTTTGGCGGTAGAAATACTACACACATGTTCGAATTGAAATCATCTAGATGCATAGCATCTAGATGATTTCAATTCGTGTCCAGGATCATATCTAATAGAAGAAAAATCTTAAAAGGAACATCACTGTCTTTACAATGTTTTTCAACCTCTGTAATGAAGCAGCATTTAAACCAATCCTCAAAGAGATAATGTTATCCATGCTATCTGGTTCGACTGGAAATGCACAGGTAGGATGGCTTTACTGATGTCATTAAATGCAAGAGGATTTCCAGAATGGTACAACACAGGGGCAGGTTGTTCCTGTGTGTACCGCCCCGAGGGTGCACTGAACCTGGGTGACAATGCTCAAGGGGTGCCTAATAACCTGTAACTTACAAGTATGAAGAAAATTTCAAGGGGTGAGGCAAATTTTAATTGGCACCCAAGGTGTCAAATTGCAATTAGCACCTGGGCACCACATACCCTAGGAATGCTGCTGGGTACACAAGCAGTGGTTTTAATCTGTAATCTCCCACTGCATTAGCCCCAAGCAGGAGCGTGGCTGGCCCTATCTTTTGAAGCCTTGAAACCTGGCAATATGTTCGATCCGGCATTTTTTTCCAATACAGAGCACTCTTGGTAATGTTAAAAATTTGCTGCATTGAATAGCCGCCTTCATCACATACTTTAACATTGTGGAAACCAGGGCGATGCTTGAACCTATTAAACCACCTGTTGAGCTCCAGGAACTTGGCTTGGGGTTGGTGTACTTATCATTAATATCTTCATAAATACTTCTTGCTGTTGCTTGAATGGTCATTGGGACTCAGGGGCACTCACTTCTGAATCTGATTTTCCACCCATATTATTAATAGCTTTTCCATCTTTGATATAACACCTGAATGCTGTTTTGTGATCACCGTTGATCCTTTAACATGTTCTTTTATATGCACACTGTCCCTTAAAATAGTATTCGCTGTTGAAGCAGTGAGACCTAATTCCATGCAATAGATGACAATCTTTGTCCTGTTTCTTACTTCTTAATCATCTTCATTTCTAAACAATTTTGTTTCGTTTCCTAGCACTGCCAGCACTTGCACTTTCCGTTGGTCCCTTTTATGTTTTTCACATAATTGAAGATTTCAGTGAAGGGGAATTCATTTCACCATAATACCATAATGTAAAAACCCAGGGAATTACAGTTACTGGTATTATTGCAAATGCAATAAGATCATTTATACAACCCATTTATAATTGACTGCACTAACAGAAAAGCCCAATAAACCGGAAAGTGCATATTGTTTTTTTGTTTTGTGGTAGTGACCTCCAAAAATGTTTTAGAAAAATATGACAAATGCATTCAAAATTGATTCTTATAACGGAACATATGATAATGATGAAAGTGTAGTGCAATTTCCATTATAAAAATGACCTTTTAGAGAGATAAATAACTTAGTTATATAGCGAAAATTTCAACTTCTGAGGTCTTGGAACGAATTACTAAAAAAAAAAAAAGTGTTATTGGGTTCACAATATGATATTTTTACGATACCTCCATCTATCCCTACAGATGCAAAATACGTTTCCAAGATTTTTTTTCAGTTTGCACTGGCTGGGAAAAAACACAAAGTTGAATTTGCATAAGTCGAGGAGTTCCTGTACATTCATTCCTTGGTGTGGTGGTGGCTACCAGTCTTTGCTGTACTTCAACTGGAAAATCCATTGAGCCATTAATGTGACAACTGAATAAGCCAGAAAATGCAATGGACATTTTTCTGGTCAGCTGTTTTTGTTATTAGTCCTTACCTGTGGGGAGTACAAAGGCAATTTCAAAAATAACACCCACAAAACTTTAAGTTAATAAAACATGAAACTACAAGTATATTCACTATTCATGAATAGCATTCCTGATCCATTGGACATTTTCAGAATGTCCATAAACATTTGAGATATTTCATTTTTCTTTTGGATTCAGATTTTCTTTCCCACAGATATAACCATGTATACAAAGATGATCATATAATGATCTGCATTACTTCCAAGAAGAATGAATAATACACCAAAACTCACAATGTTCCTCTAGTATGTATGTTAGATATATATGTTGTGTAAAAAAATAAAGAAAAGAAAAAATCACCAAACTGACACAGATAAACATCATACCAAGTTTACTTTCTTGCTGATTCAACCACAAAGTCAGTTCATGTAGTAACATACTGAATACAATCAAAATCTAATATAAAGGCATTCCCCACACATACACTGGGGTTGCAAATACCATCTTTGGAATATATATACACAGCAACCACTGAAAAATCACAGAACATCATGAGATAAAGAGAAAAGATAGAAAGAGTACTAAGCAGAGAGGGTCTCTGTGAGTGCATCAAACTTAAGAATTATGGAGGAGAAGCATTGTGAGGTGGAAGAAGGTTGTACTTCTATCTATTAACATTTGACAAGATATGCTAATGGTGAGAATGACGAATCTATAACTGTACAAGGCCATTAAGACAAATGCAATTTTACAGCACAAATCTGTATATGGAAAGGTCTGCTGCTACAGCAGATGCAATAACATTTTCCTTTTTCTTTTTTTTTTTTCTTCTTTTTTTTGCAATTTTTATTTTGTGAGTAAACAGCTTATTTTTGACACAGCATTCATTCATTCATCTGCATTTGAGAGAATGAGCTCTTATTAATATTAAGTCATTTACACATCTACAGACAAACTAGAGCAATTAAAGCATGAACAAATCAAAGTTGATTAAAAATCGCTGAGGTGGCAATACTCAGACAGAATGACACAATTGTGCATCATGTATGAAATAAAGAAATACAGAGCCACCATAAATATACCTATTTATACTTTGCTTCATAAACAAGCCCCTAGTAATTACAAAGGCAGCTGAAGGCGGTAAAAAATTAGTCTTAAACTTCCTTAATAAATAAGGTACACTGACTACAATTCGAACCCCGTTTATTTTTTCATCAGAACTTTAATACCTTCACTGTGCAAGTTTTTTTTTTTTGTTTTTTTTGTTTTTTTTTCTTTGATGTAAACACAAAGTAATCTAAATGTCTGAAAAATACCCATTTATAGGGTTAAAAACTACTACATGACAGAGGGCTTTTAGACAGAGGCAACAAACGCCATATTTTGGCATATACATTTCTTGTGTAAGAAGCAAATTAATCCACGGACAAAGTCCTGACATAAGGACCAATACACCATTATACACAAAGTACTTCATCTTGATCTCTCCATCTACTATGAACACACTCCTTACCATAAGAAAGCGAACACTGTGAAACTGCTTAGAACATACTAATTTCTAATTGCTGCCCCAGTAGGAGAAGTTTTGCTTGTTGGCTCCCTTTTGTTGTCCAAGTGCTTGAGGTCCTCTTTGACCACCAGTTGGATTACCTCCAGTTTGAGAAGAATCCTGCTGCAAATGATGATGCAGCAGAGTATTGTGATGTTGGCCATGTGCAAGAACAGGAATGAATTGTGCTGCGTATGGTGCAGAAGAGGCACCTAAAGGTCCCGCAGTCTGGCTTCCAGGAATATTGAATGGTGGTGGTGTCCCCGTATGGAATCCAGGCTTGTCATAAGACTTAAAAGAATAAAATAAAATAAATAAACAAAAATATCACAAATGAAAAATAACCTTTTTTTATTCAAGTAGACAAGCATTTAAAATAGTTAGAACAAACAGCAAAATAAGCTCAACATAAAAAGTACACAGTATGCCTGGAATGTTTGAGTATGATACACTACAATCCCCTAAAATAATGCTTTAAAATATATGTTATAAGCATATAGTACAATCAAGTGTTTTAATATATAGCAGGATTACAGAATGTCTATTTTCTATTCACTTCAGAATGGGCTTTTATGTTTTTTTAAATTATAACTTCATAAAAATAAAACAAATATTTGATCAATTAAAAACATTCACAAATTATAATTGAACAAGCATGGCAATGTAAAAATAATGAAATACTGGGTTTTGAACACTGTTCTCAGTATAATTCAAGAACATTTCTAAAATTATTGTAATGGGGAATCCCCCTCTAAAGCACCATATTAAAGGTGGTTATAAAGTCCTTATCTATTTTTAAAATAAAAAATAAAAGCAAGGCCTCATAGAGAAAACAAAACTTTTTATAAAGGCATAATATTTGATAGGGTTTTATTGAAAAACAAAAAAGTTCCAGTTTTCTTCACCAGATGGCAATGTCTCATTGTAATATGAAATACAGCTACAGAAATTGCTATTAACTTTAAGCAGGTGAGGAATAACACTGTTCACATGCACCTGCAGAGTCTGTAGAGATGGCTGAAACATCATGTTGAATGTTATTCTTTAAAGACTAAAGAAATGGGGATCATCTAATCAGGAGTGGCCTTGTGCAGGCGAAGTTTTTTTGGCTCCAGGAAGAGAAAAGTTTTTTTTTTTTTTTAACTTTTGCTGTTTTATTGACTTAAATTGCCATATTAATTTATTTTCTAGAGTAGCTTTATATTCCTAGTTATGATACTTAGTTTAAATTTTTAACTTCTATAGAGATTTTGTAAGTTATTACTTAGTATCGGTAAGGGTATCCAATCCACGTGTTTTACAAGTTTCACAGCTCCAGTGAATGCTAGTTTTTAGCTATATTTAGGTGCTTTGACTTAATTGTTATATTAAATTATTTTCTATATGTAGCTTATAGACCTAGTCAAGATTCTCAATTTATTCTGAATTTAGGTAGCGAGATTTTGGAAGTTAATTAATACTTAGTTATTGTTGTTAGGTTTGTTGGTGCATCAGCAACTGTGGCTATAATGCACTGATTTCTGACTAGTATATCTTTGTTGTTGGTGCCGATTCTGATAAAAATTCAAACAAGATGATATTTATCAATCGATTTTAGGAAAACAAAACCGTCATCCATATCCTGACGATCTTCTAGAACATTATGTAGCGTTAATTGATTGCAATTTTTGAAAAGTAAGCAGAAAGCAGTTTTTCGTTCTCTTAGATATAGTGGGCATTCAATAACAATATGCTTTACAGTGAGTGGACATGAACAGTTACTGCATTGTGAGGCATCTTCCTTTCTTAATAAATAACTGTGGGTGAGGTATGTGTGACCTCTCAGACTGGATCGCCACTGTTTGGGTTCTTTCTTTATTTCAAAAAGTTTATTATTTGTTTCTTTTTCCCCATATACGTTTCCACTGTTCTTTAGAGGTCTGCTGTATAATGCATTTATAGTCAACATAAGGTGTCCTGAAATTGGAAGAGATAGCATAAGGTGTCCTGAAATTGGAAGAGATAGGATTTGAAGCATTTTTGGCAGCTAAATCTGCCTGTTCGTTTCCTGGGATTCCAGAGTGTCCAGGAATCCAACAAAAAATTATGTGGTGACCACGTGCATGAATTGCCATTAGCTGAGTCCAGATTTGCTGTACCAGAGGATGACTGTTGGGGCGTTTACATTGCATACAATTCACGGCACTTAATGAATCAGTATATATTATGGATTGATATATGAGGCTTCTTTTATTTTCTCCAGGGCTAGTAAAATACCATACAACTCAGCAGTATAATTACTACATTCTGAGGGGAGCTGTTTGGCGATGATATCGTCCGGAAGGACTACAGCTGTACCAACTTTATTGGCAGTCCTGGATCCATCTGTATATAGCTGCACGTAACTCCTAAACTGAGTGGAGTGGGCCAGATGTAATTGTCTGATGTTAATATTTGGAAGATTATTCTTTCCCCATTTCTGATAGTATTTTTCAATATGTATCGTGGGTATTTGCCATGGCTGGATTTCCCTACTAGTATCCTGCATTATATTATTCATGTTGAGTCCCTAGCTAGTGTTTAGAGCTTGAAGCCTAATGCCAGATGGTTTATTGAGACGTGATTTAGTTTGATAGAGGTTTTCCCATTTTGGTCTGAAGAGATATTGCCATATCGGGTGAAGTGGAAAGTTGCTGATTTTAGCGGTGGTTCATTGGCTTTCATATATAGACTTAAAGTGGGAGTGTACGAAAGGCACCCAGTGCTATTCCAAGTGCACTATGATGAATGGGATCAAGCCATTTCAGTACACTTGGCCTGGCTGAGGCGTATGCAGGAGATGCATAGTCTAAGCAGGATCTAATTATTGAGCGGTATAAATGTAGCAACATGTACCAATCTGCAACTCAGGACATAGAGGAGATTACTCTGAGAATATTTAGTTTCTTAAGACAGCTGGTACGAATATATTTTATATGTTCAAGGAAGTTTAGTTTTTTATCAATTATTATACTAAGAAAACGAGTACTTGGTTGAAATGTAATACAATGAGAGTCTAACTGAAGGTTTGGATCAGGATGCAATGTACGTTTACGACAGAAGTGTACTGCAGTTGTTTTCGATTTAGAAATTCTGTAGCCATTGTTTTTGGCTCAAGAGACTATTCTATTAATGGTGCCTTGTAGTTGTCTCTCAATAAGTCGCATATTTTGAGAATGACATGAGATGGCAAGGTCATCAGCATACAGGTATGCATCAACTGTGTTAGGTATACAATTGGTTATAGAATTGATCCTGATGGCAAAAAGTGTTGCACTCAGCACTGAGAAACTCCCTCTTCTTGTACATATGTTCCAGAAAGTGACGAGTGGAAGAGGACTTGGAAAGATCTGTTAGATAGGAAGTTCTGAATAAATTTCGGGAGATGACCTTGAAAACCAGATTTACGTAAGTCCCGAAGAATCCCATAACGCCAAGTTGTATCAAATGCTTTCTCGATGTCAACGCATATCATAACAAAGTGTTCATTTCTTAGAAAGGCGTTCCGAATATTTGCTTCCGCTTTGATAATGAGATCAAGCGTCGATCTACTTCTGCGAAAACCATACTGGCTTGGACTCAGAATGTTTCGATTCTCCAAATACCACGTTAGCCGAGTGTTAAGTATTTTTTCCATTGTTTTTCCCAAGCAACTTGTTAGAGAGAGAGAGAGATAGGTCGATAGTTTGTTGGATCTGTGTGGTCTTTTCCTGGTTTCGGGAAGGCTAGCACATAGGAATGGCACCAGCTGGTGGAGTAATATTCCTCTAAGAAAATTCTATTATACAGTAGTAAGAGAGCACTTAATGATCTTTCACTCAAATGGGAAATCATTGCGTAATAAATTCCATCAGGACCTGGTGCACTGTTTTTCACTTTTGTGAGCGCATTAAGCAATTCAGTCATGGTCAATGGCAGATTGGAGAGCGGTATTAAAATTCAGTTTATACTTTTCTGTACTGCATTTTAGTGTCTGAAAGGCTGGTTTCATAGGCAGAAACAGCTGAGAGTAATTCAGAAGACGAGCCGAATGCATTAGCAAGTTCCACAGGTTCAGAAATTTCCTTTCCTTTCAGAGATAGAATCGGAGAAGTAGCAAGTAAGTTTTTGCCATTGATATGTTTTTTTCCAGACTGTAGCAGTATCTGTGAATCTGTTTATTGTAGCAGCATAGTGTGCCCATGCTTCTTTTTTACTCATTCGTCTTACATGACGAGCCTTAGCCCTTGCTCTTTTAAACTGTAGGACGTTGGCTGTGGTTGGAAGTTTTCTAAACTGATTCCAGTATTTATTTATTTCTCTTTTAACAATGATACATGCTTCATTCCACCACATTTTTGGATGGAGTTGGATTTTAAATGATGATTTCAGGATAACAGATTCAGCTGCTATCATTATTTGTTGTGCAATATAGCTTACTGCAGAATCAATCTTGTCAGTTGCAATGATAGTGGAATCTAAATGAGCTATTTCTTGATATTTAGTCCAGTTGGCCTTGTCAAATTTCCAAATTGTTCTAATGCTATTCAGAGGAAGAGAACTTGTACAGAAATTACAGATGATCGGAAAGTGATCACTACCAAGAAGATTGTCAGTAACTGTCCAGTCTATGAGAGGAAATATTGGAGAACATATTATTAGATCAATGGCAGAGCTTGAACCAGATGGTACATGAACATATGTGTGATCACCGGTGTTTAAAATAGTTAGATTGTGTTTATCCAAGAATTTTTCAATTATCTGTCCTCTGCAGTCAAGTTACTGAGTACCCCATAGGGAGTTATGGCCATTCCAGTCACCCAGAATACAGAAAGGAGCAGGTATTTGTCCTATTAGGTCATCTAAATCAGCAAGGGTGAAAGCGTGGTTTGGTAACAGATATAATGAGACTAATGTTATCGTTATGCCAATGGTAATACGGGCTGCAATTGCCTCCAACGGTGTTTGCAAGGGAACAGGTCTGGAGGGAATTGAAGAGTTTACTAACAGCGCTACTCCTGTGTGTTGCATTAGAGCAGTTTCTATCTTTTCTATACATGGTGAAGTGTTTGATTGTTACAGATATTGCATTTGTCATGTTTGTTTCTTGTTTGCATGCTGTGACAGGCTTATATTCACTTAGGAGATCGTAGAGGTCATCTAAATTAGCACAAAATCCGCGACAATTCCATCGAATCACTGTGTGCATTGTTTGGTTTCTTATGGCGGATTTTTTTGTTTGCGCTTGTCTACTTTTTCTCTTTTTCTGGGAAGATTGGCCTACCCGTGTCAATGTCATCCTCTGGATGAATCTCAAGAATTGAATCATCTTCATCTATCTTTTCATCAATATCCATCGTATCGGATATAAATTTAGTAGCTTTGCTTCTTTCAGGGGTCTTGGCTCGTTCATTTGATTGCTCATTAGGCTTCTTATCCGGAGGTATTGTTACAGGAGTATTTGCTTCTTGAGTAGCATATTTCGGAATAGGTTTTTCCTTTGATGAGGAGAGGAGTGATTTAGCCCAACCAGATATTGAGATATTTGGAGGGACTGAGCAGTCAGTCAGTTTCTACTGAGCGTAGCCGTTGGGTAACTGAAGCATATGTAGGTGGTGACTTAGCAGGTACTGCAAAATGTTTTTTAACTTCTTGATAGGATACTTTGTGCTCAATCTTATATTTTTGAATATTCTTGTCTCTTTTCCATTGAGGAATTCCTTAGAGAAGGCAGAGTGGTTACCATGGCAGTTAGGACAAACTTGCATTTCAGTGTTACAGTTTGTGGGTGTATGCTCTTTTGATCCGCAGTTAGCACAAGTGGCTACACCTCTGCAGACAGCATGGGAACGACCAAATTTTTGGCACTTAAAGCACTGGACTGGATTTGGAATGTATGGTCTTACTTGGCATCTAAGATAACCAGCTTTAATAAAAGTAGGTAGATTTGGTGTTTTTAATGTTAGTATCACCGTCCGTGTGGGGGCAGGCTCTCCATCTCTTTTAATAACAATTCTTTTGGCTTGTACCACGTTTTGGTCTCTTAGTTCATGCACAAGCTCATCCTCTGATACGTTTAATAGATCCCACTCTGATTTTACCCCTTTAGAGGAGTTTAAGGTGGCATGTGGGGTAACCTTCGTGGGAATTCCACCAAAAGTAGATACATTCAATAGCCTCTCAGCATGTCTATGTTTGGTCATTTCGATTAATAAATCTCCGAACCATTTTTGGAGGGCCAGCCACATTTTTGAGACATTTCTGTATCAAAAATGGGGACAGCTTACTCAATGGTTGGTCTGTGGAGGAGTGTAGTATTAGAAAGAGAGGAGTCATCTTATCCGTTCCTTCTTTTTTTTGTCTCTTAGCATGGGATACATTTGTGTCGTCATGATCTGGATTATGCTCGTCTAGTTTTCAATCATAAGATCCACACAAGGACTGTTTATTTTTGTCCATCGTTGCTCCTTTTTGCCCTGGGAGGGTGTCTTTCTTCTCCCAGGTTTCCAGCCCTGCCACGTGGAGGCAGGAGCGGTGGTACCAGTGACCAAGCGATAAAGTAAGGTTATTTGTTAGTCCTATGCACAAAAAGAAAGGTGTCTTTCCTTTCTGTTAGGTACGCTAGCTTCTTTACTTTAGAATAGCAAAATTAAATAACTCTGTAAAAAATGAAAAATAATACTATAAGTATCTGCCGCTCTATACGAAAAACACTTGGAAATCACTCAGAAATCGCTATAATCACTCGCTTGGCACTCGGAGCCTTAACACTTTGTGTCTGTAGATTCACCATTCTTAACTTGCCACCATTGTTATACAATACGTTATATCCCATACTAGATAGCGTTAGCTTAGTATAGTATATAGTATTATCGATTAATCAGTAAAATTTATTAATCTTGTTAAACTTCATTATCAATTAAACTGTACTTTTTTAAAACTAAATAATGACTTATCCTCCATGCCTGTCCAGTTCTTCCTTAAATTTATTTAACCTATCAACTTCCACAACGACAGATGGAAGTTTGTTCCAGCAATTAACCATCCGCTGGCTAAAGGCAAATTTCCGCACACCTATTCTACATCTGTCTTTTCTTAATTTGAATTTATGCCCCCCTTAGGTTTGTAATCTGAACAAGTGGAAGGATCCCATCAGAATTCAGCGTGCGCAACCCATTCAAGGCCTTATACACCTCAATCAGATCACCGTGCAGGTGCCTAGTCTCCAGCCACTGCAATTTGCAGAATTTAAACTTCTCTTGGCAAGAGGATCCCTTCATTCCCCTCAATCTTGTTGCCCTTCTCTGTACACACTAAGACTTAGACCACAGCAGCAAAACAAAGGGCTCAAGCTAATGGGAGCACTGTAGCTCAAGTGAAAACTGAGGGGGGGGCAGTTACACTCTGAATCCCAGCCTTTTAAAATGAACTGCTTGCTTGATGTTTGTGGAGCAATCAGGTACGGGACATGATATTGCCAAGGGGAATGTCTTTGTGTGAGCACGATGTAAGGAGTGTGAGGAAATCAGGTGACAACTCAGCGTTGCTATGGGCCTATATGAGAGCTTGAAGGACAGGGTGGATGCCCTCAAAGGATCTAAATTGAGGGGCCCATCAAGCTCTCAGCTGCCCACACCAACGCCAGAGCTTGCACTTGAACATCAGGCAACACAGCAGCAACCCCCAAGGCAGAATGCACTGTTCCCACAGGAACTAATTGTTGTCGGTGACTTTACTGTCAGGGAAATGGGGAACATATTGTGTAAAAATGATAGGTGGAACAAGACCAGGGTATGTCTGCCAGGAGCAAAGGTTGATGACGTAGAGCAGATATCTTTTAAGGGCACAAAAGGTGATATTGTTGTGTACGTTGGGACTAATGATATTAAGAGCAGGAGACTGGCGGAATTATTAAACTACGGGTCACTGTTGAAAAAAAGCCATGAATTAGGGTTGAATTTGAAAGTGTCTGAAATTCTGCCCAGACACGATGTGAGGGAGTATATGATGAGAGCCTTGTCGATCAATTTGGTCCTGGAGAGATTGTGCAAGGCTCAAGGAGTAAAATTTTTTTCAGCCTGGTCTCTGCTTGTTAACAAGAGACTGCTTCTACAGGGATGGGATACACTTAAAAAGGAAGGGGACAAGAATATTTTCTGATGCTATCGAGGCAGTGTTATGTGGAACAGAAAACTAGATTGGGGGGTACGAGGACTAATAGATTAACAGTAGCCGCTGGCAGAGGTGAAAGTGGTTCGTGCACTGCTTCTACTGGAATGAGCAGCAGCCTGGAAAACAAGATGCAGGGGATTTTAGAGACGGCTGGAACTCATTGTGGTACAGGTAAACGCATGAGTTGTGTTAGGGTAGGTAGGAATAGGAACAGGTGCATGTATACTTGCATGTACACCAATGCTAGAGTCTGGAAAATAAATTTAATGAAATTGAGGTGTTGGTCAAAACATCAAAGGCTGATATTGTTGGGATATCAGAGACGTGGTGTCACACAGATATAAGGAATGCAGAACTGGGATTTGGAGAGTACAATGTGTATAGGAAGGGAGGAGGGGGTTATGCTATTAGTTAAGAAACACAAAACCCAAGGAGGTACAGCCACTCGACATCGCTGGACAGTGCAGTGTCGAGTCAGTTTGGTGTGACATAAGCACTGGGAAATCAAAATTGAGAGTAGGAGTGTGTTATAGGCCTAATGACTCTGATGACTATAATAAAAAACTGCACAGGGAAATAGTGGCCCAGTAAATCAGAGAGTCTTATAATGGGGAATTTTAATTTCCCGGATATTGACTGGAATTTGTCATGCATTAAGTGATTCGTCATGCGTTAAGAATCTGCAGATAAAGGAAACACTAAGTGGCAGTGATCACAGTGTGCTGAAGTGGGATTTACTGAAAGAGGTAACTACCATCAACGGTAAAGGGAAGGGTTTTTGCTTTCGTAAAGGCGACTACAGAGGTCTGAGACAGTATTTAAATTCTATATGGTTAGGCCAGCTGATGATGTTACTAACATCAAATTCAAAATGGGAAGCATTCAAAGAATTAATCCTGGAAGCTACTAGGCTTTACATACTAACTAAGAAATATTGTTCAAGGTTTAGGCGTAAATAGATGTCAGCTGAACTAATGAGACATGTGGCAGAGAATAAAAATGCATGGGATACATAAGCTAGGCTGTAACCAAGTAACAAAGGAAGTTAGGCAAGCAAAGGCAGATTATGAGAAATCTTTGGCAAAGGTTGCAAAGAAAAACAGCAAAGAGTTCTTTACTTATGTAAACTCTAGAAGGAAGGAGATGAGTCAGATTGGTCCACTGGATATTGATGGTTCAACTGTTGATGATCCTGCTCAGGTGGCTAACAAACTAAATGAGTATTTTGCATCTACATTCAAACAAGGAGTTATTCAGGGAGGGGAATGACAGAGGTGAACTAATCTCTGGCAGTGAGCTTGACGATTTTGTAATAACTGAGAGGAAAGTGGAGGAGAAATTGTTGAAGATAAACATAAGAAAGGCACCTGGGGTGGATGGGATCTATCCAGTTATATTAAAGGAGCCAGCAAAGGAAGTAAGCAAACCCTTTGCCATAATTATGAGAGCATCCTTGGATTCAGGGAAGGTACCCATGGAATGGAGATGTGCAAATGTAACCCCAATTCACAAAGGAGGATCAAAGGGTGACACAAGTAATTATGGACCTGTTAGTTTAACTTCTGTTCCAGGAAAATTAATGGAGGCACTGGTTAAAGAAGCACTTCAGGATTATCTAGACAAGACTTCAGTTATAGCTCGGACACAGCATGGCTTTGTTAAGGGGAAGTCTTGTCTGACCAATTTGATTGGATACTATGATGTGGTCACAAAGCAACTGGATGCAGGGAATACCTTTGATATCATATATATGGATCTTAGAAAGTCTTTTGATACTGTTGCACATGGAAGACTGCTGCACAAATTGGAGCAGTGTGGCATTGATGGCAAATTGCTACTATGGATAAATGGATGGTTGAGTGGCAGAAGACAGAGTGGTAATCAATGGACACTGCTCTTCGTGGACTAATGTTATTAGTGGAGTCCCTCAGGGTTCAGTGTTGGGTCCATTGTTGTTTTCTCTATTTATAAATTATATTGATGATGGTATATCAGGCTTAATGTCCAAGTTTGCAGACGATACGAAGGTTGGCAGAGTTCTTAATGACACTAATGACAGTATGCTGCTGGAACAAAAGAAGTTTAACATTGACAAATGTAAAGTACTACATATCGAGGCAGTGTTAGGTGGGTCAGAAAACTGGTAGATTGGGGGGATACAAGGACTAATAGATTAACAGTAGCCACTGGCAGAGGAGAAAGTGATTCTTGCACTGCTTCTATTGGAATGAGCAGCAGCCTGGAAAATAAGATGCAGGATATTTCAGAGACTGCTGGGAATCATGGGGATACAAGTGAACACATGGGTTGTGTTAGGGTGGCTAAGAGGAAGAGCAGGTGCATGTATACTTGCGTGTACACCAATGCTAGGAGTTTAGTAAATAAATTTGATGAATTTGAGGTACTGCTCAAAACATCAAAGGCAGATACTGTTGGGATTTCAGAGACGTGGCGTCACACAGATATAAGGAATGCAGAACTGGAAGTTGGGGAGTACAATGTCTACAGAAAGGATAGACAGGATAGGAAGGGAGGAGGGGTAATGCTATTAGTTAAGAAACACATAAAATCCAAGGAAGTGAAGCCAGTCGACATCACTGGACAGTGCAGTGTCGAGTCAGTTTGGTGTGACAAAAGCATTGGGAGATCAAAATTGAGAGTAGGAGTGTGCTATAGGCCTAATGACTCTGATGAGTATAATAAGAAACTGTACAGAGAAATAGAGTGGGCCAGTAAATCAGAGAGTCTTATAATGGGGGATTTTAATTTCCCAGATATTGACTGGAATTTGGGGGCTGGTCACTCACACACTAGCAAGGCCTTTGTGGATTTATTGGATGATTGTTTTCTAAATCAGCATGTTCGGGAGGCAACTAGAGGGAGTAATACTCTTGATTTGATTATCAGTAGTGATTCTTCATGCATTAAGAATCTGCAGATAAATGAACCACTAGGTGGCAGTGATCACAGTGTTCTGAAGTGGGATTTACTCAAACAGGTAACTACCATTAGGGGTAAAGGAAAGGGGTATTGCTTTCGTAAAGGCGACTACGATGGACTGAGACAGTATTTAAATTCTATACAGTGGGACCAACTGATGATGTTACCAACAGCAAATTCAAAATGGGAAGCATTCAAAGAACTTATCTTGGAAGCTACTAGGCTTTGCATACCAACTAAGAAATATTGTTCAAGGTTTAGGCCTAAATGGATGTCAGATGAACTAATGAGGCATATGGCAGAGAAGAAAAAGGCATGGGATACATACAAATTATCACGTGACACAGAAGCCTATGATAGATACAAGTTGATCTGTAACCAAGTTACAAAGGAGGTTAGGCAGACGAAGGCAGATTATGAGAGATCCTTGGCAAGGGATGCGAAGAAAAACAGCAAAGAGTTCTTTACTTATGTAAACTCTAGAAGAAAGGGGATGAATTAGATTGGTCCACTTGATATCGATGGGTCAACTGTTGATGACCCTGCTCAGGTAGCTAACAAACTAAATGAATATTTTGCATCGACATTCACACATGAGGAGTTATTCAGCAAGGGGAATGCCAGAGGTGTATTCAACTCTAGCAGTAAGCTAGAGAATCTTGTAATAACTGAGAGTAAAGTGGAGGAGAAATTGTTGAAGATAAACACAAGAAAGGCACCTGGGGTGGATGGGATCTATCCAGTTATATTAAAGGAGGCAGCAAAGGAAGTAAGCAAACCCTTAGCCATAATTATGAGAGCTTCCTTGGACTCAGGGGAGGTACCCATGGACTGGAGATGTGCAAATGTGACCCCAATTCACAAGGGAGGATCAAAGGCTGACACAAGTAATTATAGACCTGTGAGTTTAACTTCTGTTCCCGGAAAATTAATGGAGGCACTGGTGAAAGAAGCACTGCAGGATCATCTAGACAAGACTTCAGTTATAGCTCGGACACAGCATGGTTTTGTTAAGGGGAAATCTTGCCTGACCAATTTGATTGGATACTATGATGCAGTCACAAAAGAACTGGATGCAGGGAATAACTTTGATATTATATACTTGGATCTTAGAAAGGCTTTTGATACTGTTGCACATGGAAGACTGCTGCACAAATTGGAGCAGTGTGGCATTGGAGGCAAACTACTGCTTTGGATAAGGGGTGGTTGAGGGGGAGAAGACAGGGAGTGGTAATCAATGGACACTGCTCATCGTGGACTAATGTTATTAGTGGAGTCCGTCAGGGTTCAGTATTGGGTCCTTTATTGTTTTCTGTATTTATAAATGATATTGATGATGGTATATCAAGCTTAATGTCCAAGTTTGCAGACGATACGAAGGTTGACAGGGTTGTCAAGGACACTACTGACACTATGCTACTGCAACAGGATCTGGAAAGGTTTAGCAAATGGGCTGAGAGGTGGCAAATGAAGTTTAACATTGACAAATGTAAAGTACTACATATGGGAAACAGCAACCTCAGAGCAACGTATCAAATCTGTTGTACTACACTGACAGTGGTAGAGAATGAAAGGTACCTCGGGGTGGTTGTGCAGGCAGATATGAAGTTCTCTGAGCCGTGCAGACGGACTGCAAGAGTAGCTCATGGTGTATTGTCAATGATATATAGGAATTTTTCTAGCAGAGATAAGGTGATCATTCCCTTGTATAAGGCAATGGTCAGGCCACACCTAGAGTACTGTATACAGGCCTGGAGGCCTCATTTCAAGAAGGATGTAGAGCTTCTGGAACGAGTACAGAGAAGGGCAACAAGATTAGTGAATGGAACAAAGGGGTGCTCTTACGAAGAAAGGCTTAAGTTTTGCGAATTACAGTGTCTGGAGACTAGGCACCAGCGAGGTGATCTGATAGAGGTGTACAAAGCCTTGAATGGTTTGAGCATGTTTAATGCTGATGGGATTCTTCCTCTTGCTGAGAATAATCACCTGAGAGGGCATAAATTCAAATTGAGGAAAGACAGATGTAGGATAGATGTGCGGAAATTTGCCTTTAGCCAGCAGGTGGTTGGTAGGTGGAACAGACTTCCATCCCTTGTTGTGGAAGTTGATAGCCTAAATAAGTTTAAGGCTCAGCTGGACAGGTATTTCGAACGAACAGAGGGGGAAGTGGTTATTTTTTATTTATTTATTTTACTTTTTTTTTTTTTTTTTGGCTGATGCTGCATAAGCTTGCTTTCTTGCATCAAATGCCTCTACTAATGCTAATATGAGAAGCAGTAACCCCAGAATAATGTATCAACTCTGTGGTACTACACTGACAGTGGTAGAGAATGAAAAGGACCTGGGGGTAAATATGCAGGCAGATATGAAGTTTTCTGAGCAGTGCAATGGTAAGCCCTGTTATGTCACTTAGGTGGCAACAAAGGTGTGCAGTGGTTCTCTTCAAGTTGCCTGGTCAGCGTGAAGAGAAAAAGACCAAACCCTTCAGCACATGACAGCACGACAAAACAAATGGCCCTCAGTCCCCAGTGGCTTTCACTCCCCCTCTACTGGCAGCGAGAGGATCAGAGTGGTAGCAGAGGTTGCTAAGAATCTCTGGGTATGACCAGGCTGCCGTGCACGGAAACTGAACTTGGACTGTTACACAACATAAGCTGGGTCATTGGTGAAGACAGGATATTAGAGCTGGAAAAGGAATTAGAAAATGTGAATTTGAATATTATTGGTTTGGCTGAAGTTTATCAAGTTTATCACTTATAAATTTATCAAGTGGAAATCTGCTGTACACCAACGGAAACAGTGAAAGCGAAGGTGGAGTTGGCTTTCTGGTCCATAAAGATATAAAAAACAACATTTTGGAATTCAAAAGTACATCAAGACTACTATGCAAGATTTCTAAGAGGTACAAGCTAAAGGTTATAATGATTTATGCACCAATGTCAAGAGCCATGATGATGAAGAGGTTGAAGAAATGTACACCGAAATTGAGAGCCTTCTAGATGAGCAGAATACCCACTACACTATGATTATGGGGGACTTGAATGCTAAGGTTGGAAAGAGACAAAACAATGCAGAAAGGGAACTATAGGAAATTTTGGAATTGGAGAAAGAAATGAGACGTGCAATTTACAGAATCTCGAGAATGTCAGTAATGAACACTGTCTTCAAGAAAAGGGTGAACAGAAAGTGGACATGGAAGAGCCCAAATGGATTAAAAACTAATGAAATCTACTTCATCCCCTCACTAACAGAAGATATATCCTGATTGATGTTACTATCCTGAACAAGGTAAACGTAGGAAGTGATCACAGAATGGAGCATGCACACTTGATATAGATGTAAGAAAAGAAAGGAAAAATCTGATCTGAGTATGTATATATATATAAAATCTTTATTGTATACAAATGTGGTATATACAATAACACCCTTCACAGCAGCAATGCCAGGGGTTTTACACTGGCTGGTGGATAATAGCCTTGGGGGGTGGGGGGCACATCGAAGTTCGGCTCATCTCCCCAGAGCCAACAATAGAATCAGTGTCAGATTATTTACAGAATATTATGCTTTTGACACAATTTTTTCAATGTATTAATAAAGATAGTCATAGATACATTCATATTTACATTTATTTTATATTTATATTCATAGTTATTCTTGACTTCATTCACAACACATTCATAAAGACATTGTGCTTTGAACATTATTTACAATATAGTGGACATTATTATGGTGCCCTTATCAATGTGCACTTTGCCTGGCAAAGGTCAAGCTCTTAAGGATCTGTCTTCGGTACCTCCGATCCATCGCAAACCTACAGAGGTCGCTGTCAATTGAATGGATTGTGGGAGCATCTCCTTGGGGAGAAAGTGGTCACTTAGCGCCAGTCTGTTATAGTGGGCTGTGAGCGTAGGAGCTGACCCCATCAGTCCAGGTAGAGGGATTCTCCAGCCGCACAGTTCCCAGATGCTTGGCTCCGAGCACATCCCAGTTGTCATTTTGACAGTGAGAACAAGGCGTTTTTCCAATACAGGATCTGAAAGTCGGGCAAAATTAAGTGACATTGCCATCGCAGTCTTTTACTGAGGTGGGCGACAATGTTTTTGCGTGATCCAACGAAGGAGCCAGTATTCGGCAGAGTACATGGGCTTGATGTTGGTAGGGGCCCCGGACCCCCAAATTTCCGAGGCATATAATATACCAGAGTATACTGAGGTGTATATGTACCGATGAATCACATCCAGATCCCTAACGTGGAGTAGTTGTTGTTTTGTGGTCCAGCGCATTTGACAGAATTTTGCTATGAGCTTGTCAATGTGGGGGTTGAAGCTCAGTTTATAGTCGAAGGGGACTCCCAAGTCTGTATGCATCTTGACCACTGGGAAGGGAATACTGTCTAGAAAAGCTTGGATTTCAGTGGGTTGGCGTTCAGAGAAAAGACAATTTGGGCAGGGTTAATCCGGAGGCCAAATTAATAGAGATAGGATCCTAAATCGTGTAACTTTTCACTGATCCTTTTACTGATGTTTGACAGATGTTCGCCAGGGTGAATCTGTGTATATATCTTAATATCATTGGCATAGCAGAGTATGTCTTCTCTCTGTTGCACAAACGGAATAATAACTGCAGCGAATAATGCTCCGGAGAGGACTCCGCTTTGGGGAACTCACGCAGTGATCTTTCTCCAGATTGTGTGTTGGTCCGATTTAAGAATAATGGTTCTGTCAGAGAGCAGGGTTGTGATAAACCACAACTTGTCACCTTTTATGTAGAAGTAGTTTTCTAGGAGGTGAACAAGCGAGGGGGATACTGATGGAGTTGAAGGCAGCTTCCAGGTTGACATATGTGACGGCAAGCTCTGCTTTAGTTTCTAGTGCACTGAGAATGGTGTTGGTTATGGATGTTAAATTGGTGACCGTAGATCTTCCTGGAATGGCATAGTGAATCTGTGGGGGTTTGTGAGGCATGATTTGATTGGTAATAGTTGAAAGTAATGTCTTCTCCATGAGCTTCAAGAGGCTCGAAGAATGAGAGATTGGTCTGAACTGTTTAATGAGGGTTGAAGATTGGCATTTAGGGTGTGGCCTCCCGGCATATCTGTTCTAGAGAGGGGGAAAATAGTACTGCATTAAGACTCCAGTTAAAAATTGATAGTAGAGGATCGATGATAAACAAGCTAAGACATTTAATCATGAATTGTGGCACAAGATCGGGGCCTGTAGTTGCAGTGGGTGGCAATCCATTTATAGCAGTTATAAGCTGCTTCCTGGTGGCAAGCATATCAGTAGGAACGTTGTTGATGGGTAAGTTGCTTGGGTACATTGGGGCTGCAGTGTCTGAGAACTGTGCAATGTGGTCCATCCACAGTTCAAGGTCCAGTGTTTTAGGAATTCTGTGTGCTGAGAGTCATAAAACGATTTGCCTTTTCGTAGGGTTGCATTTAAATGCTTTTTAATTGCAAATGATTTCTGGTGGTCGAAAATTGCCCAGGCTTTGGAGAAGGCAATACGATCTTGTATAGCGCCTGATTCTTTCCATCTCTTATGCAGATTTTGTTTTTCTTGAAAGTTGTTGTTCAATGCTGATGTCCACCAAGCTCTCGAATGGGGAGTGATGCAGACAGTCTTTGTAGCACCATAACTTGCAATGGTTCGAATTCATCTGGTCATGAGGTCCACAGCTAGCCCAAGATCACAATTATTGAGAGCCTCCCAAGGTATCGAGGATGCAGCTTTGAGACATCACGGTGGATCAATGAATTTGGGTGCTGTGATGTCTTTTTTCTTCTTTGGGTCTTGGATATCGAAGTTAGGTGCAGCTAAGTGCAGGAGTATGACAATGGGTTCGTGATCGGATTGAAATAGATTGTGAGGACTGTCTTTGAGGTCGCATGGTGCTGAAGAGAATATCAGATCCAAGAGATTAGATCCTCTCATGGGGTGGCAGTTAAGTAGGCTGATACCCAATGAATTCATACTGCTAATGAGTTTCCTACTAAGATGTGTGAGAGTAGGTGGAAGATTGAAATCTCCACAAATAATGTGCTTAGCAGAGGCGTGGAGGTGATTTACTAGCCAGTGGATCACATCTTCAATTATGTCACTGTTTGGGCCTGGTGGAATGTATACCGTTGCTATGTCTATCAGGATGGCATTGAACTTGAGGGATACCATAGCAGCTTCAAATGCAAGGGATTGGCACATTCTGTGGTATTATAGAATATTGTGACCCCCCATCTATGATCCTCTCTAGAGGAACAGAGCATCTAGTACCCAGCCTGAGGTGCACAGGCAAGGGAGTCCTGCCAATTCCCAAGCCACGTTTCAGCAATGCAGAGAATAGCAAAGGTTTTAGAGAGGAAAAGCTGTTCGACAGTGTCTAGCTTGTTACAAATACTCCTTGCACTTTGATAGATAATTCAATGGTGGTAACCATAGTAACTGAAGTTCGTACAGGTGGAAAGTCTCTTTTTAAGGTTCGCACTGGTCTACTGTGTACCAGGATATCCTTCACAGGTCTGGAGTTCTGGGGATTGTCATTTTAATCTGAGAGTTGGATTGAATGATATGTGGGCAGTTTGTTCTCAGTGAAGTTATCTGATTTCTCACGCGTTTTGTTAGCTTGGTAGCTTTAATTGCTATTGCGTTTGATGTTGATGTCGGTGGTTTATTACAGTTCGTGGCTTCTGATCTAGGAAGGGTTTGATGAGGGTTCCAGAGGGCCATAGCTTTGGATCCAGCACAAAGCTCATCTTCTCTGGGTGGTAGGTAAGAATGAAAGAGGCGTAGGTTGGATAACTGGTTCTTCTCTGTCTCGCATCAATATTCATCCCATGTACTTCTGCAAACATGGTCTTAATGCTGTCTGGTTTAGTAGTCAGTTCCAACTGAGATATAAAGATTTGTCTACGAGTCAACTGCTGTGATGTTGTACGAATTAGAACGAGTCCCCTTCGAGGAAAGTTCTGTGGCATCTCTATCGCCCTGTTGTTCCATGTTCCATTTTATGATATGTTGAATATCTCATCCGGGTTTCTTTTGAGTGAACCTGTTGATTGGTGAGAGGTGGCAGGGAGTAGAGGCTGTCTATAAGCCGTAGTGGTGGGATATTTTGGCTATTGGCAGCATCTTTTTGGCCGGTGACTACTTCTGCAAATGTGGGTCTTGATGCACCCTTTCCAGTATGGATTGTCTCCTTTAACCTTTTAGGTTTGGTATTATTTTGGGTCGATATTATGGAGAGGGCCACCTGAGAGGTCTTTGAGCGGCTACCCCCGGTTGTTAGATGCAGGTTCGGGAGAGTAACCGTCATTGAGCCCTGCATCTCTGCTATTGAGCTGATCCTTATCTCGTTGTATTATGGGTGTCATTGGGCTAAGGGTGACAGGCATACGAGGGATTGCATTATGCATAAATTGGGGAATATGATTCCTTTGAACTTTGGAAACATGTATCAATTCTACTTCTTGTGGCTTGTTTTCCGAGGTTCCCTGAGCCACATTGAGTGCAGCGTTGTTGGGTACACTGTTTTCATTGGGCATTAAATAAGGTCCACAGGGTTTTCATGTGTCGTGATGATTGGTTGTTGATGGCATACCTCTGGATCCATTTAACACTCCGGGTTATCTGCTACTGAGTCAGTTTGACTTGCAGCATGAGTCTGACTAAAGTTTGATGTTTGGACATTTGTTTGTTTATTTTCAACGTCCAAGTCATCCTGGATATCCACACATTCCATTGCATTTGTCATTTGTTCTTTACTTTCACTGCAGAATGGGCAAATGTACTTTTGACATTGCTGCTTGTTGAACCGCTTTATATCACATTTGGTACAGGCCGCACAGTAAAATTGCTGACATGACGTACATTGGATTACTGCTTCCTGATATACTTTACAATGGAAGCACGTGGGAGATCTTGTCGAAATTTCTGATTCTACCATACATTGCCTTTAGGTTGAAATTTGTCTGACTAATTTTTATGCAAATCATTAAACCCGCTTGTATTTTAGGTATTCTTTTGACGATGGTTTGCCCGTGGGAGTCATAATCAGACGGGTTATACAGTACCTTTATGTGCACTTCTGAGGATTAGTATTGATACAACCGCTGTATGTTCTGCTGAGAGGGCAGTTTTTAAAGCTGAAAGGATAGGAGCGTTTAACGTACCCTGGGGGGTTCAGCAGAGCAGGGCCTTGTGCCTTCTCCAGGTTGACCACAATGTCACCATATGCCTTTAGGGCACTAGTGTTTGCTAGCTCTATACGGGTTAGAGCTAGTATAATGGAAGCATTAGCAGAAGAATAGAACATGAAACACCTGTTTGTTTGATGATGGCTCATCTGTGTTGGGCGGAACAAGAGGAATCCACTGGTACTTGAACCATCTGTACGGTCAAGGAGAATTAACTGAAACTTGCTATCTATAAAGAGCATAAACGGACATGACATACATCAACTCGTGCAAGCGTAAATAATACGAAGGTCTTTGAGATAACAGAAGAGGAGAAGAAGCAGTATGTACTGGAACTTAAGAACAAGTTTAAGCGTCTGCTGACTGCTCAAGAGCAAGATATCGACGAGGAATATTACAACTTTCTGAAAGTGATAAAGCCCAAGAAACCTATAGGTAAAAAGAAATCCAAATAAGAAAAAATTAGTCAAGAAACACTTATCATGATGAACCAAATACAAAAAACTAAGAGCAAGATAAACACTGACAAGGACAAAATTGAGGATTTAACACAAGAAAAGTAGAACAAGCATTAAGGGAAAAAAAGAACTAAAATCAGCAGCCATGAGTTGTAATATAGAAAGACAAATGATACTGAAACTGAAGATCAGCAATGGTGTACTTATAAATAGCAGAGAAGGCATAATTCAAATAGCAGAAGACTACTATAGAGAATTATACAAGGAGTGAGGGAATGATACCAGCAGTGGGGAAGATGGATCGAAAACTAGTAACACATATGACATACCTGATATCCTTCCTGATGAGGTAGAACATGCATTGAAGAAAATGAAGAATCAGAAAGCTCCAGAGGAAGATCAAGTTACTGTAGAGTTGTTAAAATTGGGAGGAAGAGACACGACATAAAAACTGGCAAGACTCTTCACATAATGCATTAGAAAAGGTGTGATGCCTAAGGAATGGAATAATGCAATCATAGTTTTGCTGCATAAGAAAGGATATAAATCAGAAATTATAGATCAATTAGCTTGTTTTCCCAAATCTACAAGTTGTTCACAAGGGTCATTAGAAAGAATACTCGATGAGAATCAACTGAAAGAGCAAGCTGGATTTAGGACAGGATTCTCAACTATGGACACCTTCATGTAATATCAGAGATAATGGAGAAAGGAAATGAAATGAATATAAAACACCGTTATGGCTGGCATTTGTGGATTATGAAAGGCATTTGACTCCATACAGCACAAGGCAATGTTTCGGGCACCCCATATATTATGATTTTGAAGAAAATATACGAGAATGCTACCTCCTTTATTAGACTAGACAAAGACAGTAGCAAATTTAAAATTGAGAAAGGAGTTCAACAAGGAGACACAATATCTTCAAAGTTGTTTACTGCTGCCCTCAAGGAAGTTTTCAGAAGATTAGACTAGTTGCAGAAAGGAGTCACTGTGAATGCAGAGTACCTAAACCATTTACAATTTGCATATGAGATTGTGGTCATAAGCAATGATCCCAAAGAATTAGAGGAAAATCTTAATTGTTATGTAAAGTTAGTAAGGATTTTGGACTAAAGATGAATATGGCTAAAACAAAAGTAATGATGAACAAGTATGCCACAGAAAGGGATATAATGATTGAAGGAGCAGTAATTCTGATAATATCTGAGATAATGCGTTTATCTGATAATATTGGTCAAAGTATTTGGTTTTTTGGTTTTTTTTTTTTTTTAGGAGCATTAGCAACTAAGGCCATATTGCTCCGGGATATGCGGTGGGCATTCCCTGACCTTTCCGCATCCGGTGGTGACGGGCTTGAACCCCGGTCTAATTAAGAAGTGTGTGCTACGCACTGCTGGTTCTCCTTCCCACCTGGCTACAAAGGATCCAATGGTCAAAGTAATTCTTGCACATACTTCAAGAGTTCTTATCAGTTACCCCAACTGGACATTATCTAGATGTTCTGGGGCAGAAACGTTTCAAGTGAGCGGGTAGCTAATGCCAGGGAAGCGAGCCTTAAAAACTTCAAGGGTTGTTAAATATACAAGAACAGTAAGTCTTAATTGTTTATATAGTAATGTTAGAAGTGTCGTCAATAAAATGAGCAAATTCGAACTGCTGGTTAAAACAAGTAACGCGGACATAATAGGGCTTACGGAGACGCGGTGCCACCAGGAAATTGGGGATGATGAGTTTCAGTACGGCTTGTATAATGTATTTAGGAAGGATAGGGTAGATAGAACGGGTGGTGGGGTAATGCTTCTTATCAGAAGCAGCCTGAGTGCGACGATAGCTTTCCCCAATTCAGACGTTTCACATGCTAGTATAGAATCTGTATGGTGGGAGATAGTTTGAAACAAAAGTATAATGCTAGTAGGAGTAATCTACAGACCAGGTGATTGTGAAGATTATGACGAAAGCCTCTACATGCAAATGGAATGGGCAAGTAAGCGTCAATTATGGGTGATTTCAATCTGCCTCTAATTAATTGGAGTAAATGGGAAGGAAACTCGAAATGGGGAACAAAATTTTTAAATCAACTAGATGACTGTTATTTGTATACATATGTCAGGGAAAGTACTAGAGAAAAGAATATCCTAGACATCATCATCACCCATGAATCACATGACATAACAGGGCTGACAGTAGAGGAACCAGTAGCAGGAAGTGATCACGGAGTTCTACGGTGGATTATGATGAGAGAGATAGCAGTAGTAAAAGGCAAAGGAATGGGTTTTAATTTCAGAAAAGGAAATTATGATGCCTTAAGGTACTACATGGCCTCTATTAACTGGGTACATATTACACAGAGAATGAATACAATTAAACTGTGGTATGCTATTAAAACATTAATCACAGATGCCTTGAATGCGTATTTACCATTAAAAAAATATACTCCACGAGGAGGGTTCCAAGTTGTATGAATAGTGAAGTTGCCATATTACTTGAGCAGAAAGAGGTGGCATGGTAAGGTTACAGAGCAATAAAAAGTACTGAAGCCTATAACAGCTACAAGATGATCTGTAATAGACCACAGAAAAAGTTCGACAGGAAAAGGCAGTTTATGAGAAATCACTAGCAAACAGAGCAAAGAGGGGGTTAAGGAATTCTTCACATATATAAATGCCAAGAAGAGCAGGACAAACCAGATCGGACCTTTACGTAAGGGAAAGGGGATAGCATTAAATACACCAGCTGCCGTTGCAGATGAACTCAACAGTTATTTTGCATCGATATTTACAAATGAAAAACCTTTTGTGGCAATGGGAAATTGTGGGAGCAAAGTTGAAAAATATGTAATTAATGATACTAAAATTTCATAAGTTTATTTAATGAAAAAACGTTCGAGCCTACAGGCCAGTAAGGCTCCTGGAGTTGATGGAATATACCCTATAATCTTAAGGGAGGCAGCAAGTGAGTGCATTGAACCATTGAGGCTAATTATGCGAACACAACTAGACTCTGGGGAGATTTCGTTGGATTGGAAAAGTGCCAATGTATCTCCTATACATAAGGGTGTCTCTAAGTGAAGTGGGAAATTATTGACCTGACAGTCTGACTTCAGTGGTAGGGAAAATCATGGAGGCAATGACCAAGGGTGGAATGCAGGATCATTTGGATAGAATTAAAATTCTCAAGGATACTCAGCATGGTTTTGTAAAGGGAAAATCATGTTTAACAAATCTGGTTCACTATTTTGAAAGGGTCACTCTTGAGCTGGATTTAGGGAATAATTTCGACATTGTTTATTTAGATTTCAGCAAAGCTTTTGACTCAGTCCCACATGAGTGGTTGCTTTATAAGCTGGAACAGCTTGGAATCACTGGGAAAATCCTTAGATGGACAGTAGGATGGCTTCAGGGCATGAGGAAAAGGGTTGTGATAAATGGCTATTCCTCAGATTGGGTTGATGTAAGAAGTGGGGTTCCCCAAGGATCAGTATTAGGACCACTGTTGTTTTTAATTTTCATAAATGACATTGACGAGGGGATAGAGAGTATGATGTCTAAATTTTCAGATGATGTTAACATTGGTAGAGTAGTTAATGATCACTGTCAAAGCTAAGCTTCTTCAGAGAGACCTAGATAGACTTCAGGAATGGTCAGAGAAATGGCAGCTATGCTTTAATCCAACAAAGTGTAAGGTATTACACCTGGGAAACAGTAATCCCAAAATAACTTATTCACTTGGTCGAGTTCAACTAAACCCAGTACTGGAGGAAAGGGACTTGGGCGTTACGATAAACAGGTTGCAAGGAAGGCCCATGGTGTCCTGTCGATGATCTATCGAACTTTTGCAAGTAGAGATAGGGACGTGATAATCCCATTATATAAGGCTTTTGTTAGACCACACTTGGAATACGGTGTTCAAGTATGGAGACTGCACCTAAAGAAAGACATCGAGCTTCTTGAAAGGGTGCAAAGACGGGTAACTCGCCTGGTAAGATCGCTAAAAGGGCGTCCTTATGAAGAATGACTTCGAATATGTGGGTTGCAAAGTTTGGAAACTAGACACCTTAGAGGAGATTTGAATGAGGTGTTTAAGGCTCTGAGAGGCATCAATAAAATTATTTATTTGGTTTTTAGGAGCATTAGCAACTAAGGCCATATTGCTCTGGGATATGCGGTGGTCATTCCCTGACCTTTCCGTATTTGGTGGTGACGGGCTCGAACCCTGGTCTAATCAAGAAGCGTGTGCTACGCACTGTTGCTCCTTCCCACCTGGCTATGGAGGTGCCGTCAATAAGATGAATGAGGACGAAATCTTCAAGATTATAAATGATGCTAGAACTAGGGGACGTAAATTCAAGTTACGGGGGAAATGTTTAAATTAGACTGTAGGAAGTTTTTTAGCCAGCGAGTTATAAATTACTGGAATAAGTTTCTTACGTGGGTGGTAGAGGCTGACAGTTTGGGGAAATTCAAAGATCATCTGGATAGTACCTTCGCGTGAGGGAAGTGCATAGGATAATAGGTATTTTTTTTTATCATTGTGTTTTTTTTTGGCTGGTGCAGCATAAGCTATAGGCTTTCTTGCACCATGCGGCCATTACTAATATTAATTGAAAAGGTGGAGTCATACACTTATCTGAGACAAATCATTAGCTGTAATAATGATAAGTGGCTAGAAGTCAAGAGAAGAATAAATTTTGGATGAATAGCATTCAGGAAATATAGTCGCATACTGAGGAGCAATATCCCAATTTGTCTGAAACGTAAAATAATGAACCAATGTATACTCCCCTCCATGACTTATGGAAGCGAAACTTGGGCACTCACCAAAAGAATGGAAGAGAAGCTGAGAACAACACAGCAAAGAATAGAATGAATTATATTCGGAATCAGACTGTTAGATAAGAAGAGAAACACATGGATTAGGCAGCAAACTCAAGTAAAGGACATTCTTATCAAAACTAAAGAATAAAATGGTCTTGGGCAGGACACAGCTTGAAGACATGATGACAGATGGACTAAGAAAATACAGAATGTTACCCAAGAGGAGCTAGAAGAAACCCTGGAAGACAACAACGGAGATGGACAGATAAAATTCATGAATTTGTGGGTAGTAAATGGATAGCCATTGCACAAAACAGAAGGAACTGGAAAGTTGCTTGAGAGGCCTTCATCCTGCAGTGGACTGAAAATGGGCGATGATGATGATTACTACATTCTGGCTATTCACATTTCTCTTTCCGTTCTATATCTAGTTAATCAGTAACTAACTCTTCCCGAAAGCTTCTCATCTTCATATTTTTTCACATGGCACTCCACGTAGGCATTGACAAGCAATATACCAAGTATATACTTTATTGCTAATTTACAGTACCACTTTATCCCCTTTCTTAGCATTGTGTCATGTGAACCCGTGTCGTCCGACAGATCAATGCCTGCAAGTAGTTTTTGTTTGGTTTCTTTTTGTCTTCCATTACTGTTGGAGGGTCCATCAACCATTTCGGAGGCATGCTTCGTTGTCAGTAGTCTCACATCTCTCGAGTATCCTGCCACTTTAGAACAATAATTCCATTTTTTTCTTCCTTCGAGATCATCTCCCCTTTATCTAGCTTTGAGTACGGCTCCTTTAGGTATAAATTTTTTACAGGCTTGTAATGTACCAACAATGTGAGTTTTTTGATGAAGAAAGATAACGCCAGATTATAGCTCGTTTAAAAATTGTCCACGTACAAGGTGCAACCTTTATTTAGAAGTCCTTCAGATAATTCTTCGCAGATAAACTTACAGATTTTCTATAATTTTAAGATTTACCTAAATAAATTTTTCTCGACCAGGTATATCCTTCAGTGGAACATAACTTGAACAGCTTGATTCCATATCTGTGAGCTCTATTTGGTGTATATTGTCAGAATATCAGGGTGCTCCTCCAAGGACGTAATCTTGGCTGAGGAAAAATATTTTCTGAAATTTCAGCTGCAAAACATCTGTGTGTTGTATCTTACTGAGCCTGTCCCCTGGAATGGCGGTTTCATTGTCTGAAAAGTGAATGAGGCGTAACAATTCAAATCTGTCACGAGACAATTTTTGTTAAGTGATTTTTATAGATAGGTTTCGTTGACCATTAAGATGCAATACTGCCCAATCTTACTTATTAGTCCCATCCACATGAGAAGCCTGAAAAATTTTCTTATCTCATCAGCAGTTGTTGGAACCCACTTTTTTATGCCTCAGTTATGAAGCTCATAACTGAGTCATTTGAATTTTCTGTTCGGCATGTTTGTTTCTGTTACAATAAGATTTATGACTTCATCAAAAAATAATGAAAACACCTCAAGACGAGTAATATCCCTTGATATGCCCTGATTTGCCTGTGAAATCAAATCTATTTTGGCATCCTTCATATTCATTTTGCTTCAATCTCAGGTTTTTCAATCTTTTCAATTTGCTCATGAATGTTTTCTTCTGCCATCCAGTCTCGAAACACTTCTACAAAATTTTCTGGTTTTTCAGCAACTTCTTCATTTGTTGAAATATCCCAGTCAGGATCTTTTACCAAATCAGAGTCGAAATCTTCTTTTTCATCTTCAGAACTACTAAGATTTTCAGCAATTTATCTCAGTTCCTCTTCTTTTAGCCATTGCTTTTTAGATTTTATTTTTTTTTATACAACACACTTGTACAAATTTGTGGAGGAACACACAACACAATATAGTGGGTAACACAGTGTGCTAACAAACTTGTTTTGACAAAATCTTTAACAAAACTTATTGCGGCACGTTGGGGAGTTTATTTTATTGCCCTTAGTTTATTACGGCACGAGCCCATGCGATAAACTAATCACAAATAACCTTCATATGTGTGCCGTAATAGCGTCATATGCATGCCTGACATGGCTTCTCAAGAAATAAAGTAACCTACAGGGCCACAATACGACACAAAAAAAAAAAAAAAAAAACTTTTTTGATATTTTAAGCAAAAATATGACAACACTAACATTACAATATTTATTTTAGAATTACTGATCAAATCATTTACTAAATATTTTTTGGCCCCGAGGGAAATTTTTTTCTTAAACTAGCAAAGGCAATCAATGTGCTAAAGAAGCATTGCAGGATCATCTAGACAAGTACTGCAGTTATAGTTCAGACATAGCATGGATTTGTCAAGTCCATGCTATGTCTGAACTGGCCAATTCGAACAGTCGACTGACCAATTTGATTGGATACTACGATGTGGTCACAAAGGAACTGGATGCAAAAAATAATTTTGATATCATATACTTGGATTTCAGGAAAGCCTTTGATACCGTTGAACATGGAAGACTGCTATACAAATTGGAGCAGTATGGCATTAAGGGCAAGTTGCTGCTATGGGTAAAGGGATGACTGAGTGGGAGAAGACAGAGAGTGATAATTAATGGACATTGTTTGTCATGGTTTAATGTTATTAGTGGAGTTCCCCCGTGGCTTGGTGTTGAGCCCATTGTTGTTTTCTATATTTATTAAAGCTATTCATGGAGGCATATCAGGCTTAATGTCCAAGTTTGCAGATAATACAAAGGTTGATAGGGTGGTTAATGACAGTATGCTATTACAATAGGATCTAGAAAAGTTAGGCAGATGAGCTGAGAAATTGCAGTTGAATTTTAACATTGACAAATGCAAAGTAACCCTAGAGTAATGTACCAACTGTGCAGTACTACACTCAGGGTAGTGAAGAATGAAAAAGACCTGGAGGTAATTGTGCAGTCAGAGCAACTCATGGAGTCTTGTCAATGATATACAGGAATTTTGCTAGCAGGGATAGGGAGGTGATTATCCCTTCACATAAGGCAATGGTCATGCCACACCTTGAGTACTGCTGGAATCAGTACAGAGAAGGGCAATGAGATTGGTGGGGAGGAACAAAGAGTTGCTCTTACCAAGAAACAATTAAGTTCTGCTTGCAGTGTCTGGAGACTGGGCACCTGCAAGGTAATCTGATTGAGGTGCATAAGGCCTTGTATGGTCTGAGTAAGTTCAATCTTGAAGGGATGCTTCCTCTTTGCCAGGGTATGCACTTGAGGGGCATAAATTCAAACTGGGGAAAGACAGTTGTAGAATAGATGTACAGAAATTTGCCTTCAGACTGGACAAACTTTTAGAGTGAATGGATGGATGAAATGGAGGGTTTTTTTTAGCTGATGCTGTATAAGCTTGCTTTCTTGCATCATTTGCCTCTACTAAATACTAATTCAGCCAACAGGCTAAAATGTTATTTAGGCAATTAAATTATGGTACCATAAAAATTTCTTGTTCATACAGTACAGATACCGCGGCTACATTAAGAAAAGATAACATTATCTGTTGTGACTGCTTGATGAACTTATCAACAGTATCCCTTGATGAAGCTTATTAAGGCCTCGGGTAAATAATAATAAAAGAACTACGGCTGAAACTGTATGATTTTCTAAAAGAATTGAAAAATGGGGACAAGGAACACAGAGAATAACTGAAACTGTTGTTAACTTGATAAACCAAATCAGCTAAGAAAGTGAAAGGTGGGAAGTTGATACAGATTGATTAAAACCAAAACAGAAAATTATAAATAGCCTCTTACAAGATGAAGAGGACCAAGGAGCCATTAAATGAATTTGCTGAAACAAAGATGCTGGTTTAGGTTTTAACACATGTAATGAATGGGCTATAGGATATAACATCCCCAAATTTTGCTGTTGTGTCAACTCCTCAAACATGCTTTAGAAAAGAGACTAAGCAAAGTAAAACAGGAAATCTGTGATTTTTTTTAAGTGAATACAGCACTATATTGTGTAATACAGTCCATTCCGGTTATTTGGGACACATCGGGACTAGTGCATTTTGGCCCGATTAAGCGGCTGCCCCGATTATCTGAAGTTTCACGTAAATAGTTAAAAATACAATGTACTCCCCTCTTTACAATTGGTTCACTGTACAATCAAATCACGTTACGACGAACTCACCACAGTAAAGTACTGTTCACTATACGATGTGTAGTAAGCGCCGGTCATTGCGATCACGTTTGTGAACTGAATTTTAATTCTATTAAACACCGATTCTAATTAGCGAAAATAGGAGGAATATTATCCACAGGCTATAAAAGCAGAGATATATTAAGCACAAATTTACCCTTTATTACCTTACCAATTAAAAATTAAATGATACGTGAAAATCGGAAGAATATACGCAATAATCGGAATAATTAATACGTACTGTAATATGTACATACGAACTAGTTGACATTTCTGTTCACTGACATTTGTGGGTGGGGGTTAAAATTTAAAACAGTAAAAACATAAGCAATCAATAACAAAGAACACGGCACACACAAATTGCAAGAAACACGATACGCACAAGTGAGAACGGAGTAACGAGTTACAAAGCTTTAAAAAATAGGAATGAAGAGAAGATCTGAAAATAAATTTTTTTATATGATTGAAGATTTCGTGGAAGTGTAAACACATTTCATCATAATAACCCACAGAATTCCAGCTGTCGGTATTATCACAAATTCAGTAAGATCGAGTTTACTGTCCGTTTGTGATAGATTTCACTAACAGAAAAGCCCAATAAACAGATGACTGCTAATTGTTTTTATTGTTTTATGGTTGTGACCTGCAGAATTTCGACCGAACCACGTGGTACCGTTGGAGACAATCGTAAGGTAATCTCCAGTGCTGCGGTCTCCTGCCACGATTAAACAGCACGCTGTCCCAATTAAGCAAAGTAAACCCTGGCTATTTTCTCAATTGGTTTCTGTTTTTTAAGATTTGTCCCAAATAAATTGGCTGCCCCGATTAACCGGTGGCCCAAATAATCGGAATCCACTGTATATTCTGAATAATAATAAAAAAAAAAAAAAAAAAAAACACCACCATGTAAAAGGACAATTTATGTATATAATGGTTTATGCAATAATTTGCTAATCTGAATACTTTGGTAATTCATAGCAGTCTCCCTGCATTAATTAGTTCAGATTATCAGCAACTGCACTGTATAATTTTTCTACAAAGAAAAATTATAGAAGAGCTATGAGATATTAATAACCTTCATTTAGGATTTATTGATCTTGAAAATGAATATGACAGAGTGGCTAAAAATTTTTTTTGAATCTTTTAATAAAATGGTAAGTTAATGGCAAAATTTAAATCTGAGTGATCTAAAAATTGGATTATTTTTACTAACATATGATGTGCTCTTAAATAGATGCTTGTAAGACCTTCAAGAATCTCTCAATAAATTAGATAAAGGTTGAAGACAATGTGATGAAAATTAGTTATAAAAAAACAACAGTTACATAAGACAGGAAAGACAAGGAATATTTAGAGTCAAATCAAAATTCACATGTTTTACCCACATTTGATTTCAATCATGGAGAATTTTCTGCTCTCCCTGAATACTGAGCACCAAGTGTTTTTGGGCTTATGTTCAGCTCAAATATAAATATCATTATCCATGGTTCTGAATAGGTTTATAATATCTTTTTAAATTGTAGTGTCACAAGAAGAGGCTCTGCTATATATTTAAAAATATTCAACACTGCCAGGACAGATGTTTTGAACCTCACTGGCTTCTCGTCAGCTTGCAGATGGTCTTCTTTTAGAGAATAAATGCATGCTAAACTGTGACCAATGTATTTTGTGTAAGTGAATAGCCAAGCAGAGTAGAAATACCTCTATAATTCTACAGTACCATACTGCATAGGACAAACAGTCCAATTCCAGGCATTAAAGGTTAAAATTACAGTCATTAACATTTTTAAATGTAAGTTTTACTTTTACACACCACTTGGCTGTTCACTTAGACAAAATACATTATTAACAGTCCAATATACATTTGCTAATAGAGACAACCCACCAACTGATGAGAAGTCAGTGACTTTAAAAGAGCTGTCCTGGCAGTGTCATAGATTTTCAAATGTACAGAGATTCACCTATTCTGGTGATGCTATACAATTCAAAAAGCTATTAGCAACTTAGACAGAACTGTGGATAGCAGTTCTTTCTTTCTAAGTTGCTAATATCTTTTTAAATTGTATAAATACCCTAATTTTAGAGTGAATGGATGGTTTGCCATGAATAAATAATAAAACTATATTTGAACTTATACAGTTGAAACAAGAGTCCAGACAGACTTTCATGAACCTGTCAACACCTAGTGGAGAAGGTTGGTTGGTTGGTTGGTTGGTTGATTTGGGTTTTACTGGCGCATTAGCATCTAAGGCTATAATGCGCCAAGACCAGGTATATATAAAAATTAATATATAAATATAAAACCTAATTAATTAGGCCACCATGTCCACATCTAAAGATAAATCAATAAAAGAAATAACAATAACATATAAATTTTAAATATGATTAAAAACCTTTATTGCTTTCAAAAAGTTAAAAATAGCAGACACACTGTCATCCTAGTGGAGAAGAACTGTAGTTTTTATAACTTTTTATCTTAAGTGTATGAATTGGATATGTTTAAGCTACCCTATTTGTGATAGGTTTGCAGGAAGTTTTATATTAAGTAGATTAATTCTTGGAATTTAAAAATCACTCAATAGCTATGGCGTCATGTGTGAATAATTTGTAAGTGGAATTCAACTTAATGGGGATTAACTGTAAAATTGATTTAAGGAACATGGGAAGATAACTGAATGTGCTTGCTAATAATACATTAGGGTTTGCTGTCACTGTTGATCCAAATTTCACAGTACTAGTGCCTATATAGCAGGCATTGAAGTTTTTCTAGTATGGAAAAAGATATGCTATATTATAGATATCCTTAATACTGTATTTGAATGTTTGTGCATACTGTTGAAATATGTTCTGAATTTTGTTATATGCATAAAAGAAAATGGTACAGAAGGATGAGTCTGGTTATTGTTTTTTGTGAATGATTGCTTAATTGTTAAAGGAATTAATAATTTAATTATTACTTCTGATATAGTATTATGTATTTTTGAGGAAGATATTTTTTCTTAAGAAAGGCATTTACTAAGTATTGTAATTCAATTTTAAGATGTTCATACTTAAAGCAATATTTCATGACACTAACATAATCTGTGTATATAAAAAAGATTTCTTAACAATATATGGATGATGTGAGCAAATGTGCAGAAATATTTATATATATTATATATGAATTTATTATTTAACTTGGCTCATAGTAGATTAATATACTCTAGAACTGGAAAAAGACAATTTTAATTTTTTAAACTTAAATACAATAACCAATTAAAAACAGATATATACAGAAGAAATACTCATATAGGAAAGTTTCTGCACTTCTTGCACCCATGCAAGTAGCAACAATTGATATAATCAGTCATTAGCAAATTGGTTGGAAAAAACCCAAGTTCAAACCTTGACACAATGAATTTTTATGGGCTTTTTTCACAAATGCTGCTGAGCTAGACAGTCTCAGCAAGGGTAGCTGGTTTTTACCCTTCTGGAAAATCAGATTTTTCAAACAGGAAAATTAACCAGAAAATACATGCAATTTATAGACAATTTACTGAAGCCTCATAGCTTAGTTGCATAAGGCACTTAACACACATTTCATCTACTTCTACTTGTGTTACCCATACAGCGTTAAGAAATCTGTTTTATATTTATTTATAATTACTTAATGTAAAACTTTCAGTAAATCAGTACTAGAAATATGCAAGCTTAAATGTATCAAATTTTCAATTTGATACATTTATGGAATTAAAATTTGCATTTAGAAACATAAAAGTTATATTTGCCATTAACTTCTACAATCAAGCTATATTTGCTATACACAATTCAATATGATAGGATTGCAGGGTTATTTCAAAACAGTGGTTAACACTTTTGCTGTCAACTTTTCCGATGACCTTTTTGATCCGGGATTGAAAACTATGGGATTGAGTCAATCTTGTTTGGTGGAGGGCAGAGACATTTTTGGGCTCTCTTCTCACTATGACTGAATTAATCAGCCTCTGGTGAAAGCTGTGTGGCAAAAAATATCCAGTGTTTCTTCTGTCAAATTGAAACAAAAAGTTCTAAAAGTAGAGTGGTTCTCTCGTGAAGTGAATTAAAATACCGAAGCCACACATTGGGGGTGCAGTGAATATGTTAAAATCAAATCATGTCATGTTAGTGAAATTATTTTAGTGGTGATGAATCCATTATTTCTCATTCCACCCTGATATCTCTTACTTTAACTAAACCTTGGTTTCCAATAAGTGCTAAGGCTGTTCAAGATAAAAATATTACAGAATACTACTGCAACTGGCTTGTATCCAAATCTCAAATTCAATTTCTGCCTACACTAAAGTTCACAAAACTAAATTTGCATAACTGTTTTTAAAAATTAAAGCTTGTAAAACAGTTATTTAATCAATCCAAATTTGGTTTTGACCAGGTCAGGAGAGGAAAATTTGCTTCTTGTCTAAATAGTAATCAAATCTCCTGGTCAAAGAAACTGGCTACAATTTTTGTCCATCTATATTGCAACCTCTCTTACAACCTGCTGGTTTTACTGCTAATAAGTCAGCAAAGATAAAGCTGACTTATTAGCATCTTACTTTTCTCCTAACTCCCGTATTGATGATAGCAAATCACCTTCTACCATATCAAACACACTCCACTCAATGTCTTCTGTCAAGAAGGATGTTAGAAGAATTCTAGAAAAGAATAGCGAAAGCTTAAAAAGCGGTACTCACCTTGAAATTAATCTGCGATGGTTTACTTAGGTAGCGTGGTTAATGTTTAAGTTGAATTGTTAAATTGAAAAATTAAAAGGGAGGGAAGTAGGTAAAAGTTGACTGAGTTAAATAGGGGCAAGGAAATAGAAGTGTACACATCCAATCCTTGGTTGTCATCGAAATAAAAGAAAAGAAGAATAATTAAAAACCTATGTAAGTGAATCCGGTGAAGCCAATAGTCTTTACGAGGACTTTCGTTAGTTAAAGAACGTCTTCAGTTGGCAATGTGTGGGGAGAGAACGCGCATGGTATTTTAAGAATAAAAAATTATACTCTCGTGATGCCTTTTTTGACATGTGGGAACTTTAATCTCTAGAGGTTCCAAATTGGGGAAAGATTGAAGGGGAGTTTAGAATTTAGAATTTTGAGGTTAGAGTGGTGCTTGTACCATTCAATAACTAGGGCTTCATATTGAAGTATTCTGTAGCTGGATTTTAGTTTAATGATGGAAATGGCAGAGTCGATGAGCGGGTTGTGGTTGTGAGTCTGGGCATGAGTTGTAAGTTCTGTGACAGATTGGTTAGACGTGAGACTATGGAAATGGTAGTATGCACGGGTGTTGGATGTTTTTGATGAGCCAAATTTAGTAGTGGTACTTCCGATATAACATGTGTTGCAGTTTGGTTGACAATTAATGAGGCATATAATATTATTAAGGTCGTTTGTAGGATATTTGTATGTGTCAAGCTTTTCAAATCCACCAATCAAGCTTTTCAAAAAATTAATATCACAATATCCGATACAGACATCCTAGCTTCCTATGACGTTACTTCTCTTTACACAAATGTCCATAATCCATTTATTTTACAAGCCTTACGCAAATTCTTAGAAACAGACAATACCTTAACAAAACGTACCTCCCTTTCTATAGACCATATCCTTGAACTCACCACCCTTCTATTAGAAGCAAGATTTTTTAGATTCAACGAAAAAATCTTCCAATAAATATTTGGCTTACCAATGGGACTAGGGATTTCGGCCCCATTATCCGAAATCTACCTAGCCGCCATTGAAAGCCAAATTCTACACCCCTTTCCCCATGAACTAAAACTATACATGCGCTATGCCGACGACATTCTTGTAATAGGCAACAGATCCGTTATTGATAACCTCTTCGTAAAACTTAACTCTGTACACAATAGACTTAAATTCACCCTTGAAATTGGACAAAATAATCAGATAAATTTCCTTAATCTCACTATCTATATAACAGGCACAAAATTAAATACAAAAATTTTCAGGAAAAATACAAACACCGGTAAATACTTACATTTTGTTTCTCATCACCCTCTAAACACTAAAAAGGCAGTTTTATATAACCAAATTCACAATGCACTAAAGTACAGTTCCTTACCCACTGACCTTCACAATGAAATACAGTATATCACCGACAAATTTATATCCAGAGGTTACCCCCACCAACTTATTTTAAATACAATCCTTAATGCTAAAAATAAAATTAAATCTAACACCCCAACCAAAGACAAAAATAAAACAAACATCCGCATAGTCCTCCCTTACCACAATGAACTAGCAGGAAAGTTCCGACGCCTATTTAACAACACTGATATCTCTCTTGTTTTTTCCACCTACAACAAATTAGGATCCTTCTTCAGCACCTATAAAGACACATACAAATATCCTACAAACGACCTTAATAATATTATATACCTCATTAATTGTCAACCAAACTGCAACACATGTTATATCGGAAGTACCACTACTAAATTTGGCTCATCAAAAACACCCAACACCCGTGCATACTACCATTTCCATAGTCTCACGTCTAACCAATCTGTCACAGAACTTACAACTCATGCCCAGACTCACAACCACAACCCGCTCATCGACTCTGCCATTTCCATCATTAAACTAAAATCCAGCTACAGAATACTTCAATATGAAGCCCTAGTTATTGAATGGTATAAGCACCACTCTAACCTCAAAATTCTAAATTCTAAGCTCCCCTTCAATCTTTCCCCAATTTGGAACCTCTCGAGATTAAAGTTCCCACATGTCAAAAAAGGCATCACGAGAGTATAATTTTTTATTCTTAAAATACCATGCGCGTTCTCTCCCCACACATTGCCAACTGAAGACGTTCTTTAACTAACGAAAGTCCTCGTAAAGACTATTGGCTTCACCGGATTCACTTACATAGGTTTTTAATTATTCTTCTTTTCTTTTATTTCGATGACAACCAAGGATTGGATGTGTACACTTCTATTTCCTTGCGCCTATTTAACTCAGTCAACTTTTACCTACTTCCTTCCCTTTTAATTTTTCAATTTAACAATTCAACTTAAACATTAACCATGCTACCTAAGTAAACCATCGCAGATTAATTTCAAGGTGAGTACCGCTTTTTAAGCTTTCGCTATTCTTTTCTAGTCTATTAACACGGTACTTGAAGATTTCTAAAAATTTCGTATTGTTAGAAGAATTCTTAACAATCTTCATGCCAAGAAAACCCCAGGTCCTGATGGCACTTCTCTGCTCTTAAAACCTATGCTTGTTTCTATTTCTGTTTTGTATTAACTTTTTTTTACTTTCTTAGTCCACAAGTGAATTTGCTTACATTCAGCAACTTTCCAAAGTAATGGAGAAATGCATTAACCGCCAACTCTTACGCTATCTCAAAAACTTCCATCTGAGCCATAATCACCAAAATGGATTCTGTTAGTGTTGAGATACTGGCTAATATTATTGGATAAACATCTATTTTTCGCAACTGTTTTTTTTTTCTCAGATTGCTCAGTGTGGGTGATGGTGGATTGTCTTTAACTTTACAACTAATGCTGGTACCCACCAACCATTCAGTTCTACCCACCACTCTTTTCCTCTTGTATATTAATTACCTTCTTTCTCTAACTATAAATCCATTTTATAGTTTTGACAATGACAGCACATTGAATTCCAACTCTTGGTTTGAGAAACCTGGCACTAACACAATCTTCTCAAACATCAACCGCTAATTCTGAAATGCTGATTTTCAAGTAATTCTACAATGAGGTGAAAAAAACTGGTTAACTTCAATCCTTCTAAAACCAAGCTCTTATTACCCACAAAACATAGTTCATTGTTCTCATCAGACTACATTTTGGAATAAGCTATGGCTTGAAGATTCACTATATGAGGGAACACCTCACCCCTATTTCCTTTTGTGAAGACAAAAATGTATAAATACATATTTTGGGCTCTTTTCACATGGTTTGGCTTAGTGTCTCATCTAAATAAGGTTCTAGCTCCTATGCTCATTTTTGATGACAGTCAGATTTCTGGACAAGAGTGCATATCTCTGAGGGGGGGGGAAAGATTACCCCAATTTCTAATCTCTCTCATGGCATAAGCACATCAGAAATATTATTTCCTGTGCATAAAAAAAATATTCTTTTAGCTCTAAATATTACTTTTCGTCTAAACTACACATTCTCTCTCTCTCTCTCTCTCTCTCTCTCTCTCTCTCTCTCTCTCTCTCTGTACAAATCTCAAATCCACCTTACCACAGAAAGTTGTTCCCCCATCTTGGGTGGTGTCCATGAAATCCGAAGCTTCTAAGACTCTACTCAAAAGAGAGCATCAGGTTAATAAATGACATCTCTTACAAATTCTTACCACCCTGTTTCATAGGAACAGAGTGGAGAGAGTTTGTGAGAGACAAGTCAAGCCTTCAGATACTTTCAGGAGTACTGTCCTTCTGAAATGGCCTTTGTAATCTCACTGTTTTCTTCTAAACCAGTCTGAACTGTGGTGCCTCAACCAGCCAACATCCATTCACCGTCCAACTCCAAACCTACAGAATTAACTTTTCCTCTTCCTCATCTACCTCTGTTACTTCTGTTTGTTGTAACAACCCTTTTTTCATATTTATTTCCTGAAAGTTGCAATCCAGAGAAATTAATGTGTAATGTCAACAAATGCCATATGTCTTAAACCTGTGTTACTAACTACTATAGGTTCTAATAATGTGTGTCAAGATTTTCATTAAATAAAAAAACTAGATGGGACAAGGGAAGCTCAAACAATCTGAAGGGTAACTGCTCAATCAGCAGAGAATGGCTACTCTAGACAAAGTGAATTACTGCAAAAGATTGCAAAACCTTCTCCAAATGGCAATACTCATCACAAATTCAACTAAGTGGAACGTAGAATTAAAAAGGCAATCAAGGCCCTTCTCAATACAGACAAGACAGAACACCGACTGGGCTAGTCAGGTGGGTAAAGTGCCTGCCTGGCAACCCAAAGGTTGCGGGTTCGAATCCCGCTTCGGGCTTGGATCAGAGTAAATGCAAAAACTTTGGGAGGTGCATTATGGCCATAGAAGCAGATGTGCCAACAACTAACAAAAAAAAAAAAAAAAAAACACAAGACACCTTTTCATACAAATATTAATCATAACAATTTCAAACCTCTATTTTTTCAAAGTGTAAAAGCTTACAAGCCTCTCCTATCAATTTTTTCCAATACTGGTGGTAAATGGGACCGGGCAGGCCCTATCCAAATGACTTCTTTTCCTTCTTCAAAATCACGTCATCTGTATTCTCATAAAAACTCAAAACATCTGTGAGGTCTCAAGGAGGGAACATATCAGCATGCTTTGATGTTGAATTTATGTTCACCAATATTAGAGGATCAAGGGAGGCATGTCAACCATCTATGTGTGAAGATATATTCTTCCAGAAGAGTGATATTTATCTACAAGGCCTTATCACTGGCTCCCCATGTGATTATAACTACCTAAAACTGGAGGGAGCCCAGCATGCATTTCTTTTTGAACTCAGTTAAGTGCCATAATATTCTTCCACAAAAGATTTGATAATATTACAAAAGGTATAATTTATATTTAAAATACTCTTGGCAACTAGCTTTTGAATATAAGACATCGTATTTTGCTGATTTTTTTTTTTTTTTTTTTTTTTTCAATTCTTTGGATTAATTATAGGGGTTTCTTAAAAGACTGATTCATTATGGGGGGGGGAATCTTGGGCAAAACTGTTTAAGTTCCAGATTACAGTAGATTGATAATCCGAACTAATTGGGACTGGGGTATTTGGGACTTCCAATTTGTTTGGATTTTTGAACTTATCAAAAATACTACTCTGGAGACTAAAAAAAAAAAAGTTTAGAAATAAAATACTGGCTTTAAAATCTGATAGACCACCTAATTTTTTGTTAAAATCCAGTAACCTTTCACACAAAAAAGTTCCAGATATGAGACTTTGTTTCACTCTCTGTATCTTCCTCCCTGTTCCAACCTAGGGTTGGATGAGGTGAAATCAAAGCCTTCTATTTTTTTCTACCTTCCCAAATCTCATCTTTTGTCATTCTCACCTGCTCAATTCCCTTCGTTTCAACATCTTCTCTAATCTGATCTCTCCATCTTTTCTGGGGGTCTTCCTCTCGGCCTCTTCTAATCCATTTTCATCTCAAAAATTCTTATTGGTATTCTGTTCGAGTTCATTCTCTTAATGTGTTCAAGCCATTGCAAACTTGATGCAGTCATCTTCTCCCACAAACTTTCTATTCTCAAGTTCCTAATGTTAAATATTTCTAATTTTGTCTCTTCTAGTTTTAGCCAGCATAATCCTTAACACCATTTCCATTGCTTGGATTCTGCTGGTATCCTTTTTATTCATCCTCCACATCTCAGCAGCATAGGTCAAAATATACCCTATTTGTCAGCTTTTTACACTTCATTGGAACTTCCCTAGCCCACAACAGGCTGTTAACATTACAGAAGAAACTCTGACTAGCTGCTATTCTACTTGTTATTTCCATATCTAGGCTGCCATCCTTTATTAATACACTCCCTAAGTACTTAAAATTGTCCACCACTTGCAACATTTCATCCCCTAATTTTATCCCTTTTACACTCACTTCTACCCCTTGTCTATCACAATCTCTCTGCTGTTTGGCTACTTATCTTTGGACCATACTCACTGACTACACTTTCCCAACGTGTTAGTTTCTCTTGAAGTTCTTCCTCCTTGTTTGCCCAGAGGACATCATCATCATCTGCAAACACACATATATATAAGGTATATAATATCTTCAATTCAATTGTAAAAATTTCTGCTTCCTTTTAAAAGACAAAGAAAACTACAGTACGGCAAAATAAAAATTCTGTAAAAACTCAGTTCAGAATCTTTTTACTACATATCTCACTGGCATGTATTGTGTTAGTTGCAATTTCTGTGAGCCGTGTTTTATTATTGATTGATGCTTATCTTTTTTTCTGTTTTAGATTTTACAACCCCTCCAAAAACAGTCAGTGAACAGAAATATCAGATTACAAAGTGTATTGAATAACAGATTACAAAGTGTTATGTTTAGTTAGTACTGTATGTATATTAATTTAAGCTACACAATTAATTTAATTTTGTAATTGGTAAGAGGGGAAAAAAAAAAAAGGTGCAAATTTGTGCTATACATCTTCATTTTTATAGCCTGTAGATAATATTCTTCAATTTTCGCTTATTAGAATTGCCATTTAATAGAATCAAAATTCAATTTGCAATGTGATCATAACCGGCACTTACTGTAATTATTTTATGGCACCAGCATAAAAAAATTAATGTTGGCTTGTTCGGATTATTGACATTCGGTTTTTTCGACGCTGTACCGTATTTTGAAAATGGTAAATCTGTGGGTACAAACACTATACATAAGATGGTGAAACACGTCTCAAATATGAATGTTCTGGAAAAGAATGAATCAGAGATGATTTGGCAATAAAGAGAAACTGCTTCTTTCTCTGATATACAAAGGAGTGGAAGCATGCTTCATATGTTGTTTCCCTTGAAAATGGTATTCTAAAACAAATGTAATGGATATCAGACATTCAATTTCTAAATAATAATCAACAACAAAATATAAGTGTGAAATAATGTATGGGTTGGAAGGACCTTAGAACACTGATCAAGGAAATATGATTACGAAGGTCATTAAACTGCAAAAGTTAAATAAAAGTTGTATCTCATAATCAACAAAGACACTATACACATTAACCTTATGTAGTCCCCATTATGTTCAATAAACTTCCTCCACTGCTGCATTAACACTTGGGTTCCTCAAGAGAAGTTTTGTGTTAGGTCTTGAAGTCATTCATGCACCACTATCTTCATCTGAAAGGAAGTGATGTCCTCTTAGTTCATCTTTCAGAGCATATTTGCTCTGAAAGATGCCAGGACTCATCTCCAGTCACTATGTGCTGAACCATCATTAATCTTGCCAGCTGCAGCAATTTTTTTCAATAGTAATGCGAGAGTTTCTTGTATGAGTTCCTCTATTGTTGGTATGACATCTGGCATCATAACAAAATGTACTTGTCTTGGTGAAGGAGAGGCATCAACACTCAATACTGTTCTTATTCACCCATTCATGAACTTACCATTGACTCATGCACACTTCACTAGCCAACATTCTGCAATAAATTTCAGCAGGTTTTATTCCTTCTGCAATCAAAAATTGAATTACATTAGCATCTTGAAAATTGACTGTTTCCAAATTATGCCAGCAGATAGTGCCAACTGGGCACTCTGTGTTTCTAACACACTTTGATCAATAATTTGACAAAAGATCATCACTGGTTTTATCACAACATACATTTCAAGTTGATTTGGCAGTTTTGATTTCAATGTTCTTTGTACTTTTTTTGTTTAACCCTCAAAATCACGTCATATTGCTAAGGAAATATCCAAAAAATTCCACTATATAATGAAAATTTATGCTTCTCAGTTTACAGCTTTGTTTATTAATACATCTTAAGAGATGTGTAATTTTCTCCAATAACAACAAATCAGATTAGTGAAGAGCTATTTCTAAAGAGTGGTAACGATAGTTGAAAGAGCACAGTAGAAATATTTAAGAGCTCTATAATAGGAATATCTAATAATACATTACAAACAAAATGTTGCTTACCTTTGCTAGTTGTGCATGAGTCTTGTTATAAACTGACGCTGATAAATCATTCCCTCCTACAAGAAAACTATACATTAAGCCACCCATTGCATTAAGTGATATAAGAATAAAATACTTATAACCATATATCATAGAATATATGAACAGGGTGCGTAAATTTAAAAAAATTAAAATCATACTTCATTTTATTTAATGAATTTAGTCAAAACTTACTGTGTCACTAACCACTGTTTCAAATAATCAAAAATTCACTAATCACTAAACCTTTTATAGTACTCTTGATTTTTTTAAGGAGTCCTTATGTGCTGTAATGTAATAACTAGATCGTATGTATAGCTTAGCTTAATTTTCAGCACTCACCTCAGGGGAGGTACCAATAGACTGCAGATGGGCAAATGTGACCCTAATTCACAAAGGATGATCAAAGGCTGACACAAGTAATTATAGACCTCTGAGTTTAACTTCTGTTCCAGGAAATTAATGAAGGCACTGGTTAAAGAAGCACTACAGGATCATCTAGACAAGACTTCAGTTAGGTGAATGCTGAAAATTAAGCTAAGCTATACATACGATCTACCTTTTATAGTAGTAACAAGAAATCTACATCATTAGTAAGACATATACAGTACTTTGTAGTATACAATGTTGCAGTCTTTTTGTTCAAGCTGCAGGGCCAGTTTTTCTGTGTGCATAATATTCCAAGTTTTTAGAAAGATATAAAATGCCTGCATGCACTAACTGACACAGACAAACTCATTCAGTCAGCTCTGCAATAAATGTTCTACTTATAAATAATTGGATTCAAACTGAGATCTTGCCAAAACAAGTGGCAAGGTAACAAAACTCACCAGTTCAAATAGGTAACTAATAAAACAGTTCACAAAAAAAAAAAAAGCAGGGACATTAACTCAATTAACTGACTTACTTATGTGAGCAATATTGTCTTTTATTCATATAAAGGATTGTGTTTATTAATAACAAGCAATTCCTAGAAATACATACAAATACCTCAAAGGCAGATATTGTTGGGATATCAGAGATATGGTGTCACACAGACATAAGCCGTGCAGAATTGGAATTCGGGGAGTACAATGTGTACAGAAAGGATAGACAGGACAGGAAGGGAGGAGAGGTTATGCTGTTAGTTAAGAAACACAAAATCTAAGAAAATGTATCCAATTGATGTTGGTGGACAATGCAATGTTGAGTCTGTCTGGTGTGACATAAGCACTGGGAAAGGAAAAATGAGAGTAAGTGCGTGTTATAGACCTAATGAATCTGATGAGTATAATGAGCAATTGTGCAGAGAAATAGAGTGGGCCAGTAAACCAGAATGTAATATAATGGAAGATTTTAACTTTCCAGATATTGACTGGAACTTGTGGTTTGGTCACTCGCACACTAGCAAGGTTTTTCTGGATTTATTGGATGACTGTTTTCTACAGCAACATGTTCGAAAGGCAACCAGAGGGAGTAATACTCTTGATCTGATTATCAGCAGTGATTATTCATGATTAAGAATTTGCAGATAAAGGAACCACTGGGTGACAGTGATAACAATGTACTGATGTGGGAATTACTTAAAGATGTAACTACCATCAAGGTTAAAGGGAAGGGCTTTGCTTTCTTAAAGGTGACTACAGTTTTTAAATTCTGTACAGTGGGATCAACTGATGATGTTACCAACACTGAATTCTAAATGGTTTAATTTTGGAGGTTACTAGGCTTTTCATTCCAACTAAGAAATACTGTTCAAGACCTAAATGGATGTCAGATGAATTAATGAGGCTCGTGGCAGAGAAGACAAATGTATGGGATGCATATAATGTATCAGGTGACACAGAAGCCTATGGAAGATATAAACTAGTCTGTAATCAAGTAACAAAGAAGGTTAGGCAGGCAAAGGCAGATTACAAGAAATCTTAGACAAAGGATGCAAAGAAAAACAGCAAAGAATTCTTTACTTATGCAAACTCTAGAAGGAAGGGATGAATCAGATTGGACCACTTAACATAGATGGGTTGACTATTGATGATCATACTCAGGTAGCTGATAAACTGAATGGGTATTTTGCATCTACATTCACACATGAGGAGTTATTTAATGAGGGGAGTGCCAGAAGTTTATCAAACTCTAACAGGGAGCTAAGTGATTTTGTAATAACTGAGAGCAAAGTGTAGGAGAAATTGTTGAAGTTAAAAAAAAAAAGGCACCTGGGATGGACAGGATCTATCCAGTTATGTGCAAATGTATCACCAATTCACAAAGGGGATTCAAAAGGCGACACAAGTAACTACAGCCCTCTTAGTTTAGCTTGTGTTCCGAGGAAAAAAATGGAATCACTGGTTAAAGAAGCACTGCAGGATCATCTAGACAAGACTGCAGTAATAGTTAAGACACAGCATTGGTTTGTTAATGGGAAGTCTTGTCTGACAAATTTGATTGGATTCTATGATGCGGTCACAAAGGAACTGAATGCCAAAAATAATTTTGATATCACATACTTGGATTTCAGGAAAGTTTTTGATACTGCTGCACATGGACGACTGCTATACAAATTGGAGAGGTATGGCATTAAGGTTAAGTTGCTACGATGGATAAAAGGATGGCTGCATGGGAGATGAGTGGTAATCAATGGACAATGGACTTTGTGGACAAATGTTATTAGTGGAGTTTCCCATGGTTTGGTGTTGGGCCCATTGTTTTGTGTATATATATATATATATATATATATACTATCATTGAATTATATTAAAATAAGTTAATTATGATAAAGTGAAAAGCCCATTGTTTTGTGTATATATATATATATATATATATATATATATATATATATATATATATATATACTATCATTGAATTATATTAAAATAAGTTAATTATGATAAAGTGAAAATAAATAATTAATTAAGCATTCATTAGAGGCAGCGACAGGCAATTCCTCCATATGAAGCTGAAAAACATCCAATATTTTAAATTAAATAAAATAAAACATAAGCCAGTAGTATGGCAAAGACTGTAGAACGAAAAGTAACATAAAAATAACCCAAATAAACAAACAAACGAAAAACAAGAATAGACATAAATAGTAGCCCAAAAACCCTCGTATAATTTCAAACTTTAAATCCAATTAACAAACCTATACAAAATTTAGAATAATGCCAATTACTTATTAATTTAGCGGTACCTCCCCCCCCCCGAGAGGTACCAGTTCCAAAAGACGTGAAATATCACCAAAAGAGGGTTAAAGGAACTACAAAACGATAACAAAATCAAAATAAATTAAAATAAAATAGACTGACCATCATGCCCCATATCAACAGAGGACCACGAGGCCAATAATGGTCATGGAATTAGCAATGATATGCTAATTTAGCATTGCCCGTGCCGCCATCTATTTTTTTTTTTTTCCCCTCCTATATAAGCTGATTCAGCTTACAGTATGTCAGTGGTGTGGCTCTGCTCTAGAGTGCTGTCAGTTCTATAATTTATTTTTTCGCTGCATAAGGACCACTGCCGTGCAAATCCTCTGCATTGGTGGATCAATTGGAGGAGGGAGGGTGAATTGGTGCTTCGATCTTTTCACCGTTGCGACGATTTGTATAGCGATTGAAATGCAGCGATTCCATGACCATTATTGGCCTCGTGGTCCTTTGTCGATATGGGGCATGATGGTCAGTCTATTTTATTTTAATTTATTTTGATTTTTGTTATCGTTTGGTAGTTCCTTTAACCCTCTTTTGGTGATATTTCACGTCTTTTGGAACTGGTACCTCTCGGGGGGGGGGGGGGGTACCACTAAATTAATAAGTAATTGGCATTATTCTAAATTTTGTATAGTTTTTGTTAATTGGATTTAAAGTTTGAAATTATACGAGGGTTTCTGGGCTACTATTTATGTCTATTCTTGTTTTTCGTTTGTTTATTTGGGTTATTTTTATGTTAATTTTCGCTCTACAGTTTTTGCCATACTACTGGCTTATGTTTTATTTTATTTAATTTAAAATATTGGATATATATATATATCAATGATATTGATGAAGGTATATCAGGTTTAATGTCCAAGTTTGCAGATGATACAAAGGTTGGCAGGGTTGTTGACAGTAAAGACTGTATGCTACTCCAACTGGATCTAGATAAGTTGGGGAAATGGGCTGAGAAGTGGCAGCTGAAGTTTAACATTGGTAGCAATCACCTGCGAGGTGATCTGATTGAGCTGTATAAGGCCTTGAATGGGTTGAGCAAGCTGAATGCTGATGAGATTCTTCCACTTACTCAAATTAAAACCTGAGGGGCACAGATTCAAATTGAAGAAAGACATTTGTAGAATAGATGCGTGGAAATTTGCTTTTAGTCAGCAGGTAATTGATTGATTGGTGGAATAGACTTCCATCTTTTGTTGTGAAAGTTGATAGCCTAAATAAATTTAAGGCTGAGCTGGACAGGCATTTGGAATGAATGGAGGGGTGAAATGGGAGGATTTTTTTTTTTGGCTGATGCTGCATAAGCTTGTTTTCTTGCATCGTATGCCTCTACTAATGCTAATGCTAAAAAGCTGCCAACTTCTGACTCAAAAACCTGTAGATCAGGTAACTACAAGCACGAGGAAAACAAGACATTTTTGGTACAAGCACTGAGCTCCTTGAAAGAGTTCTAAGGCAAGCAACATGCTTGGTGAAACTGGCAGAAGGGTGTCCATATTCAAATTACAAGGTTATTTATTTGTTATTTAGTTTTTTTTTAGGAGCATTAGCAACTAAGGCTATATTGCTCCAGTGCGGTGGTCATTCCCTGACCTTTCCGCATGCTCCGTATTTGATGGTGACGGGCTCGAACCCCGGTCTAATCAAGAAGCGTGTGCTACGTACTGCTGCTCCTTCCCACCTGGCTACGGAGGTGCCTCAAATTACAAGAGAAAGAGGTTTAGAGTGACTTGTAAAAAGTTTCATTTTATTCATCAAGTTGTTAGTTATGGAATAAGTTCCCATGGGTAGTTGAGGCTGACAATCTTGGGAAATTGGTCAGTTGAATAAGGAGTAAAATACATAAGTATATTTATTTTATTTATTCATTTTTTGTGACTGGTGCTTCCTTGCATTACATGGCTAATACTAATAAATGGAAAATGACAAAACATTCATGACTACTTAGGTTATAATTTTATTTTTTAAAAATAGCCAATAATATTCAAAATATATTTCCTTTGAGTAAGGTCTGAACACACGTGCACGCACTTTATGAGAGTTTCTTCAATATTATTCGCCAATTTTACAACACGCGCGCGATAGGAAAAATGGGTTGACTGTAATATATAACAAAGAAATAAATAAAATAAATGTAGACCCACCTCTGACTGTATTTTACATAAAAAAATAGTTTAACAATTTAAAGCTGTGCATTAGCTTACATTAATTACTAATAAAAATTGATAAATCAATGTTGTTAGTAGAAATGTATACAAAAGTTCAAAATATTAATCTCATTTCCTTACCTGACACTAGTTTAACCTGATTCTGTGAAGCTACTCCATAAGTACCTTTTGTGAAGTCTTGGTTTTGTGTCAGCCCTTCATAACCTATAAGAAATGAAAGTTTATAGAAACCTTCTATATATAAGAGCATAACTAGATAGTATGTATCAGAGCTGTAATACTCAATATGTTCTACGTTGATAATAATATTAGTAAATTAATAAGAGGAGTTTACCTCAATATAGTACGTGGAACACTTCCGTATGATACCCTCCAGAAATTAGAACGGAAAAAACGAAAAAATCGACAACTTACCGGTACATTAAAGTAAAATATAAATAATTAAAGTAAAATATAAATAATTAAATAATCAATTTAACACAATTCAAAATCAATTCAAAACAATTAAAATTCAAATTAACGCAATTAAAAGAATTAACGAAAATATTCAAAGCGATTTTCCTTCCTGAAGCTGACAATGCTTTTCGACCGACTGTCGTGATCACAGGAATGAAAATTACCGAATCAGGCTAAACCTGCAACTTAAATAGTGATTATATGTCTTCGCGCATGCGCGTAAAGGTCCACGCATCGGAGATCAAATATGGCCGCCGAACATTAACAGAATTCTCGTGTAATTTAATTTCAACGGTTTCTGCAATTAATAGTCACGTATAATTACGTTGAACGTTAAGTATTTTGGCCTCGTTAAATAAAAAAGTATGTTTTTCGTTAATGGCATGAAAGGCTAATTCTGACGCTGCTGACCGAGAAGCACGAACTGAGGTTTCGTGTTGATTTACACGAATATTAAGAGAAAACCGCGTCGAACCCTGGTAAGACGAGTCGCAATCACCACAAGAAATGTTGTATACTAGATCATTAATTTGTGTTGCGAACGCAGAAAGAACCGAGCGATTGTTCAGTATAGTGTGTAACTTCCGTATAGGCCTAGCTATAATTTTAAATTTGGTATCTTTAAAGAATCTGTTAAGTTGTTTGTGCCACTGTTCAACATATGGGACAGAAATAAAGTATTTTTTGATATTGCTGATTGGTGTAGTATTTTTTTATCCTATCCCTTAGCTTGTACCCTAATTCGATTTATTGTGTTAATGGGGTAACCCCTGTTCAAGAATCTGCTAGTTAATATTTGTATTTCTGAGTCCAAAGCAGAATCCGTCGTTGAATATTTATAGGCATTTAGAAATTGATTAAAGATAATCGATCTTTTGTAGGTGAACGGGTGGTAGCTATTATAATGAAGAAGCATACCGGTGTTTGTGGGTTTTCGATAGATGCTAAATTGTATTTTGTTCGAGTCACGGGTAAGCGTGAAATTTAGAAAGTTTAATGACTTAGTATCCGTATCTTCCCTTTCCAATGTAAATTTGAGTCTAGAATGAATATTATTAAACGAATGTAAAATGTCTTGGATAGTACTACTATCAGTAATAACTAGAACATCGTCTAAATATCTCCCATAGTATGTGATACGGGGAAGAAAAGGTGTCAAATGTATCTGCTCAATCGTTGAGAGATAGATCTCTGACATTAAGCCACTCAGGCTCAAACCCATTGGTAATCCAAAAATTTGTTTGTACACCTTGTCTCGAAAGGTGATGTAGTTAGCCTCAGCTAATAGTTTAATTAAGTGAAAAATTTCCTTAATGGGCAGCTTCGTATAATTAATCGGTGTCGAGTTTTTATTTAACATATCCCAAATAATATCTAATGTGTATTCAACGTTTACATTCGTATATAATGAGGTAACATCTAATGAGAATAAATTGTCATTGTCGCCGAGTCTACAGTCTTTAAGATTATTAAATAATGTATCGTAATTCTTAATCCCAAATTGTATAACCTGTCTAAAAGGTTTTATAATATTATATACATGTGTGGCTAAGGCTGAAAATGCCGAGTTCGGATAAACAAAAAGGTATTTTTGTTTATCCGAATATCGAGATTTTAAGGCAAGCTTAACAATATTACGTGATGTCACCAGAATGGCTTGGTACAAAATTACATTAAATCTACACTAAGGTACTCGGCCCAAAGTTATCATATTTCTTTCCTAAAATATTGCCTTCAAAACAACATCGTTCCGAAGTTTGCCAGGGTGAATTTAAATCAAAAAATTTCAGGCATAAAACAACTATCACTGGCGACATCACGTAATATTGTTAAGCTTGCCTTAAAATCTCGATATTCGGATAAACAAAAATACCTTTCCCAGGTTAGGAAGCTTCGCGATAAATTAAAAAATTATCTACATCCGAACGATTGGTCTGTATTGAAGACCTCCATAGATTTGCGACGGGAAGCACAAACCTCAGAAATAAAAAACAGACACGTTAATAAGTTGCAAACATTATCGAATAGTTCAAGACACGTTCATGCGAATTCTAACACATTGTCGCGAGCTTGCGACCAAGTTCACACGAGTTGGGTGACATCCCCCCCCCCACAGACATAACGCACTACCACAGAATATGTCGGCTAGTTCACGAACACCCCCTCACTCAGTATCCAACGAACCAACATATCAACAGGTTACAAATCTTTCCTCGTGTACACTATCGCAGGACCAGATTTCACTTTTATCCAAAGGATTAAATTATAATTTACCACCTCGAAAGCTGCCAAAAAAACAATGCGTAATTGATATTGAATTTGGACTTCGTAGTGTTCCACAAAAAGATGTATTTATTCAACAAGTTAACCAAGTAGTAAATAACATAAAAGAAACGCGACTTCCTAAATTGAATACACATGACAGTTCAGCTTTACGAGAACTTCGAGAAAATAAGGACATTATTATACAGAGGGCAGATAAAGGAGATACAGTGGTAATACTAGATAAACATGATTATATTAATAAGTTAGATTCAGTTGTATCTGATACCTCCACTTATCGTGAAGTGGAACCGGCACTGTTTACCAATTTGGTAAATCAATACAATAAAACGTTAACCACATATCGTAAAAACGACTACATTACTATGGTTCAGTTGAAGAAATTGAAGTCCAGAACATGCAATATTCCTGCACTTTTTGGTCAGGTAAAATTACACAAGCCTGGATTTCCGATTCGACCTATTGTTTCCTACAGGAACTCGGCATTTTCAGCCTTAGCCACACATGTATATAATATTATAAAACCTTTTAGACAGGTTATACAATTTGGGATTAAGAATTACGATACATTATTTAATAATCTTAAAGACTGTAGACTCGGCGACAATGACAATTTATTCTCATTAGATGTTACCTCATTATATACGAATGTAAACGTTGAATACACATTAGATATTATTTGGGATATGTTAAATAAAAACTCGACACCGATTAATTATACGAAGCTGCCCATTAAGGAAATTTTTCACTTAATTAAACTATTAGCTGAGGCTAACTACATCACCTTTCGAGACAAGGTGTACAAACAAATTTTTGGATTACCAATGGGTTTGAGCCTGAGTGGCTTAATGTCAGAGATCTATCTCTCAACGATTGAGCAGATACATTTGACACCTTTTCTTCCCCGTATCACATACTATGGGAGATATTTAGACGATGTTCTAGTTATTACTGATAGTAGTACTATCCAAGACATTTTACATTCGTTTAATAATATTCATTCTAGACTCAAATTTACATTGGAAAGGGAAGATACGGATACTAAGTCATTAAACTTTCTAAATTTCACGCTTACCCGTGACTCGAACAAAATACAATTTAGCATCTATCGAAAACCCACAAACACCGGTATGCTTCTTCATTATAATAGCTACCACCCGTTCACCTACAAAAGATCGATTATCTTTAATCAATTTCTAAATGCCTATAAATATTCAACGAAGGATTCTGCTTTGGACTCAGAAATACAAATATTAACTAGCAGATTCTTGAACAGGGGTTACCCCATTAACACAATAAATCGAATTAGGGTACAAGCTAAGGATAGGATAAAAAAATACTACACCAATCAGCAATATCAAAAAATACTTTATTTCTGTCCCATATGTTGAACAGTGGCACAAACAACTTAACAGATTCTTTAAAGATACCGAATTTAAAATTATAGCTAGGCCTATACGGAAGTTACACACTATACTGAACAATCGCTCGGTTCTTTCTGCGTTCGCAACACAAATTAATGATCTAGTATACAACATTTCTTGTGGTGATTGCGACTCGTCTTACCAGGGTTCGACGCGGTTTTCTCTTAATATTCGTGTAAATCAACACGAAACCTCAGTTCGTGCTTCTCGGTCAGCAGCGTCAGAATTAGCCTTTCATGCCATTAACGAAAAACATACTTTTTTATTTAACGAGGCCAAAATACTTAACGTTCAACGTAATTATACGCGACTATTAATTGCAGAAACCGTTGAAATTAAATTACACGAGAATTCTGTTAATGTTCGGCGGCCATATTTGATCTCCGATGCGTGGACCTTTACGCGCATGCGCGAAGACATATAATCACTATTTAAGTTGCAGGTTTAGCCTGATTCGGTAATTTTCATTCCTGTGATCACGACAGTCGGTCGAAAAGCATTGTCAGCTTCAGGAAGGAAAATCGCTTTGAATATTTTCGTTAATTCTTTTAATTGCGTTAATTTGAATTTTAATTGTTTTGAATTGATTTTGAATTGTGTTAAATTGATTATTTAATTATTTATATTTTACTTTAATTATTTATATTTTACTTTAATGTACCGGTAAGTTGTCGATTTTTTCGTTTTTTCCGTTCTAATTTCTGGAGGGTATCATACGGAAGTGTTCCACGTACTATATTGAGGTAAACTCCTCTTATTAATTTACTAATAACAGCATAACAAATACAAACAACATATCACACATTTTTGAACTAAATTATTCACTTAAAAGTTGATTTTTAAAATGAGTAGGTTTAAATCTTCAGTGATTTTAATTAATATTCCAAAAAAGTTTTTTAGGCTTATTAGTAATATTTTATTTTAATAACATAAAAAGTGTATTATATCATTCTTATCTTTTCACGACAAGAACAAAATATCACTTTTTAGAACCAGCCCCAATTTTTAAAATCCTAAGCTAGCCAATCTTAGAAAATAAAATGGCATGGTTAGAATTCCAGTATGACTACCATGACATATCTTCAGAGAAAACTAAGTGATTGTTGTCTAGTAAACAAAACATTTCATTCAATAAAACAAAAACAACTCTGCCACAAAGGATAAGGCTAAATCTAGCCTGGAAATACTAAAAGGTGGTAACCAATACAGACAACTAAAAAGGTCTGGTATAGAAATAATGTTAGGTCAAGACCCAAGGGAAGACAAAAAATAATAATAAAAATAAATAAAATAAATTAAAATGCAAATTATAAAAATAAAGGGTACACAAGTGGAGACCTATTGGGCCTCAAAGCACACAGGAGTAAATATGTCTAAACAAAAATATAATGTAGTTAAGCTAATGATGCCTATATAAGTCCTTCACAGATACAAATTCAAATGAGGGCCTGGAGGGTAACAGACCAAAAATATAAGAAATCTGCTACTATACACTTGTGAAAATATGAACATAGTTTCATCCCATTTCTAGGGTTACTACCATAACATTAGGAATTGGGAGAACTATTCTCTCACAAGTCAAGAGCCATGAAGAAATCTAAGGTTTCAATGGAAACCAAGGGAAATTATACATGTAGATTACATAAGAACGAGAGTTTGTTTGTTTGTTATTTGTTTTTTAGGAGCATTAGCAACTAAAGCCATATTGCTCTGGGGATATGTGGTGGTCACTGGCCCGAACCCTGGTCTAATAAAGAAGCATGTGCTATGCACTGCTGCTCCCGCCCACCTGGCTACGGAGATGCAGATGCCCCAAGAATGAGGGCAGAATTAGGCTATAATGAAAATATGCTACAATGCATTTTTCACCTCAACAGATTTTATCGTGGAACTTTACAACACAGGCTGAATTTCAGAAATTTTTATTTGTCTATTAGTAGGGGCAAAATGATGCAAGAAAGCAAGCTTATAACAGCACTGGCAAAAAAAAGAGAGAAAGGAATTATCCACTTCCACAACACCAGAGGCAGTTTAATACCATCATCAATTTCCATCTATTCTGCAATCATACTTTTCCAATTTAAATTTATACCCCCCCTTGTGAATATCATCAAAGAAAGAGTAAGGATGCCATTAAAGTTTACTCAACCCATTTAAAGTGCTTCAATTAGGTATCCTTACAGTTGTCTAGTTTCCAGATGCTGAAATTTACAGCACAAGTCTTTCTGGTAAGGGTAAATTTTTTTGTGTCCCCGACTAATCTTGTTGCTCTTCTCTACACTTGTTCAAATTGATCTACCCTTCCTAAAATGGAGCTTCAAATCTGTATGCATACTCAGTTTGGGACTGCACAATTACCCCTAGGTTGTTTGTTTGTTTTTTTTTTCATTCTCCACTATCTTGAATTTCATGTCACCCAACTGGTATGTTATTTGGGATTACTGTTATCTAAGTGAAATACTTTGCATTTATCAAGGTCTTGTTGGATTAGCATACCCAGATTACTTTCATTCATTAACAACCATACCCACCTTTGTATCACCAACAAACAGACATTGACATGCCTTCAATGATATCATTAATAAATATCGAAAACAGTAAGAGGGCACAACACCTAACCCTGAGAGAACCGATTCACAACATTAGTCAATGAAGGGCAGTGGATGTTAATAAGCATTCTCTGTCTGCTATCACCCCACCATCCTTTTATCCATAGTAGTAACTTGCCCCAATGGACACTTTTTTCTGTTTTTACCGTCCTTAACACTACAAGTTTAATTTTTTTTTTTTTTTTTTTTTTTTTATGTGAAAGACAAACACGAGGTATTAGAACCTATAGTACTTAGTACCGTGCTTGGGTTGGAAGGAGGTTGAGAAGACGAAAGAAGATATTTGTTGACATTGGACTTAACTTCTGCAGATTGTAATTTTCAGGAAATACATATGAAGGAAGGTTGTTCCAGAAAACGGCAGTTAAATGAATAAATGAGGAAGACGAAAAGTTGATTCTGTGGGCTGGAAGTTGGACAGTAAATGGATGTTGGCTGGTGGCAGCACGTGTTCGGACTGTTTTGAAAGAGAGAGCGGGAATTATAGAAGCCAATTCAGAAGAACAGTGCCCATGGAAGTATCTGTAGAAGAGGCATGCAGCAGAAACAGTACGTCTATGAGAAAGTGAGTGGAGAGACTCTGTTAGAGATGTATCATTAATTAACCTAACTGACCTCTTCTGAATGGAATCAAGAAGCTTGAGAGAGGTTTTGGGGGCACCACCCCAGATGTGGGAACAATATTCCATGACAGGGCGGATTTGCGATTTATACAGAGTGAGCAGCTGTTTGGAAGAAAAGTAATGGCGAGAGCGAAAGAGAAAACGAAGTTTTTTAGATGCAGAAGAAGCAATATTTGTAATGTGCTTGTGCCAGGAGAGATTAGAAGTCAGGGTAATCCCCAAAAGAGATATATCATTTTGCCTAGAAATCGGAGTGTCACTAAAGATAAGCATAGGAGCAGCAGAAGAATCTTTTTACGAGATATAAGACAAGACTGAGTTTTAGAAGGGTTGAAATCAACTAAGTTGTCTTTGCCCCACTGGAGAATTACCTGAAGATCGGAATTTAAGGAATTGGTAGAAGATTTTCGAGAAGTTGAAGCTGATTGAGCAGGACAAGGTTTCTCAAAATGGAAAGTGGAATGCAGTGTGCTATCATCGGCAAAACTATGGATAGGATTTCCAGTTAATGGAAGGTCATTAATATACAAGAGGAAAAGAATGGTGGAAAGAACTGAACCTTGGGGGACACCGGCATTAGTGGAGAAGTTAGAAGACAGAGAGCCATTTACCATAACCCTCAGTGAGCGATCAGAGAGAAAACTGGATAACCAATTACTAAAAACAGTTGGCAAACCATAAGATGGAAGCTTGTTTAGAAGACCTTTATGCCAAACACGATCAAAAGCCTTTGAGATGTCAAGAGCAACTACCTGGGTTTCACCGAACCTTTCCATTGAATTAGTCCATAAATGGGTAACATATGCCAGAATATCACCAGTGGATTGACACTGACGGAATCCATACTGGCGATCGTTGATCAGACGGAAGGTTTCTAGGTAGTTTAAGAGTTGACGGTTAATTGATTTCTCCATTACTTTAGAAAGAGTAGAAGTAATTGCAATGGGGCAATAAGTGGATGGGAGGGATTTGTCACCCTTTTTAGGAACTGGCTGGATATGAGCAAATTTCCAAGCAGAAGGAAAAACACCTTTGGAATAAGAAAGTGAAAAAAAAACGGCAAAGAATAGGAGTAAGTTCAGGGGCACAGGTTTTGAAAACAAGTGGAGAAATACCATCAGGACCTGGAGCTTTCTTAGCATCGAGATTCATCAAAATCCTTCTGATATCCTTTTGACGGAAGACCACAGGAGGCATTGAATGGAGCGTGTTGGGAATGGTGGGAGGTGTTTTACCAAGATCATTAGTACATTAGCTGGAAGAAAAATGGGGATGTCAGCTTTATCCTTGGCTGAAGTGACAACAGAACCATCTGGTTTGGACAGAGGTGGGAGCAGAGATGGACAAAAGTTGCGGCCAATAGTTTTGGCAAGAGACCAGAATGCTCGGCTACCATTAGGGCAAGAAGCAAGTTTTCTACTCTTGGCCTGTTCAAACTCTAGTTTGGACTGATTAATAACTGCTTTACAATTGTGGCGAAGTTTGGTGTAGGCAGAAAATGAAACTGAAGAATTAGAAATATGCCAATTACGATATGCAACATTCTTGTCTTGAACAGCCTTAGCACATTTATTGGAAAACCAAGGTTTAGTTAAAGGACGAGATTTTAAAGTGGAGTGTGGGATAAAGGATTCCATTCCTGCAAGAATAATTTCACTGACACGATCTGAACAAACGTTGACATCAGAAGTTTTGAAACAGTAATCCCCACCAAGGAAAAGAAGAAAAGAAGTCTCGCAGGTCATCCCATTTTGCATTCTTGTAATGCCAAACAACACCAGGTTGGGAATAGCCATGAGATAAAGATTCCATTGGAGAAGAGACAATCACCAAGTTGTGATCTGAATGCCTAAAGGACCTCTCACTTCGACCGTGTACTTAGAAGGGTTGTTTGTGAGAAAAAGATCAAGCGTATTGGCTGTATGATTATGATTGTCCGGAATTCTTGTAGGTAAATGAACAATCTGTGCGAGTTCATTAGTAATTGCAAAAGCCTCCGCATCTCGACCTGCTGGGTCGGTGTGACTAGAAAACGTGAATGAATGAAAACGTGAAAAACTGAACGGTAGAGACAACAGATGAATTTGACACGATGAGGTAGAGAGATTTTAAGACAGAGAAGATCAAAGAGAGGAGATTCCAAATTTCCAAGTCTCTGACAGGGAATATCAGAATGGATATATGCACAAGTACCACCTTCGAGGCGAAAAGAATCATACAGCAAATATTTTGGGCATCTGAGATGAGCAGTAGTTGAATCAACCGATAACTGAGATTCTGTCAGAAAAAGTACATGGGGTTTGGAAGACTGCAAGTGGAAATGGACATCGGTGAGATTAGAATTGAGACCACGTATATTTGTGAAATGAATTAGGAAGTGCTTGGGAGGTTTAGATCTTTTCACAGATAAGCTTGCTCTATTAGTTTAACAATTCGTGGTGTATTCAATAGTAAGAAAAAGTGGGTGGGACATGTTGTATGAAGTAATGAAATTTTTGGATATGGAGTACACGTGGTAAGAATATACCCAGATCCTTGACATAACGTGGCCTCGACAATGCTCCCCGCATACACATTACTCGAGCTCCCTCCAGTCACTATTTGGCAGAGTAGAGGTAGCAAGATTATACACTAGCTGATCCGGAAGCCTCCTAGAGAGTTACCAATAGGTTTGGTCCGGTGTACTAACTAGCGGCCAGCCTGCGAACACCGTTTTAGAGCTGTACCCTCGAAATGTAAGAAATATTGGATCTCGCGACGACGTTCATCGTAACCTCAAAAGTCATCAACCATACTGCATGATGGAAGAGATAGGGAAGGGTTGACCGGAACTTAGCTCTAGAGACTAAACATGGGTTCCACCACTTCAAGCCTCCAATAAGCAAACTGGTGGTATTTCACCGGTTGATGAGAGTCATCTACCACCTAGTACTGCCTGGTAACATAGAGGGGCGGCGTTCCTCCATGTGGTGTGGGTGCCACACCTCGACCCCTGCTTACGTTGGTTCACACCTGGGTGGTCACCCACCATGTACTTGTGCATGGAGGTTATACCCAGGATTACTAGCAGTCCCACCATCGTGAAGGTGCAAGCAGAGGATGTGGCTGTCACAGACCGTCCAGACTTTGCCGAAATTGGGTCCACTTGACTTGAGTGCCACCCGAATATCAGTTCCATCAGCGTTTTAGACTCTCTGGTAGCAAGTTCAGCTTGTCTGGCATATCTGAGAGAATGTCTGTGACAACCTCAAGGACGTCGTGGTGAGATCCTTACATTTCGAGGGTACAGCTCTAAAACGGTGTTCGCAGGCCGGCCGCTAGTTAGTACACTGGACGGACCTATTGGTTGTGTGTTTTTTTTTTTTTTTAGGAGCATTAGCAACTAAAGCCATATTGCTCCAGGATATGCAGTGGTCATTCCTTAACCTTTCCGCATCCTCCGTATTTGGTGGTGACGGGCTCGAAACCCGGTCTAATCAAGAAGCGTGTGCTACGCACTGCTGCTCCTTCCCACCTGGCTACGGAGGCATGAACCTATTGGTAACTCTCTAGGAGGCTTCCGGATTACACATACTTTCTTGATAATCATGAATGTGCTAACTGCACAGAACTTAATAGAAGTGGAAATTGCTCACTGGCAATTAACAATAATAACATTTAGTGCAAGTGCATCATCAAGTACGTCATATTGTCAATACCTTCATGAGTTACCATGATATTGCACTACCTCGAATAAGTAATGGTTCACAAACGGAAAATACTGTTACTTATTCTCGGCAGATAGCACCACCCAGACCGCGTCATTTCAGAGCTTGTTGGCTCCTCATCGTTGGGTGGGCAGGTACCCTGGTAATGCAATGATAACCTAGTTGCAAAGTATAACTCCTCAATACAAGAGATGCCTCATCATCATCAGCCATTTTCAATGAAATGTAGGATGAAGGCCTCTGAAGCAACTTCCCAGTTCCTTCTGTCTTGTGCAATGGCCATCCACTTACTACCCACAAACTCGTGAATTTCATCTGTCCATCTCTGGCACTGTCTTCCAGGTTTTCTTCTAGCTCCTCTTGGGTATAAAAAAAAAAAAAAATCTGTTATTTTCTCAGTCCACCTGTCATCAAGTTTTCAAGCTATGTGTCCTGCTCAAGACCATTTTAGTTCTTTAGTTTTGATAAGAACCCTTTACTTGAGTTTGTTGCCGAATCCATGTATTTATTTCTCTTCTTATCTAACAGCCTGATGCTCAATATAATTTGTTCCATTCTTCGCTGTGTAGTTCTCAGCTTCTCTTCCATTCTTTTAGTGAGTGGCCAAGTTTCACTTTAATAAGTCATGGTGGGGAGTATACTTTGGTTCATTATTTTACGTTACAGACAAATTGAGATATTGCTCCTCGGTATGTGACTATATTTCTTGAATGCTATCCATCCAAAATTTATTCTTCTCTTGATTTCCAGCCATTTATCATCATTACAGCTAATCACTTGTCCCAGATAAGAATATGATTCCACCTTTTCAATTACTGCTCCTTCAATCATTATATCCCTTTCTGTGGCATACTTGTTCGACATTACTTTTGTTTTAGCCATATTCATCTTTAATCCAAAATGCTTACTAACTCTGTATAACTGATTAAGATTTTCCACAAGTTCTTAGGGATCATGGCTTATGACCACAATGTCATCTGCAAATCATAAATGGTTTAGGTACTCTCCATTCACAGTGACTCCTTTCTGCAACCAGTCTAATCTTCTGAAAGCTTCCTCGAGGGCAGCAGTAAACAACTTCACAGATATACATGTCGAACTCCTTTCTCAATTTTAAATTTATTACTGTCTTTGTCTAGTCTAATAAAGGAGGTAGCATTCTCATATATTTTCTTCTAAATCATAATATATGGGGCATCTATGTCTTGTCTTTTCCCAAGCCCAAAACATTCCCTTGTGCTGTATTGAGTCAAATGCCTTTTCATAATCTACAAATGCCAGGCATAATGGTTTTTTATATTAATTTGTTTTCTCCATTAGCTGTGATATTATGTAAATGTGATCCATAGTTGAGAATCCTGTCCTAAAGCCAGCTTGCTCTTTCAGTTGATTCTTATCAAGTATTCTTTGTAATCTGTTAGTAATAACCCTTGTGAACACCTTGTAGATGTGGGATAACAAGCTAATTGGTCTACAATTACCAATTTCTGATTTATCTCCTTTCTTATGCAGCAAAACTATGACTGCATTATTCCACTCCTTGGGTGTCACACCTTTTCTAATGCATTTTGTGACGAGTCTTGCCAGTTTTTGTGTCATGTCTCTTCCTCCCAATTTTAACAACTCTACAGTAACTTCATCTTACCCTGGGGCTTTCTGATTCTTCGTTTTCTTCAATGCATGTTCCACCTCATCACAAAGGATATCGGGTATGTTGCATGTGTTACTAATTTGTGATCCATCTTCCCCACTGCTGCATAAATCATTATAACCTTTAGCTTGTACTTCTTAGAAATCTTGAGTAGTAGTCTTGACACCCTTGGTGATGTACTTTTGAATTTCAAAATGATGTTTTTTATATCTTTATTGACCAGAAAGCCAACTCTACCTTCGCTTCTTTCACTGTTTGCATTGGTGTACGCAGATTTCCACTTGATAAACTTCAGCCAAACCGATGATATTCCCATTCACATTTTCTAATTCCTTTTCCAGCTCTAATATCCTGTCTTCACTGATGAGTGATCTTATGTTGTAACAGGCCAAGTTCAGTTTCCGTGCATGGCAGCCTGGTCATACTCAGAGATTCTTATAGCACCCTCTGCTTCCACTCTGATCCTCTCGATGCCATAAGAGGGGGAGTGAAAGCCACTGTGGACTGAGGGCCATTTGTTTCGTTGTGCTGTCATGTACTGGAGGATTTGGTCCTTTCCTCTTCACACTGACCAGGTGTCTTGAAGAGAACCACTCTACATGTTCGTTGCCACCTAAGTGATGTAACAGGGCTTACCATTGAGATGTGCATGAGTGGATTTTAGGGAGGCAGGCCAACTGGACTTCTCCTAAATCTTCTGAAATAGAAAGATATTAGATCCATCAGTGTTTTAGACTGAGTGTCTGATAACACACAGAATGCCTGTTCCCCTCTAAGTCCCTAGAGAGATGCCTAGTGGTGTGTAAGTAATTAAGATCATAGAGCACTTTAGGGATATAAGCCTTAGGTTGCAAAATAGTTATTTATGCCAATTCCTAGTTACTTAGTAGCTGGCTGCTTGCAGAAACGATGCACGTCCACTAACTTATAGGTAAGTTAACTATTTCGCAATTTGAGGCTTATAGTCCTAAAGTGCTCTACAATAACAACATTGCAAAAAAATTCGAAAAATTCTAAACAAAATTGATCTGCTGATTCCAAAAAATATAAAATTTTTGTTTCTATCACATCCCCTCTAAAATATATACTGAAATTTTCTTAAATTAATGAATGACCAATTTCAAATATCACACAATAATACACATTCTATCTTAAAAATGAGTTATTCCTTTTAAAATACCTCAATCAAACATAATTTTATATAAGTTTCCTTAGCCACTCAATTACTCTTATAACCCCAGGGGTTCATATCTGGTGAGCATGGGCTTGGCATACCCAGGATCCTGAGCTGGATATCACAATTCTTTTCTTTTTTGGCGATTCCCTTCTACTTCTCTTTCTCTCTCTTCAGGGTAATTCATAAATTTTTTTTTCGGCTGGTGTAACATAAGCCTCAGAGTTTCTTGCACCATATGGCTAATAATAATTATAAAATATCCATTTTGCTTTCCCTCTGAAGAAAGCTAGCACTACCTACCATCATCGCAGTATTCCAGCAACCTTGGTACCACTTTTTCATTGCAGAAATGTCCTGATGAAAGCATGCCCCTTGCTCATCACTTATCTCCCAAATTTTGAGGAAAATACTGAAATGGGAATGAAGAAAATGAATTTTTAAAGACATTTCGCAGCCAATACATTTATAATAGTACGCTACAGTTGACACTAGAGATTTGTTATCTTCTTTCCTTCTTCCAAGAAATCCATGCACTGCTTTAAACGATCACCAAGTTACTAGTTCAACGTCATGTAGCTTCTTTTCAAGTACATCATTTTTGAGGAGTTTCTATATGTGAAGCCCAATGAAAATTCCTCCTTTCAGTTTTGCATCTGTTAAACTGGGAAACACTTTCCTTAGGTAGCAGAATCTGCTTCCTTCTTTTAACAAAGCCTTAACAAATTTCTTCATTAACCCAAACTTTATATTCAAAGTTAGAAGAACCTTTTTTAGTTTGACTAGTGGAACATGTTTTATATTAATTCATCCTGGTTAAAATTAATGTTTCTTTCAAGCCAACAGTATGAAGCAAAGGAACTGATAGAACTGCTGCTGCACAATATAATCAGATTTTTTTTTTTTTATTGCACAACTGTCCCACAAACATGCAAAAAAAAAAAAAAAAGTATTCTGTGAAACCTCCCTGCAAACCAGTTAGTTACCCAATTACCTTAAACCAAACACCTACATCCCAAGCAGCCATAGTACTTTACTGCACTCACGATCTTGAACATAGTTTAAAATGTTCCTTTCAATCCAAGAGAATAAAGTAGAGAAGCCGATGGGACAGCATTTCAATTGTGAAGCAAAACTGGTTTTTTTTTTTTTTTTTTTTTTTAAATTTAATTTTGAAGCATCAATAAATAAATGCTCTTCATTATGATGGTGTTCAAATTTTGAAAACACTTCACAAAGTTTTTGATAGGCTGTAATTTTAGGCTAAGGAATATATTTCACCACAACAAAATTATTTCAAGGTCTTTGCCAACCCTTACCAGCAGTACTCTGTAAATATTATTTTAATAGCATTTAAACGACTCACATAACACTGTACTCTATTCAGAGAAAGGAAACAATGGATGCGATCAAACATGTTAACACTTGAGAAAAATCCGAGATGTGGGCTTACACAAACAAAACTAAAGAAATTTTCTGGAATTCAGATCTAGAATTTGATGAAACTAAATAAATAGTATACATGTAAAGGATATAATAGTGTTAAGTAAGAAGGAAAAAAAAAAAAAAAAAAAGCCACATAATTAGTCCTACTTTTTATATATTTTAAAATTGTTTTCTTTTTGCACTTCCTTTTTACTTTTAACGATAACGTCACCTGAATACTCAGCTATACAATTAAAACAGGAAAAAATAAATATTTAAAAACATTAATGCTCACAGTGAAAATTTGCTCACAGAAGAGTTAAAGTAACACTAATCAACATTCATTAGGATAAAATTTCAGTCCACAAGAAGTTCAATGTCAATTCAGAATTACTGTTATATTTCAGTATAGTAGTACGCATGGATGTTTTAACTATCTACATTAGCAAAAATTTTCTACTAATAAAACCAAATTAGAACTGCTTGCCTGAGGTATATGAATGAGAACCATATGCAGATGCTTTTTGATACTGCGTATTAGTTGTGGCACCATGTGCATTTGTTGCAGGAGGCACCTAAGTAAAAGAATTAAGAAATTGTTATTTCTGATTTCTAAATTGCAAATAAAATATTGGTAAAACACCCCCCAAAACTGAATATTTTTAAGAATATTCAAACCATACTAATTCATTTGAGTTTGATGTAGGGCACAGGGCAAAAAATTATGGACTCATGGAATATGGGGAACAGCCAATTAATCTGCTCATAGTTTTTATTAGTCAAATGTCTCAATGTAAAAACAAAGAAAAGTAAGATTATGAGGAATGAGCACAAAATTTTAAGTTTTGGGAAATAATGGAATGGATATAACTGCTTCTGTACCAAAAATAAGTAAACTTGTGAGAGGTGTATAGGAACCATCTACTATCAGTTACAGTTATTGCTATTGTTAAGAACTTTTAGCACAAATTACTTAGGCTAAAACTTCACAAATTTTCTTGGTGATGAAATTCTTTTGCAGATCTGAGTCATCTGTGGGAATCCTTTTGAAAGTTTAAATTTTGAGCCAAAAATATTAAAGTTCTATAGAAAAAGTTAATAGTGGCATCGCAAAATATTATTTCCAGTTTAATCCACAGAGATTTGTGTTGATTTGGAACTATCTAGTCCAGATGATAATATAATCAAAATGAAGGGGGGGGGAGTATCAAAAAAGGGGGGAAGTGGAATGCATCTCTCACGAAAGTGGTCAAAATTATGATGACCAACACCACAATGAATGGAACTCTATTGCATTGAGCCTGAGTTTTTGGCTGGGATAAATACAAACCATTTCATTGTAAATTATTAAACCTTTAGCAGTAGTTTAAGGTGAAAAATAACCCTGATATTTTTTTGGCAGACTCAACACGGAAAGAACCCAATCACTTATCTAGTTATATGATAGAGCATTAAACTCTGAATGACCACAATGAAATTTTTATTTTTAAACAAGTAGTCAACATTAAAATTCAGTTGCCACCTCCCAGCCGATCTGCTCAACTTTTCTAGATCCTGTTGCAGTAGAGTACTGTCAGAGTACTGGAAGTTGGCCACAAACGTGGGCATTAAGTGTGATATACCTTCATCAATATCATTGATAAATAAAGAAAACAAAAAAGGGCCCAACACCAAGCCCAGGGGTACTCCACTAATAACATTAGTCTATCAATGGACACTGCTCTTCATGGACTAATGTTATTAGTGGAGTCCCCAGGGTTCGGCAATTGGGCCCATTGTTGTTTTCTGTATTTATCAATATTGATGAAGGTATATCAGTCTCAATGTCCAAGTCTGCAGGTGATACAAAGGTTGGCAGGGTTGTTAATGACAGTATGCTACCGCAACAGGATCTAGAAAAGTAGATAAAATGGGCTCAGAAGTGGCAACTGAAGTCTTAATATTGACAAATTCAAAGTACTGTATATGGGTAGCAGTAACCCCAGAGTAGTGGAGAATAAAAAAGACCTGGGGGTAATTGTGCATTCAGATATGAAGTATTCTGAGTAGTGCAGACAGGCTGCAAGAATAGCTCATGCGGTTTTGTCAATGATAAACAGGAATTTTGCTAGCAGGGATAAGGAGGTGATTATCCCCTTGTATAAAGCAATGGTCAGGCCACACCTTGAGTACTGCATACAGGTCTGGAGGCCCCATTTTAGGAAAGATGTAGAACTGGTGGAACGAATACAGAGAAGGACAACAAGATTGGTGAGTGGAATAAAGGGAAAACTTAAGCCTTTCTTACCAAGAAAGGCTTAAGTTTTCCAAACTGCAACATCTGGAGACCAGGCACTTGAAATGTGATGTGTACAAGGCCTCGAATGGTTTGAGCTAAATGCTGATGGGATTCTTTTTCAGATTACACACCTGAGATGCAATAAATTCAAATTGAGGAAAGACAGTTGTAGAATAGATGTGCGGAAATTTGCCATCGGCCAGCAGGTGGTTGATTGATGGACCAAACTTCCATCTATCGTTGACATCTGGAAGTTGACAGTTTAAATATATTCAAAGCAGAACTAGACTTTAGGAGTGAATGGAGGGGTGAAATAGGAAGGGGTTTTTTTTGGGGGGGGTGATGGTGTATAAGCTTGCTTTCTTGCATCATATGCCTCTGCTAATGCTAAAAGTGATATGGAAGACCTTCCATGATTATATGAAGTGTAACTGAGATAAGGAGAACTGGTGGATCTGTGCTGTACATTTTTTTCACTACCAATTCAGAAAAGTCCATAGAGTGGGTACTAGGATACTCTAAGTGGAAAGTTCCATTCACCATCCCAAAACAAGATGGCTGCCAATCCAATCATAAGCACCAAACACATCATGCATGCTTAGCTCAATGTTTATGGTCTAATACAAACTAAATTTGCAGCATGTATGAAGGCATCCTAGGAAACCCAAATGTGCACAGGTTCATTTCAACCTGCCACAATAAAACAAGATGGCTTCTACAGAAATTCTAAACAGCACCATGACCCATATCAGAACTCTTGTGTTGAAGCTGAGTGGTGAGGAGTGCGAGTGCAGTAGCATGCACTCTTTGAATGGCATGGGGTTCAAAAGTCCGTGACTGCTAAATATGATTAACATTTGTATTGATGATTTATTGTAAACTCAACTGACCTGGTGGTCATTACTAGTGATCATTACTTCTGTTTTGATCCACCATTTCAAAATAAAATGGCTAAAAAAAAAGAATTATAAATTCCATTCACTTAACACTCTGGTGGTTATATTCAAATTAAAAATACATTTACAGTAAATGTAGGAATGCTCTAAATTAGCCTAAGGGGTTTGCTTTTATTTTCCACCACCTGGAAACAGTGGCTACCACTCAAATAATACATGCTATCCCATACAATTACCACAAACTCTCATGTTTATAAGCCAATCCAAACAAAATTAATAATACAAGTAAAGGTTTTCTGGCTATCCAAAACAGAAACAGTTTTAATTCAGTTCACCACATTGCTTAAGCAATTCGAGTGGTCACCATTCGAAGTACAGGCATTAAATACTTAGAACTTCAGTGTATATAGTTTTAATTACTGTGTTTATAAATATTATACTTTATTTTTTCATTCAGTATAGTACTACTGACCAGAATATCAAATTTAAAATCAGAAACCCTAATTGGAAACCATGGTATAAGCACTTAATTTCTCATGAAAAGAGACACATACAACCACTTCAGTTAAAAATGAACATTTCATATTTAGATTAACCAAAAAATAATGAACAGATGAAAAGAAAGCAATGCAAAATATTTATACAAAAACATTATAAGCTGCTAAATGCTGAGTGATAAATATCCCATGCAAGACGCTTTTTATAAAAGTATATATATTTTTAATTACTGCATTATAAATTTGATATTTTTCTCTTAAAAATCTTATAGTATTATTTATCAGCATACCAAATTTTAGTTAGAAACATTGATGATATAATTAAGAATTTAAAGTAATACAATATACGTGTTCAAATTTAGGCCATTTTTGATTCCATGCAGGTTCCATTTTGTAGTTAGTATTTTGATAGAAATAATAAGTTTATGGATGTTTTAATTTACCATTACAGTCTGTATGTTATTAATAATCCCAATACAAAATTTCAATTGGAAATCTCTTCTGGAAGCTGTGATAAAGTCTGAATGTGCTATCTGCCATTGTGTTGATTTAATTGAGAATTTCAATAATAATAATAACAACAACAACAATATAGTAGAAGAACCAAACAAAGAAGGAACCACCAGCATGGGAAAGAAGGCATCAGCAGAAGATAGAAGAATTAAGAGTCAAGATAGGCCAATTGACCCAGTACCAACAGGGCAATAGGAGTAAGGAATTGATTGAAAAAGTGAAGAACATCCTCAAGAGAGAGTTATCCACGGCAAACCCGAGACCAAAAATCAGAGAATAGGAGAATACCTGGACACACCGAAGCAGAACCTCCTCATACTTAGCAAGAGACAAGGGCGATACAAATAGAGCTCCCAGAGGAAAATAAACAACTGAATCTTCAACACTTCTACAAGAGTCTAGAAGAAGACAATTTACTGAGAACACCTATAATACATACTTTTAAAGACTGTTTCAAGACAATACATCTTGTCAATGTAAGGACTCATGACAAACATAGTATACCTTGAAATGCAGCGTTTTTAGCTATTTAGAGTATGTATTTTGATTTTATTAATCTTTAAATGTAAACTGTTTGAATTTCCAACCAACACCCTGACCAATAATTACTGTCAAAATAAAAATGATTCCTTCCATCAGAATTATTAATTGATAATTGTAAGTTTGAGTTTGATTTTGGGTTTATTGGCGCAAAAACAACTAAGGTTATACTGCGCCAAGAAACGATTAAAATAACAATAAAGATAAGTTCTGGTAACCTTTAAAAAGTTTACCTCGTCAAATTGTTATTTATATATGTGGGTATATATTAATAGCTTTTAAAAATTTAAAAACTGCCGACACGTGGTCGTTGTCTGATAAAATCCGACTGAGTGTATAAGGCTCAGTCGGATGAGTAAAAGCGGTAAAATGTATATTGTGAACATGGGTAAAATGAACACAATCTATTAAAATATGCTTTAGAGTTAAAACGGTGTCGCAAGACTCGCACATAGGAGGGTCATCCGCCCTCAGCAGAAAAGAATGTGTCAGATGACTGTGACCTATGCGGAGTCGAGCAAGAACAACTTCCTCGCTCCGATTCCTGCGCAGACTAGACTGCCAAGTTTGTATTACAGGCTTTATTTGATATAATTTATTTGTTCTCTGTCTGTGCCATAGTTCTTGCCATTGGGAATATATCTTTTTGCGTATTATTTGCCTGTAGTCTGTATAGGGGACTGACAGGCAACGATTATGAGTGGGTGTTGCTGATTTGGCTGCAGCGTCAGCCAAATCATTTCCCTTTATCCCAATGTGGCTAGGAATCCAGCAGAAGCGGATATCAAACTTGCATTCATGAAGAGAATGTCTCTTCTGCTGAACCCGACAAAGAACTGGATGAGAATTATGTCTCGTAGTTAATAAAGCCTGTAATACACTCAAAGAATTGGAGTATATTATTGACCTTTGGAATTGACAAGTTCGAATGTGATCCAAGGCTAGCTCTATAGCATACAGCTCTGCAGTGTATATGCTGGATTCGGGAGGAATCTGCTGAGATATTATAGTGTCCGGAAAGACAGCAGCAGATCCTACGCATGATTCAGACTTCGAGCCGTCTGTGTAAACGGGCAGGAAGTCTGAGTACTCAGCTTGGTGTGCAGAGTAGAGCTGCTGGTAGACAGATGATGAGGTCTCAGACTTTACCCATTTCTTAAGGGAAAAGTCGCACGGTGGGGGATGAGCATGCCAGGGTGGAGGAGTTTCTTTTGGTGTTTGTGCCACCTTGTCTACCATGATGTTAAACTCTCTGATTAGCTCTTGGACACGAATACCAAAAGGTCGGTTGGCAGTCTGACGGGTATTGTACAAGTTTTCCCAACGTGGCTCAAAAACGGATGCCCACGTAGGATGGTCTGGCAGGGATTTCAACTTTAAAGCATAGTTTAAAGACAACTGCTTACGTCGAAGGGATAACGATGGTTCGTTTGCTTCGACGTATAAGCTCTGGACAGGAGATGTTCGAAAAGCTCCAGTAGCGATACGGATAGCCTGATGGTGGACAGGGTCCAGCCATCGGAGGACACTATCTCTAGCTAAAGAGTATACCTGGGACCCGTAGTCTAATTTGGGTCGTACAAGTGCACGGTAAAGCCGTAGTAGGGTGCATCGATCTGCTCCCCAACGCGTTGAGGAGAGAGAGCGGAGGATATTGAGTCCCCTCGTGCATTTTGTACGAAGTTGACGAATATGTTCGAGAAAGGTCAACTTTTTATCAAACACAAGTCCCAAGAATTTTGTGTCTGACACTACTGGAATAACATTTTGTCCGAGCCTTAATTCAGGTTCAGGATGAAGATTACGCTTGCAACAAAAGTGTACGCAAACGGTCTTCTCCGGCGAGAACCCGAAGCCATTAGCAAGTGCCCAGGAATTAAGGCGATCAATGGCTTTCTGCAGTTGTCTTTCAATAACCCTCATGTTGCATGACTGACAAAATATGCTAAAGTCATCAACATAGAGGGCACAGTTTACAGTTGGAGGAAGTCGTTCTGTGATGGAATTGACTTTGATGGCAAAAAGCGTGACACTTAATACTGATCCTTGTGGTACTCCCTCCTCTTGGCTGAAGGGACGAGAGAGTGAGGATCCCACACGTACTTGGAAAGTTCGATTGGCTAAAAAGTTTTTAATAAAAGTGGGGAGTTGCCCCCTAAGGCCAAGGCTATGGAGATCTTTTAAGATGCCAAATCTCCACGTTGTGTCATACGCTTTCTCCATGTCAAAGAACACCGACACCAAGTGTTCGCATTTTAGGAAAGCATCCCGGACGGATGCTTCCAATCTAATAAGATGGTCCAAAGTGGACTGGTTCCTTCGGAAGCCGCACTGGATGTTGGAGAGGTCATTTGATTCTAGATACCATATTAAACGAGAATTAACCATTCTCTCCAGGATTTTGCACAGACAGCTAGTCAGAGCAATAGGACGATAGTTGGTGGTGACTTTTGGATCCTTTCCTGGCTTAGGGAAGGCGAGAACGATTGCCTTTTGCCAGGAGTCCGGAACCTGGCCTTCAGTAAAGATTCTGTTATACAGAAGGAGCAGACAATCCATAGATTTTGGTGAAAGATTTTTAATCATTTCATAATGGATGCCATCTGGTCCAACGGCACTTGCTTTGGAAAGAGCGAGGGCTCTTTCCAGTTCTTGAATAGTGAAATCAAAGTTGTAGGGATAAATGCTCTTAGATTTAAAGTTAAGTGCCTGTTTTTCGATTTTATATTTCAGGACCAGGAACTCTGGGGAGTACAAGGATGTTGCGGAGATGTTAGAGAATGTTTCCCCAAGAGCATTGGCTATTGCAGTTGGATCTGCAATAGCGCATCCATTATAATCTAGGATTGAAGAAGGGTGGGATGTATATTTTCCCTTCATTTTCCGGATTTTATCCCAGACTACCTTAGAGTTGGTAGACTGGTTAATAGATGATGTAAAATGGATCCACGATTCCTTTTGACTCTGACGACGGATGTAGCGTGCTTTGGCTTGTGCACGTTTGAAGGCTATAAGGTTGTTCGTGGTAGGATATCGGCGTAATATCCCCCACGCTTTGTTTTGAGCCTTTTTTGCTGCTGTGCATTGTGAATTCCGGGCAGATGTTTTTGGAACAGCATTCGCAGCTGCTTGTACAATATTTTCTCTGATGTACTTAACTGCATCATTGATAGGCTCTTGACTGACTGTGCTAAGATCAAAATTTGCCTGATGTTGGAAGGCAGTCCAGTCAGCCTGATCAATCTTCCACCGTGGTAACCTGAAGGGAAGACATGGTCTCCCACTGGGTAACGAGGTTATCACAGGGAAGTGATCACTTCCGTATGGATTCTCCTCCACTTCCCAGGTGAGTGAAGGGAGTAGAGAAGGGGAGCAGATAGAGAGATCAATGGCAGAAAAAGTACGGGTAGGCATGTGGAAGAAGGTGTTTGTTCCAGTATTTAGAAGGGAAAGGTCATTGAGCATACGCTCTATGACTCGTCCCCTTCCGTTGATGTTAGCACTACCCCACAGGGTGTTATGTCCGTTAAAATCCCCGAGAAGTAAGAAAGGGGGAGGCAGCTGCGTTAAAAGATCATCAAGGTCTGCCTGGGTGATGTCAGTCGCAGGTGGCAAATAAATGGAGCACACAGTTATTAAAAATCCCACTGAAAGGCGAATTGCAACAGCCTCTATGCTGGTTGTAATTAGCAAGGGCTGTACTGGGGTCTGGTTACCCACAAGGATAGCCACTCCCCCATGTACAGAGCTATCTGCAATTCTATCCTTTCGAAAAAATGTGATGTTGTGCATGGTGGGATCATCATTTGCCTTTAGATATGTCTCCTGCAAGCAAAAGCAAACTGGCTCGTGCTTTTGCAGGAGGGCCTTGATGTCATCAATATTTCGCCGGAATCCACGACAATTCCATTGTAGGAATTTAGCCATTATTTTGGCTTGGTGGGTCCATCAGGCGGCTTCCGAGGTGCTGAGGGCTTACTTTTATCAGTCTTGGATTTATCTTTTTTGGGGAAGAATGGACGCTGTCCCGTGTCCATTTCCTCCTCCGCAAAGAGTTCCAAGACTGAATCTTCGGGTACCTCCTTCTGCTCGACATCCATCTTTTCTTGGGTAATAGCGGGGACTTCCCCTTTCTTATTCTTTTCTTTCATAATTACCTTTGTTACTTGTGGAGCATTAGGAGGTACCGATATAGGAGTGGCAGCTGATCGGTCCTTTTGTGCAGGTTTTTGAGAACTTAAGAGATACCGCGCGACGGGAGTGAAAGACTCCTTTGGAGGAATGGTCATGTCCATCTGAGTTCCGACGGAACATCTCCCTGCTACCTTCTGGGCGTAGGTAGGTCTGTTGATATTCAGGGGTTTCACCGATTTCCTTGCCTCCTGGTATGATCTGTTAAGCTCTGCCTTCGGCCGTTGAATCTCTTTTTCTTCTTTCCACCTCTGGCATGCTCGTGAGTAGGCCGGGTGTTCGCCTTCACAGTTAATACAGGTGAGTTTTGCGGCTGAACATGCTGTTGTTTCGTGGTCCTTTGCACCGCATCGAGTGCATGCAAGGACTCCACGGCAGGCCATTTGAGAATGTCCATACTTCTGGCATTTAAAACACCGTAAAGGGTTCGGAACGTATGGACGCATTGAACAGTTGATGTATCCAGCTTTTATCTCGTCAGGAGGTTTAGGAGAGTTAAAAGTCAGGATAACGCTCCTGGTTTTAACAATTTTTCCATCCCTTCGCGCAGTAATTCTCTTAACGGCAATAAAAGGTCCCACTCCGAAATGACACCTCTCGATGAATTGAGTGTTCTGTGTGGTGTCACTGTTATAGGGATTCCTCCGATTGATGTTACTCGGAGTAGATGTTCGGATTGCCTATCATTTTTAGTTTCAATTAAGAGGTCTCCAGAACGGAGCCTCTTAACTGATTTGGGAGGACCTGCTAACCCATCTAACCCTTTCTGTATAAAGAAAGGTGACATTTTACCAATCGGTTTTTCATTGGTGGAGTGCATGATTAGAAACAGCGGGATAGGCCCTGATGGTAATTCAGTCCGCTGCCTCTTTGAAGCAATAGTGCTGTCAGTGTCTATATTTTCAGATAGGGACCGGGTTGGGGCCCCTGAAGGAATATGTTTATCAGGATTCAAGGGAGTTTTTAAATGGTTCAGTGCCCGGGCTCCCCACCCACCACGGAGCCCAAAGGGACGCCCACTACCCAGCATGCAATAAATGTGCTCGGGAGTGGGACGCCAGGGCTACCCAGACACTATACCTGCACCGCCACCAGCCTGAATCCTGTCCCTCGGACCATGAGGGTAGGGGCGTGGCATTGACACGGTTGACCCTCGCAGGCGAGCCTACTAGCCGATTGATCCTAGCCGGGCCTTCCAGGACCACCCGTCTTGTCGAAGCAGGGGCCAAAGTGGTGTATTGAAGCTGGGCCCCTCAACCACCAGGATCCCCCTTTCCGAATTTCCACGGGTCGCAGCGCACGGCAAACATGGCGGATTCCATTGATGTAAGCCTGGAACCTGGGCTGTGGGCGTTGGATCCCAGTGATGCTAGTCTGGAAGTCCAGCAGCGTCACGGGGAGGTCTCCTCACCACGTACAGGTGCCCACGTCGAGGGGATAATTGTAAGAAAAGAAAAACTGAACCCTAATTTGTGAGTAGGTTTTTGGACAAATATTAATCATTTTGGAATTAAGCTTTTCTTAAAAAACAATCCTTTCTTATCTCATTGGATACTCTATTAATAAACGTGAATCTTTAGGGAAAAAAAAAAAAAAAACACTGAATTAAGTGTTGGCAAGGTAACTGTAAAAGTTCAGAGGGAAAAAAAAAAAAAAAAACTAGGAGTTTGTGCTTGGTTTGTTTTATAAGGGTTGTCAAATCTCACTCCAATTTAAAGAACCCCAAAATTAAAGATAGTACACAATACAATATTACTGTGTAATATTGTATTGTGCCAGAAAGACACACAACTCCAATCAATGGACCAGTGAAAATAGCATCACTGAAATGCCCTGGCCTTACATCAAAAGATCGTTGGTGTTGCCATTCGGCATGACACAGATGACCTGAATGTTAGAAAAACTAAAAGACAAATTACTGATTTTATGTAAATGAATGTACATGCATATATTTTAATTAAAGATAAAACTTTTAAGATATGTATGCACTTTTTTATGATTCCCTGCTTTATCTGACTTTCTTAAAATAATTACTGGTCCCAATCATGTTGCATAGGAGTGCTTCCACTATTTTAAGGAAAATATTTAATGGATATTCAAAATCTACTGCTAAAGAAACTACTGTAAAATGGGGTGGAGAATTTCCAACCTACACCCTGGCCAATAATTACTGTCAAAATAAAAATTATTCCTTCCATCAGAATTATTAAATAGTTGTAGGAAAAGAAAAACTAACAATTACATACTTTTATGCAGAACTCAGAATGGTAACTGAAATGGCAAATTTGTGATTATTTAACCTGTTGTATCAAATTTATTAAAACTTGTTCAGCAAGTAAGTGGTAAAGGACTGTTCTTAGCTTCACAAATCATGTATTTAAAGATGCAATAAAAGAAACTTTTTTGTGTTTGCTTTTTGATTCCACTAGCATTTTGCTGACTGGGGAGAGAGAGTTGCATCTCAAACTGAAATAAATAAATTATTCACTCTCTAACTCAGAAGTTAATGTATTTGTAAATCTGTTCATTTATAAACATTAATGTATGTCACAAATGATTTAAAAACAATTTATCAATATTGAAAACTTCTTTAGAGTATTGTATTGATGTTGATCAACATATGTAGGTTTAATGGATATTTATCTGTCAACAAATATCCATTTGTTGCCAGATTTTTATGTAGATATATATATAAACATACACAAACTAAAATATGAAACAAGACAAAAATTAAATTCCAAATATCACTTTATCAAAAATAATTCATCATATTGCCTGTGTCAGCCACAAATCAGTGTAAATACTTTGTATTTCCAGATGATGGCTGATATAGTAGGGGTAGATATGCCAACCAAAAACTGATTTCCTGTATATAGTATGTACACTGCATGTTTTTATGCCTCAGTTAGATTTTGGATACAAATATTTGCTACTGTAGTGTCATGTAATTTACCTGTTTACTGGATGGTTCTACTTTCGTTAAATCAATAATATCAGTATTTATTATTGCCAGGTATAATGAAAAAATGCGTCTCGGTTTTTGTAACTGAAAATTGGTGATTAGAATTTAAAAATGGAAATTTATTTTAATGAACTAAATTATGAGTCAAGAGATATTTACAATTTACTGGATAACACTAGCTCAGAAAATTACAAGGAAGGTAATTTTAATGGAACTAGATGATCTTCCATTACAAATTTTTGTTTCATTTGGACTGTAAGCAGAAGAGTTTCAAACAGATTGCACCTGTACTTTGATCTGCCAATTGTTTCAAGATGGTTTTGTTGGGTTTTAGGAGCATCGATGAGAAGTCTATGTTACTCTGTGTATATTGTCTGTAAATTGAGTGTGTTGCAAGGTCGATTTTCTGTTTTGCTGGACAAAAAAACCCCAGAGTTCTCGGGAGAATAAACCATGCTACCCTCACCTGAGAATGATTAACTCAGTCACATGAAAAAGACCCATAAAAATTCCTCCAGTCATCTATGGGATTTGAACTCAGGTCTTTTCCACCTGGTGTGGGGAGGACAGCAATCCTACCAACTGTGCTACTTATGAGGGCTCAAAATGATGGGTTGAAATATAAGCACCTAGATCAGGGTGCACTCTTTCCCCTTCCAAATGCATTGTAAATTTCGTTTTGATCAGAGTGTAAAAAAAAAAAGTAACACTTAAATCAAATGGTGGACAAAGTTATCCTGCCCCAACTGGGATGATCAAGCACCGCAAGATGGGATTGAGCAGAGGTTGTGTAAAGATAAATTTGGTTTTAATGGGACTAAATAGAAATGGTATTAGGATAGGGACAGATGCATGACAATCTCATAATACGTTTTGGAAAGTAGACAAAAAAAAAAAAAAAAAAACTGAAAGGTTTACAAAATTTTCTTGAAAATAAAGAAGCCTGTTAAAAATACTTATAAATCAATACTTACAGGAAAAATGGGTGGTGCATAATGATGAATACCACCAGCCATCATGCCCCCTGTAAAGTAATACCCATAACCAGGAGGGAGAGCAGCAGCAGGATTAAGGAATGCCTGGCCATGAGTTTGGGTAGTAGTTTGTCCTTGGGGCATGCTGGTTGCCACAGATGATGCATCACTATCAGTGCGACTGTATTTTCCATCTGCTATATATTAAAATATATATTCAGTTTAAGGCTACTGATAAAGTACAAATTCTAAAAGATGAAATAACAGTACTATAAGTTATTACCAACTTTTTTTAACATTGGTCAGTTCAGATTTAATTATATATGACACAATGAACAACTTGCTAAAAGGAAGTTATATGTAAACTTTGTAGTCTAAATTAAATAACCCCCAACCTCAAGAGTATCAGTGTGACAGGGAATCACCTAACATTTCAGGTGAACCATATTTACTATAAGGGTAAACATAAGTTAGAAGGAAGAGAAACCAATATGAGAAACAAAAGATCTGATGAAAAAACAAAGACACAAAAAAAGAATTAGCTACTATAAAAAAGAAAACCGAATTTTCAAAAATATGCCAAACTATTGAAAAAGAATGACACTGTAAATTAGGGTAAGACCTTATAAGGGTAAGAAAATTAAAGAAACAATAGAAAAAAAACTGAAACTTGAAAATTCTGATATCATTAATGGTAGGGAAACAAGAAACGTCTCAGATATTTCATGTCTTTTGGAGATTGCTACAAGAATTACAAAGAATGTAGATAAAATAGTGCAAAAGAATAGGAATTATACAGGGCTGTATAATGACAAAGCCAGAGATTTAGTCAAGGAAAAATTGGAAAAGGAAGGGGAAAAAAAAGATTTTAGGGGCCTGAAAATGTGAATCGGCTCTAAGAGGAATGAAAAATGGAAAGGCTCGAGAAGATGGAAATCTTGATTGAACGTCTGAAAACTAGAAGAAATGTAGTTATGGCTCAACTAGCTAATCTTTATACAAATTGTCTTGAATACAGTAAAATCTCTAAACCTTGGAACAATGCTATTCGGGTGATTATGGACTAATAAGTTTATCATAGTTTATAAATTTTTTTACAAAAATAATAAGTAATAGAATTAGAGTGAACCTAGACAATTCACAGCCATGGGAACAAGCAGGTTTCAAAAGTATAGTATAATAGATTATATCCATGTAATGAAACAGTTGATCGAAAAAACAGATGAATATAATAATCCACATAGGCCATACAAAGATAGTGTTTTTTTATATCTATCTGTGTTTTTTTTTTTGTTTAACTGTCTAGTTATACGGATATGATCTAGTGTACTATATTATTTCTGAAACCTGTTTATTAAATTTCATTTACAGAAGAGAAGGGACTTTACCCATAGGATATTACTTCCCCTCAACTATTTACTGCAATATTAGAAGAGGTATATTAAAACAAATGGAGAATCTAATATTTGCTGATGATGTAATATTAATTTCAGAAGACATGTTGGACTTAGAAAGAAGACTAAATGAGCTTAAAACGCCTCTAGTAAAATGTGGCTAAGACAAAGATAATGACAAACATATACCTATAAGAACTGTTAAAATAGCAAACCAAGAAATAAAAAGGATATCAGACTATATATATCTGGGGCAAATAATAAGCATGAAAAAGGGACAAGGGGAAGAAATTTTGAAGGAAGAATTCAACTGCGATAGACAGCATATGGAAAAATGAGAAATATATTAGGGATAAGAAAATTTCAGAAAGTGTAAAACAGAGTATTTGTCCACTGCATTTTGTCTATTATATCACATGGAAGTTAAACACGGAGCTAAACAGAAAGACTGAGCCAAAGATTGAAAGTAACACAACAAAGGACAGAAAAAAGCTTGCTAGGAATAACCTTAAGAGAAAGAAAGATAAACGAGTGAGTCAGAGTTAAAAATAAGGATGACTGCCATAGTAATACATAAAGTGGAAATGGGCTAGACATATTGAAAGCATGAGAGTATTGGAGAAGTGCATGGAAGAGACCTCTTTCCAGAAGTGGACGGATCGCAGTTAAAAAAAGAGAAGACTATTAACATTACTGTACAAGCAATTACATATATGCCTGTTTTTGCCCTTAGTAACCCTAACACATCCTATGTATTTGCTTGAGGACCTGGAAGGCCTTGTAATTTCTGACATACCTTGCTTTCAAGACTGCTGTTAATATGTTAAGTCTGTGTGTTCCCCACCAAGCTAGCAATTTTCTGCTAGCTTGGTGGGGAACACACAGACACTGCATTGACAACATCAGCAAATATTCTTGCACGCTTTCTTAAGCATATTACATTTCTTTAAAAACAATCTCTCCTGTTAACAAATACAGATCATACTGAGAAAAATTGTACGCCATGAATCTTGCACGGCCTCTTAAAGGCCAAACTCATCATTAACACAGCTCTTATCATGTTCTCTTTCCTTGTGTCTGGGCACAATTGGATCCCTTTCAGACACTTTCAAATTTAATCCTAAATCATCACTGTTTGAGAAAAAGTGATGATATCTCTTAAGTAAATCCTCAAATTTTGTATTCTTAATATCAATGTGTACAACAATATCACCTTTCATGTCCTTAAAAGATGATAGCTGCTCTACACCAACTTTTACCTATGGTGATGTATCTTGGTCATATTCCATTTATCCTTTTTACACATTTCCTATTTCCTTGACAATGGATTCAGGGACAATAGTTACTTTGTGGGAGTAGAACTCTCAGCTTGAACTGGGAAGCTGAGTGCTTGAGTCCCTTTTTCAATTCATGTGAGGACATCCAGCTTGTTCTTCAATCCTTCAGAGGCCTGAGGGCCTCTGAATTTGTACCTAATCTCCTCATTCTTTTGCATCGAAAATACACAGAAATATCCCCTTTGGCTGTATCATGTCTCTCTACAGATAAGGAAAATGTCAAAAACCATTGTACAAAGCTCTAATACATAACTGACTTGGCGGTTCTCTCCTAGGCACTACTTTGCTGCTCTGGTATGAAGCACTATTTCAACTTAAATTTAATACACCATTAAATTAAGAGAGATATATAAGAAAAAAGTAATGCTATACCATTTGGGCTTTCCAACAATAGTACATACTACATTACAAAATTATCCTATTATGCCAGTTATGATATTAAATCATGGTTGTAGTATTATAAATTTATAATTTACAGCTTAGAATACTTCTAATTAATTATACGTCTACAGCATTAACACAAAATATTAAACAACATGTTGATGCAATGAAAACTGAACAATGGCAGTAGCATTCCCTCTTACTTCTACAGTTTGAGAAATTTCCAAGCCCAAGTAAGAAATAAATTTCATTTATTTTTATCATATAAACAAATATCGGCACTAGGATAAATAAATAAATAAATAAAAATAAAAAAATAATGCAATTAAAAAAAAATTCTCCTTAGCGGGATTCAAAAAATCATCAGTTAACCTAACACTCTCTATAAATAAGTTTGCTGAGAATGAAACCACAGTTTTTACTCTAAGTCATTCTTAATCTGCAATTGAGTATGCATTCAATTCTAAAGTGCAAGTATTTTGAACAGTATACAAAATGAAAATTCAAAGAGGGGGGCATTACATTAATAAATAAGCTAATTTAAAAAATTTAGGCAAAACACTGAACTATTCATAGTTCCATATCTTTACTGAATTCCACAGGGCTCCTCACAAATTACCAGTCATTCTAGAATGACTGGTATTGAAATATTAATCAATATGTGCATTTGGTAACTTTTACTGATTTTCAGATTTATAGAACTTATCTTAAAAAGCAGTTCAGAGATATACCATAGAAACAAATGCAACATTACATTATGCTTACTTCTTCATTATTTAATTCTATCAAAAATAAATGAAACATTCACAAATATTTTATATTTTATGGGTAGAATACCCATAAAATTTCAAAATATTATAATAAAAAATGCATAATTTTCAGACTAATAAAATTTCAGGGTAGAAACCCCAAACTTTTAAATTATTTAGTGCAAATGCACTATTACTACATAGTTGAATTTTAAGACAAATTGAAATTTACATATTAGGCATCATCGTTGAGGCAACATCTCTGTGCCTTATTTATACAATGTGAGAGAAGCCAAAAGGTATAATTCTTAAGAGTAATAAAACGTCAGGGCAAGAAAGCCTCAAATTATGAAAAATCCAAACTTTAATTTTGTAAATTTCATGATGTATTTGCACTAAACAATGTCAAAGTATGAATTTTTTATATTTTGAGGCTTTTAGCCAAAATTCTATTAGTCTAAGATGTACACCTTTTGGCATCTCTCATATCACATAAGTCAGTCACAACCGGGTTGTCAACTCTTATATGTTTGCCCCCCCCCACCACCACCACCAATGAGAAGCCAAATGGCTGTTTCAAAGAAGCAAAGCTGCTTTGAAACAGCCATCTGAAAGTACATAACAGTAAACTTCTCTAATGGTACTGTTTATGAAGTATAATAGGAAGGCAAGTCATGCAGGATTTCCACAATATGAGATGTTATAACAATGATGTATTTGCACTAAACAAGGTCATAATGATTGTCATATTTTTTAATGAAAACTTGTGGTGTGCTAAACACTGCAACCGCCTAACACAGTGGTTTTCAACTGGGATGCCGTGGCACCTTAGGGTGCTACAACAACATTCCAGGAGTGTCACGTAATTTGGGTTTAAGTTACTTAAACTTATTATTTTTTAATTTATATGTTTATTTCATTATAAAAAGGTGTACAGTATCTTTTTAATTTTGCGGTGATCTATAACTGATGTTTATTTAGTATCTCTATATAAAGAATAAAATTATATACTATATATATATATATATATATATATATATAATTTGTATTATGAAATGTAATTTTTATAATTATGTTATTGTAATAAATATCATATAACATATTTTTTAATATTATACATATATGGATATATACAGAGAGAGAGAATCGGATCTAAAAGGCAGAAAATTGAGAAGGGGTACTGCAAAATAAAATCAATTACTCAGGGGTGCCGTTATTAAAAAAAAGGTTGAAAACTACTGGCCTAACACAATACAAGTTTGTACTGAGTAGGGTTGGGTTTAGAATAATGCCAAAGCCCCAACACACCAATGTATCATGTCATTATATTACATCCATTCTTGTTGATTTGCAAGTTTTCAGGGGAAAAAAGAGAATCTAAGAGAAAACATGCAACTTTTGACTGAATTTTATTAATTTTATTAATCGCTTTTTTTCACAGTGGGGAAGAACATCGATTGTAACCAAGGGCAAGTGAAATCATTTAATTCTTAAGGCCCAGACTTAAGGAAATCCAAAACACTTAGCAGTAAACTTCTTCTAGAGTGAACATTTTGAAATTTTTAACCTTATTAAACATAATGAAGTCTGGTATGAACAATTACTACATTGCAACATTTTCTTCCAAAATTTTGCAAAAAAAAAAAAAGCAGAATATCTTAACTGTAATGGCTCGATACAAAAAACTATTCTGCCAAAAATGCCAAACAGTGAAATTTAAACATAAAGAGCCTTTTAATCATCTACTTGTTTTAATGCATAGGAAGTCATACAAAATCATATAAAAGGTAGGGCCACTTCAAGGATCATTTTGACCTAATTCAACAGTTTTCTCAAATTTCTGATAAAGAAATCATGGAAAACAATTACTGTGGTCATACAAAATCATATAAAAGATATGGCCACTTCAAGGGTTATTTTGACCTAATTCAACAGTTTTCTCAAATTTCTGATAAAGAAATCATGGAAAACAATTACTGTGGTATGTAAGGAGAATCAATCCTGAATGAGCAGAATGGTTATGAGGTCAAAACAGAACAAATTAAATCCCATGTAACAACAATAACGTTAAACAGAATTTAAGATATGAATTTTGTGAAGGTCTAAGATATGTTAAAAATTTTCAATGAGGTTAAAACTTATGAAATAAACAAAAAACCTGAAAAGATAAAACTAAAATTGACTTTTGCAAATACTTTTTAAAAATTTCAAATCACAGCTGTGATTCCTTGACAAAACTTCAGAATTATGTACTAACTTAGAGAAAGCCAAGTCGTTTCCATTTTTCAAAAATCCAACACAATGTGGAAAAAATAAAATTTGCTTACTGAAGGATATCTTTATCTGCATGAATAGGATTAGAAAGAAAAGGTCCTAAAAAAAAAAGTATTTTTGTTTGGAGCTGTCAGTATGTATAACTGGCATAACACAAACCACAAAAATTTCTGTCATCCTAGTCAAGTCTGACACTGCAAAACAAAGGAACGCATAGCATCTAATGTGTACTCTAAATGTCCTGGCATAATTAAGAATCCAAATGTGTCTCTAGGCTATATGAAAATGTTTATTTTTAATTATGAATTCTAAAAATCGGTATTGTCATTCCTTTGGAAGATACAAAAACTTATTCATTAAAAAAAATTTTTTTTCAAGAACTCATTTTCCCCTAGCCAAAATCTTTTATGATAAAGTTTGAAATTATTCTTTAAATGAATGCTGTCCAACATACAGCCCATGGGATAACTTGATCCATATTCAAACTGTATTTATCCAATACACTCAATACAGCAGCAAATGCTCTGTTATTAAATATTGAGAATGGCACAGCAAAAATCTGAGGTAGGGAAAAAAAAAAAAAAAAAAAAAATGAAAATAAAATCCCAGTGAAAATGGTAACACTATTAAGTAATCAAAATTTCACATTCTTATATATACAAGGATTGGTCCATAAGTAATGCCTCTTTGGCCATAAAAGTATAGACAACAAACAAAGTTGCAATTTATATCATTTATTAATCAAACACTGGGAAACATGTATACACTGTTCTCTATATAACTGCCTTTTTCATCAATGCATTTTTGCTATTGTTCTTTCCAACACACATGCACTATGGGAAAAGGATGGATGTGCTGTTGAAGTCACCCCTTCACTGTCTTTCATCTCCTCATCATTCAAGTATTTTCTATGAAGACTGCTTCCTATATCAAAATATAAAAAAAGCCAGAAGGCAAGAAGTATAGTCTACATGCAGTATGAGATAAAACTCTCCATCCTAAGCCTGCAGTTTTCATCTGAGTCATGTGGACATTCTGTGTGTGTGTGTGTGGTCTGGCATTATCAAAGTGTAATGTGTCTTGAAATTGTATTAGGGCATTTCTTTTCTTGTTTTATAGCCCTATTAAGCTTATCAAGTGTTCGTAAACACCTTTCTTGTTTAGTCTGACTATTCCCTAAAAAATCAAACTAAACTGGGCCCTCTGTCCCAAAACACTGTGGCCTTCATTTTTTGTGATGATATGGAAATCCAAGGTTTTTCCTTCACTGAAGATGATGTGTCCATTCCACAAACTGGTATTCAAAATAAGGATCATAATCCAGGTCCATAATGATCCACATCATTACTTATTATTAGGCCTTCAAAAAAAATCTCTTTGAAAGTTAATGCACAACTGCAACAAGTTGTGGCAGCAGATCTCCTTAGAGAATTTCATTTCTGTCATTAACAGCTTGGGTACCAATCTACGGCATATTTTCTGATAATTTAATGTGTCTGAAATGATTTAATACACTTCTCTTTGAAAACACTAGTGCTTGAATAATTGCACATAGGATCACTGTCCTGCCTTTTTGAATCATTTCATCTAAAATCTGTTTTTGTGCAATGCACACACTTTGGTATTCCACCCCTGGATTGGTCACAAATGTCAGTGACTCTTCCTTTAAAACATACAAGACATCTACAGACATTGCGCTAATATCAACAGCACCTTGGTACACTTTCCCAATTTTCATGAATTCAGATAGCTGAGTTTTCTCATGACTTGAAACAGAACTATCACTGACTGTTGGCAGAAAGGACATCAGTTGACTGTTCCTTAACTTCAGATCTGTAACAGAGAGAAACTTTTATTTTAGTATGTTTATGTCTTAATGATCTATACTAGCAATATATAAAACTTCATGATGCTAATTCAATAAAAAACCTTTATCCAAGATGCATTACTAATGGACCTCTGTATATGAAACAATTTTTGTTTTGTTACTTTAGTATGTTTTTACACACACACACACACAGACACAGGGTGATTCTAAACAAATGTCACAAAATTTACAGGCATATTCTACACCTCGAAATTGAGAAAAAAGTACTAATAAACATGGGTCTGCAAACTTCTTGTTTCCAAGATAAATCAATTTTATTTAATTTGTTTGTTTGTTATTTGGTTTTTAGGAGCATTAGCAACTAAGGCCATATTGCTCCGGGAATATGTGGTGATCATTCCCTTGACCTTTCTGCATCCTCCATATTTGGTGGTGACGGGCTCGAATTTTATTTAGTATGAACTTAGCTTACTGTAATCATCAGCATCAGATTTGATGCTGATGATTTGCTTCGCTTCAATAATCACATGTGGATTCTCTTTGCTCCAAATACGAGTGTTATGGAAATTAACAATTCCATGTCTTGTGAACATTGCCTCATCTTTGAAGAATACATAACAGAGGAAGTAAGGAGTCTCTACACATTTATGCAAGAACCATTGACAAAATTACAGTCTATGTTGATAATCAGGTTCTAACAAAGCTTGTACACGGTTCAAGTGATAGGGATACAGTCCGCTTTCATGCACTACTTCAATGATTATCTTCAACTGCATGGAGTATGCTATCTTCAACTGCTGCTGTTCGAACACTTCTTAATCTTCCTGTGGAAGGACTCTTGATAAAACAGATGAGCTCTATGTGCATTCCCATTAGCATGACCATAACAGAAATGCACATCAGCCATTTCTGCAAAAGTGTATTCATTAGCCATTATTTCAACATGAGAAAGGAATCTAAGAACACAGCTCTCTTACAAAACTGATAAACTGAAATCACGAATACATACCTTTGTTGTTACGTATGGCAAGGTCATCAACAGAGATAATATCGACTGACTGTTTAATTTGCTATTTCTTATCTGATACAAGAAATATTTTCCTATGCCAATATGTATGCATACTGAAACTAAAAATTGGCTCATCTTGGAAACAAGAAATTTGCAGACCCATGTTTATTAGGACTTTTTTCTCAAATTCTAGGTGTAGAATACGCCTGTAAATTTTGTGATACTTGTTTAGAATCACACTATATATATATATATATATATATATATATATATATATATATTTTTTTTTTTTACAGCAGTAGAATTTTGGTTTTCACCTGCTCTTAATGGCAAGTAATTTTGTTATTAGTTTTAGAAAGTCACTTTTTGAACAAAAATCTAAAAAATTTTGCTTTAAGTGGAAGCATCAGTCTAAGAGACCTAGAAATAACTGAAACATATGGTAAAAAAAAGCTTTATCAAGAGGTATGATATTTGAACAGTAGATGTGCTTCAGATGGAAATAGTATCTGAACTTGTAAAAGAATTGATTGAATTTGTGATCATGACCAACAGTTCTTAAAACCAACAATAACAGAAGATGAAATATGATATCTTTACAATTGACAAATGGATGCCTTCTGTCTCTCCCAGGAAGAAAAAAATTCATATCAACAGGATAATGTTATGCTAGAATTATTTTTTGGGCTTAAAATTATAGCTCATTATGACTTTATACAATGTTAATAATGATTATGTTTATAAATCATTAGGAACTTGAGGGATAAAATAAGAAAGAAGAGACCTGTGCACAAAGCAAAGAAAAGTTGGAAATTACTCTATGTTAAAGCTCTTTATCAATCATGATTCTGCTACTATTTCAGAATATGTTTCCAATTCTTAAAAAAAAAAAAATTCCCAACATACAATATACTCCTTATTCATCTGATCTTGCACCATGTGATTTTTATATTTTTCTTAAACTAAAGAACTTAAAGGGACCATGATTTTCTGGTGAAGTTATTTTTGAAAGACCTTTTGCAATAATTTCTAACTATTATAATATAAATTAATTGAGCAAGAGGTGCTTAACCAGTAAAAAGAAAAAGGAGAAATAAATATATATATATTATTCCTCAGAATAAGAATATTTTCACTGATGCATAGTGTTTTTTTTACTGCACAACTCGCACAAACATACAAAAAAAAATAAATAAATAAATAAAATAAATAAATCAGTATTTTGCGAAATCTTCTCAAGAACAGCGAGTTCCTCAGGAGGTTTTACTTAATTGAATTACCTTAAGTTCACTGCAGACATTCCAAACAAGTCATGGTACTTTATTCCATTCATGATCTTGTACATACCTTAATGTTTCTTTCAAGCAAACATGAAGTATATTAACTGATGGGAATGTATTTCCACTGTACTGCTAAACCGCTTTTAAAATTAATTTGAGGCATCAATAAATATGCTATACATTGGAATTGTGTGCAATGCCCAGTTCTTTCAGAAGGCCACTAATATCTTATACATGTAATTTTCCACAATGAAATATTTGAAAACACTGACATTTTGGACATAATTATAGTTACTGCTTCTGCTTGCTCTTTAGATAAGTTTAAATCACAATCTAAGTCATTCAGCTGTTCATGCTTAATTAACTTAATGCTATAATTTTGTGGTTGGTAAATCTGCTAAAGTGGATGGTCTAGTAAAGTCTGCAACACAAGAATCCTCATTATATTCATCACTGCTTCCTATATCCCATGATTTTGGGGGGGGGGGGAATCTGGTATTGGAAGGTCTTTATTACAGGGAACAGGCCTTACTGCAAATGGCATGTAGGATATTTGATGCTATGCTTGCTTGCTTCCCCCCACCCACAGATTGCTTTCATGCAGAAATATCAATCATCAATGCGGTTGTGCACTATTTGCCACACCACAGGAACAGCTAATGGCATACTATTAATATTCCCAGTTAGGCTCATATTCCAATAACCAATATTGCAACCAAAGTACAAAGAACATGCACATTCAGTAATTACTGTAGATTTTCTTCCCAAGTTTTTTTTTTTTTTTTTTTGTAAATCATCCATATATGTAGCAGAAATTCTAAACAAAAACAATCATTATGAAATAAGTATACAGATAAACTGAACACATACTTATGTTGCAGCTGTCCTTCCATTGCTGAAAGTGAGGGTGGGAAGCAGACAGAAGGTTGTTGAACATGTTAACCTGCCCCAACATTATTGCTACCTATTAGCACATGCAATATTACTTACAAGTAATACAATAAAGGGGTGTCACATGTACTTCCACAAATTGTAGTAAGATATGCATATTATGGGTAAACAAAATCCTATATAAGTAGAAATTAAGTGAAATTAAAAATTATTTCAAAATCTAAGCATTAAAACTGAATGCAAAGAGCTGATATATTGGTTGAGGTAAAAATCATGATGGCCAGTGTAAATAACTTTGGATGCATAGAATGGAATGATTACTTTGTTCCTACTAATAAAATTCCTACACCTCGGAGACAAAACATACAGTGCTCTAGCAGCCGAGAGAACTTTGTATAAATTTTCTGTTTACATTCAGGGATAGTCACATATGTTATCTATATTGTAAACTTTGCCCAGTTAGAGGAGTTAACAGTATAGAAAACACAAGAACATTATTGTATTTCTATATAAGTCCAGTGGTTTGAACAACATTCAACTAAAAAAATGCATGTACTTCCCTGTTACCACATTTACATCAGGGTTAGATTTGCACAATTACTCCAAGGTCTTTTTCATTCCCAACTACATTAGGTTTGTTGCTTCTCATGTAATACTGCTTCCCTGGGATTATAATAACCCAAATGTGAACTCTTACAATTTGCAATATTATACTTTATTCCCTAATCAGTAACAAAAAGACTGTTAGACCTCTAAGTGCATGGTGGTATAATTGACCCCATACAGAAATTGGCACAAAATAATTCAAAATTGTTCACTTTTTGATGCCACCTTTATTTTCAATCTACTATGAACACAACTACAGAAAATCCATTTTTTATATTAAAATATATTTTTTTTGCAAATAAACTCCTTCTGCTACACTCTAGAACTGACAGTGGGCAAAATGTAAATTGAAAAACCCGCACACATCAACGTGGACACCAGCTAGTCAATAACACGGAAGCCCCAGAGATTGTAACAATTGAAGCTGCTATGCATTTTTCAACCACTCGACACCAGCTAGATGCTTCAATGTCACAAAATCAGAGCCCGAAACTATTGGAGGCAGTGCCATATATCATAAAGCCAGCACGCTTCAATAGCTGGACATGAGAGATGTCACCCAACATGTGCATATAATTAGGTTTAACTTGATCTTGCACTTTTTCCTGTTTACATCATAACAGAAATTTCTTGAATTTTCAATGGAGAAATCAAAGAAAACATTTTTATTGAAAGCTATTGGGTGGTTCAGTTGTGTGGATCAAATACACAAAGAGCACGATATTGTTGAAGGTAGTGTCTTTTCGGGACCTTGAAGACCCCAAACACCCTTCTCAGGGTTAAGTGTCATTTTTAAGAACTGAATAATTTATCTAGACCTTGTTGAAGATACATACTTTAGTTAATATTACCTTCCAACTTTTATATCATCAACAAACTTTAACATCCAGACTGTTGTGCCTTCATCAACAGCATTAACAAATATCAAAATTAAGGACCCAGTAATGAAACTTGTGAAACTACGTGAGAAAAGACCCTGGTCTAGTTAGATCAATAGCCATTAACAGCCACCCTTTGTGTCTCATATTACTTAATCCTTTTATTCCACTTTAATACTTTTATGTTGATGGCACACTGTTCCAGTTTTTTTTTTTTTGTTAGTTGCGGGCGCATAGGCTTCTGTGGCCATAATTCACCTCCCAAAGTTTTTGCATTTTACTCTGATCCAAGCCCGAGGCAGGATTCAAACCCACGACCTTTGGGTTGCCAGGCAGGCACTTTATCCACCTGGCTAGCCCGGTTGGCACTGTTCCAATATATGAAAAAGGCATTTATGTGAGATGGTATTAGTCTTGCCAAGTCGAAATACACTCCGTTAAATTATTCTTGCATCCAGTTTATTTTAATGTTAGCTTAGATTAGTGGTGGGAAAGATAAGCTAAGCTGTCCCACCAATGGGAGTCTGATTTCTCTTTAACAAACCCACGTTGTATTTCTTGTATAGGTATGATAAGGAAATATTGCTTCTTCTGACTTCAAACGGTTTATTAATATAAATGATGATAAAAAATTAGAAATTGAAAATATAAATAAATATATACAAGAATTTAAAATTACTGACTGTGTAAAATAAAATATAATAAAACAGGATTATATACAATTAAAATAAAATAAGACAACCAAATAACGTTTTGCTAAAACGTATATGCACTGTATATAAAATAAAACAAGAAGCTTTCATGGCTGTGGGCCTCTTCTTCAGCTTGATAAGATCAATGACAGTGAACCAAATATATACTACAGAGGAAAATTCCACACATGCAAAAACAATCCATATCTGTGCATAGAGGAAAAATTGAAGGGAAAAAAGGGGGGGGGGATAAGAGAAATAGAATATATTAATCATCAAACTATATATTACTGATGTAATGTCTAGCATCTCTATTTTTAACTTGCCACTTCCCATTCTGGTGGCAAACAGTGGCCTCCATAATAGGGTGAATGTGGGTCCCAGCATTATAATTAATGGTGGGACCTGCCATTGCTGTATGGAAGCCCTCTAAACACGGGGGATGGCATGTGTCATGAGCATAATCCAGAACTCAGTGATAGACTGGGGGTCACAGTGGAAATGCTGCTCACTCCAGTAGTACTTAGTGCTCAGCTAAATTTGAAAGTATATGCAATTCTAGAGAGATTGTGCAAGGTCCTTGGGTTCCAATTTTTCTGTGTGATCTGTGCTTGTTAACAGGATTGATGGATTCTACAGGGATGTAATACACTTAAATACAAATGGTGTAAAAATATTTGCTGATGTGACTGAGGAGTGTTAGGTGGGTCAGAAAACTTCTAGCTTGGGGAGCTACACAGACTAACAGATGTGCTGTGATAGGATAATTAAGAGTAAAAACAAGTGCATGGATGGTAACGCTAGGAGCATAGAAAATAAATTTAATGAACTGAAGTGCTGGTGAAGTCATCACATGAAGACACAGTACAGTCTGATACGAAGTTCTCTGAATAGTGCAGACAGGATGCCAGGACAGCTCATGGGGATTTGTCAATGACATACAGAATTTTGCTAGCAGAGATAACGTGATTATCCCATTGCATAAGGCAATAGTCAGGCCACATCTAGTGTACACTGCATAGAGGTCCGTTGATAGCCTAAATAAATTTAAGGCTGAGCTGGACAGGTATTTGGGATGAACGAAGGAGTGAATGGGAGCGTTTTTTTTTGGCTGATACTGTATAAGCTTGCTTTCTTGCATCGTATGCCTCTACTAATGCTAAGGTCCAGAGGCCTCATTTTAGGAAGGATGTAGAATGGCTGGAATGGGTACAGAGAAGAACAGCGAGATTGGTGAGTGGAATAAAATAGCATTCTCATGAAGAAAGGCTTCAGTTCTGCAAATTGCAGCATCTGCAGACTAGGCACATGTGAGGTGATCTGATTGAGATGTTTGAGTCTTTGAATGGCTTGAGCAAACTCTATGCTGATGATATTCTTCCACTTGCTCAAACTATGCACATGAGAGGGAATAAATTCAAACCGGATAAGGATGATTGCAGAATAGATGTGCAGAAGCTTGCTTTCAGCCAATGGGTGGTTGATTGCTAATACAACCATCTGTTGTTATGGAAGTGGATAGTTTGAATAAATTCAAGGAAGAACTAGACAAACTATTGGAAGGAATGGATAGGTGAAATGGGATTTTTTTTGTGATGCAGTATAAACCTGCTTTCTTGAATAATTTGCCACTATTAATACTAAAATACTCGTTAAACGCTGCTGCCCTCTTAGCCCTATCGTCAATTATCTAACCATTTTGACCTTGCAAAGGACTTATGAAATTTACTCCCTCTTTTTTTTGCATTCATATAGAATTACAATTTTTATTCTATATTTTTAACTTTCTTCATCAGTCATTTTTCATGCTTAGCTTTTTCTTACCCCATCAGTGGTTTTATCACACACATACTTATAGTTATCATATGAAGCCATGTTGCATGATAGCCTGTAACTGTGCTATGCCTTTTTCTTTGCCCAGTTAAGTCTTTCAACTCACTTGTCATCAATTTTCTCAATTAGAACAACAGTCATTGTGGCCTCAAGAATAAACACCTTAAACAGTTCCTATAATGCATTATTATCAAATAATGTATAGTAGTAACCTCAGTTAGAGTTCAAGAAATATCTATTTATTACTACCCTAATACATTCATAATTCCTACTCTCACCTTCCTGAAATTAAAGCAAGCCCTCACTTTGGACTACAGAAATTTCTTTGGATAACATCCATTTTATGACATTATGATCACTCTCTGTTGTTGGTTTCTGAACTCATTTTTTCATATTGTTTAGATCCCTGTTAAGAACTGGATCAAAGATATTCGATTGCCTTGCCTTTCTCCAATGTGATGAAATAAATTGCAATAAGTTAATTGATTCAAGAAATTATTCCCGCTGTGTGTATAGCGATTTTCTATGATTTCCAATTTGTAAGAGAAAAACAAAGCTGTCCACAATGCACTTGCCCTTGCTTGCCACCTCAAGTTGCGCACAGATATTCGGCAACTTCAGTGTGCAAAACATGGAGACAACATCTGCTGGACCCACTCACTTTGGGAACAATCTTTTTGCTTTCAAGCAGCATATGCCCCTCCAATCCCCACCCACTTTTTCACCATTTCCTAGATCTTCTAAACATACTGTGCTCACCAAAATAAAAGCCGTCATCCCTTCTCCAGGTATGGCACCATGTTTCAATATGCCACCTTATTCTGACAATATTGGTATTAACTGATCTGACCCAAGTTCACTCATTTTATTTAAAACATCCAGAGCATTATTATATACACAAATTACGTTTTGAATTCTTTTACTAATCTTATACATTCCCTGTAGTTATTTATCTAAATCGTTCTTCGTGGTACTACTCAGAGTTACTCTGTATGCCGAACAGTTCAGTCTTCCGTTCTCAAGCACACTATATACTGCAGTGTGTAGTTAGAATTACTACAGATTACAAAGTGATTAAATTAATTTTTTTACATGAGTTGATAAATTTTTTTTTTTTATTTTGGTGACCATTAAAATGTACAAAAAGAAAAAATGATGACAATTCACATTAAAAGAAAAATTGTGAATTTAGGAAAAAAATAGACAGCGGGAAAAAGAAGAGTGAAGTTGCAAAAGAATTTGGCATTGCTTCTTTAACATTGTCTACAATTTTGAAAGATCATTAAAAGATTGAAGACAATATTAAAGAGAGTTTTGGGATCTCACAGAAAGAAGAGCCGAAATACTTTACAGGACGACATTGATAAAGCTGTTTTCATGACTACAAAATGTTCAGTCAAGAAATATTCCAATTAGTGGTCCAATAAACATGCAGAAGGCATTAAATTTTTGGAAACTTTTAGGACAAGATAATTTTCAAGCAAGTGATGAATGGCTCAACAGGTTTTGAACACGATATGGAATAGCTTCCAAGGCAAGCTGTGGAGAAGAGAATGATGTACCACAGGATTGAGTTAATGAATGTTGTGCTAGTGAAATTAAAAGGATAACAAGGAATACAATATCAATGATATTTTTAATGCTGATGAGACTGGGATGTTCTATCAGTTACTTCCATATTGTACACTCCCCATAAAGGGAGATCTATGCAGAGGAAATAAATCAAAACAATGTTTAACTGTTTTGTTTTTCTGCAATGCTTCTGGAACAGAAAAGCTGAAACCATTGATCACTGGAAGATATACAAATCCATGATGTTTTAAGAATGTTTGATCGCTTACCTGTGATTACTGTGCAAACATTGATGACAAGAGCAATATTTGATGAATGGCTAAAAAACTCGGATGTCCAAATGAAAAGACAAAAAGAAAAATCCTTCTCCTAATTGCTTGGCACCTAATTTGACCCGGGTATTAGAATATGTTAAAGTTGAATTTTTACCTCCAAATTGTACAGCAGTTCTCTAATCTTTGCACTTAAGAATTACATGTTCAGTGAAAAATGCATTACAGGAGTCAAGTTATCAAAAAGCTACTGCTAAAATTAGTTTCAGAGGATAATGAAAAAATGGATGTTAAAAGAATGTGATATGATTTGATAGCATGTGATGTGATGTGATATGATACATTGCGGCATAGTGGTCAATAAAACAGTGGACCATACTGAAGTGAAGACCAATTCTTGTAAATAATGATCTTAAAATATAGACAACTGTACCAGAGACAACTGGATTGGAAGTGGAACGTAAGGTTGGAGAAATGTGAATTCTATAGTTACTGCCAAATGAGTTCCGGCCACAGTTAATTATGAAGGTTACATAGAAGCAGATGACAATTTCTTGATTGTGAGTGAGTTGATGAACCAAGATATTAATGAGCTCTACTACTGATGCCCAGAAAATATTTTTCAGCAGTTAAATGGTATTGAAAATTTCATTTTTAATGGCACTACTAAAAATATGAGACAACTGAAAATAACGGGCTTCTTAATCAAAAAATTAAATTTTGTAATGATTACTTGCATTTCTACGACTACTTTAAAATAAAAGTAATTTGTAATTTTTCTTTCCTTTATCCAGTACATTCAGTTCTGCTATAACATGCATTTTTGCAATGCGACTGATGAATTAGGAAACAATGCAAGTATAAAGTGATTTTCACATTGGCTCGTGTGCGATTTCATCTGCATGTAACACCAGGTGAACACAAAACCCGGCACCAAGCTGAATATAGCGACCTGCACAGCAATACATACACGTTTACAAAACTTAAAAAAATTAAAATGTCAAATGTGTGAGAGCTATATTTCCCATTAACTGTAGTTGTATTCATCGGAGACCCACTGTTGTCATTCGCTGTATTCACAAGATAACAAGTGATATGGGCGCCTCCGTAGCCAGGTGGGAAGGAGCAGCAGTGCAGAGCACATGCTTCTTGATTAGACCGGGGTTCGAGTCCGTCACCACCAAATACGGAGGATGCGGAAAGGTCAGGGAATGACCATCGCAGAGCAATATGGCCTTAGTTGCTAACGCTCCTAAAAAAAAAAAAAAAAAAAACCAAAAAAAAAAAAAAAAAAAAAAACAAGTGATATTGTAGGCTGACTCATGTTTTCAGGAGCTCACATTTATCTGTTCAAACAGAAATTTTGTGAGGCGGGATAGCATGAGCAGAGGAGCACATTTCTGGAGGTCACTACCATAAAACAATGTTCAATTCCTGGTTTATTGGGCTTTTCTGTTAGTGAAAACTAATTATAAAAGGGCAGTAAACTCGATCTTACTGAATTTGCGATAACACCGACAGCTGGAATTCTGTGAGTTTTTACGTTATTATGGTGAAATGTGTTTCCCCTCCAATGAAATCTTCAAACATTTAAAAAAACAAAAATAAATTTTCAGAATCTTCTCTTCATTCCTATAAGCTTGTAAACTTGTCTCACTTGTGCAATTTTTGTGTCCTGTGTTTGTTGTTATTGATTGCTCATCTCTTTTACTGTTTTAACTTTTACAATAAAATAAAAAAAAATAAAAAAAGTTAGTGAACAGAAATAGCAATCAAGCAAACTTCATTTCTTTTCAAGGTAAAGTGTTATATTTACTGTAATATTTATTTATTTATTAGAAATTTAGGATGTTTAAACCCGTGTGAGCAATTTTATTGGGTTTCTAATTTTTTTTTTTTGTGCTTTACTTACCAGACTGAACTTTTTTTTTTGAGTGCTCTGTCCCTAACCCTATTTTTCCCAAAGGCCCTCTTGTTTTTAATGTGCAAAATACCATAAAGCAGAGATTTTTGGAATATGTACCACATTACAGCAGAACTGACCACATAATGAAATTTAACCTGTATTCCCTGTTTCTCTAATGACACACATGAAAATTAATCCACATGGAATCTAAGTATTCTCCATCTGATGATCCATTATTACTGATACTTGGTCCTTTGAGAATGCCCAATTACTTAGTACTAGACACTTCTGTAATCCACGAGCCTCCATATTTGTTACAATTAAGTAATCGCTTGCTATCTAAGTGACTCATCTAACTCATTAGTAACTCAAGTTTTGACCTAGGATCGTTGCAGCCTATACAGTTCAGCAAACCTGCAACAGTTTGTAGAAGTAAATAGGCCATCTTTACACACAGGTGAATCGCCAATGGCAATCAACATAAGAGAGGGTATGTTGAGACATGTTACGCTTGCTATTTCTTGTTAATTAAAACAATATCTAGACAAAGTTTGAATAAAATAGTACTAGTAATGGAGGCATGTGATGCAAGAAAGCAATTGTATGAGCTTATGTAGCATCAGCCAAAAAAACAAAAAAACAATTTCACACATTCTTTCCCTCTAAATGTTTATCCAGTTCCTCCTTGAATTTAATTAAGCTATCAACTTCCACAATGACAGATGGAACTTTGTTCCAGCAATTAACCACCTGCTGGCTACAGGCAAATTTCCACACATCTATTCTACAACTGTCTTTCCTCAGTTTGAATTTATGTCCCCTCAGGTTCGCAATCTGAGCAAGAGGTAGAATCCCATCAGAATTCAACATGCTCAATCCATTCAAGGCCTTATACACCTCAATCAGATAACCTTGCAGGTGCCTAGTCTCCAGCTGCTGCAATTTGCAGAACTTAAGCTATTCTTGGTAAGAGGACCCCTTTGTTCCACTCACCAATCTTGTTGCCCTTCCCTGTACATGCTCAAGCAACTCTGCATCCTTCCTAAAATAAGGCCTCCAGACCTGTACACAGTACTCAAGGTGTGGCCTGACCATTGCCTTATACAAAAGGATAATCACCTCCTTTTCCCTACTAGCAAAATTCCTGTATATCACTGACAATATTCCATGACCTGCTCTGGCAGCCTGTCTGCATTGTTCTGAAAACTTCATATCTGACTACACAATTGCTCCCAGACCTTTTTCATTTTCTACCACCCTAAGTGTAGTACCACAGTTGGTACATTTCTCTGGGGTTACTTCTACCCATATGCAGTACTTTGCATTTGTCAATGTTAAACTTCAGTTGCCACTTCTCAGCCCATCTGTTCAAATTTTCAAGATCCTTTTGCAGTAGCACACTGCCATTAACAACCCATCAACCTTTGTATCATCTGCAAACTTCAACATTGAGCCTGATATACCTTCATCAATATCACTGATAAATATACAAATCAACAGTGGGCCCAACATCGAACCAAGGGGGGCTCCACTAATAACATTAGTCTACGAAGAACAGCATCCACTGATTACCACTCTGTCTCCTCTCACTCAACCACCCTTTTATCCATTGTAGCAACTTACTACCATACTGCTTCAATTTATACAATAGTCTTCCATGTGCAACAATGTAAAAACCTTTCCTGAAATCCAAGTATATGATATCAAAATTATTTTTTGCGTCTAGTTCCTTTGTAACCACATCATAGTATCCAATCAAGTTTGTCATACAAGACTTTCCCTTAACAAACAAATCATAAAACTATCACGGTATTGTCAATAAAACACTTTCTGTAATGTAATAACACATACATTTTTAATTGTCTTATATATCCTAATTACAATTTCGTATCAAAAAATTCAAAAGTTCACCATGAAATTTCTATATTTAACAACAGCAATTGGACATGCCTGCTACTGATTACACTAGCCAACAAAAAATATTTTTTTCATAGCTCTGCAATGAAAATACATGATTCTGGAGGAAATAAACGCACTGATTCTGAAAATCACCATAAAGTCTCTATCACATCTACATCAAAAGATGTACCGACGTTTAATGTTAATATTAAGGGATATATATACGTATAATTCAAGTTTGTAATACAAGTATAAAAAAATATTATACGTTCTCTATAACTCATTTAACTTTGGAAAACTTATCTTTAGTAAAATAGTTATATTTCAATAATATATAATCAGCATACCTGTAGACATGCCTGCTACTGATTACACTAGCCAACAAAAAATATTTTTTTCATAGCTCTGCAATGAAAATACATGATTCTGGAGGAAATAAACGCACTGATTCTGAAAATCACCATAAAGTCTCTATCACATCTACATCAAAAGATGTACCGACGTTTAATGTTAATATTAAGGGATATATATACGTATAATTCAAGTTTGTAATACAAGTATAAAAAAATATTATACGTTCTCTATAACTCATTTAACTTTGGAAAACTTATCTTTAGTAAAATAGTTATATTTCAATAATATATAATCAGCATACCTGTAAATTGCCCTTAAAATTTGCTACTAAGGGATTTTCTCTTTTATTCTTGCTTACTCTCCCTCACAAGGAACCAGCAGTAATCTCCCATTGTTACAGGATCCCAGTGACCTTGGTACCCGTTTTCCATCTTGATGAAAGCGCTCCCCTTGTTCATCACACGCACGCACGCGCACACACACACACACACACACACACACACACACACACACACACACACACACACACACACACACCTCTCAGATTTTTGGGGAAAAATTCGAGATGGGAATGAAGAAAATGAATTTAACGACATTCGACAGCACGTTTTTGTAGCATTCGAGTAAATTAGTCACCAACATTTCATAGTGTTCTTGTTTCCTATTACCCAAAAAAACCATGTACTTCTGCCTTAAATGATCACCAAAGATGGTTCTCACCAAACTATAGGGACTGCAAAAGGTAACACTTTGAGTTTGCCATGTAACCACTTCCTAAGGTTTGTAGTACAGGTAAAAAAAAAAAAAAAAACTCGAGATACCCAAGGCTTCTCATAATCACCAATTTTACATCCGAAATAAAAAGAATATGGAAGTTTTGTAATGTCATTGATATTTTTCCTTTGAGTCTTTGGGGTAAACTGTCCACAAACATAACAAAAATTGTCTGGTTGATTGATACACTTCCTGTGTTTGCTTATTCATTGTAGCACTAAATGAATTTCTGAAACAGTAAATTCAGTAAACACAATATAAAAACAACACAAATTCAATTTTTATCACTACACAGTACTCAGATGTGGCAACTTACTAGTTCTACTCGTGTGAAAACCCTGAAATGAAAAATATTTTTGAATTGGCAGGCGGAGCCAGAAATTATTTTACTGCTACCACAAGGGTTGCAGGCCACACCCTCTTACTCTCAAGGGGCTGTTTATGTTTGGAGGATAGATTTACGACCCTGAGAACATGTCATGATCAGTTAATACTTGGAAAACCTTGGCAGTCTACAAAAATCCTCACCAAAAATGCTGTATGCTAAGTTAAAATTGTAAAGTGTTGCATCAGAATGTGAACCTAAGAACCACAGGTAGAAGTCTGATTATGTTTATCACAAGAAAACAGAGGCCAGAATCGATTGCTAAAACTAAGATAATTAGCTTACATTCTCTTAAAATAAATCAGTACTGGCTAGATTATGCAAATTGGCATATTTTGGTTAAACGTAACTCCCTCTAAATTTAATAGCTGTGACATAATGTGAAACTATCATGGTGATTTTCGAAAACTAATTTTCGAAAATTGGTTAAAAACAGCATTTAAGTTCTTAGATGTAAAAATCGTGTTGGCTAGTGTTATCATAATGTAATGCTAACTGCACTGATTTAAGAGTTTCAAAAGTTGTATTAATCTATAAAATAGCTACAATATTGTTTATAGTACTGCTTCTATTTAGTTTCTGTTATCAAGTTGTGCTGTTAATTTTGTTTTGCAATACTCGACTGATTTTAACATATAAATCCAGTTACATGATCGGCAAGATAAAAACTAAGATTAAATAAAATTCAGAACACAAATAAAGGAAAAAAAAGCCACAAAAACTGAGCAAAAGCTTAGTAGCTTATTTGGAGTGAAAAGAACTCAGAGCAATTCCAGTGTCTGCAACACACAAAGAATTGGGTAAAGGGCTTTGTACCTTCTAGAATGTTTTGATAAAAAAAAAATTTTTTTTTTAATTAACATGTGGTTTAAAATGTTACCTCATTTAAAATATAGAGAAAGCCTGCTTTCACTGTTCATGGATAAATACCTAATCTGTAAGAACTGATATTGCTTCTATAAGACCCTTTTCAATGTAAAATTTATTCAATAGATAACTAAGATGGGTTTGAATCACGAACAAGTTTAAATTGCTGACCAGAATAGCTCATTTTTCACTTTCATCAAAAAAAAAATTAATTCTATACCAGGTGACAAAATCAGCAAAGAATGAGTAATGCTCATGACTTTGTGTGAATTCCTCTGGAAGCTGCAAACTGGATCTATTGGTTAGAGAAAAAATTACAAAACAATAGGTTTTCAAGAGCTGCCAATTTCTGTTTTCTAACAAGGTCATGCAACAAAGGATGGGTAAATAGAGAATTATGCATAGAATGGTTTCACCTTGAACTTGTTCCATTTGTTAAGAGCCATTTAGAATAAATTGACAGAAAAATTTCTGCCAATTCTTGATGGCAGACCAAGTCAACCAGATATATATATATAAAAATTGCAGTTTCTTCCTCCAATTGCACACCTTTAATGCCATCAATAGACCAAATGATTCAATTGATCAAATTTCAGTATAGTAAAAACCTTGTTCATGTAACAGTGCAAACTGGGTTACATTAAAGGATAACTTTAAGAGATGTCATGTTTTTCTTTGCCAAGGCCTGGTGTGGTGTTTTGTATTATACCTTATTAAGACCTGGAAAAAATGACTTCCAAAACTGGATGATTTTCTGAAAGATTTAGAAACCAGGGGGCAATGAAGCTGAGGGTAGCAAAGAACTGATATCAGTTGTTGACCTGATAAACCAAATTAGCTAAGAAGATGAAATGTCAGGAAGAGGTTACAAGATTAGATTTAAAGACAAAATTGAAAATGATTTTAAATTTCAGGTCAGTAATGAAATTATAAATAGCATCGCACAAGATGAAGAATATGAAATTGATAAGACCAAAGTGGAGACGAGACATCCAAGCAAATTTGTTGAGATATGAAGATGAAGGTTTATGTTTTAACACAAGTATTGAATGGGTTACAGAAAATGACTTACCACCTCACCATATCCTTCTTTTATGTGGACTCTATGAGTGTGCTTTAGAGAAGAAAGAAGCAAAGTAAAACAGACAAAAATCTGCGATTTCTTTATTAAAAAGAGAATAGACTACTATATTGTGTAATACATTTTGAATAAAAATAAATTTAAATTGACATGCATAAAGTGTTTTCAAAATTTCAAATTTGAAAATGCACTACAAAATGAAATTTGTGCTACCTCAGCATTTATAAGAATATTTTTCAATGTGAACTTGTGCACTATGTAGTTACATGTAACCATAAAGTACTTTCTCACACAGCAAAAGAACAGAATCTTCTCCTCTTGTTTTAAGATTCTTCACAACCTTGGCAGTAGACATGCCTATGACTAAATAAGATTCATCCTTCTGGTTTAGTCTGTTATGGTAATCAACTTTGAAATTGGAAATTGAAAATTTGAAACTGTTGGGAAAATAAATTTGACCAAAACATTCTTCAACATATTTAGGAGTAACAACCTCAGTACATGGATGTGGTATGATGGATTGAAGAGTTACATTCGATTTTCAAATGCTGGCATAACTTTTAAAAGAAACAAGCAAATATTGCTTTATTCAAGCCAGAAGAACATGACATCAATTTCTGCATATGTGAGGATAACATGCCTAGAATTAGCAGTTCGCATGGCCTATTTAAAATTGTTTTAAACCAGAAGTTTGCAATTCAGAAATACTTTTCTTGAGTTCATAAATTTATCTTCCTTTGGATCACAAACTGAATTTGAACACATGGAGGGAATCTACCCAATTATATTAAGGGAGGCAGCAAAGGAGGTAAGCAAATCTTTAGCCATAATTATGAGAGAGCATCCTTGCATTTCAGGGGAAGTCCCTATGTACTGTAGATGTGCAAATGTATCCCCATTTCATAAATGGGGACCAAAAGGTGATGTGGAAAATAATGGAATCACTGGTTAAAGAAGTAATGCAGAACCATCTGGACAGGCATGCAGTTATACTGCAACTACAGCATTGATGGGGCAGTGTGGTCTAACAAATCTGATAGGTTACTATGATGCAGTGACCAAGGAACTGAATGCAAAAAATTTATTTTGGCATCATACACTTGGATTTAAGGAAGGCTTTTGATATTGTTACAGATTAAAAAGACTGCTGCATAAATTGGAGCAATGTAGCATTAAGGACAGGTTACTGCTATGGATAAAGGGATGGTTAAGTGGGAGAAGACAGTGTCTTTGGGGAATAATGTTTTTAGTGGAGTTCCTTAGAGTTCAGCACTGGGCCTATTTGTTGTTTTAAATATTTATTAATGAAGGTATATCAGGCTTAATGTTTAAGTTTGCAGATGATACAAAGGTTGGCAGGATGGTTAATGACAGTCATCAGGGTGAGATATTGCAACAAGATATAGGAAAATTGCACAAATGGGCTCAGAAATGGCAGTTGAAGTTTAACACTGATAAATGCAAGATACTGCATATAGACAGCAATAACTTCAGAGTAACTTATCAACTATGTGGTACTACACTCAGGATAGTGGAGAATGAAAAAGACCTTGGGCATAATTGTGCTGTCAGACATGAAATTCTCTGAGCAGCGCAGAGATGATGCCAGAACAGCTCAAGGGGTTTGGTCAATGAGATGCAGAAACTTTCCTAGCAGGGATAAGGAGTGATTATCCCTTTGTATAAAGCCATGGCTAGGCTGCATCTTGAGTACTGTATAGAAGTCTGGAGGCCTCACTCTAGGAAGGATGTAGATCTGCTGGAAAGGGTACAGAGAAGGAAAGGACAACCAGATTGGTGAATAGAACAAAAGGGGCTCTTACCAAGAAAGGCTTCACATAGTGCAACTTGGAAAATTCCAAGTTGCACTATGTGGAGAATATGCATCTACAGGGAGCTCTTCTTGAGGTGTTTAAAGCCTTGAATTTATTAAGTAAGCTGAATGTTAATGGCATTCTTCTACTTGCTGAGACTACACACGAGGGGGCATAAATTCAATTTGAGGAAGGATGGTTGCAGGATAGATGTGCAGAAGTTTGCCTTCAGCCAGTGGATGGTTGATTGTTGGAAAAGGCTTCCATCCGTTGTTGTGGAAGTGGATGGGTGTACTGCGTATTTTTTTTTTTTTTTTTGTCGATGCTCTATAAGCTTGCTTTCTTGCATCATTTGCCATTATTACTACTACATGTTTCAAAAAATGTTACACTTCAGTGGAATTCATCACTGGTTAAAGAAGTAATGCAGAACCATCTGGACAGGCATGCAGTTAAATTTTTAAATGTCTTTCCTTTGGGCACTTCTTTCTAGATAATAGTATATTCCCACAAGGTATTCATCCATTTTAATGTGAAAATGTAGATCACTTCTCAGCACACATATTAATAAGATGACAAGGATAGCCTATTACCACGAAGTGCTCGATCTCTCTTGTAATAACCTTGGTATTCTAGTTTTTAGGCCTACTACAATAGCCACATTATGAACATTAAGTACCATACAGTTGTTTGAAGGAATCCCACATGCATTTAAGTTGTACAGAAGACGTCCAGTGTTGTAGAGTCACCTTTCAATGCTAGCTGAGGGCAAGCTGATCTGGATATATTTTTTAATTACAAAAGGTCACTGAAATGGGATATGCTTAGAATCACTTAGACAGCTGCCAGCAAATGAAAAGGTCCATTTTTGAGAGCATCACTACCTTTTATTTCTCTACCTGTGCAATTTCACTAACTATGTTTGTTGTTTTTGTTTTTCCATAACCAAGTTTTTTCTGACTACTGGGAAACATTTCTGAAAAACGAGCCTGAATGTTCAGCACAATTCAGATGCAGATTATATTCTATGACAAAACGTGCAAATTAACATTTGGCACATATGACATCTTTGTCACCACAAAATACATCTATTTTTTTCATTTCTTTTTATGCACTGCATATAGTTATGCTTATTTCTTATTTGCAAATATCCAAATACACAGCATTAACACAACTTAAATTTGAAAATTCACATCTGCATAAGTAAACAAGGCAAACATGTTACATTTCTTAGATTTTACAATACATGGAAAATCTTGAGTACACATCTGAAATTTTACAGCATATTTTCTTAGCATCTTACTTAGACATTGTGAAGTTTATTCACAATGTCTTTAAGTACTATGAAATTATCACAGAGAACAATGCTATTATCACATTTTTCTATTTTGCAATGTAGACTGCTACAGTACATCTAATTGCCAATTTGTTAGCAAAATAAGCAGAAATTTGCAAAATAAAAAATCCAATTTAATTCTAGTTTTGAGTTTTTACAAAAAGAATGAAAAGGGTTAAATCAAGTAAAGACATCATCTGTCGTAAATTCAATTTTGGTAGCTATGCATCTGGTAATTTCTCACACTGATTCTACAAAACATCTATTGCTTCTTCTATTTCTTTATTTTTAATGACAAAAAGAAGTATGCAAAATCTGTTCACAAAAAATTTCAAACTTGAAAATCATGTACTCTCAACTGACAAAGTTTGTGCCTTAGCAGTTATAAGCACACCACTTTTCAATGGGAACTTGTGTATCATGTAGTTACATGCAGCAATAGTTGATTTTGGTTTAGGTCTGCTACAGTAATCTACTTCCAAAATGGAAGGGGAAGATTTTAAAATGGTTGGTATAAGAACACACCACATTGTTCAACGTATTTGGGAGTAATGACCTCAGGGCATGGGTGTGATACACATTGGATTGAAGAGTTGTTTGGATTTTCAAACATTTACAAAACATTAAAAAAAAAAACCCTGCTTTATTCAAGCCAGAAGAGAGAAACAGGAACAGATGATTTCTATACCAGCAAGAATAAACATGCCTAAAATTATCAGCTCATTTGGCCTGTTTAGGATTGCTTTAGCAGAAGTGTACAATTCAGAAGTTCTATTTCTTGGGGAGGTGATTAATTTGTCTTTTTCAAAACTTCTTTTCAATCATGAAGTCAACTTGGACTTTAGTCTGTGCCACTCACTAGTGATTACTTGCTGTACTATTCAATTAGGCAATTCAATCCATTTAGAATTACTTTCTACACAGTAGTAAATGTCCATCAATATTCATTCCAAAGGAAAACAAGCAGTCTCCTTTTCAGCACCCAAATAAATGAGATGATAAAGATAGCCTATTACCATCAAGTGCTCAATCTCCTCTTTTAATACATCTGCTACCCCAGTTTTAGGCCTGCCATAGCAGGACATTATGAACAACACAGTGTGCAAAACAGCTTTTTTTAAAAAAGGAATCCAATGATAGTGACAAGAGCAAGTTGCTTTTGATTTTTTTTTTTTTTTAAATCACAAAGATATCAAAATAGAATATTTTGGGATCATTTTGATTTATTGCCATCTGCAGCAATCAAACATAACAAAATATGCAAATAAACATGCACATGACATTATCATCACAATAAAATGCTGCATCCATTTTTGCATTTCTTCTTATGCACTGCAACACTGTTCTTATGCTTATCTGGCAAATGTCTGATTACATCACATTTCTCAGTGCTACAGATTGAAGAATAACATCTGTATGCAGTACACAAAGCAAATGTGTTAGTGTTATCTTTTTCAAGATTTTTCGATACACTAAAAATTTTGTATATAAGTCTTTTGAAATTTTACATTTCTTTGGCATCTTGCTGAAAAAATATAAATTAGCCCTGCACCATACAAGTATGACAAAAATGCTACACGTTACAGAGAACAACAATAATGCGTCCCAAACTCCTATTTTGCAACACAGAGTAGCACACTTGACAGCTAATTTGTTAACATAAATAAATAGAAATTCACAGAATTTTAATGCACTTTTGTTGTTTTTCTGCAGAAAGTAAAAGATGAATAAAAATTACTTTATTTGAAAGTGCCAAGGGTCAAACAGAATCAAAAGGACTGCATCTCCATCATAAACCTGGAGTTGACAGTCATGAGCATTTTATGTGGTGATATTCAAAGCAATATTGTTTCCTTCCTGCCATGCCAGCACCAATCATTGCATGGACCAAGGGGTTTTCTAAATGCTTGCAAAAAATTGCATCAGCTGTATTACAATGCTTCCAGCAACCTTACAATTAAAAATAGAATATCATATGCAATGATGTAGGAAAATACATGACATAATACATACAGGCCAAATGAACATTCAAAAAAGGGAAGAGAAGTTACCAACAGGCAGATAATTTATGTTGATTTAATAAATATTAACATTGAGCTAATTAGGAGATCAGGATAAAAATTTTAAAATAAAGAAAATATTGGGCATTATATAGGAAGCAAAGATCATGTTTCAATTATATAGAAAATATAGAAAACACTAATGTTATTTATTGGAGAGTATATTGGTGGTCTCAAATATAAGTTCAAAACATTTATGAAGTCACACAGATATTACACGAATAATCTTAATTAGGAAAATTTTGCTTGTGCATATTTTGTCTGCACAAAACATGGGAAGAATTCTGTTATTATGCTAGGTGAAAAACTAAAATAACTCTCCCAGTTTGTGATTAGCTAAATGCAGCCTCAGATGAACAAAGACCTTTCCAAATAAGTGATGAAAAAACCATATTCAACAATTATAATCTTAAAATATCACATGGTAATGGGGCAGGGGAGAGCTGTGCCCTGCCATAGATAGTACTTCAATATTTTGAACACACTAAGAAAATTCTCATCTACGTTCTTTTTTGATGGCAGGTGATCTCTACGACAAACTAAACTAATATATATATATATATAGTATTTTTTTATGATGAAAAATAATCATGTGCTTTCATTATATATTACATTCTCTTTCATTAGTTATGCATATGTTTTATTAATTATAATAAACAAAATGGCATAATACACTTTATCATTCCATACAATTTGAGTTGTCACTTGTCTTATTTCCCTTTATTTTCTTGTCTTATTTCCCTCTACTATATTTTTTACATCAGAAAATATAACTGTCTAGCTGTCTCTGAAATTATAAAATATGACAGCACATTTATAAATCTGTTTAGCCTCAAGCACCTGACAAGTGTTATTTTTGATTACTCAACTAAGGCAATATTTGTTAAGCCCTGCACATTTTTATAATTACTATTATTTTGCACTACTTATCTTTTAAGTAAAACAGATGAGATGTTTCTACAGGGTTATCAAAAAAAAAAAATAATAATAATAATAAAATAAATAAATAATAATAAACTGTTTTGAATACTATTTTTTTATGCATTGTGCTGACACTGGTGAGTATGGTGATATTAAACATAAGACATGGGAGTTTATTATTCATGCAAAAATACATTCAGCATGATCCTCTTGTAGTTCTACAGGAATAATCGAAGGTATATGGATTATTCCTGTAGACATTGTTCTTAAGAAATCATTATAGGAAATAATCAAAATTCAGATCCATTGAGAATGGTGGTCAAGACCACCCAATTCAACATAATCCAAGACATTAATCAGAGATAACCCAATCATTAAAATGTTCCATCAGAAAACGAAGAACCACATTTGTCAGTAGAACTAGAAGACTTTAGGCTTCTAGTTCTACTGACTTCTATAAACCTTAGCTAGTACACACTGCTCAAAACAATTAAATCATTGCCCAATCCATTGTAGCTGCAATGACAGCATATGCTCACAGATTGACATGGAGATATAAATTACTAACGTCTCCAACAAACTTTCAAAGTTAGTATACAAGGGTATGCTAACCAACAATGTACAAATTGAGGACTGCAACCATTTTGTTAAACACTTGACTATGCTGCAGACACATGGCAGTCACTAATTACAGCTGCAAAAGACAACACACCTGTCAATTATTGTAGCAAAGTACCTGAAAATATCATTTCAAGTGGATTTTTCACAAGAGAGTCACTGGGCAACAGAGGGTGGGACATGCCAAGTTGTGGCATGGCACAGTATCACCAGCAGGTTGTGGAATCAGTTACAAGAAATCCAGACCATTTGTAAATGGTCCAGGTCAGAGACATAGACCAATATGCCAAAGCAAGATCTTTTTCTCCTGGAGTTAACACTTGAACACTAAGTAGCCACTCAGATGCTTTGCAGCAGCAACCAGGGCAAGAGAATCAACTGCACAGATGCAGACTATATAAGAAGGCCTATGGTGTGTGTGTTCCACTGAGTGCCTGATATCATAGGAGCAGAAAAATGCCCACACTCCAATACTAATTGGACTGGAGAGGAATGCTGCAATGCACACTTCACAGATCAGCCCAAGCATAGCCTGCAGTTGGCTTTTCAGTGGGTCTTAGTGTAGCATGAAAGAGGAGCAAAAAAAAAAAAGTCAACAGAACACACTTAGTTTGGTTTAAAGGTATTGTTGATATGGGTTGGCATTAGTGTCTGAGGTCATACAAACTTTTACATCAGTGGGAATGGGACCCTGACTGCACACAGGTGTAGAGATGAGACCCTGCAACCCTTGGTCCTTTGCTATGGTGGTGCTCTAGGTAGAGTTCATTCTAATGGACAATCACACTCAACCCCATTTCTATGGGGGTTGAGTGTGGTCATCCATCAGAATGAACAACAGTATGCTAGATGACGAGGGTATCATCCATATGAATTGTACTGCCTACTCCCCTGATAAGAATCCCATTAAGCATGTCTGGGGTGCTAAGAAGACATATTGCAGTTCATCTGGACTGTCCAGTGACATTTAATCAGCTGGACACAGCACTTGCACACAAGAGGAAGACTGATTCTGAATTCACCAATGTCTTAATTTTATCATAGCATTGCAAATGTCATGTTTGGCTGTTGCTGGGGGGCCAGACACCATATTAAAGTTACCACCAATGCACATTTCATCCATAAGAGTAACAAAAACTATTCCTACAAACTTACAATACTTTGCTTCTGGTGTGTCATATTACAATAATACTGTTCACTCTGGAGTTACTTTGAATGATTTTGACATAATTGTACACCGACAGGAATTTCACTTCAACTCTATCTACTATATTTACACAAACATCGTTTGCACATGCTGTGATCCTGTTTTAACTAGTATAAATGCAGAGTATATTACTGCATCAAAAAGAAAAATATATATATATATTTTTATAATTTCACTCCAATATTGAGCAACTCAACAGAATAAATTTAATATTTGAAAGTATTTACAAAGCTTTAATTTTTTTAAAAAACCACTTCAGCACTCAAAGCCAAAAAAACTTGCTTTCCTGAGGCCATATACATTCGGCAAAATTGCTGTTGAAAAGGTTAAACTGCTTCTGCACTGAAATACATATCAGACTGCAAAATTTCATTCAGCACAATTACAATGAATGATGTACATTTATCATTTCAGATTCCATTCTTCCACTGAATGGCATACATTCAATGGAAGAAAGTAATCTCAAATATATGAAACAAAAGCTGCATCCCCTCTCCATGAACACCAATAGAAACAATGGACATTGTATGCCTGTTCAGAGTAACTCATCACAGTTCTTCCTTGAATTGTTCATTTCATTGTTTCTTTTATAGCAGAAGTATCTTCCAATAGGCCTCTGGGATTTGGAAAATTCATATTCACAAAAAATTAAACACACCAACCGTTGCTGAAATAATTTACTTTAATACTGTAAAATATACATAGAACTAATAAAATAAAACTTTTCTTTAAATTAATGTAGAATTAAAATAAAATCTATTTACACTAAATATAAAAATATAAGAATTTGTGACAAAATAAAAGCGATAAAATAATGAAACTAAAACCACTAAAATAGCAATAAAACAATGAGACTAAAGCTGCTAAAATCCCGAAGCTTTCAGAGGCATCCACCTCCTTTCTCAACAGTAATATTTTTATGGTACAACACATTCTTAAATAACAACTCACGGCTCTCAGCACGTGGTTCCACAGGAGCATGGGCAGTATTCTCTTCATGCGCACTGGAACCGGAAATGGCCCGGGAGCGTGCCAGGCAGAACCGATCATCCTGTCTGAGAATCACCGCCTCAAAGAGGGGATGAATAAGAATTCCCGTCTCTGTTAATGGTATTGTTCTCAGAAGAACAAATCCACAAGCTCTCACAAGCCACTTGCGGTCCCAAAACCTATGTGCATGGTCGACGATGACAGCTTCGTCCGGGGAGATCTGATGATGCTTCTCCCAAAAATGTTCCGCTACAGCGGACTTCCCATAATCTAAAATCTGTGGATTATGGGAAGTCTGTTGTAGCAGAACATTTTGGGAGAAGCATCATCAGATCTCCCCGGACGAAGCTGTCATCGTCGACCATGCACATAAGTAAGTCGCTTGAGGATTTGTTCTTCTGAGAACAATACCATTAACAGAGACAGGGGAATTCGTATTCATCCCCTCTATTAGATGGCGATTCTCGGATGGGATGATCGGTTCCACCTGGCACGCTCCCGAGCCATTTCCGGTTCCAGTGCACAATAAGAGAATACTGCCCACAGGAACCACGTGCTGAGAGCCATGAGCGTGCTGTTATTTAAGGATGTGTTGTACCATAAAAATCTTACTGTTGAGAAAGGAGGCGGATGCCTCTGAAAGCCTCGGGATTTTAGCGGTTTTAGTCTCATTGTTTTATCGGTATTTTAGTGGTTTTAGTTTCATTATTTTATCGCTTTTATTTTCTCAAAAATTCTTATATTTTTATATTTATTGTAAATAGATTTTATTTTAATTCTACATTAATTTAAAGAAAATGTTTTGTTATTTTATTAGTTCTAGGTATATTTTACAGTATTAAAGTAAATTTAAAAGTAAATTATTTCAGCAATGGCTGAAATAATGAATATAGTAGATGTAGTATTAAGAGAATTTGAAAACATTCCTAGCAATTTGTACACAACTCAAGAAATTGCTTTCTTTATCTATTAAGTCCAAGAGCTAATGTATCTGATTTTAAGGGCTAGTTTCATCCAAAGAGAATGTCCAGATAAGATGGGCTTTAACCTTCTGGTAGGCAACCTACAGTATGCACACAATCATTAATCATTTTGGTTGAAATTTTCATCTGAATCATTACTTTTTAAACGGGAGAGTGCAGCTACCAAAAAAAAAATAAATAAATAAATAATTATGGTATTGTGCTTGTGTACAAAGTGTGCTGAAAGCCAGGGCCTTCGTTTTATGCCTTATTTTCACTTGATTCTCATCACTGAGCATCAGAAGTGATGTAGTAAGGAAATTATTTTCTTTGGACAAGATTTACAACAGAAGTTACTATAGATATCATTTGTTCTATTTATATTAAATCACATTATCAAATACACCATTTTCAATCATTTCTCACCTTTTACCTCAAAAAAGCTGAATGGTGTACACAGTGAATCACATGCCTGGCCCCAGATTGTGTTTTTTAAAGCTGTATCCACTAGAGGGTTAATGTCAGTGTTTCTTAAATTCAGTTCTTGGATTATTTGACGTTATATTTAACTTTAATTGGCATGGAGGGTCAGTTTTATAGGAAATACGTTTGTCTATTTTAATTTTCAAAGCATTTATTCCCAATTCTGCAAAATGTACATCCAAGTAGCTAGCAAGTTACATATATATATAATGCATATGTACATTGTATGTGTGTAACTTGTACTTCCCAATTATCTGTGCTTGGAGTGAAAATTCTTATCCCAATTATTTAAGGATACATAAATTTAGTCCACAAAGATTATATTATCCCTAATCAAATGAACTGTTTGAGCTCATTTGATTTTACTGTTAGCTGTAATGCACAGTCCTACCAACAAAGAAGTCTAAATAACAAACTTTTTTTATGGAAATTAGCTAGTTTGATTTATAGTGAGCAGAAATGTATGAAAGCTTTGCTAATGTAGAGGAAGAAAGTTACCTTAAAACGTCTTTAAAGCAATATTTTTACCAGATTTCTTTAGAAACTTTAAAATAAAAGAGGAACTACAGATTATATAAATGTTTGTGTCATAAAGTACAGACCTTATTTAGGACATAGTGGTTGTGTAGTACACTCAGATTAGTGGAAAATGAAAATGACCAGGGATAATTGTGCAGTCACATATGAAATTCTCTGTAAAGTGTAGCCAGGCCGCCATGCAGTTGATGGGGTTTTGTCGATGATATACAGAAACTTTGCTAGCAGGGATATAAAGGGGTGATTATGCCTTTGTACAATGCCATGGTTAGGCTGCATCATGAGTACTGTATACAGGTCTGGAGGCCTCAGTTTAGGAAGGATGTATATCTGCTGGAACGGGCTTAGAGAATGGCAACCAGTTTGGGGAAGGGAACAAAGGGGGCTCTTAACAAGTTTTGCAAATTGCAGTGTCTGGAGACTAGGCACCTATCGGAAGTTTTCTTGTGTTTAATACCTTAAATGGATTGAGTAAGTTAAATGTTGATGGCATTCTTCCTCTTGCTGAGACTACACACAAAGAGGGGCCTAAGTTCAAGTTGAGGAAGGAAGGCTAGAGAATAGATGTGTGGAGGTTTATCTTCAGCCAGTGGGTGGTTGTTAGAACAGATGGTTTGAATAAATTCTAGGAACTAGATAAGTTCTTATATGGTATGGATGGGTGAAGCATGTAATTTCTTTTTGGTTGATGATGCTTAACGAGCTTGCTTCCCTGCTTCATTTGCAACTACTAATACTATGTCACACCACAATCTAAATCACATTTCTTTGCCAAAGGAATATTATCTGAATACTATTGCATGGTACTAGATATGATGCTGGGTGACTCAAAAATCTAATTTTTTCTGATTTTTATTTATTGCTTAGGACTTTAGCCACAAAGCCAAAAGAATGGCTTATTTGGGGGTGAGCAGTATTTTTCCTCGTGACTGCTATTACTTACTTTTAAAAATTATGTTTAAAAATGGATTAAAAAAAAAAAAAAAAAAAAAAATGAACAAATTATTTGTTCATGCACAAAGCTTCCACACATGCCACTCAGACTAGTGAATGAACACAGAAGTAAGCAGTTTGAGTATCAATCACAAGTATACCTTCCCACGTGCCCTGCTGGCACTCATTCCAAGAAATCTCAATGCCAGGCCTAAAACAACAAATCTTTTCTTCTTACTTTAAATAACCTTAGAAACAGTATATCAAATTACTGTCAATCTTGAAATATCAGGTAATCCAGATATTTACATTTCTGAAAAGTTTACTACCTCGAAAATATTTCAAGTCCCATAAAATTAGCATAATATAATGGCACGAAATATTGTCAAATAGTTTTTCATTTTTAACAGAAAACAGATTTTGATTTCTTTGGAAATAAAGAAGCCATAGTTTTCTAAAAGAGGAAGACCAAAACCAAATCCTTTTTATTAAATATGCTCTTATGTTCAACATTACTGTGAGGAACAATTAATATTTCAAGCATGATTTCTGTTCATTTGACTCATCATTTTGATCTGGATGTGTACTTTACATGTCCAATACTCTTATTCATATTTACCATTAAAAGGTTGTTGTTGTTATTTTAGTTTTTAGGAGCATTAGCAACTAAGGCCATATCGCTCCGAGATATGCGGTGGTCATTCCCTGACCTTTCCGCATCCTCCGTATTTGGTGGTGACGGGCTCGAACCCCGGTCTAATCAAGAAGCGTGTGCTACGCGCTGCTGCTCCTTTCCACCTGGCTACGGAGACGCCTACCATTAAAGGATACTACAGTTGATTCTTCTTTAACAGTAGTAGCTGGGAGGTCATCAAGCTGAACAGCAAAGAAAAAGAAGGTTAAAATATTGCATTTTTCAAAACCAGCTTAATTTTTCTTTTTAGCACTGACTCTCCCCCTCCCTCAAATAAATATCCATGCAAGCTGGAAGGCAAGTAATCCTTTTCTCCACAGCCACATTTATAAGGTGTGTGCATGTAAAATTACTATTAAATCTCCAATTTCTTTAATGTTGAGCCCTTTCACTGGAGCTTTATAGGATTACAGTAATATACGTTCAGAGTCAAGTCTATGTGGTATGTACCTTGAACCTAATTGTAGATTTTGCTACATATAATTCTGGTCATAGATAAAACAAAACCCTAAATAAGGGTTTTGTTCAAATCCCTTCACTCTTGAAAAGAAGATATAGGTATTATTATTAATAATGGGAAATTTGATGTAAGGAATCCAGGTTTATATAGAATTAGCCTGAACAAAAAACCATTTGGTTTCATTCATGTATTGGTTCAAAGTTTTCTTAAATTTATGATCTAAGGATCCTTTCAATCCTTCAGATCAAAAGGATCCTTAGAACATAAAATATCCTTTGGCTAAAAGAAAATTTTCTTAAACCCAGTCTATAACTATCCTTCCTTAATTAAAGTATACACTGAGTGATCACTGAATTATGATCACCTACCTAATACTTCATAGTTCCCCTTTTGCACTCAGTATAGTAGCTATCTGACGTGGCATTGATTCAACAAGATGTCGAAAGCGTTTGGGAGGTATGCCAACCAAGCTGTATGTAATGCTGCTAGCAATGCAGGTATGGAAGTGATTGGTGTATCCAGATGCCTGATATGCCTTTCCTTAGTGTCCCCACAGGTGCTCTATGGGATTAATATTGGCGGAGGGGGAGGAGAGTTCAGAGGCCAATCGGTATGCAGGAAGTCAGAACTGTGTTCCTCAAACCATTCCTGTACCCAATGGCTCAGGGCATTGTCAACTTGGAAGACACCATCGCCATTCGGGAAAAAGTGTAACATAGCGGGGTGAAGACAGTCAGCAAGCAGTCAACGATAGTTGAGACCACTGATACGTTGTTCCACATGCACCAGGGTTCCAAGTTCCTGCCAGTGAAACATGCCCCACACCATACAACCACCTTCACCAGCCTGAACTTTTGATACCATGCATGATGGATAAAAAGCCTCATGTTGTCGCCAAATCCGTACATAAAAATCCACGGTGTGGAGTAAATAACGTGACTCATCTGACCAGCACACCTTCTTCTAGTCTTATAACATCCAACTTGCATGCTCTTTGTACCAGGCGAGTCTTTTATGCCAATGAACCTTAGTTAGAAGAGGATGCCATAGGGGTTGTCTTTTGGTATAGTCCATATGGGCGACACATGGTCATGACAGATATTTTTCTGGGTTGGCCCATGTTGTATTGGGTATCAACTCTTCAACAGTGCAGCGCCTGTTTGCCTGTATGAGTCGTCAGACCCAGCGCTCACCTCTAACATCAACCCTTTGCTGACCTTTGCAGTTTTGCTGTTGGGTCGTTGTTCGACCATTTTGATGCCAGTCCTGGTACACTTTTAACTACAGCGGCTGTCAAACACCTCACCAGTTCAGCCGTTTGGGAAATCAAGGCACCAGCTCGTTAAGCACCCACAATGTCCTTTATCTAAATCTGATAAATCCTTCCTTTTACCCATCATGCTCGGAATTTTATTACCTACTGAACTACTGACACCTTATCTATGCTATGTAGGTCGACTAACTGCGCACTCTTGCACCTCATGTGGTCAATGGGCCGCATTCAGTTTTCATAGGGGTGGTCATAATTCAGTGATCACTCAGTGTATGTCTTCTAATTTGTACCACCTGTGAAAGAATAAACAAAACCCCATTACTTAATTTACTCAAGTCTTTCAGAGCTTTAAATATCTTAGTAGCGTTCGTATTAGCAAATGATACAAGAAAGCAACCTTATGAGGCATCATGAAAAACAAAAATCACCTGTCCATCCCCTTAAATAATTTTAGTTCTTCCTTGAATTTATTCAAACTACTCACTTTTACAATAATAGACAAAAGTTTGTTCCAACAATCAACCACCCACTGCTTGGAGGCAAACTTCCACACACCTATCCTGCAACCACCCTTCCTCAATTTGAATTTAGGCCCCATCCTGTGTGAAATCTGAGAAAGGAAGAAAACCATCAGCATTAAGCTTGCTCAATCCATTCAAAGCTTTCTTACACACATTAATCATATCACCTCCCAGGTGCCTACTGCCCAAGGACTGCAATTTGAAAAACTGAAACCTTTCTTGATAAGACAACCCTTTTGTTCCCTTCACCAATTTCACTGCTCTTCTCTGCATTTGTTTCAGCAGATCTACATCCTTTCTGAAATGAGGCTGCCAGACCTTTGAGAAGTACTCAAGGTGCAGCCTAAACACTGCCTCGTATAATGGGATAATTACCTGCTTATCCTTGCTAGCAAAGATCGTGTATAGTTAACTGCAGCCATTATCAACCCACTGCAAGATGGAAGCCTCCTCAACAATTCATGCTGAGGGAAATGGACCATAATCTGCCACGCTGGTCCAGTGCAGGTTGGCAGATCGACTGTATTTAGCAATCAAGGGCTTGAACCCCGGTCTACTCAAAGAGCGTGTGCTACTGCACTCCCACTCCTGACCACTCGGCTACGGATTGATAACCCAATGACTGTTCTGGCAGCCAGTCTGAAATGCTCTGAGAACTTCATGTATCATTTCTTAATTACTCCCAGATCTTTTTTGTTTTCTACTAACCTGAATGTAGTACCACACAGTTGGTACATTAATCTGTGCTTACTGTTACCCATACGCAACACTTTGCATTTGTCAATGTTAAACTTCAACTGCCTTTTCTCAGCCCATCTAATTTTTTCTACATCTTGTTGCAGATTACCTTGATTACTATCAAGGAGACTCCACTAATACCATTACTCCATGGTGTACATTAATAACCACTCTCTGAATTCTCCCATTCAACAATTCCCATATGCACAGCATAACTTGCTCTTAATACCACCACAATGCTCCAATTTATACAGCAGCCTTGTACGTGCAACAGCATCAAAAGATTTCCTGAAATCCAGTATATGATATCAAAATTACTTTTTTTTCATCCAGTTCCTTTGTTACTAGATCATAGGATCCAACCCTATTAGTTAGACAAGATCACCCCTCAACAAATCTAAGCTGCGACTGCAGTAGAATTGCATTCCTCTCTGGATGGTCCTGCATTATTTCTTTAATCAAAAACACCATTATTTTCCCTGTAACAGTAGGTAAGCTAAATGGCTGTGTAATTATTCATCACCTTTTTTATCTCCTTTCGTGAATTTGGGGATGCACTTGCACATCTTAAGTCCATAGGGACCTCCCTTGAATCCAAAGACACTCTTGTGATTATAGCTAAAGGATTTCTTACTCCTTTGCTGCCTCTCTTAATATAATTGGATAGATCCTATCCACCCCAGGCCCTTTTTTATGTTTAGCTTTAATAGCTTCTCTTCCACTTTCCACCCAGTTCTTGCAAAATCGTTTAGTTACCTGTTAGAAAATTGATAAACTTTTGGCATTCCCTTTCCTAAAGAGCTCATTATGTGTGAGTGAAGATGCAAACAGTGTATTCTTTTTGTCAGTAACCTGTTTGTTAGAGTAGTAGAAACCTATAAAACTGTACAATGTTAGAAAAAATTTTTAACTAATGAAATTTAAATCTTAAAAATAATCAACTTTTTTTTTGATGAAAATAAAGAAATACTATGCTTTCAATCAAAGAGTGACTCATAAGATCAGAGACTATAATAATAAAATAATGGAGTATACAAAATATTCTATTTCTATTTGAGACTGAAGAAAATGACATTTGGAATTAGTTATATTACATATAAATAAAAGGGAAAAAAGATTTTCATAATGGATTTTAAATCTCTGCAAACCAATTTTATTTTTGCAACAATGTATACCAGTGAGTCAAAACTAACCTTTTTTTTTTTACACGGTAAGTGAAATAGTGAGATTTTCTCAACAACATGTTATGCCTACCAGCCCAGCAACATTCATTTAGTATTAATTTAATAAGAAAATACATTATTACTTCAGTAAAAAAAAAAAAAGTAACAATAAAAAATAATGAGCCATGCAGGGAAAAATCAGATCAACTTAAAAATAAATAACTTAACAAATAAAATAAAATCTTTTTACTATTCACATCATTCATGAAATTGTTATTTGGCACCATTCTTTGCAACTATATTTGGAGCAAACACTAGACTTTTTGGATTTTCTATTCCTGTGTTGAACACCTCCTACACATATTGAAGTTTCTGTTCTCCTCAATGACATCTAGGATACTATTTTACATCTACAGGGTGTAGCACAAATCTTGAACCACTGGCTATATGGTTTATTTAATTTTATTAGGTTAGTCTGTATGTGGAGTCACCTTAAAGACAGAGTATATGCTGCAAAATTATGCAATGTCAGGCACTTTAAAGAATGAATTGTCACTGCAAAAGAAGAGATCACACTTCAAACAAGTATTCTGTTTTCCTGGACTGGAAAAATGATTGCTTTGTTGTCTACATTTGAAATATTCTGCAAACATTTCCTATGGTTTTAGACTTAATGGATAGCTTATGGAATCCTCTGTGGCTAAGAGAATTCGACAGAAAACTTTGGAAACTTAGCCTCATTGATCTTAATTCATTTATCCTCCTTTCACTTATTCAACAAATAAATAAATTAAATTGAATGGCATCAGTTTGTCACAAAGCCACAAATATATTTCTACGAAATCAGAAATAATCATATTTTGAAAATTTCTAAATTTTTATTCTCAATGCACCTTACCATATGAGGTGCAATTTGATCCCAGCTTCATTCCAATTCTATAAAAGACAAATAAATTGTCTTTTTTTATTATTTTTTTCTTATTTATTTATCAGGGATCTACAAGGTACATAGAATTGGAAAAGGACGATCATTCCTGAACATCGAATGTGATATGACATGGAAGACAAGCTGCTTCATGCAGCTAAAACACTGATAGATTGACTTCAACTGTGGAAGTCAATTTTGTTTTGAGTGTGTTGGGTCTTTGGAAAGTACCTGCTTTCTGATGAGGAACTAGTAAATCACAGGATGGGATTGGGAGAGATTTGGCCTTTTCAATTTTTCAGAATATTACCACTGTTCCAATGTCTAATTCTTGTTCCTTTTCACGAATTTTTGCTGTATTATACTTTCTACTGGAGGCCTTCTTTGAATTTACTCATCCCAAAATTTAAACTGTCACAGCAGCATCTTAACCTTTGAATACATAAATTAATCTTTTTATGTTATTTGTTTGAAAGTAGCACAATACCAGGGCAACTCGTGGAGGCAGTTCTGTTGTGAGCATTAAGAATATTTATTCCATTAACTAAGCAGTTTAAATCCATTGGCTTGGGGAAGGGGTGGGGGGAGATAGGATAATTCTTACATATAATTGTCATTCACAGTTCATTTTTCTAGTGATCAAGTAATTACATCAAAACAAACTGTTTTTTAACAACTTCAAAAACTGTCACATCAAAAAAAGTTACTTTTTTGTGATGTGGACTGGATTAAAAATATATTTCTGAAATTTTTTGATTTAAAAACAGCTCTCACAAATACGCTAAGCAACTTCGAGCTTTGTCTTCCAAAGACATCGCAATGTTGTGAGGGGGGGGGGGTAGAAAATATGTCACAGAAAAGATGGAATATGGCTTTTCGTATATGGTATTCTACATATACAAGGACATTCAGGAAGAAAAACCAGGGGGAATCAAAGAACAAAGATTTTTTGATTGGAATCATTCTGATCCTGCTTGGTATGCAGAGGGTTGGAAAAATAAGCAGACAGGTGAAAACAGCAATGCATTCCAAACACAAATTTTGCCATTGGGCAAAAAGGAAATTAATATAAATGCCTGCTTATACGAGTTCATTTAAACATCAACTGAAATTTGCACTGTAGGGCAGAATTAAATACATTAAATGTTGAGGCCACTTATTCTATCAAACTATGGCCATAAGATGTCAGTAAGCATCGCATGTATTCCATTTTCATGATAAATTTATTTTGCAGGATCCAAAAGAGGGGGGGAAAAATTAGCTTTTCAGGAATGGAAAATTGAATAGATGAATGGTGTAGTGAAAGCATGGGTATCAGGATGAATACAAAGTGATTTAAAGAAATATCTTCAAAACTAAAATACTTTGAAATGCAATGATCTAATTATTAACAATATTCTTCCCTCAGATTGTTTGCAAAAATTGACCCAACATCAGAAGTACAAGCCATATTCAGATGGAATTTTAAATTAAAATGTAATTCTAGTGCTAATCACTGAAAAGCTGAGCTGCCATGGTGATATATTTATGGCATTTACATTCTTGGAGTATCTTTGCAATTTATGTGGTGATCCAAAAGATGCATTACTTGAGTGTGCCATCTTGCTTTTATCAGCTTTAAATATATATGCTGTAGAAGAGTTGTGTTAGATCAGAAATAAAACCATTCCTTGAAGTTTTTTTTTTACTTATATTTATAAGCCATAAAAAACATTTGTTTTTGTACTTTCAAATACTGGTCCCAATTTGAGCTTAAAGAACCTCTTAAAATTTGCTTACTTTTAAGGAATAAATTCTGAAATACTGAGGAAATCATAGTCAACCTCACACCACTATTTATAAGAAAATACTATAAGAAGATTTCATACTTTCATTCTCAAAGTACTTATTTTACTTTTAAATGCTTAGGATGGTACATGGCTGCTAAACTGTCTTCTTTCATTTCTTATATCAGTCTGAACCGCATTTATTTTTTAATCTCTCTCTCTCTCTCTCTCTCTCTCTCTCTCTCTCTCTCTCTCACACTAAAGACAAAATAAGAATATAACATAAATATAAAAAATAATTTAAAAATATAAAATTGTAATATTGTTACTATACAATGTAATACTACTACACAAAAAGAATTTTGTGTGTTCAGAATTATACTCATGGCACAACCCACACATATGGCATAATGTTGATTCAAGTCTGCACCCACATACAAAGAAACATACATCTCAGTTGGTCTGTTTCTGAAGTATTCTGGTGTTAAACATCTGTGTGAAGTGAATTTTTTCAGATTTTGTAAGCCTTTGTGATTTACTTCATTCTTAAAACTGGGTGCTAAAGATAAGTGTCTAGGTGATGGAATAAAAATATGCAGAAAGTGGCCATAGCATCAGAAGTAGAGAGAAATTGCTGAATATTCTGAGTTAAAGTCTACCCTCTAAGTACTAAAAAATCATCTGATATTTTAAAGTCAACTTATATGCTGAATATAAAATCTTTTAAAACAAAAACACTATTAAACTTTTAAAACAAAAAGATTTATTCACCTTCTTCAGACAAAAAACAGTTCACGGAACTTGTCAGGAGTTGTGTTCAGATTTAGTAAACTTTCAAGATTGGAAATTTCTTACAGAGAATGTGCTTCCATATTAAGACACTATCTACAGAGAAACCAATTTGCAGCACAGTACTAAACAGAATGAATGGCTCTGTTATATAATCAAGGTTTCCCACATACACATATAGCAGTAATAAGAGCAATGTCATGTCATCCCCTATGCCCATAGGTTTGTTTCGTGATTTCTACATATGCTAACTTTACAGTTTATTGCACAGAGTAATAAAATTTCAAAGAAAGAAAAGAGATAATTGAATTAACAAGTATAACGTGGTTTTTAATGCACATTTCATTGTAACACGCCACTGCACAAGATGATTGTAAAAAAGGGACCAGCTTATATGACAAAGATATTACTGAGCATGAATTTAAGGTAAAAAAAAAGGGGGGGGGGGGGGCACTTTATATAGTGGAATATGCAGTGCATTAAAACCAAAGATAAAAGCAATGCCATTTAGGAAGCGTGGACTGTTTAAATAATTATAATAGTTAAAAATTACACTATGACATACTTTAAAATTGGCTAATCAAATATGTATTTGCATTCAGTGGTGGATACATTATATGGTGGATGCATTATATGGTGAATACAAGATTAAGCATGAATTTAAAACAAAAAACAGAAGTAAATGTATATGTCAAAATATACAGTACAGTAAAAGTAATGATACAAGTGATACCATTTATGGAGAGTAGACTGTTGAAATAATTATAATAGTTTAAAAATTATATTATCACATATTTTACATGATTCATGAATTAAACCATTAAAATATGCTATTTGTATTCATATATCTGTAAAAAAAGTTTCATATCAAACTCTTGATGAGGAATGTAATCGCTTGATACAGCCACTGTTTCTATGGGGAAAACTCTTACTTTTTCTAGGAACATAACCTGCCATTACATGTCTAAGGACTGCCTGTAATTTAAGATTTTAATAACCATTCACAGCTCATTCTGTAAATATAACTGGGCAAAGTTAAACAATGTCAATGCCACAATTCAATCTGTGGTGTAAATTTCTGCATAAACAAAAAATTTCCAGTAAAGAATTTTAACACCTTTAGAACTTATTAGAATTCCTTGCTTTAGAACTTTTATTCAGAGACCCAAATGCTTCAGGGGAAAAAAATAAAAAGTATGTGCGTGTGTGTGTGTATGTATATATATATATATATATACACACACACACATATATATATATATATATACACATATATATATACACATGCTCTACATTGTAAAATATTTTAGACAATTAAAAATAGCAGACTTCAATCAAATGAAATTGGATGTTGTACCCAACTCTTTTTTGTACTATTTCTTATTTGCCATTCGACACTTTACTACGAAGATTAATACTGGTGCAGCATAAGTCACAGGCTTCCTTGCACCATGTGGCCATTACTAATACATTAACAATTGTAATGTCGAAAAATTTAATGTGAAAAAGTGAAGTCGATTAACCAATGACTTCACAAAAGCAACACACAAGCAGGTATGTTATATCACATATTGCTAATTTTAAGGACAGGTTTCCCTTTATTCACTATGAGATTTCTTGAAATTTTAATATAGAATAAACAGCAAAAATTATCCTTGATTAGATCAACTGATCTAAAAGACAGAAGATAAGCCTATCATGAAGGGGTAAAAGGTGAAAGCATTAAACTCAGTTCACTCTTTCGTCAGTCTTGGTATAAACAAGTTACATGTCATTGAATAAAGAGGGGTGTGTGTGTGTGAACATTAGATTTCAGTTATGGCAGAAAAATGAATACTACTTCATTTGAGACACAAAGGGGAGCTGAGTGTGTTTTTGGAATTTTACTTATATACAGTGATTGCCATTTAAAATAACATTAATACACTGTCTCCAGATCACCAGTGCATAGTCTAAGTACAGCAAAAAAAAAAAAAAAAAGAGACAGCAATTAAACAATTTTTTTTTCCCAAAAACCTCTTATCAACTGCTAAAAAAAAAAAAAAAAAAAAAAAGGCAGACAAGTAAAACATAGTACATTTAACAAACCATTTTACTCTAACAAAAAAAAGCACAAGGACACAACTGTAATAGTATTAGTGGCAATAATACCATTCATTCCAGTACTGGTTGGGGGGCATGATGTATAAGAGAACCCAATGGAGGAGGGCATATAGCAACTGAAATAAGGACTTTCCTGAGGAAAAATTTTAGACAATGGCTTTTCTTTAGAATAGATGCCATCACTATATTTTCAAAGTTTACATCTGGCAAAACAATCACAAAAGAGTAACCGAAGCAGATAAACAACAAAGATGGGGTGTCTGAACCCTCTGATAAATAATTGCCTAAGATGTTTGTACCCAAGGTAGAAATGGCATCTAATCCCAATGCCAGCATTACATTAAGACTGAATCTGACTAGTGCTTGGAATAGTTTAGGAAGTTAGTGGATAATTGTGTAGTCAGCTATAAATTTCTCTGAGAAGTATAGAAAGGCTGTTAGGGCAACTCATGGGGTTTGTCTATGATATAAAGGAATTTTTCTAGCAGGGATAATGAGGTTATTACCCTATTTATTTTTCTATTAATGACCGAAAGACTGATTTAAAAATAATAACTTTATTAAAATAGAATACATAAGATATAAGTTAAAACTGATATAAAAATAAAAGCATTAAAATACAGATAAAAATGGATATAAAATAATATAAAATACAGTCGGACCTCTCTTTAATGAACTTCCATATAGCAAACTTTTTTGATTTCCCCCTGATCATTACATTGAAAATAGTTTCCATAAAATGAAGGAAATTTCCATATAATGAACTAATTTCTAGAGACCTGGGTACCCATTGTTCGCACCTCTGGCCTTTAGGCAATGCAGCTGATGCTATAGAAAGCATCAAATTAAGAACTAAAAGGATTAAGATTTAATCACTTTAGCTTTTAATAGCTAAAGGATTTAATTATTAAGAGAATTCCACAATTTCGTGTTGCCCGAAAAGCATTTACTGTACTGAGAAGTTGTAAGGATCAACTGCTATCTACGTATCCACAGTAATTGACAAAGATTAAGTAATATTCCCGACACGGACATTGGCTGTGGCCAAGCTTCGTAAGCACCCTATTACAGAATTAGGCAAGTGATTTTCTGTTATCAAGGAAATTCATCTGTTGTTTTGCTGAAATGGGTTCCACACTTTCACTAAATTTCACTTGTCTCTGTATGGTAGATACAAATGGTCCCTAAATCAGTTTTGTTTTGCTGCTGCTGTGCAAGTAACCTTACAATGTCTAAGAGGAAATGTTTAATAGTGTAGATTGCGGTGTTAAAATAAAAAAGAAATTGATTTAAATTTTGGTGTCCCTGCCAATAGTGTGTCAACCATTCTAAAAACCAGGTTTCGATTTTCAAACTGTTTGAGAAAATGGGCCTAAGTCGAAAGCGTGCGAAATTATGCCTGTAGTAAGATGTAGATGAAGCAGTTTTTATGTGAGTGAAGTTGAATCAAGACCAAAACATGCCGATATCAGGGACATTAATAAAAGAAAAGGCTGTGGAGTACACTTTTTTCTTGGGCATAAAACTTGCCAAGTCAGTTCTAGTTGGCTGGACAAATTTTAAAAAGCGCCATGGCTTACTCAAAAAAGTTATTTCTGGTGAAAGTGGGATTGTAATTGAAGAAGTCTGTACCCATTGGAAAGAAACACTTTCAAAAAAAATTATGGACTAAGAGCCCAAAGACATATTCAAGTTGATGAAACGGGTCTTTGTTTTAAATGTTTGCAGAGCAAGACACCGACTTTTAAAGGTGATAAATGTGTAGGTGGTAAAAATAGTAAGGAAAGAATTACAGTTTTGGTTGGTGCAAATATGGCTGGTAATGAAAAACTGAAGCTTTTGATAATAGGCAAAAGTAATCCCTAATGTTTCAAAGGAGTAAAGTCGTTAGAGTTGGACTACAAGAACAAAAAAGCTTGTATGACAGCGAAAGTTTTGAACAGTGGATTTTAAAATCCGATAGAAAGATGACGAAAAAACACAGAAAAAAATCATGTTGATTGTCGACAACTGCCCTGCCCACCTTCATTTGGTAATTTCAAAACTTACAACAAGCGTGAAGCTTGTTTTCTTCCCTCCGAATACCTTGTCTAAACTGCAGCCAATGGACCAAGGCATTATCAAGAATTTGAAAATGAACTACCGAAGGTGCATACTGAAAAAAATTATACAGAGAATAGAAACCAACCAACCTATAGATTATGTTATAGATTTGCAGATGTCCATATAATAGTTGGCAAAAGTTTGGAGTCAAGATGTGACAGAAACAACAATTAAGAATTGTTGTGCAAAAGCAGGTTTTGTTAAAATGCCGATTAACAGTGATGAACCGCTACAAGACATTGAGCTTGTTATTTGTTTGTTATTTGGTTTTTTAGGAGCATTAGCAACTAAGGCCATATTGCTCCGGGATATGCGGTGGTCATTCCCTGACCTTTCCGCATTCTCCGTATTTGGTGGTGACGGGCTCGAACCCCGGTCTAATCAAGAAGCGTGTGCTATGCACTGCTGCTCCTTCCCACCTGGCTACGGAGGCGCCAGACATTGAGCAATCTTGGGAAGAACTCCAAACGAGAGGTTTGATCAGTGGAGAAATTGTTTTTGAAGAATTTCTAGGAGTTGGTAACGATGCCACAGTAGCTGAATATCCGAGTGACTCCAACAATTTGGAGAGTACTCAGAGAACTACTGAGAATATTGATGATGAGTTGTATGAAATTGAAGGCAATATTAAACCTTCCAAACATGAAAAGTTTGCAGCATTTGAAACTTTGCGTCAAGGCCTTCAAGTGTGAAGAAAATGTGCCAGAAGATATATTTGAGTGCTTAAACAAAAACGAACATTTTTTATGAAAGATGTACAATAAGATCCTGTGTACAACAAAAAATAACCAAATATTTTACGACATAATTCTTAAAAGTGTACTAATATATTGTGCACATCATAGAAATAGTTATTTCTTAATATGTATGTATTAATAAATTAATTGTTTTAAAATGTTAGAAAATTTCATTCCCTTCAAATTTCTGATTTTTTCCCCATATTCTACTATATTTCTGTTGAATTACAGTATTTTTCGCTATTAACGAAATTTCTGTTTAACGAATTTTTTCAAGTGAATGATCGATTTCGTTATATGGAGGTAAAACTGTATATAGTAGCCTTTGGGAAGAGGTGTCCCTTCTTCAGCTAAACAGTGAATGGTGTTGTTGTTGTTTGGTTTTTTTAGGAACATTAGCAACTAAGGCCATATTGCTCAGGGATATGCGGTGGTCATTCCCTGACCTTTCCGCATCCTCCATATTTGGTGGTGACGGGCTTGAACCCCACTCTAATCAAGAAGCGTGTGCTATGCACTGCTGCTCCTTCCCACCTGGCTACGGAGGCGCCCAGTGAATGGTGTACTGCATGTATATATGCATTAAATAAATAAAATAATAGATGACCAGGCATGATCATGTATTACGTGTCCGGTATGGATAACAATATTACGCACATATGACAAACGGCAGCACTCATCGCACTGCAAAATGGTAGACTCCATAATAGAGTGCATATGTACTCCCTTATTACGGTTCATAGTACTATTGCAGTTGACTATGTGCAGTGCCTCAAGCCATGAGCGTTGGCGGTAGTCATGTGAATAGGCTATTTCTATGTCATGCCGGGAATCAAGGTTGCACTGCTCAATCCAATAATGCTCAGCAATAGCAGTATTCAAAATTAGCTGTACAAATAGCTCCCTCATGTTCTGAAACACGATCTTTCAACCTCCTAGCAGTTTCACCCACATAACATTCCCCACAATCCAAACATATGATACACAGAACTGCTTCGTAGGAAAGAAGGGATGGGGGTTTTCACCCTGGAAATGATGGTACGTAACTTCCTACCAGGAAGATGTACACACTTTCCTGGTGTGTACATCTAATATATGTATATGGTAAGAGCGAAAAATCCTGGTGTTCCGATGTGCCAGGATAGTAGAGGATGTAGGCACTTGAGGTAAACTTATTATTGTGTGGGGGATTTGGCCGTTTAACAGCCTCCCAGGCTTGCAGTTCACATCTATCCAGAACATAAGGGGGGGATAACTGCAGCTGGAAAGCTGCACCCTTACTTTGGAAATCTTTCTAATTGCCTTTCACCTATGGAACTGGAATGTGTCCAAGCGCGGGTAAACAAGGTGCATGCTGTACAACACAAATGACTAGGAGCGTGTGCAGACCCATAGTTAATAAACTGGCCTGCACACATGGGCTTCCTAAAAACAGAAGTTGTAAGATATGAACCCACACGTTGGACTAAAACATCCAAAAAAGGAAGGGTATTACTTGCTCCCAGTCCAAATGTAAATTGAATATGAGGTGACAGGGAATTGAGGTATTGGAGTAATCGAGTTTCTGATCCCTGAGGGACAACAGCAAAGATATCAACAACATATCGACACCAGAGAGTGATGGGGACAGGCAAATTCGAAAATATCCAACTCTCTAGTTCCTCCATAGTAATGTTGGATACAACAAAACTGACAGGAGCATCCACAGCAGTTTCCTGAATCTGACAGAACATTTATAATATTTTATATCCACTATCTGTATTTTAATGCTTTTATTTTTAGATCAGTTTTAAGTTATATCTTATGTATTTTATTTTAATAAAGTTATTATTTTTAAATCAGTCTTTTGGTAGTTAATAGAAAAATGTGATAAAAAAGTGATATGCAATCCGAAGCTCAAGGCCTGTTTGCTAAGGTTATTATTCTGTTGTAAAAGGCTATTGATAGGCCACATCTTGAGTATGGCATAAGGCCTGAAAGCATCTCTTTAGGAAGGATATGGATCTGTTGGAATGGGTACAGAGAAGAGCAGTGAGATTAGTAAGGGAAACAAAAGGATGTTCTTACAAGGAAAGGTTTCAGTTCTGAAAATTGCAGCATCTGGAGACTAGGCACCTGCAAAAAAGATGTAATTGAGGTTTTAAGACTTTCAATGAATTGAATAAGCTCAATGCTGATGGAATCATTCCTCTTGCTCAGACTATATATATATATATATATATATATATATATATATATGTGAAGGGGCATAAATTTAAGTTGAGAATGGCTGGTTGCAGGATAAATGTGTGGAATTTTGCCTTCAGCCAGCATGTAGTTGATTGTTGGAACAAACTTCCATCTGGTGTTGTAAAGGTGGGTAGTCTGAATATTCAAGGCAGAATTTCACAAACAGCTAGAGGTAATGAACAGGTTATATTGGAAGTAATTTTTTTTTTTTTTAATTGATGCTGTACAAGTTTCTTTTCTTGACTTATTTGCCACTACTAATACTAAATTACAAGTGGAGACCAGGGACTATAGGTTGCTGTTGGAGGTCTGATGTTTGTTTTTGTCTGTCAGTTATTTTAACAGATATATTAATCCTGCTAATAATTCAAATTAGTCAGCACCAGTCTTTCCTAGGTGCTGAAACAATAAGAATATGGAAAAAGTGAGAGCAAAAATAGAGCAACAGCTCAAAACTGTCTAATAGTCTGCAGAAATAAACATATTCATGCAAAGTTGTCTGTTTTCTTTTGTCAATATTTCCATGAGAAGCTCACAAAATTAAGCTGATTAAAATCCTTCCTTTATTTTTACTTTTAAAAATTTGTTTTAAAAAATTAGCTTAAGACTATATAAATTTAAATTTTTTTAAAACAACAACAACAACAAAAAACCCTAATGCTTCTATTCTTAATGTGACTAAATTAGAAAAAAAATTTTTTTTTTACTTGTATTAACTAAAAAAAATATTTTAATAAGAAATATTCATTTGCAGCTGCATCACGAGCTTCTAATAATTCATTTATAGAATAGAATAGCAAAAGAATAGCTCACGTTCAATTTTTTTTCTTTTCTTTCTTACACTACTACCGCCATTATGAAGAGATTTTGTTTTTACAGCACTATAAGTATTAGTGACCAGGGAAAAATAAAAATAATAAAGATAATGCATTCATTAATATGTATTATGAAAGCTGTTTTCACTTTTTTAAAAATGCAACCACTCATTATTACAAACATAATTTAATCATATATTACCCACAGTTCCCTCCAGCAGGAGAAAAATCTCAAGCTATGATATTCATGAGTAACCACAATATAAACTTATCTAATAATAAATATTAACTATCACTAATAAAAACAAAAATACTGCCTCTAAAAATATGATCTTTTATTCTTTCAGTGCTTAGAGTTATAAGCACTAGAGCACTAATTCTAATAGGAAATATTCTTTTCTCTATAAGTATTAAAAGATAGACATGATTATCATCCCCAGGAAATCATTTGCATTACAAGCAGAATAAGACTGCTTATCAGAGAACAAAAAACACACACACCTTAACTCAACATTTCATGCCATACACTTGTATCTACAGAAAAGGATAGTGTGCTTACTTCAAAATTATATAACACTCAGACAACAAATTTAGTTGAAAGGTGCAAATACATTAAATCTAACCCCCTTTTTTTATAAAAATGATTTATTCAATAAAATGAAAAATTTATACTTTATCTCTTCTAAATGAACATCATTGACTTCAATGCAGTCTTAAAAGATTATTGGCATTTTGCAATATATTAATATCTGTAAATGTAACTTATATATGTAACTATTAAAAAGTTGGATTGGATTGGATTTGGATTTTATTGGCGCATTAGCAACTATAATGCGCCAAGACCATATTAAAAAGTAAGGAATTTGGTTTCATTTCCAGTGTCAGTTTTTATGCAACATTTAAGCTTAACCAAAATCTCATTACGCGCATTATTTTATTCATTATATTTAATTAGGAGGTGCGATAAGAAAGTCCAGGGACTGTCTCTGTATTTTTAAATTGCAGAGCTGCAACGAATTCTGAATTGTTCTGACATGTGACACTTTTCATCTAGACACAGTAATGTAATGCAGAAATACATTTATCTCCAGTTGGCCTGAATTTAGCATGCACTGAACAGATGGTACTTTTTGTTCCATTTTAAATTGCCTGATTTTGCCATGCAATGAATTTGCATCAAATTTTGTTACATATTACGGAAAATGCAACAAAACATGTTAAAAACAGCTTTCAGAGAACATGCCATATGTGATTTGGAGACTTTTTAGTGGTTTGCAAAGTTTAGAGGGGCCACTTCTCCATCAAAGGTGATCCTCACTCTGGCCACCTTTATCAAAATTCAATGATTCAATTGCTTGCATATTTGTAATTTGATTAGGAGTGATCAACATTTATTCAGGAAGTTGCTAGCAAAATTTTTATTTATTGACAAAATCAATCAATTTTAACACGAGATTTGGTTATGTGATACTGTTCATCCAAGTTTATACTTATCCTCATTGATGACCACAGAGAGCTCTCATGTCAAGATCTTCATCAACTTGAAGACCCACACATACATTGATTCTTCCATCATTGTTGGTGATGATCTGTGTGCACGTGTATGTGGCTACAGCTTGAAAATGAAAGCCCACTTCTTTCAATGGAAGACTGTCTTCTGCAAGGCCAAAAAAAAAAAACACGATTCTTGTTCAAATGAAGGTCATGCTTACTGTTTTATTTTTTAATAAGCATTTTCCACTCAAGAATTTGAGTATCATTCCATCACTGTGCCTTGCAAGAAATTACCATCAACCATATTCACTGGATTTAGTTTCCTGTGATTTCCCCCAACACAGCTTGTTCAGAGTCTACTTGAACAGTCAAAGATTTGCTATGACTGAGAAAACTATTAGAACCACAACACAGGAACTATTAATGATTGCAACAGTGCCAATATACAATGCTTACAGAAGCATCAGAATTGGTATACAGTGTCAGGCAGATTACAGTCAGCAGATTTGTAGGAGATCCACCCAGGAGTGTGCTGAAAATTTGTTAACAAGGAGCTTGCTCAGGGAGAATTTCAGCCAAAGGTCATTCCATATTAAAATAATCTGTTAAATTTTTATCAAATTACACTTTTTTTAAAACAGTTGGCTTGGACAATTCCCAAAAATTTAAAAAGGGGCTTGCATGAGCCTTCCTCCAGCACACACCTGGATGCATCAATATAGCCAGTCAGCATCACTATTTTCCAAATATTAGTTTAGTCATTGAACTTTCTGATCACCTCACATTACTCTTTTTATGGTAATACTATCTACACATTTATTACTTTAAGTAACTTTAAACCTGGCTGCAGATTCCTCCAACATAATTCATTAATTTACAATACTAGTTTCCAACAAATGAGTATTAAAATCTGATAATTTTAATAAAATAATTTGTAAACTCTACAAATTTTTATTTTTTTTAGAATTTACTTTTAAATGCCTTTCTCTCCAAGAAAGTCCTATAAGTTGTTTTTATAGTTTCTATATAAAAATCAATTGGAAATCAGTTCGCTTTCACCAAGTAAAATCATGAATGATACAGAGAATGCACGTGAACAAATCAATCACCCAACAAGTAACTTACAGACAGCTTGTTTTCCTTTCCAATCCATCTTCATAAAATGTATGCATTTCATATCATGCTATTAAAAAGTAAGGAAAATTTCAAAAATTATCTACAATGAATTGTGTGGCAAAAATGTACACAAAGAAGGGATATAAGAATGGGTTTTATACTAAGGAATAAGAGTGTATAGCACCACCTAAGGACAATAAGTTAAGATCAGCAATACTGGCAACATTAGTAATTTAAATTTTCCTTATTTTTTAAAAATTCATATAAAGACAGTGTTGATAAGTGTAAAGCATTTATTAGTAATAACCACAATACAATCATCCAGCAAGGACATAATCAAGAAATGATGTCTCTTGTTACTAGCTTCTAAGCTTCCTTCATGGATAGGCATAGGGATACCAGTAAAACTCACCAGTGTAAGCAACACTTCCCAAGCCAGGGTCTCTTCCAGTAAGACTTGTTGCTGCTTGAAACTGCATATCATAATACCCCTTCAAACACAAAATAAGAGATTCAGAATAAATTGTGAACAACATTGAATAAGGTACGATTATATTGCATATTTTTTGAAGTTTAACTATAATAGTAACCTTGCACATCAAAAATAAAAACTAAAGACACTATCTTATTCATTCTTTTCAAAGTATCAATACATTTTAGAAACAGTTAAGAAACATCAATTTTCATTAAGATAAACTTTTATTTGAAAGAGATCAAACATGCTATTCAAAACACATAATTTTGACATTATATAGGTCTGTTGACAGGGTCTCAATAAAAAAAAAAAAAACAAAAAAAAAAACATAAACAAAATAAATAAAACAACATGCTGCAACAAAAACCAAATATAGAAGAGCATGTAAGTTAAAAATACATAACACATTGATGCCTTTATACGGAAGCAAAATTTTACGGTGGGTGGGGGTTTATCAAATATCCTGGTGGCAAATTTGGTTGGTGCCGCATAAGCCATAGGCCTTCTTGCACCATGTGGCCATTACTAATACTAATCCCACCCACAGAGAGAGAGAGAGAGAGAGAGAGAGACTGATTGATGGTTAAATTTACTATTCATTACATAACCACATCCCAATAATATTTTGTGGCAATATCTTTAGCAGATGAAGCAAGCTTATACAGCATCAGTTTAAAATAAAAAAAAAAAAAAATCCCATTTCACCCATCCATTCACACTGAAAGTTTGTTCAGTTTTCCCTTTAATTTATTTAAGCTATGAACATCCACAATGATAGATGGAAGTTTGTTCCGGCAATCAACTACCCACTAGCTAAAGGCAAATTTCCGCAGATCTATTGTACAACTGTCTTTCCTCAATTTGAATTTATGCCCCCTCAGGCTTTTGTTTGTTTGTTATTTCATTTTTAGGAGCATTAGCAACTAAGGCCATATTGCTCCGGGATATGCGGTGGTCATTCCCTGACCCTTCCGCATTCTCTGTATTTGGTGGTGACGGGCTCGAACCCCGGTCTAATCAAGAAGCGTGTGCAACGCACTGCTGCTCCTTCCCACCTGGCTACGGAGGCGTCTTCCCTCTCAGGCTCGTAATCTGAGCAAGAGGAAGAAACCCATCAGCATTGAGCCTGTTCAAACCATTCAAGGCTTTAAACATCCTAATCAAATCACTTGGCAGGTGTGTGTCTCCAGACCTTGCAATTTGCAGAACTTGAGCCTTTCTTGGTAAGAACACTTTGTTCTCCACACTAATCTTGTTGCCCTTCTCTGTACTCATTCTAGCAACTCTACATCCTTCCTAAAATCAAGCTTCAATGAATAACAAAGAACACAGCACACACAAATTGCAACTAATATGATTTACGAAGCTTAAAAAATGGGAGAGAAGATTCGGAAAATATTTTACCATAACAATGTAAAAAACCACAGAATTCCGGCTATTGGAATTATTGAAAATGTAATAAGATCAAGTTTACTACCCATTTATACTCAGGGGAGGTACCCATAGACTGGAAATGTGCAAATGTGACCCCAATTCACAAAGGAGGATCAAAGGCTGACACAAGTAATTATAGACTGTGAGCTTAACTTCTGTTCCAGGAAAATTAATGGAGGCACTGGTTAAAGAAGCACTGCAGGATCATTTAGACAAGACTTCAGTTATAGCTCGGACACAGCATGGTTTTGTTAAGGGGAAGTCTTGCCTGACCAATTTGATTGGATACTATGATGCAGTCACAAAAGAACTGGATGCAGGGAATAGCTTTGATATTATATACTTGGATCTTAGAAAGGCTTTTGATACTGTTGCACGTGGAAGACTGCTACACAAATTGGAGCAGTGTGACATTGGAGGCAAATTGTTGCTATGGATAAAGGGATGGTTGAGTGGCAGAAGACAGAGTGGTAATCAATGGACACTGCTCATCGTGGACTAATGTTATTAGTGGAGTCCCTCAGGGCTCAGTGTTGGGCCCATTATTGTTTTCTGTATTTATAAATGATATTGATGATGGTATATCAAGCTTAATGTCCAAGTTTGCAGACGATACAAAGGTTGGCAGGGTTGTCAAGGACACTACTGACACTATGCTGCTGCAACAGGATCTGGAAAGGTTGAGCAGATGGGCTGAGAGGTGGCAAATGAAGTTTAACATTGACAAATGTAAAGTACTACACATGGGAAACAGCAACCCCAGAGCAACGTATCAACTCTGTGGTACTACACTGACAGTGGTAGAGAATGAAAGGGACTTGAGGGTAGTTGTGCAGGCAGATATGAAGTTCTCTGAGCAGTGCAGACGGGCTGCAAGAGTAGCTCATGGAGTATTGTCAATGATATACAGGAATTTTTCCAGCAGGGATAAGGAGGTGATTATTCCCTTGTATAAGGCAATGGTCAGGCCACACCTAGAATACTGTATACAGGTCTGGAGGCCTCATTTCAAGAAGGATGTAGAGCTGCTGGAACGAGTACAGAGAAGGGAAACAAGATTAGTGAATGGAACAAAGTGGTGCTCTTACGAAGAAAGGCTTAAGTTTTGCAAATTACAGTGTCTGGAGACTAGGCACCGGCGAGGTGATCTGATAGAGGTGTATAAAGCCTTGAATGGTTTGAGCATGCTCAATGCTGATGGGATTCTTCCTCTAGCTCAGAATAATCACCTGAGAGGGCATAAATTCAAATTGAGGAAAGACAGATGTAGGATAGATGTGCGGAAATTTGCCTTTAGCCAGCGGGTGGTTGGTTGGTGGAACAGACTTCCATCCCTTGTCGTGGAAGTTGATAGCCTAAATAAGTTTAAGGCTCAGCTGGACAGGTATTTTGAACGAACAGAGGGGTGAAGTGGAAGTGGTTTTTTTTTTTTTTTTTTTTTTTGGCTGATGCTGCATAAGCTTGCTTTCTTGCATCAAATGCCTCTACTAATGCTAATGCTATAATTGATTGTACTAACCGAAAAAGCAAAAAAAAAAAAAAAAAAAAAACTGGAAACAGAAAATTGTTTTTATTGTTTTGTGGTGGTGACCTCCAGAAATGTGCCACAATGGCATTTAAAATTGATTCTTATAACCAAACATATGATAACAATGAAAGTGTAGTGCATTTTAATCATTTTAATCGGTGTTTTTGAAATTTATTCTATAAAGTGGGATTCTACTACCCAAGTGACTTATTTCATTTTACGATAGACTTACAATTGTAAGTCCATCATAAATTGAATTGTCTCCGACCGGACCTCGTGGTCCTTCCTCTCAGCCAATATCAGCGTTTGTAAATATGTTTTGTTTTTGCATCCTTTAGTTGAAGTGATTTTTTGTGTTGTTCTTTAATCAATATATTAGTTTTAATAAATTTTTTAATAAATATGTACAATTTCTATAAAAAAAACAAACAAAAAAAAAAAACCCCCACCTTTTAGAGAGATAAATAGCTTAGTTATATATTGAAATTTTCAACTTCCGGGGTCCTGGAACAATTACCAAAAAACAATGTGTTATTGGGTTCACATTACGATATTTTCACGATACAATAATTTCTCTGGAATAGATTAATCGTAAAGCAAGGATCCATTATATAATACGTATCGCATTAAACTGAAAATATAGCCACATGTTTACAAGGATTTCAAAATGTTGATCTTCAGTGACTAAAAACACAACTGAGGAAAAATGGGAGCCATGCTTGCAGCGCATTATAACGAACCTTGTTTTAACAGGTTTCAGCTGTAGTTTGCAAATACAGGCATACCTCGATTAACGAATAGGATGCGTTCCACGAAATTACTTCGTTAAGCGAAACTTCGTTTTCAGAGGTAAAAATACTATGGCCAGAATAGGGATACATTCCTACGTAAAGAAAATGAAAAGCTTTTTTTTTTTCGAACAAAGAAAAGTTTTATTAAATAAACAGTCAACTTACATACAAAGTGAAATCACATTTTAAAATATGAGGTTAAAGTTGATTGTTTATGCTTTTTTTCTCTTTCATTTAACAATTGCCTATACGGAGTTATTGCATTTAACACTGATCGCTTAACTATAACACTTCTTCCTAAATCGGGATCATTTTCACTAAAAAAATTTAAAACGTTTTCAATGTCATTTAAGCACCTTTTTAAATCTCCTGTTAATTTTACATTATGAATCCTGGCCCGTTTTTTAAATTTCTCGAACCAACCACGAGAAGCCCCAAAGGTTTCCGTAATTTCTTCAGTTTGTTTAGATTTCAGGTGATTAAACAAAAATATGTAATGCTTTTTCTTGAATCACCATTTGACTTAAAGGCATATGACGTTGTGACATATCATCTATCCACAAACTTAACATTTTCTCCATTTTTTTCTAAAATTGGATTCCTTAAGCGAGTTAATTTTGCCGCTGTAACATCTGTACAATTCTGAGCAGACTGTTTTATTTTTTCTGATTGACTTAGTATGGTTGTTAAAGTTGATTGCGCTAATCCTCAAGAATGTGCCACATCGGATTTTCTTTCGCCGCTTTTAACACGTCGTACGATATTTAGTTTAGTTTCCAAAGAAATTGCTTTTCTTTTCTTTGATTCTGACATTTTAATTAACTAAAACAAAAATATTTCTATTAAAATTTACAAAATCTACGTTATGTAATGCTATAAAGAACCTACGTCGATTATTGCAATGCGCCACACTGAAACAACGTCAATCATGTAAACAACAACTAAATTACGCGATTGACACGCAAAACTGTTATAACAGACATGCCCGCAGCTCGGGAGCACTCGGGAATACGTAACGAGTCGCCGTCAGTCACCAATCGGATGATTGTCGGGCTTTGGCCTTAAATTGGAATATTTTTTTATGTTAAATGGGGCTTGAAATTGCGGACTTCGTTATATCGAGGCTTCGTTATCAGAGGTAACGTTAACCGAGGTATGCCTGTACACTCATGCATGAGGAGTTCTTCAAGGAAGGGAATGCCACAAATTTAAAATCTAAGATGAAAGAAGAGAAGAAATTTTTGAAACTTAATAAATAAAAAGTACCTAGGGTGGATGGAATACATCCAATTATATTAAGGGAGGCAACAAAGGAGGTAAGCAAACTGCTGGACATAATTACGAGTGTCTTTGGATACAAGAGAGGTCATTATAAGATGTGCAAATGTCCCTAATTCACAAAAGGAGCTCCAAAAATAATGGAGTCTCTGGTTAAGAAAATAATGCAGGCCCAGAATGCAATTATAAAGTCACAGCATGGATCTGTTAAGAGGGGGATTTTTCTGAACTTGTTAAGGATGATCTTGTCTGATGTAGTAACAAAAGAACTGGATGCAAATAATAATTTTGATATCATATACTTTAATTTCAGGAAAGCTAGTGATACTTTTGTGCATAAAAGCCTGCTCTACAAATTGAAGGTATGCCAGAGTGGGAGAAGACAAAGTGGTTATTAATAGACCTCATCGATTTATGTTATTAGTGTAGTTCTCCAGAGTTCAGTCTGGACCCATTGTTGTTTTCTATATTTATTAGTGATAATGATGAAGGTATATCATGCTTAATGTCTAAGTTTGCAGATGATACAAAAGTTGGTAGGATGGTTAATGACAGTAATCTAGGAAAATTATGCATATTGCCTGGGAAATGGTAGTTGAAGGTTAACATTGACAAATGCAAGGTATGGCATACGGGGAGCAGCAATCTCAGATCAATATACCAAATGTGTGGCACTACACTCAGGTTATCAGCAAATGAAAAAGACGGAGTAATTATGCACTTACGAAGGGGTATCAAAAGGTTCGTAATCTTACCTAGATAATAGCCATAGAAAGTGAAACTTCAGAGGAACTTTAATCTTTTCTACGTACTCTCCATGTATAGTAACACATTTCTCCCATCTATGGATCAGTTGTTTAATGCCTTGATCATAGAAGTCCACAATTTTTGCCTGAAACCACAATTCCACTTCATTGATGACAAATCAAAGTGGCGTCCATGCAATTGTTTCTTCATTTCTTGAAGAGTCTGACGGTGCTAGTCCAACAGTAGGCGAGAACATTGCTTCTGCAAAGACGTCAGCAATCTTGGAACCAATTGTGCATAGACCTTAGACACGTGCAGATGGTCACGTAAAATTCTGTGGGCAGATCCATAACTAATTCCCACAGCATTTCTGATGAAATGAATTGTCACATGTCTGTCATTCAGCACCAGCTGCTCAAACTTTGCAACCGTCTCACTGTTTGTGGGTTTGTTTGTTTGTTTGTTTTTGGTTTTTTATTGGCGCATTGGCAGCTGTGGCCATAATGCGCCAAGACTATGCAATATTTAAAAGTTTAAATTCTCGGTGACCTAATTAGTTAGGTCACCATGTCCAGATAAATAATAACAAATATATAAAAATTAAATCAATAAAGAGATAACAATAACAAATTTTAAATACAATTAAAAACTTTTATTGATTTAAAATAGCTAAAAACAGCAGACACGTTGTCATTGTCGGATAAAATCTGACTGAGTGTATAAGGCTCAGTCAGATGACTAAAAGCGGTAAAACGGGTGCTGCTAAAATCTGGACAGTCAATTAAAAGGTGTCTAATCGTTAGGATTGTGCCACAGGACACACACATAGGAGGGTCATCAGCCCTCAGCAAAAACGAATGAGTTAAATGACTGTGTCCTATGCGGGTCCGGGCAAGAACAACTTCCTCCTTACGATTCCTGCGCAGACTAGACTGCCACGGTTCTATTACAGGTTTTATATGATATAACTTATTCGCAGTCTGTCTATTCCACGAATCCTGCCATTGGGAATGTATCTTTTGATGTATTATTTGCCTGTAGTCTGTATAGGGGACTAACAGGCAGTGGTCATTATTGGGAATTGCTGATTTGGCTGCGGCGTCAGCCAAATCATTTCCCCTAATCCCAATGTGGCTAGGAATCCAGCAGAAGCGGATATCATATTCACGTTCATGGAGAACGTGAATCTTCTGCTGAATGCTAGACAGAACTGGATGAGAATTATATCTCACAGATATTAAAGCCTGTAACACGCTGAGAGCGTCGGTATACAAAATGAACCGTTGGTATTGGCATTCACTAATGTGATCCAAGGCTAACTCTATAGCGTGCAGCTCTGCAGTAAATATGCTGCATTCAGAGGGAATCTGCTCCGATGTAGTGCTGTCTGTAAAGACAGCAGCAGATCCCACATATGATTCTGACTTCGACCCGTCTGTGTAGACTGGCGCGAAGTCAGAATGTTCAGCTCGGTGTGCTGAAAAAAGCTGCAGGTAGACAGACGATGGAGTGTCCGACTTTCCCCAATTTCGAAGGGACAAGTCACATGCCGGGACATGAGCATGCCAGGGTGGAAGGGGTTGCTTTGGTGTTTGGGCAACCCTGTCTACCTTTATATTAAGTTCTTTGAGTAGCTCTTGGACACGAATACCAAAAGGACGATTGGCAGTCTTACGGGTGTTGTACAAATTTTCCCATCGTGGCCCAAAACGGTTAGCCACGTAGGGTGGTCTGGCAGGGATTTCAGTTTTAGAGCGTAGTTTAGAGACAACTGCTTACGTCGAAGCAATAATGGCGGTTCGTTTGCTTCGACGTATAAGCTCTGGACAGGAGATGTGCGATATGCTCCAATAGCGGTACGGAGAGCCAGATGATGGACAGGATCGAGCCAACGAAGTACACTGTCTCTGGCCGAATTGTATACCAGGGACCCGTAATCCAGTCTGGATCGTACAAGTGCACGATAGATGCGTAGTAGGGTGCATCGATCCGCACCCCAAGATGTTGAGGAAAGAGAGCGCAGAATATTTAGCCCTCTTGTGCACTTTGTGCGGAGTTGACGGATGTGATCCAGAAAGGTCAGCTTTTTATCGAATACGAGTCCCAAGAATTTTGTGTCCGCTGCTATTGGAATTACATTTTGTCCGAGCTTTAATTCAGGCTCAGGATGAAGATTACGCTTACGACAAAAGTGTACGCAAACGGTCTTCTCCGGCGAGAACCTGAAGCCATTAGCAAGAGCCCAGGAGTTGAGGCGATCAATAGCTTTCTGCAGTTGTCTTTCAATAACCCTCATGTTGCATGACTGACAAAATATGCTAAAGTCATCAACATAGAGGGCACAGTTTACAGTTGGAGGAAGTTGTTCTGTGATGGAATTCACTTTGATGGCAAAAAGCGTGACACTTAATACTGATCCTTGTGGTACTCCCTCCTCTTGGCTGAAGGAACGAGAGAGTGAGGATCCCACACGAACTTGGAAAGATCGATTGGCTAAAAAGTTTTTAATAAAAATGGGGAGTTGCCCCCTAAGGCCAAGGCTATGCAGATCTTTTAAGATGCCAAATCTCCAAGTTGTGTCATACGCTTTCTCCATGTCAAAGAACACCGACACCAAGTGTTCACGTTTTAGGAAAGCATCCCGGATGGATGCTTCCAATCTAATAAGATGGTCCAAAGTGGACCGGTTCCTTCGGAAGCCGCACTGTATGTTGGAGAGAAGGTCATTTGATTCTAAGTACCATATTAAACGAGAATTAACCATTCTCTCCAGGATTTTGCACAGACAGCTAGTCAGAGCAATAGGACGATAGTTGGTGGTGACTTTTGGATCCTTTCCTGGCTTAGGGAAGGCAAGAACGATTGCCTTTCTCCAGGAATCCGGAAACTGCCCTTCAGTAAAGATTCTGTTATACAGAAGGAGCAGACAATCCATAGATTTTGGTGAAAGATGTTTAATCATGTCATAATGGATGCCATCTGGTCCAACAGCACTTGCTTTGGAAAGAGCGAGGGCTCTTTTCAGTTCCTGAATAGTAAAATCCCCGTTGTAGGGATAGAGGCCCTTGGACTTAAAATTAAGTGCTTCTCTTTCCAGTTTATGTTTCAGGACCAGGAACTCTGGGGAGTACGAGGATGTTGCGGAGATGTTAGAGAATGTTTCCCCAAGAGCATTGGCTATTGCAGTTGGATCTGCAACAGCGCATCCATTATAATCTAAGATTGAAGAAGGGTGGGATGTATATTTTCCCTTCATTTTCCGGATTTTATCCCAGACTACCTTAGAGTTGGTAGACTGGTTAATAGATGATGTAAAACGGATCCACGATTCCTTTTGGCTCTGACGACGGATGTAGCGTGCTTTGGCTCGTGCACGTTTGAAGGCTATAAGGTTGTTCGTGGTAGGATATCGGCGAAATATCCCCCACGCTTTGTTTTGAGCCTTTTTTGCTGCTGTGCATTGTGAATTCCACCAAGGTTTGGGAAATGGTGGAAACCGGGCTGATGTTTTTGGGACAGCATTAGCAGCTGCGTGGACAATGATTTCTGTGATGTACGTTACTGCGTCATTGATAGGCTCCTGACTGACTGTACTGAGGTCAAAATTTGCCTGATGTTGGAAGGCATTCCAGTCAGCCTGATCAAACTTCCACCGTGGTAACCTAAAAGGAAGACACGGTCTCCCACTGTGTAACAAGGTTATCACAGGGAAGTGATCACTTCCGTATGGATTCTCCTCCACTTCCCAGGTGAGTGAAGGGAGTAGAGAAGGGGAGCAGATAGAGAGATCAATGGCAGAAAAAGTACGGGTAGGCATATGGAAGAAGGTGTTTGTTCCAGTATTTAGAAGGGAAAGGTCATTGTCATTGAGCATACGCTCTATGACTCGTCCCCTTCCGTTGATGTTAGCACTACCCCACAGGGTGTTATGTCCGTTAAAATCCCCGAGAAGTAAGAAAGGGGGAGGCAACTGCGTTACAAGATCATCAAGGTCTTCCTGGGAGATGTCAGTCCCAGGTGGCAAATAAATCGAGCAGACCGTTATTAAAAATCCCACTGTAAGGCGAATTGCAACAGCCTCTATGCTGGTTGTAATTAGCAAGGGCTGAACTGGGGTCTGATTACCCACAAGGATAGCCACTCCTCCATGAGCAGGACCATCCGCAATTCTATCCTTACGAAAGATTGTGATGTTATGCAGGGTGGGATCATCATTTGCCTTTAGATAAGTCTCCTGCAAGCAAAAGCAAACTGGCTCGTGCTTTTGCAGGAGGGCCTTGATGTCATCAGTATTTCGCCGGAATCCACGACAATTCCATTGTAGGAATTTAGCCATTATTTTGGCTTGGTGGGTCCATCAGGCGGCTTCCGAGGTGCTGAGGGCTTACTTTTATCAGTCTTGGCTTTGTCTTTTTTGGGGAAGAATGGACGATGTCCCGTGTCCATTTCTTCCTCCGCAAAGAGTTCCAAGACTGATTCATCCTGTACCTCCTTGTTCTCTACATCCATTCTTTCTGTTGTTACTTCAGGCTCTTTACCACTTGGTTTTGGTAGTGGTGGAGCACTAGGAGGTACGGATATAGGAGTGGCAACTGACTGTGTTTTTTTGGTGGGCTTTTGAGAACTCAATAAATAGCGTGCAATCGGGGTGAATGACTCTCTTGGTGGTATAGTCATCTCAGTTTGTGTCCCGATAGTGCTCTTAGCAGAAACCTTCTGGGCATATGAAGGTTTCCCGCTATTTACTGGTTGGATACGTTTTCTGGCCTCTGGGTAGGAAATATTCAGCTCTGTTTTTAGTTTTTGGATTTCTTTTTCGTCTTTCCACCGCTGGCATGCTCTTGAATAGGCGGGGTGCTCACCTTGGCAGTTAACACAGGCGGGTTTTGGAGCTGTACATTCCTTGCTCTCGTGGTCTTTAACACCACATCGAGCACAGGCAGGGTTACCACGACAAGATGTTTGTGAGTGGCCGTATTTTTGGCATCTAAAACACCGCAGTGGGTTTGGGATATAAATCCTCACTGGGCAGTTTAGATAACCTGCCTTGATGGAATTTGGAGGCCGTGGGGTGTTAAACGTGAGGATGAGAACTCGGGTAGGGACGAGATTCCCATCCTTCCGTATCGATATTCTCTTTACAGCTGTCACTCCTTGGTCTTTCAATTCAGAGCAGATCTCTTCTTCAGAAACATGAAGAAGGTCCCACTCTGATATGACACCACGTGAAGAATTTAGAGTTTTGTGAGGGGTTACGATGATAGGTATTCCCCCTATGGATGTAGCCTTTATGATTTTTTCCGCTTGCTTGGTGGTAGAAGCTTCGACCAAAAGGTCGCCAGAACGCAGTCTTTTTACAGATTTTGGTGAACCTGCCAACCCTTCTAATCCTTTCTGGATGAAGAAGGGTGACATCTTTCCAATGGACTGCTCTCCGGTGGAATGGAGAATGAGGAAAAGCGGTGTCACTAATGGTGGTGATTTATCCTCAGTTCTGGCTCGTTTTGCAGAGGTGTTATCTGCGTCATCATCTCGATTAGGTAGGGGCCTTGTTGGGGCCCCAGAAGAAAGGGGATTTGAATTACTCATGAGAGTAAAGAAAAATGTCTGATGCCTAAGTACCTCACCCACCACGGAGCCCTACGAGGGGGCGCCCACTCGTGAACTAGCAGGTACTGCGTACACGAATGGGACGCCGAGTTCGCTTAGAACACCATACCCACGTTACCAATAAGTCTTTATCCCGTCCCAGGACCATAGGGAGGGAGACTTATTGGAACGCAGTTGACCCTAGCAGTATAATACCACCCGCCGATTGATCCCAGTCGAGCCGGTCCGGGACCACCCGTCTCGTCGAAGCAGGGGCCAAAGTGGTGTATTAAGGCTGGGCCCCTCAACCACCAGGATCCCCCTTTCCGCTTCCACGGGTCGCGGCGCACGGCTGCACACGCCGGATTCCAATGATGTAACCCTGGAACCAAGGTATGGGCGTTGGATCCCAGTGATGCTAATCTGGAAAACCAGCAGCATCACTGGGAGGTCCCCTCACCACGTACAGGTGCCCACGTCGAGGGGTGTTTGTGGGTGTTGATGGCATTTCTTCTATTGGTTTGTCAAAGACACTTGTACAACCACACTGGAACACCCATTTCCACTTTTTTACAGTTTCATACAATGGAAAATTCTGCCCATACACAGCTCGATATACTCCACTTAGTCAACCATAGCATCCTTCCTCAGATTCCAGGCTCCGCCTCTGGTGTATGATCACTTACGGGAATGAAATTTCATACATTAGTTATTGAATATGTAGACAACTTATATTAAAAACAGCATCTGCCTACTGATGTTTTATCTACATCAGGATGGTGAATGTTTTGATGCTCCTCATAGATATAAAGATATGAAGTTCTCTGAGCAGTTCAGACCGGCTCAATGATGTACAGGAAATTTGCTAGCAGGGATAAGGATGTGATTATCCCATTTCACAAGGCAATGGTTAGCCTGCATCCTGAGAACTGTATATATACAGGTCTGGAGGCTTCATTTTATGAAGGACATAGATGTGCTGGAATGAATGCAGAAAACAACAACACTGATGAAAGAAACAAAAGGTTGGTATAATCAAGAAAGGCTTCAGTTATGCAAATTGCAGCTTCCAGAGACTAGGCACCTGTGAGGTTGGTTTGTTTGTTTGTTTTTTTGGTTTTTAGGAGCATTAGCAACTAAGGCCATATTGCTGCGGGAATATGCAGTGGTCATTCCCTGACCTTTCCGCATCCTCCGTATTTGGTGGTGACGGTCTAATCAAGAAGCGTGTGCTACGCACTGTTGCTCCTTCCCACCTGGCTATGGAGGCGCCCACCTGTGAGGTGTTTAAGAATCTGGGCTTTGAATGTATCGAGCATGCTTGATGCAGATGGCATTCTTCCTCTTGCTCAGACTTCATGCGGGGGGGGGGGATAATATCAAATTGAGGAAGGATGGTGTGTAGGTTTGCCTTCAGCCAGGAGGGTGGGTGGTTGATTGTTGGAACAAACTTCAATTTGTTGTTGTGGAATTGGATAGTTTGAATGAATTCAAGGAAGAACTAAATAAATTACTGAATGGGACAGATAGGTGATGTTTTTTTTTGCTTTATAAGCTTGCTTTTTTGCAACATATACCAGCACTTACTAATGATCACATGAAACAGGCCTATACTATTAAGTTGCCACTATCAACACCTAACAACAGATTGTGTACCGTCCAATCTGCATAAATCTATTATTTAGGCTTGTTCTCATGGTGGACTAACCTGACTGTGATATGTCTACACAGTCAGGTTGGTCCCCTGATGTATGGAGGAAGTCCTAGATCTTTTCCTCATCTCACCCTTCCTGTAAGTCTATTATACTCTTATATGTCTCTCAAAATCAGGTTTACTACCTACAGCAACACAACTTCCCTCTTCTGAACCTGAAGTGTCACAACACAATGACGTATAACATATATCTGAAGCTGTACCAAAAATGAGTCTCCCTGTTAATAAAGATAACTATTAATAACAGACAATTAAAAATAATTGTTCTAAGTTAAAATAATTAGAAATCATTGGTTTTTAACCTGTTAAACTAGTGGATAAAGGTAAATAGATGATATTTCTTTGGAGAAAATTATTAAAATCAGTTGTTGGCAATATTTCTGGTTTTGACAGTTTCATATTTCTTGATCCTTTAAGATGAAAGTTAGATGTGAATAATAAGGTGATAAAATTTTGGTATGCTGTATATACGGAAAAAAAAATCTTAATCTCTCTCTTTCTTACAAAGGAAAGCTCAGAAAGGTATTCTGATGGCACAGGTCTAAAAGAGACAATTTTAGGTCAGGCTTCTCAGACATGGGATTGCATCACACTACACACAATTATCAGTCCACTTAGTGGTCTGATGTTTTGAAAATTTTTTCCCAAAAACTTACTTTTTTAATCTGCTTTCCAAACTTCATGAGCCTGTCATGTTTGTGTCTCCACTGAAATGACATTACTCGCCCCATCAGGAGCTTATGTATCCCAATGTGGGGTTTTTTTTTGAGTAACTTTGCTCATGCATTTGCTTGCACCATTCTGACTTAAATCAGATTGTTCACAATCTGATTTAAGCATCACCAACTTAATTCATTTTTTATTAAAATTCAAAACAAATTTACAATACTTTTTTTGGGGATGGGAATGCATCTGACCAGGGTAGTTCTACATGAATTTGCCATCTTGAAATACAGGTCCAACCTGTTTGAAACACTTCTGTTTACAGTCTGATTGAAACAAATTTATCTAGTTGCAGTAAAATCACTTTCACTGTCAGCTTTTGAACTAGTCGTATTCAATAAATTGGAAATACCTCCTGGTTAAGAACCTGATACACTAAGAGAAAGTGATTTCTGAATGTGATGTCACTGTTATTTGATAGTTGTCATTACAAAAATCAATGTATTATACAAGTAAGATACCTGCTCTCAGAAGAAAATCTAAAACGTGTTTTTGTCCCATTATATTTCACAATAATGAAATGACAAAAGCAGACATCACAACACTATAAAAAAGAAATCTGCAGCTACACATTCATATTAAAAGTAACACACATGTTGAGATTATTGAACTGATGAAAGTAGTTAGCTACTGTACAGCAGCAAAATTATAATTTATAATAAAAAGTACATTGTTTTAAGGGCAACTCACATACCACTACACGAGTTGCTCATAGAACTATTTTGTTTTGAATGCAAATATTTGCATTCAAATTATCTCTACTTTATCTCTATTATCTCTACTTTCCCTTCCCTGTTTGTTTATTTATATTATTTTGCGTTTCATTTCGCTCTGCATTATTGCCGTACTACTGGCTGATGATTTTACTTAAATATCATATTTATTTTAATTATCAGATATATATATATATATATATATATATATATATATATATATATATATATAAGGTGCCTCTGTAGCCAGGAGCAGTAGTGTGTAGCACACGCTTCTTGATTTAGACCGGGGTTTGAGCCATGACCACCAAATACGGAGGATGCGGAAGATCAGGGAATGACCACTGCATATCCCCAGCCCGGATAAAGGGGTGAGGGTTGGCGTCAGTAAAGGCATCCGGCCGTAAAAAATTGCATGCCAAAACAATAATAAAAAAAAATATATATATAACAAAAGTTTTCTGCACAATCAACAGGATTTAGCCTAAAACCAATATTACTTGGAGATGGGAGGGGTAGAAATAACTAGCCAAGCATGAGTTGAGAGATACGTGAATTATGAGGTGATGAAATTTTTGAAATATTCTCTCTGAAACAGAGGGCTTCAAATAAATTTTATCTGCATCTTGTAGTAATCACTATCTTGGAAGTAAAAATATGATAAATGCCCACATTAGTTTTAATGTTAATTCATTAGAAACTAATTAAAATAATAGTTGCAATATAAATATAAGATACCTACCAATGTTGTCAACTTCGATTGCAACATTTGCATATCCTCATAACTATAGACAGGCTGTTGTAAACCCTAAAGGGGAGGAAACCATCACTATATTAGATTTATAGTTTAAAATTTATTAAAACTTAGTAAACCTGTTTGAATCTTAGTAAATCTTTTAATTATATGTTTGAATACAAACTCAAAGGAAATACTTTTCAATACCAAACAGAATTCACCTCAATACAACCACATGAAGGGGGTACCAAAATGAATATACAAAAAAGAAAGTCAGATAACTTTAATGGCAACTGAAATAAAGAACTAGTTTTGATGAAAATACAACAAACTCCTGTTATAATGCCTTCTTTCAAAGTGTTATTACAGGCGTTTTTACTGTAACTGATTGTTGTGTCACTTTTTCTCTCATTAAGAGTGAACTCTGAAAGATGAAATTCTGCTCCTATATACCTAATAAAAATAAAAATAGGAAAAAAAAAAAAAAAAAAGACAAATCAACACACATGCAGCAGTGACAATGTACAACCTCCCATCCAAGGAGATGCACTCCTTGGATGGGAGGTTGCACAAAAGAATGAGCACTACTTTTATAACAAAAAAAAAAAATAAACAAAGAACTCGTAACATGAGTCTTCAGTGATATTATAATGTTATCCCTATAATAAAGTTACCCGATAAGGACGTGATAGATTATATTTCCCCCCACTTCTCTTTCATTTATGGCTTTCTTATGTCCCATTCTTCTGTTTGTATATGTTCATGACTGACACTTGGTTTCAGTATTGTTTTATTTTATTATTTGGTTTATACCAATTATTTAATTTTAATTATGACATATTTATTATGATTTAGATGAATGTTAATTTGCAGTTTGTCTGCTATGTTTGTTTATATAACTTAGAGAGCATTGGCCCTGACATGCTTTATAATTGAGTTCTGTTTGTTATTTTTCGATGTTCTGATTGTATAGAGACATCCAGACTGACATTTTGCTAGATAGTGGTCAATGATCAAAATATGATCTTTTTTGGAATTCACAAGCGCTGATGTACCTTTTGAATAGGTAGTGCAAATGCCCATCAGCACCTCTTTCCGTACTATTCCAGCCTTATGTAAAAACAGCTGTTCAGGAGGGAAAACCTATATGTATTTTATAGATAACATACTAAACGATAGTTAATATATAGTTTAAATTCCTATAGTCACATAAGTTAGTTTATTTTTGTATTTAGATAAGTATTTGAACAGCTATAGCTTAATATTCAGTTAGCCTTTGCTATCGATATTTTGGCGGTAACCTTGAACTTTCGTTGGGCAGGTTAAATTTAATTTCACTAGTGGTTAATTTTTTTCAGAAAATTTCTGTAATATTCTGTTCATTTAAATTCCGTAGTATATAAAATTTAAAATTGTAAAGTATTTGGAAAGCCACAGGTTAATATTCAGATAGCCTTTGTTATCGATGTTTTGGTAGGAATTTAATAATTTTAGTTTGGTAGCTTAAATTTAGCTTCTTTAGTGATTAAGTCAATATTTACCAACAGTTTACTTTCTGAAATATTTTGTTAACTAAATTCTGTAATATATTGTAAATTTAAATTTTGCAGTCTTTCTATCTAAAGTTCATTTTATTTAAATTATGGTTGCTAAAAGATACACTTACACTACAAAGTTGCTAAAAGATACAATTACACTACAAAGTCCAGGGACATCGTCACGCAAACAGAAATTCCTGTGGGCATTTCTCGTGTGAGTCACGACTTTGGCATTTGTATAGCCTGTGGCATATATTCTAAAGGCTGGTCCAGTAGACCAGTGGCAAAGCTCACAACAATTATAATGCATTTATTAATCAGTCTAAAGTCCTAACTAGATTATTTTGAACAGGCTAAGGGTAGAAAATTTGCTTCTTGTCGAAATGATAGTTGGGCATTCTGGACTCGTGCCAAATCTATTGGCCGAAACTTCTGCATAACCATGCTCCCAACTCTGTTAAAACCTGATGGTTCTATTGCCACCTCAGCTAAAGATAATGCTGATTTTCTAGTATCCTCCCATTCTTCCTTTGTACTGAAAATCTTGGTAAACTACTTCCCACCATTCCTAGTACACTCCACTCAATGTCTCCTGTAGTCATCCACCAAAAAGGACGTCAATCTTTATGCCAAGAAAGCTCCAGGTTGTGATGGCATTTCTCCGGCTTGTTCTCAAAACCTGTGCTCCTGAGCTTACTCTTGTATTGTGTTGCTATTTTATGCTTTCTTATTTACTGGTGTTTTTTCTTCTACTTGGAAATTTGCACATATCCAGACAGTTCTTAAAAAGAGTGATAAATCCATCCCATCCAATTATCATCACAACTCACTCACTTCTGATCTTTCTATAGTAATGGAGAAATCCATTAACTGACAACTTCTTAACCAGTGGTTTAACTGGGGTGCCGCAACAACATTCCAGGGGTGCCACATAATTTGGGTTTAAGTTACTTAAACTTATTTTTTAATTTATATGTTTATTTCATTATAAAATGGTGTACAGTATCTTTTTAATTTTGTGATAATCTATAATTGATGTTTACTTAGTGCCTCTATATAAAGAATAAAATTATATACTGTATATGTATATATAATTTGTATTATGAAATGTAATTTTTATAATTATATTATTATAATACATATCATATAACATATTTTTTAATACTATGTGTGTGTGCAGAGAGAGAGAGAGAGAGAAAATCAGATCTAACAGGCAGAAAATTGAGTAGGGGTGCAGCAATATAAAATATATTACTTAGGGGTGCCGTTATTAAAAAAAGGTTGAAAACCACTGTTCTAAACTATCTTAACCTTTCAGCTGATCGATGATTACCATGGATTCCACTAGTGTCAAACCAGTGGTTGGTTGACATATTGGCTTATGTTACCCATCTATGGACAAATTCAATTGAAAAGTTTTCATGAAATGAAACTTTTCAAATGAATTTGTCAAGTCTTGACATTTTAAAGAATTTTTATCATGTTTGGAACAAAGCTCTTCTAAATAAGAGTCCACTTTATAGATTGCTGACTGTTTTTTGTAATTGGCCATTCAGTTTTCTGTATGATCACTCACTGTGGGTTATGATAGATGGCTCTGTTTTCTAACTCCTCTATTAATGCTGGTATTCCTGAAGGTTCGGTTATTTCTCCCATTTCTTTTGCCTTGTATATTAAAAACCTATCAACTAGAAATCCTATTCATAGTTTTGCTGATGATAGAACATTGCATTCCATTTTCCAGTTTGTGAAACCTTGCACTAAACAAACAGCTTCAATTTCTTGAATAGCCACTACCCATTCCTGAAATGCTGATTTCCAGGTAATTCACCAGCGGGGAAAAGATAACTTAGTTAATTTCAATCCTTCTACAACTAAGTTCTCCCTTATAACTCGCAAAAGGGATTCTTCTGCTCCTATGCTTATCTTCGATGACACTATGATTTCTAGACAAGATCATATATGTGTATCAAGGATTATCCTGACAGTTCTAATATCTCTTGGGATAAGCACACCACAATATTGTCTATGCTGCATCAAAAAAACTAGGTTTTCTCTTTTGCTCTCTGCATTACTTTTCCTCTGAACAGCTATTTACTCTGCACAAATATCAACTCCCCTACCACTGGAAACATGCTGGGCTGTGCTCCCATAACATCTCTCAGGCATCTGGACTCCATTCAAAAGAGAGCAGTTCGGTTAATTTATGACTCATCTCTATCAGTCTCTCCACTCCGTCTCATAATGTTCTGTTTCTGCATCATTCCTTTTCTATAGATACTTCAACGGGCACCATTCTTCTGAATTGGCATCTATAATTTTTCCTCTCTCTTCCAATGAGGTTCAATCACATCCTGCAACCAGCTGACATTGATTTACTGTTTCCAACTTCAAAACTCACAGAGCCAACTTTTCTTCTTCCATATTTATCCCTTTGACTTCCATTTTCTGGAACAACTTCTCTTCGTACGTATTTCCTGAAAATTAAATCAACACAAATTTTAGTCTAATATCAACAAATATCTTTTTTTAATCTTCTGAACCCATGCATGGTACCAAGAACAATTGGTTCTAATAACTTTCATGTTTGGGGTTTTCCTTAAACAAAAACAAAAACAAAAAAAAAAAAAAAAAAAAAAATTGTAAGCAAGTTCTAGAAAGGAAAGCTGTCTTTTTATTCCCAACCCGGCAGGAGTCTTCAGAAATGCTGAGTGAAGTAAAAGTTTTGTTAATAACAATGGCCCTGCTCTCTGGACTTCACTATGAAGGGCATTTCCAGTTTGATCAAAAAGACGTTTTCTTTCTTTTTTTTTTTTTTTAACATGGCTAAATATTCTTTCAAACTCAGAACTGCCATGAATTGTTTAAATGCTAATTGTTAAATGCATGACAAAATAAGTTGTCATATTTCAAGTTCTCTTCTGCACTTTCATTCCCCAATGAAGGACTACTGCACAGAGATTTCTACTTCTTTGATAATAGCTTCAAATTTGGTTCTGTAATAGCTTCAAATTCAAAAATGGTTCTGTCAAAACCAGGTTTTTGAGAGAAGAAATACTGCAAAACATCTACTGATAATGATGTGTGGCAATAAAGTATTACTGTTATCTATACAGTGCAGGAAAACCACACAAGCTAGTGGTAGTCGCATATGGCAATAAAGTATTACTCTTATCTACGTAGTGCAGGAAAGCCACACTCGTTTACTGCATTAGCCAAAAAATAAAATGAATAATTTGCTTCCCTGATCATATATGTAACTATCCACAGATGACCTTTAAATTTCCATGGAAATACCAATAACTAATAACTCTGGGAAAAAAAGGAAAGAAGGAAAAAAAAAAAAAAAAAAATCTATAACTCAGTATAAATTTCTTTACCCAGAATTTAAATTTATTGCTCTAACTTCTAGAATCATTCAGAACTGTGAAAATATCTGATTTCATTCAATCATATCCACTCTAAGGTGCCTGGTTACAAAGTTCTATAGTCAAGATAATCAAAGTCTTTACCCAAAACACAAAAACATTTTTTTAAGGTGTGGTTTCCACGCCTAGACAGTATTCTGAGTGCAGTTTTACAATTGTCTTATACAGTGGGATTATGACCTTCCCATCTCTAAATGTCTGATAAACCATTGAAGACACTGTGGACCTTCCTTTTTTAACTGTTTACACTGCCTAAAGAGCTTCATGTCTGCATGTATTGTAACTCCTAAATCCCTTTCTTTTGCTTCTGTTTTTAATCCAGTCCTACCCCATGTATAAGTTACTTTGAAGTTGCTACTCTCAAAGTGCAATACCTCTCATAATGCTGTATTAAAATATAACTGCCATTTTTCTGACCATCCATGGTGCTGATCATTCACCAATCTTCACATCATCTGCAAATTTTGACATCACGCCATCTATTCCTTCAGTGACATTGATGGAAATTGGAAACAACAGTGGTGCCAGAACTGATCCATGTGGGAACCCACTTCAGCCCAATCTGAACAGTAATCACTATACACTCCTCTGTCTCTTGCACCTCGCAATCTCTCTTAGAATCTTACTGTGATACCCAACAAGTTCCAGATAATACAGTAACATCTCACAAAAGATTGAATCATACCTTTGATAAAATCCAAATATAGAACATTGAAATTATTTCTTATATTTCACCCTCCCTCTGCTATCTTCTCAGTTGATAGAGGCCATGTGGCATCTTAAATTGTCAGTGTCCCTTCCCCTAAAATTAAATTCCATGCCTTCACTCCAACAACTATAATCTTTTTCATCATCTTAACTGAATGATCACTTCTGCTTTTGGTTTCTGTACTGTGAAATCAGGCTTTTCGTAATGATCAGGTTGAGAATATTCTTACTTCTAGTAATTTCTCTAATGTCCTCATACAAATAATGATCCTCTAGTTTATTTAAAATTTTTTTCCCATGGCAAGTTTCTCTCCCACTTGCTCCAATCAGTAAGGGAAAAATTGAAATCAAATCGCCCATAAGATAATTGTACTTGCTGGCTCATTCCATTTGAATGTAGAGGTTCTCATCACACTCCTCAGAAAGTTCTGGTCTGTAGCATACCCCACTCTTATTTTACCATTGTATACAACTACTTAACTCCCGTAGGTTCTATGCAGGCATGCATAGGTTTTGAATATGGGAAAGCACTTCTGTTGTACTCAAGCTTAAGAAGCATGACCCCAGCACCTACCCCTACTATTTTGTCTATCCTTCCTAAATAGATTAGACATACTAATCGATACTAATTACAGTGAAACACATCATCTATTTCTAGGTGACCCATGTTTCTGTTAGCCCTATTAATAGGCTAACAGCAGTAGTTGTGACCAGAGGTTTGAATTCACCAATTTTACTGATGATACTCCTAGCATTCTTGGAGTATCATCAGTAAAACTAAGTGTTTGTGTATATCATGTTATCCTGAACAACCCCTTGAATTTATTTAAATATGCTTCTCTAGCATTCAGTTCCTGTTCACATCTCTACCCCCAGCCCACCTTGCTGATATCTGTTCAGGAAACAACTCTTGGATGCAGGGAAACATTACTTCTAGATATTTTCCACAACCTTAATTGCAGAACTGCCTATAAAAATCATCCTTCTGATTTAGTCTGCTTTTATAATCAACTTCCAAAATGGAAATGGAAAATTTAATAACTGTTGATATAACAAATTTATACATCACATCCTTCAAAATATCAAGAAATAATGACCTCAGTAAATGCACGTGAGGCATATTTGATTGAAGATCTAATGTTAAGATTTGCAAAATCAGCATCTCATTTAAAAGGAATCTACAATATGCTTTATTGAAGCCAAAAAGAGAGAAACATAACGTACTTTAGGCATATGAGAATAAGCTACTTACAGTGATCAGGTTGCTTGATTGCTTATATCAGAATCAGAAGTTTTCTTTTGAGGAAAATAGTTATTTTTATTTTTTCAAAAACTTCTTTTGGATTATAAATGGATTTGGACATGAGTTAGTCTCTCACCAGTAATCACTCATTGCACTTTGAATTCAGTAACTTAAAGTGCTCATGTGGCTTTTTTTCCACTTTTTCTACTGAAAAATTAGGTGAAATCAATGAATCTTGAGTTCATTTTAACTATTTTCTCTTTAGACTTGTTAGAGGTTGCCAGTGTTCTACCAGTCTAATTAACCATTTACTCAAAGACATCCAATGTGTACACACATGCTTCAATACAGTTTAGTTTAGTGGCTTGCATTAAATGAAGCTGTTTAAATCTGTATTTCGTTTTGGCACTTTTTTCCCCCTTGGCCTTTATCACTAAGTACTCTTCTCTTTCAATACTCTTAACACTGCAATTTTTAGGCCAAAAACAAGTGATACAGAGTTTTCTGAAGGGAACCCACATACCTTCCTGTTATTCAAAAGATATACAATGTTGTTCTCTGCAGATTTACTTTCCAGCACTGGTACCAAAAGAAAACTGCTGCTGATTTGGGGTGTGTGTGTGTGTGTGTGTGTGTGTGTGTGTGTGTGTGTGTGTGTGTGTGTGCGCGCATGCGTGTTAGAGAATATTAATGAAAATGAATTCAAGCTGCATTCCACAGTGCAATACAGCAGAGATGGGGGGAACCCCTGGTGCCATCAGACAACTAACACTTTAGTGCAATACAGCTTGAATTCATTTTGATTAATGCAATTTACAGCATTCAAAATCTGCACATTTTTCAAACCATCACTACATCTTTGCCACTCTATCCAATTCACTAACAATGCCTGCTGGTTTTGTTCGTCCACAACCATAATTTTTGCTATTTTGGTATTAGAAACATATCTGAACAAATGCTTGCTTGATTAGGGTAACCCAGAGGAAGATTATGTCCTATGATAAACAGGTGAAAAAGCATTCAGCATATATTATATTGAGTATCTTTGTGGAGGAATGTTGGAATGGTGTTTGGTATGGAAAAATACATGCTATATACCAATGATATTTAATTGTTCAAATAATACAGTTGTTACTTAGATGGGTTAAAAATGGACACTATCGTCTTTACTTTTAAGTGCTAAATCTATTTTTGCATTTCTTTCTATAGACTGCATATGGTCATATATTAAAGTATTGCAAAAGCTTAATAGTTCAGTACCTACCTCTTGAACCATTTATCCATAATTCGTATAAAGATGAAACAGAATTAAAGTTAAATTACATTAATTATTAAAATAGAGCACAGAGGAAAACAAAATGCACTCCCTCTTCCTATTGTTGTTACATACAGAAGTTACTACAGGTAAACTGCTAAGAAGGATAATAATGTAGGAAGTCAATAGAGTCAGTCCTCATATAGCACGATAGTTGTGTTCCTAGAAACCCTCGTGCAATGCAAAATCGTGCAATATAAACAGGCCCTATGGGAAAAATAGGGTTAGGTGCCGACCACCCAAGATTGAACACACATTTGTAACCAAAACATTACCAAACACAATAAATAATCATAATAAAACACTTACGTATTTTATTATGACTATTACGTAATAAAATATTGCTAATGCTTTTGCTTGTATCGTAAGCAAACTTGTTCTTTGTTTGATTTTCTATCCAAACACATGACAGCTGTTCCATCTCTTTCAATTCTTTGTGTCTTGACCTCATGGATTTTAATTACACTGAGTTGTTCCTGCTATGAAAGTCTTTTATTTTCTCTGCATTCTTTCTAATTCTTGGCATTGCCTTATAGTCTTTCAACTTTGCTCAAAGCGTTTCACAATTTCATATTTTTTTCTCTATTGACAGAGGCGGACTGGCCATAAGACTTAGCGGGGAAACCCTGGTGGGCCGAAGGCCAGTGTGATTTTGGCCATAAACGCTAGTATGAGGCCACTACAAATTTTCCTGGGTAAGAATTTTTTTTTTTAGCAGTTTGCCTCTGTTTATCGATACTGCTTTTCTTCTTCTCTCTGAATCTGCAGTATCTTCACCAGGACGCTTCCTTTTTACTCATTTTTTTAGGAATAAAGCACAATTACAAAATGAGGAGGCATGTTTGATACACATAAACAAAGCTGCGTGCGTGAATTCAGTTCGTGTTATATACGATATCGTTCCCCTATATATAAATCGTGTATGATCGAATTTGTGTAGTGTAAACACATGTTATACGAGGACTGACTAGTCTAAAACGAGGGACTTTCGATTGAATCATCATCAGTTGACTAAATTGGGGTAAGTAGAGAAAGAGTTTATAAGGTAGTTCTAGTTCCCGTGATGCTTTGAGTTAGACATGTGGTGATTTAAAACGTGTTAGGCTCCATATTGAGGAGAGGCTGGCTGGTAATTTTGCATTTAATATTTTAAGTGACATATTCTGATGATACCATTCTATGGCCAAAGCTTTATATTGCAATATCCTATAATTAGAATTCAATTTTATAGATTTAATGGCTGAATCTATTAACGGATTATGATTATATGAATGTACTTGTTCCGCAAGCTCTGTGTTGAATTGATTAGTTTTAAAACTATTAAAATAGTAATAGGCTCTTGCCGTTGTCGATGGTCCATATTTGCCTATATAGCCCGATTGGAATTTTATAAAGTACATTAAATTATTAATATACTTAATTTTATATTCATGAGTCTTTGTAATTATTAAAGAGAGACTCATGAATATAAAAAATTAAAGATATTAATAATTTAACATATTTTATAAAATGCCAATCAGGCTGTAATGCTGGCTATATAGGCAGTACCACCACCAAATATGGATCATTGAAAACAGCAAACACAAGAGCCTATTACTATTTTAATAGTTTTAAAACTAATCAATTCAACACAGAGCTTGCGGAACATGGAAATTCATATAATCATAATCCATTAATAGATTCAGCCATTACATCAATAAAATTAAATTCTAATTATAGGATATTGCAATACGAAGCTTTGGCCATAGAATGGTATCAGAATACATCACTTAAAATATTAAATGCGAAACTACTAGCCGGCCTCTCCTCAATATGGAGCCTAACACGTTTTAAATTACCATGTGTCTAACTCAAAGCATCATGGGAACTAGAACTACCTTATAAACTCTTTCTCTACTTAGCCTAATTTAATTTAGTCAACTGATGATTCAATCGAAAGTCCCTCAGACTCTTGACCTCCTACATTATTATCCTTCTTAGCAGCTTACCTTTAGTAACTTATATATGAAAACTATAGGAAGAGGGAGTGCATTTTGTTTTCCTCTGTGCTCTATTTTAATAATTAATGTAATTTAACTTTAATTCTATTTCACCTTCTTTATACAAATTACCGTATTTACCGGCTTATAAGATGCGGTTTTTTTTTTTTTTTTCGAAGAAATACTCGGAAAATCACCCTGCATTTTATATGGTCAATGTCAGATTAGGCCTAAAGACTACCGGCAATGCATTTTCGATGACGCAGTGCCGGTAAACTTAGTTCTGAAAACTTCACTTTGAAATTCACACCAATTTTACTTAAGATTTATCTGTTGAAATATATTTTTAACAATTATCAGTGGTTACAATCTATGGCAATAATACATACCAGTAATCTTTTTTTGCGTGATAAGAATCTCACAATCAGACGTTAAGTGAAAACTTGTTTCATTTTCCCACGTGTTTGCTTCCTCTATAATATGATATCATGCTTTTATGGTATGGCGGGCTAATTAGACTGGATCGGGATTTTTCAATTCCAACCGTCTTTTACAAAGAGAAACTGACGCCCATATTTGTCTTAGGGTGAGTAAGAATTTCTGTTACGTTACTTCAGTCAGCTTTTTTCAGAAACAAACATTTCATTATTGGTTGGACATTTACCCAAGCATATACCATTATTTTGAGAAAAATATATTACCATGTTTAATTTTATTATTTTCTCCAAAATATTATTTTTATTATTTTGGAAAAATATTTATTTATTTTATTTTATTTTCTAAAATATGTGGCTAAAACTAGGGTGCATCTTGTATGCCCGTGCATCTTATAAGCCAGAAAATACCATATGTGATAAATGGTTCAAGAGGTAGGTACTGAACTATTAAGCTTTTGCTATATTTCAGTATATAATGATTAAACGAACAGTACTTGAAGTCATAACTATAAAATTTACTACTGCATATGTTCTTATGCTTATTTGTTTGCAAATGTTTAAGCATCACATTTCTTGCCAATGGAAAGTAAATACATTACTCAAAGCAATGCTAAAATCAAATTTAGCAAAAACAAGTCAAAGGGCAAATTTATTTTCAAAACACATTATATACAAAAACAGAGAATAACTTATAGATTATGATGAAAGTTTTACTTTAAGCAACACATACAATAACTGCACAGCCAGCCAATTAAAAGATGGATAATAAAATTTAGTATAGATTTACAAAATTGTTTTAATTTCCAATTTAATGGTAAAAATCTATAGTTTTAATTTTTATATAGATAAAAACTTAGTATAGCTTAATATAGATAAAAACTATATTACGATGGTGAGCAGGAAAACAAGTCAAAAAATGAGGTCTGCCATAAATCTAGAAAGTTGACACCTATGGATTTTTGATGAAAAGTGTTAAAGGCACTGGAAGAGTTTTAATATTTATGTGCCTCAGAGTAAGCTGTTTAAAAATCTTTGGCCTTTTCATTAATTTATCTGTTTAATGTGTTATTTATTTTTCATTCGATTTTTCTGCAGTGTATATTTTTTCTATTTTTGTTTGCTTCATTTGACAAAAAGGCAAGTGTCATTTTTGTCTTAATGTCACCAAAGGCAAGTGATTTTTGTGCTAATTTTTAATATGCAGTCAATCCTGTGTACTTAATATAGGCTGTGGATTTTAACTGGATATGTGTTACTTATGCATATATAATTTTTTTCAGTTGTAGTCCTGCTGTATTTTACATGAGTGTTTGTTCAGTAATTATATTAAAGACATCACACAGCTAACTGGTCCTTCTATAATTGCAAACTGTTGACATTTCCATATTTACCCCCAGCAACTCTGTCTGTAACTTTAGTAGTGTTCTTAAGCTGTTGTATTTCCTTCAGTACACCTAATGGCAGATTTAAACAAAACAAGAGTAAGCAGCTAATTAGAAATCAAAAGTATAAAAGGCCGAAAATTTCTACATCTGCAGCACGAAGTGAAGGTGCAAACACTATTCATATTGAAAATTCTCTTATAGTGTACTTTAAAGTTAATTCATGTACAACTGTCTGTAATGTTTTGTTGCTATAGAAAAGTACTATGTAGAATAACTTGTAATAAATATTGAAAGTAGCTAAATTCCACTACTTTATATATCAACAAGTATGACCCATCAATCCTATCATTCTTATATTTATCATCTAAATAATATCTTTCTCAATTCTTATCCTTCCCTCTTTACTCCGATATAGCATTTCTTGTGCTATTTCTCTGTAATGGTTAGGTCCAACTATACTCTACAACAAGGGTGGCCAACTTAATTTGTGATGCGATCTACTTTTTTCCTTCAAAATGTGCTGCGATCTACCATCTCAAAAATTTTATTGCCACATAAATGACTACAGTTATTGCACATGGTTAAAAAAGTTAATCAACACATATTGAAAAATGTTGTTTATAAATTTTAATATTCAATACAATTCAGAATTCTTATTTTAAATTCATACGTATTTAAAATTTTAATTTATGCGAAGTTTGTGTCTTCATGACAACTGCCAAGCTTTCAAAATGGGAGATATACAGTCAGTCCTCGTATAACATGTGTTTACATTACACGAATTCGATCATACACGATTTATAAATAGGGGAACGATATCTTATATAACACGAACTGAATTCGCTTATGCACGATTCGCCTTTGTGGTTACAAGAAATGGCAGTCGAACGCAACACGATAGGAATGAAGAGAAGATTCTGAAAATGTATTTATGTTTTTTATATCAGTGAAGGAGAAACACATTTCGCCATAATAACGTAAAAACCAACACAATTCCAGCTATCGGTATAATCACAAATGCAATTAGATCGAGTTTAGTACCAGTTAATAACAGATTCCACTAGCAGAAACGCAACTGGGAATTGTTTTTATTGTTTTATGGTAGTAACCCCTAGAAATGTGCTTTTGTAAAATGTGAGGTGTTAATAGTGTATCTCTGCCTTTATGGTGTTGTTTATTCAGTTGATACACGCGCGCAGCTTTGTTTATGTGTATCAAGCGTGCCTCCTCGTTTCGTAATTGTGCTTTATTCCCTAAAAATAAGTAAAATACTAAAAGGTGTGAAAAGGAAGCAGCCTGATGACGACACTGCAGATTCACAGAGAAAAAGGAAAGCAATATCGATAAACAGAGGTGGACTGGGTCAAAAATTCTTACCTAGAGAAATTTGTAGTGGCCTCATATTATGGCTTATGGCCAAAATCACACTGGCCTCCGGCCCGCCAGGGTTTTCCCGGTAAGGCTTATGGCCAGTCCGCCTCTGTCGATAGAGAAAAATATGAAATTGTGAAACGCTTTGAGCGAAATGAAAGACCATGTGATATTGCACGTGCTACAGACCTAAATGAGGCAATGCCAGGAATTACAAAGAATGCAGAGAAAATAAAAACTTTCATAGCAGGAACAACTCGAAGTGTAATTAAAATCCATTAGATTAAGACACAAAGAATTGGAAGAGATGGAACGGCTGTCATCTGTTTGGATCGAAAATCAAATAAAAAACAAGTTTGCTTACGATAGAAGCAAAAGCATTAGCAATATTTTATTATGTAATAGTCATAATAAAATACGTAAGTATTTTATTACGATTATTTATTGTGTTTCGTAATGTTTTGGTTACAAATGTGTGTTCAATCTTGGGTGGTCGGCACCTAACCCTATTTTTCCCATAGGGCCTGTTGTTTATATTGCCCGAGGGTTTCTAGGAACACAACTATCGTGCTATATGAGGACTGACTGTACTGTGATAATACCAACAGTAAAGAATCGTCTGTATGCAAGTCCGTAAGAGCACAGCAATTCTTCGTCTTTGTTTGTTTTCAAATACGAAAAGGCTGATTCACATAGATATGTGGAACCAAAACAGGAATTTAAGAGTTCACCGCATTTTTTTACATTTGAGTACTTTTCTAGGCAAACATATTTCCAAAAGTCTTCTTCTGATGATCTGGCTTTTAGGAAGATATCGTTTCGCAATGCAATAATTTCATTTTCAAGTAATATTTTCTCCATGTGAAAAATCGCAGCGATTTTTTCTGATATTTGTTTTGTATCTAAGTCGGCATTATATGGATAAGAAATATATTGAACAATGTCTTCAATTGTTTTAAAATCACTGAATCTGGTTTCAAAATCGTCCACAACATTCTCAATTTCAGAAACATATTTCTCACTATTAAATTCAAAAACAGGATATTTTTGCAAATGATCTTGCATATTTGCAAAATGATCGAATTTTTTTTTCTTCGAGATTCTTACCCATTACCAAAAATTGATATCTATATGTAGAAATACTACTAATCATGTCGCGCACATTTTTATTTTGTACTTGTAATTCCAAATTCAGATCACTTAATTTAATGGCAAAATCTGCCAAAAAAGCCAGATCACAGAACCACTCCGTATCTTGCAGCTGCTGATAATCATCTCTCCTCTGATCAACAAATTTTTTAATTTCATTTAGCAAATTTCGAAATCTCTGTAGAAACTTACTCCGACTCTGCTACCTCACACCTGTGTATAATATCAGATCTTGTTCATTTTAATCGAGTTGCATTTTGAAAAGTCTCCTTTGAAGAGCTTGTCCTCTGATGGAATTCACGATTTTGAAAGCTATGTCCATAACACTTTTAGAATTTAATCTTTTGCTGGCTAACATTTGTTGGTGGATGATACAGTAGTAACTCAAAAAATCTGAGAATTCATCATGTGGTGAATCCATTAAGATGCCCAGTCATTGCTTTAGCTCCATTTGTTGTTACTGGTACGAGCTTAAATAGCGGTAATTTAATTTTTGCAATAAAATGTTTCAATAAGTTAAAGATATCAAGACCTCTAGTTCTTTCTTTTACTGAAACCATACCCAGCAGTTCTTCTCTAGTGGCAGAATCATCGAAAACCATATGAATTAAAACGAGCAATTGAGCTGTATTACTGACGTCTGTAGATTCATCCAGTTGTAAATAAAAGGACACACAATTAGCAATATGAGCACGCAATTATTCTCTCACAATTTTACTCATTTTTTGCGATGCGTCACATCACAGTATTGAGATAATTGCAGATCTTGAAGGGCACTTTTAATTTCATTTTTTTCTTAAAATTTTCCAAAAGACAATCTGTTATTTCTAAAATTGCATCTTTGATGAATTGATCATCAAAAAATGATTTGCATTATTTTGCAAGAAGATGACTCACTTTAAACGATGCTACAGTTACCGCTTTGGATTGTAAATTAGGTGTCATGAAGAAATTTTGTTGCGAGAAAAATAATCTGGATTTAAGTGCTATTAATTTATTTTTTCTAAGGTCACTTCTGCGGAAAATCTGATCGGTATGTACCATGGAGTGCCTTTCTAAATTTCCTTTTTTGGGTATAGCCACGGAAGCATTGCAAATCAAACAGTAACATTTTTCTTTCACCATTACAAACAAGTAATCTAGTTCCCACTCTTGATGAAAATGATACGTTTTACTCTTTTTCGTAGTATTCATTTTAAATCAAAAGGTATTGAATTAACATAAATACTGTCCAGTTATTAAATCAGCAAAAGCAATGCTTACCAATTAAAACACTAAGTTGCGCGAACCAGAAAAATATTCTGTTTGAACAGCTAACGTAGGATAATTAATGAAGAGGATTCCCGAATGAGGAAGCTGTTTCCAAAATAACCGGACAAACACACCACCGTTTATTGCTCTGTTTGGTTATATCCTTATAAGAATCAGTTTTGAATGCCTTTGTGATATTTCTCTAAAGCTATTTCTGGAGGTTGCGACCATAAAACTATAAAAACAATTTGCACTTTTCGGTTTATTGGGCTTTTCTGTTAGTGCATTCTAATTATAAAAGGGTAGTAAACTCAATCTTATTGCATTTGTAATAATACCGAGAGGTGAAATTCTGTGGGGTTTTACGTTATTATGGTGAAATATGTAGTCATACAATCATACAAAAAAAAAAAAATAAAAAAAATCAAATCTGCTCTTCATTCCCATTTTTGAAGCTTCGTGAAAAAAAAAAAAGTGCAGGTAATGAAACCCGCTGTGCGATAAAATTTTGGTAGTATAGCTGACCATGCAAATCGAGGGATGACTGTATATTTAAAATTCGTCATGATCGACTGAAATTGAAGCTGCAATCGACTCGGTGGCCACCCTTGCTCTACAAAATCTAATTCTCAATAGCCTGTAGCCAATATCATATTAAAGCAAAACTTTGCATCCATACAATATGGTGTAAGAAATTAATGTTACAAAATAATAGTAACCAAAATTATAATTACTTAGTTATATTTATGATAATTCAGATCTATATTTTAGATAATATAACAGTTACCTTTAGTCATAATTTATAATAAAATATAGCAAAACAAAAGTGAAATAGATAAAAAAAAAAAAAATTAACTCACATAAAATGGTAAACCAGCTTGACCCATAATGTATTGATGATGGCCCAGCATAGGAACACCTGGAGGTATATTGGGCACCGCTTTTCCAGCTAGGAGATAAATAAATAAACCTTAAATTTGGCTAAAACAAAATGTCCTAATGAAATATAAAACTGACTATTCTGTTTAACAATGTGTGAAAAACAATGGAATCATTTACACCAAAATCTGTACCAACTATCAATATTAAATGCAAGTTTCTTACTAATTCTGCTTCTAGATTTAAATTTTTGTATTCAGATAGCTAATCTATTAGCACGATTCAAAATTTTTGCCTTCAAACAAAATATTATAATAATAACTATATCCACTCTTTCTGACAATTTTTGCTAAAGACTTACTACATGAGAGCTAGGCAAAGCAAGTAAAAAGAAGAAGGAAAAAAAAAAAAAAAAAAAAAAATATATATATATATATATATATATATATACACAAATTATGTTTGAACCGCATATTTGTAATGAGGATTTAATCACTAAACGGCTTTAAGTGGAATCATTAACTTATTATTAAATGAAAAGTTTTGTCGGTATTTATTACTATAGACACACCACAAATGAAGAGAAATAGAACCTATATTCCATATGAGAAAATCCGAAAAGCAGGTTTTAAGCAGTTAATCATAGCATTATAAGATTTGAGAAAATGAAACAAATTTCCTAAATATAAAATTTCCAGTTCAATTCTGTTCAGGATTTTTCTAAAATATTTCATTCACTGTTTATTAGTTTGTATTCTAGATCAGTGCAACAAAGTTTATAATGGTTCAATTAAACTGTGAGACTAAATTACTTAGCTTAATTATAACATCTATTAGAATTACTAGATTACTATCAGGCTTTTTCTTTGCTATGAAAATGGGACAACTGGGATTGAGTTGCATTACTTGGATTGCAAAATGCTTTGTCCTCATGTTACTGTTTACATTTTAATGAAGGGAGAGGGTAAATAGATTTATTGTTAAGTGAATGTTTAATGACTGATTTGCATGTGAGAAACTGCTTGATTGGTGATTAGTAGGTATGCATAACGTTTTGTTTTATAAATACAATGTTACATTTATTACATTAGTAAATTATCAGCTCTAATAGAAGTTAGCTGTTTATAATTTCCTATAAACTACTCTTGAGTGTGGTGCCTTAGACTGCTCGGCCATCCTGACAACAGGAATCCCTACCGGGACCCGAACCCGGGACCTTATGCAGCAATCCTGCATACAAAAGAACTCAGTAGCTGAGGGTGAAATACCTAGCCACATGCATAATCCTGTAAATATTTGTTTTAATTAAAAAAAAAAAATTTGAGTTTTACAGTTAGGTTCTTAAATGAGTAATGACCTAAGAAAGGAGAATTATATACCATTGAAACAGAAATCAACAGTTTGGTAGTGATTATTTAAGAGAGAGAGAGAGAAAATTAGGAGGGATCTAAAGTACTGATAAAACATAACAAGGATATATACATCTGGCTTTTATAATTAACATTTGAGTTACATAACACAACACAGAAATGAATTGTCTGGTGCAGTGATAATTGAATTATTAATTCAGTATGTAACGAACAGTCATGAGTTTTATCCAAAAGAACAGAGGTGTGTGTGTGTGTGTGTGTGTGTGTGTTTTTAATGCCCATAGATTAAAACAGCAACCACTAGCTTAAAAGAAAAACAAATTTGGTATATCTCAGAATTGAAAAAGGAAAACGAAGTCAAAAACAACCTTTCGATGGAGTAGAAGGAAACTATGGATGTGCATCAACCAACTGAATAAAGTTGGTCACTGCTTGGGAACTGTTTTAAAATGAAAATGAATGGGCCCCTGGCAATGCCATATACTATCAACCCTTCCCCCAAATCAGTATGACATGTCAGTATATTATGATTATAATACAATTAGTACAATTATTAGATTGTGGAATGTTATTTTCATAATGCGATGTCATATATGATAAAATTCACTGATGAAATTTTAAAAAATATCCTTTATTTACTTTTACTATATGTAAGGCTTGTCATTTTATAAAGAACTAGTAGACAGATCTGTGACATTGATATCAAATATCACTGGAAAGTAAGAGTTGTATAAATTGAAGCATTTTTTAAGTATATTTTTATTTTGATGTTCTTGGTATAACTGAAAGACACAAACAGTGTAAACTGCAAGCAGAATTTAAATGTCAGGCTTTCTCAGGAATGAATTTCTACGTAAAGGATTTCACGTAATTGACTACATAATGGACTATAAACTGTGATTACTTGGATTGATAATAATACTTGATCTTCCTTTTCAGAAAAACATTGATAGAGCTTTCTGTCAATCACATATTTCGAACATATTACATTAGATTATTTTCTATTTATTGTTTCTAAACAAATTCTTGAAATGGTAAAGCATAATAGTCACATGATAATTCTTGAAAATTAGCCTGGAATGGCCAATTTTGAATACAATTTAGGAAGCTAGATGGTAATTCAGAAATTGTTCATATTTGTTTATATATATATGTATGTATGTGTGCATATATATATATATATATACACATACACGCACACACATATATACATACATTTTTCTTACTTTCATATTACCATGTAATTCAGAAATAAAGAAAAGTTTTTTACACATTCCTGCTAATTATATGTAAAACTAGGTTTCATTTTGCTAACTCAATTTTTGCCTGTATATAAGTTAAAAATGATTTTTTTTCTCTCCTTTTAGCTTGGTATTTTGTTTTTGAAAGTTTCATATGAAAGATCACAACAAATAACCTACATGTGCAGGCTTTTCTAAAACCTTATGTTCACAGTTTAGTAAGTAAGGTGTAAAAAAAGACACCAGTTCAAGAATAAAAGGAATTTAGTGGTAGAAGGTACTTCACAAATTTTGTTAAAACATGCTTTTATGTTCAAATTCTCATTAAAAGAATAATAATTTTAAATTTAAAAGCATGTAAAATTTCAGCATTTTCAAGCTTGCTGTATTCATGAAATTGTGACAAATAAATTACTACATGGAAATGTTTTAGATAATACATACAATTAAAAAAAAAAAAAAAGCACACCAATACCTTGAAACACTATGTTCACCAGTACATAATTGCCATTTGATATATAATCATCAATATGATAAAGGAGAATCATCAATGACAAGAAGACTTGGGGGGGGGGAAATCAGTAACTGTATATATATAAAATGGTATATATTATTACATTTCATTGAGGAGAAGGTAGTTATAAAAATTAAAAAGGGACAAGCTGGAATAACCAGATAGGCTGGCTTCCAGGGCCACTTTCTGATATGTTTCAAAACTTAGACCCTAAATTTAGTCTTTGTATGAAAATTATAATAATTGGCTTTTGCTGCAGACAGCAGTGCAAAATTCATTCTCAAACAGCATGAATAAGTTAAATTTTTTCTACTTGTATAATTTTTATAAATATTAATTCCTTGTGTTGTTTCTATATAGAATAACTTATATTAATTTTGAATTATATCAGGATATAATTCACTGTCTATTTGCACATTCACATTCCTTGTCAAAAAAAACTCACAAAAAGAATTTGTTTCTATTTCAAGACTAACAATGAAGTTATTCATCCATTTAGCAATACTAATCCTTGGAAAAAAATGAGTGGTGTGCAGTTCAAATTTATCCTCTTAGTGTGTTCAATCATGTAATTTTTGCTTTTACATTACTTTTACAAATATAAATCACACACTGTTTTGTTTCCATATAAAATTAATTTTAATTCTGAATAATATTAGGAAAGTATTGTTTTGATGTGCAATTTGCATGTCCCTCAAAGGATTTTTTATAACTGACTAAGTAGCAAGCAATAAGCTACATTAACCAAACTGGAAACTGGTAACAAAAAGATTAAAATATAAGCTGCTTTGAACTGGAGAGAAGAATGCAATTCTCATTTATAAGAAATTAATACCAGTTTGAAATTTGAGAACGTGATTAGTTTTTGTCTTGCTCTGATGGTAACCAAAAAAACAGAGGCTCCTTGCTTAGTATATATATAAAAGAAACTATCAATATGGAAAAATGTCAGAAGCATAAGTGCCATTAGACATTGCTCTTGCTTTATAAACAATCTCATTTTCAGTAAATCTGCAAGGAAACTGAAATATTTCTGGCCAGTACAATGCCATAAAGCATTACAATACATACTGACAAAAGAATCATACTGAATTAAAATGAAGTGCTTAGAAATCTACACACCTTAAAACTCATGGGAGGAAAGGGGAAAAAAAAAAAAAAAAAAGATAACTTTATAATGCAATTCCATACTGCCTGGAAATTTAAAAAAAAAACAAACAAAAACAACCAGATAACCTTATAATAATATTCCTTTATTGACTGGATAGTTAATTATAAGATGTAATAAAAAACTAAAAAAGCAACAAAGTGGGAGAAAAAATAAATTTACATTTCTGTTTTTGGGCCTTTGCCAGCTTTCTTATATCTATGCTGAAACTTCCGCCATTTGCCTTGATACTGTGCCATGAAGAATGGCTATAAATCCAGCATCCACCCCCACCCCTCCCACAGCAGTAAGAAAAATGTTGCAGTTTCTGAAAAAAATTTTTTGGATTTTTAAAATTCTACTTTCAGAAACAATGCTTGACTCTTTCTTAATGAACTGCAACTTATTAAATATACCTTTTTAATAAAAATATTTTTATTTAAAATGTATTGTTTTATACTTATCCTTACAGCAAAACTTTTATTAATTCTGTTTTGGGGGAAAAACTATAAACAAAATATAAACATGGAACTATTAGTTGCATCTATTTTCAAGTTCATGCAAACTTGCTAAATGCATAAATTTCAAACTAATTCATGCACATGTATTACTAGGCTTTGTCATTCCATTTAAGCCAGCCAAAAACTCACATGTAAATCTAGGAAGATATACAGAAGAAGGGCCAGTAATTCAAAACTGGTGATTAATAAGCAACATATTTTCTTGGTAGGCCTGCAAAACCTTACCCCACCACTGCCAGGTTAAAATTAAAACTGGTTACTCCAAAAAGAAAAGTCCTTCTTTGTTCATAATGAGATGAGTTCTTGAAGGCAAAGATTTATCTGACTACACTAGAATTGGTTTTTTCAACTAAGCTTGAAGCCTTTCAGACTGAACTGATCAACATCTTATTATCTGCAAAACCTACCAGAATTACTCACACTGATGCTGTGATTCAGCCACTGCACAATTGGGTTGTATATTCTGGGGTATTCTACCTGGTCTAAATTACGGGAATGTCTTTTTAAAAATTAGTGAAAGCTGCATTTATGATGAGAGCCTAAAGTTTTCCTTTGGAAAGTCAGCAGTTGATCTATATAGTAAAATATCAAGGCAACTCACCGAAGAGGTAAGCTTGGAAAGGGAAGTTGCATTTAACCATAACAGTGTTAGTTTTACAGAGGCTTACAGCATTTTTAGAAGTTAATAAGACATTGTTTCAACAATTCATTATCCATTTATAAATTCTGTGAAAACTGGAGAGATAAAACCTGTTAACAAATTAAAACATTTAATTAGTGCAATATGTGTTGAGTAGAATAGAAGAAAACAAGCAAGGAACAACTTGTTGAAAGTAATAAAAGGCAGCTATCAGGCTGAACATTGTAGATCAGGAAACAGAAAAGTATTACCTGAATTGCATACATATTGGAAAATGAGAAGACATTAAATATAACCAGCAGGGTGGTTGGGGAGAGTACAAATGGTATCAACTTTGTGCAATCAATTCAGATACTTGTGGAATCAAAAGCCAGATAGCAACATATTGACTAACAAGTACTTTCTCAGCATGCAATATCCTGATTCAAGGTGGATCACATCAAAATAAAGTCAGAATTAAGTATTTAAAAAAACAATTACATATATATATATATATATATAAATAAAAAAAAGCCGTATAGTCAGATATAAATGACTTCTATAAAACATAGATGTTATTTGTTGTTGTTTTGATTTTTAGGAGCATTAGCAACTAAGGCCATATTGATCTGGGGATATGCGGTGGTCATTCCCTGACCTTTTCCACATCCTTCGTATTTGGCGGTCACGGGCTTGAACCCCGGTCTAATCAAGAAGCGCGTGCTATGCACTGCTGCTGCTCCTGCCCACGGAGGTGCCAAAACATAGATAATGAAACTTTTTAGCAAAAGGAACAGCTATCAAAGATTGAAAACCACTAGAAGTCTCATGATCTTTAATATTACTATTTTACATTACTGTTTTATTTTATTGTAGTATAGAGTTTAAATTCATATCTTATAATAATCAAAATATATAGAGGTTAAAAATGATAATCTCCTTTATGCAATAATAATGAAAGAATTTTCATTATTATCAAAAGGTTTTATAAATCTATAAAACTTTTATAGATTTAAATACTGTATTATAATTCAAACATTATTAATTAGCAGGAACTTCATTTTTACTGTAAACTGATACAAAAATGAAATTGATGAAAAAATTCTCAAGCTAACAAAGATTATTCAAATGAAGAAATCTGGACTCTTCTGTCATGGGTATCATATCGTGCCCAGTGTGTATAATCTGTCATTTCCACAAACCGTATTGCTCACTAAAGTGTTCAAACAGAACTCACAGCAAACACCAACCTTCCTTTTGCCATTTTCAGTTTTGCATATCACTGACTTCATCTTCTACACTTAAACCTTTCTCTACTTTTCCCTTTACTGGTTGGACAGGGTAGAAATTAACTAAGAGTTATAAAAGTCCTTATGCAACTCATTTTGAATTGAACAAGGAACAGAAAATACAATTGTTTCAGAATTAAGGCATGCTGTAAATGATTTATGGCAGAGTGAATTTTGTTAGAAGACCACATAACTGTCTGTTCCAGTTTATAAGCAACATTTGGCTTCCTCAGGAAAGAAAACAGTCTCCTAGTTTTGCAATTCTTACATAAAGCATTAGGCTGATATAATGTCTTCATTAAATGCCCTAAACAAAGGCCAAACAACAAGTAAACTTTCATCCATTTGTATTTTAACCAAATTAAAAACCATTCGCAACATCACCATTTTTGTTTTTGTTACATTTTTTTATGAGAGATTCACTGGGATCTTGCATAAGCCAACTGTACTGAAAAGTAGAAACTACAATATTTTAATACATGTCTTCCAGACAGAATACACTGGAGCACTATTTAATAATGTTTCTTCCAAACTCATAATACAGGCTGACAACATTTTTGGGGTTTGTCAAATTAAAACCTGTCCATTAGTAATTTGTGTATGCTGATTTCAAAAATTCCATCCATTTTTCTGAATCCCACATGAATTTTTTATTATTACAAAGTTGATGGACAGTGATTGCTAGATTTTCTATTATGAATGCAAAGGATTTTCAAGTGTGTTGTAGGTGCAGAGTACAAAGAGGTGTAGTTTTAGTTTGTGCAGTATGGCAAAAATAGAATGCATAAATAGAACTTTTGCTACATTTGAAATCGTTTTCTTGTAAAAGTTTTATCTATGTTAGTTTTCTTAAAACATAGTTAAAACCATGGGCACCAGACAAATTTGATATGCTCCTGTGTAGAATGGTTGAGGAAATAGTAAAACACATTACGCATAGAGTATATGACCAAGCATTTGGACATTCCCTCCAAGAATACTGTGCTAGAAATTCCAAGTGCATGCATATCAGCTCAGATATACCAATATGAATTGCACAGGCCTGCCTGTGCATCAGCAGTACATTAGAAGCCAGTATGGATAACAGATAGGAACTTGAAAACTTTAAAAATGAGATGGTGTGGTGGTCGCATGCCATGTAAGTAACCTTTCTGTAACTTATATGAAATCCTTAAATCCTTGTAGTTATTGAAATATGGAAGACTGGAGGTGATATCTTTATGAAAAAAGGTCTTTATGGTTAGTGGAACACATTCCATGGACACAAACCATTTCAGCTGGTTTGTGTCCCAAATATGCAGAAAACATATAAGCAGGTACAAGAGGCCAGAGAAACACCTGCCAATATGTCAACCATCTATATTTGTATACACTTTGGTTCAATGGTAGGGCAGTCATACATAAGCCCAATATCACCATCGTTAGTGTGAAATAGCACTTGGAGTAGTATTGTTCCCAATGGTCATGGACTCTACAGCAATAGAAAGTGTTATGAACCTTGCTACAGTGTTTCATTCCAATAGACATGTTTGGGTGTAGAATTGCTCAGACAGCACGTCCTGTTATGTTTCATGTCTAACATTAAGTTTAATGGAGGAAGAGGTCTCAAGGTATGGGGCTGTTTCAGCTGGTTTGAACTTGGTATGTTGGTGGTAACTTGGTGTTGCCTGGAATCAAAAGACCACCATGACTTTACTGATTGGACATGGTCCAATCAGTAAAGGGAAAAGTGGAGAAGGTTTTAACTGTGGATGTTTCAGACAATTAGGTGCAAATGTGGAAGTACTACAAAAATGGACCATGCCCATATCAATAGAGTGTTCCATATCATACAGGACAAGCCTGTGGACAATGAAGTTGAAAAATCTAGACTACTCAAAGCCAGGATCTCTGCCACATTCAATCCTAGTGGAATATGCCATAGCCAAAATGACCTTCCATCAACTGCTTTGCAGGAAAAAATGAAGGTGAATTCCAGCCAATGCCTAACAGAAGTTGGCAGACAGTACATATAGGAGGGTTGAAGCTGTGACATAGGCAAAAGGTGGCCCTGCTATGTATTAGGTTTTTTTTTTTTATTACAATTTCTTTAATTTAATAAATACTATTCTACAAATACTTGTGTGTGTCTGAATACTTCTGTCCATTAGTTTATTTCCCAAGATAAAAACAGACTCCAAGTTTTCCATACTTGTATTTAACAGTTTAGGAAGTGGACTAAGAGTAAAAAAGACTGCCACCTGCAATTTCCATAATCAGAGGTAAACTGAAAAGCCACAGTAATTTCTGCTTATCTAAAATTCAAGGCTATAACTACAAAAATAAGAAGGCCATTTCATATCCATCCTGTCTTATACTCACTGTGTTCATGGACCTGACTGCCTATACTTTCTCCACTACAGTCAATGTAATTTCATCATCCGATTCGGAATACAACATATATAGCAATAATGGGAACCAGTAAGTCAATTTAATAGAACCAGTTCATTGCACAGTTCCTTCAGCAATATCATTTTCTTGCTACTCAATGTGAGGATTTTGTGCAAAACATTTTTTTAAGAAAGTTTGCTGGTCTACTGCTCAGTATTTCCAGATTACCTTAGGATATCCAGTACATAAACCAAGTAAATGGGCACTGTTCATCAATTTTTCCCATGACTAGCCCGAAAGGCATTCACTTCATAAGGTAGATATTTATGTCTGTTCCAGCTGCATTTCCGACTATATAAAGGAGTTGAATGAAACCTCTAAGTCTATAATAAAGTTAAATACGAAGGGCATAATTGACTATTCTGTGGAGTCTTGAAGGTTTCTATGTATGGTGTTGTATCGGTAATCAGGATGCACTAATATGCCATTTTTCATATGTGAATGGGATGCCAGAGAATGAAATCGGCGGAAGTATTAACCACAAAGTATCTTGTACCAGGTTTTAAAAGTATTGGGATTTTATTTCAAATTTGTTTATATTAGAATTAATAAAGCTGTCTGAAAGCTTTAGAAAAAAATGTTAATGGCTTCAATACTTTCAGAAGTGAGCTTTTGAAAGAACCAGTTTCTTCGTGTAATTTTGAATATTTGAACATTTAAACTACTTCTACAATTACTTGGAAACACATAAGTGATCACAATACTTATTGGAAGATTAAAACAGTCCATATCTAGTTACATTATTTGAATAACCTTTAAAACATGTATATATGTATTTAAAAAGGACTTAGATGTTTACAACTTCTAATGGGAAGAAAGCAAGATACCAATTATAAAAGTAACTGAAAGTATTCTCAATAAATCTTACAAATCTGAAATGTGTCTGAAGGTTTATTTCTTGCACCTTCATCAAGTAGTGCTGTGCATGTGTGAGTGAGATGGAAAGATATCAGGGAATGTAGAACGTAAACACATTGTTCTTGGTCTTTGAAAAGGGAAACATATCTGTTAATATATATGGGAGAAAAAAAAAAATTACAAAAAAAGTTCATTTCAGAACAAACAACTACTTTATTCTAAGAAATCTGAGAATCAGTATAAACTTTCAATTTTGTGTTGGCATCCCACTTTCTTTGCTTTGAGTTTTGTTCATTTTATGATGAAATAAAATATTTGGATAAATCAAATAAAATTTACAAAGTAAAACCTTTTCCTTTTGTTTTAATATCCTTATGGGACGCAAAAAAAAAATGGTTCATTTTTGAAATCAGTGTAGCAAACTTAGGGAAGGTAACATATTGCAATATAAACTTGATGCCACATGATATCAATTTGAATGCTTGTATAATTAATGTTTTATATGGTGCAATGGCAGAATTATGCATGTCATTATAAAATGCAATAAACCATATTTTAACATTTTCTATTTCTGCCCACATCAAACCCATTTTGTTCAATTCTGTAATATTAATCATTGAAAATGTTTTCAAGCATGTGCAAATTCAATGCAAGAATGAACTAACAGTGCATCTTAAGTGACTGATTATGGCATGATAATCTACACCAAAATCAGACAGCCATCCTGTTGAAGTTTTCACATACAGCAATATCTAGATAACTAAAAAGCATCCAGCCCAAGGCAGTCTTTTGGCCAAGTGGCCAATGCAAGGTGAAAAGAACCATTGCAATCTAACAGGTGGGCCACAATTCATCAAATGATAATGCAAAGGGGGTACATGGGAATATGTGGATCTGTTATGAATGGGATATTGCAGTAGAAGGCATCACCATGTTTATGTTCTGTCAGCCAAAAACAAGTAGCTTGGTAGTTTCTGATGGGAAAACTAAAGAATGGTAAAAACAACATTAATCAATGTTGTTTTTACATTGAGTGTCAACACTTCAGGCTGATGGTGGAGATGTGATAGTGTGGGAAGAGTTTTTGTTGCACCAAGCTGATAATGGTGGATCAATGTCTAAATGCCATGGCCTACTTGAACATTTTTAACAATTTGGTATATCTGCCTTGGTGCTCACAATTTATCTTCCTGGTAATGGTTACTTTCACCATAGTTTGTTGGCCTGTTCATCACGCTGTTCAGTCCCAGACACTGTGAGACAAGGTGGAAAAAGGCTATTTGCTATAGGGATCCACTGCAATTCAATTAGAAGCAACTAATTGCAGGATGCAATCTAGTTGCATGGGCCAGCATCCCTGTGGAATGCTTATTTTCAGTATTTTGTGAAGTCCATGTTCTGATGACTTGAAGCTGATTTGAGGGCTAAAGGAAGTATTCCTATTTATTTAGGCCAGCGTGACTAGCAAACTAGCTTCTAAGTGTATTTAGCAAGAAAAATATCAAAATGATTAAGTAATGATTAATTAGTTACAAAAACAAAATATGAATTTAGAAGATCAATTTTTATCAAAAGAAATTGATAATAAACAAATAACCTCTCTCAAGACAAAATCTTCTTTGTCCTCCACCTATTGTAATGTGATGAAACTTTAACATTAGAAGTACAGTAGCAGTCAGTTTGCCCACTGAATGTTTCATTTACCATACCTTTAATATATATTACAATTTTTTTACAGATTCATGACTTTTTGTAAAATACTTAAAAATAAAGAACATTCAGGATGTTCTAAAATATGGATGCAGTCGATTTAAATATAATACATTTGTCTGATGTGTCCCTTTCAAAAATCTCTTCTTAGAGCTTACTGCTTTGTGTGGATGTGCAATTTCCACGAGTCTGGAATTATTGAGAGCAAACAGTTTGGACAGCTAGATAAATTTCTCGCTGCATAAGCACAATTTATGCTGTAGTAAAATTGTGTTAATTTCCCTTTGTTTTATTTTGCTGTATTATCCGTACTTTTAAAACAAACAAAGTCAAATGGGCTTATACAATAAGATTACCTACCGAAAATTATGTGACTGTATGAGGACAATTCAGATGTTCTGAGTAGTGTTAAAATGGCTTCCAATAAAAATAATTCTGGAATCCTGCTCTAATTAGTACTGACAATATGCAAGAAAGTAAGGCTTATTAGCACCCGGGAGAGGAAAAATTAATTTGCTCATTCCTTTCAATAATTTGCCTAAAAGTTCCTTAAAATTTTCGAACTCCCACCTCCACTACCAGGTAGTAGTTTATTCCAAAAATTTGTTACTCGTTAGCTGAATGCCAATTTCTCATATCTATTATTGTAATAATTTTATTGTCACTGTTAAGCAGCAACTGTCTCAAAAGTAACTGGTCAATTGTCATTATTCACAACACTGCAATTTTCTTGCCAATTCTCACATATGCTACAATAAAAATTGTCACAAAGTAGTAATATTTAATGATTTCAGTAACAAAACAATCTATAAAGTGGTACATAAACTAAAACAATATATAGTTTCAATTTTGAAACCATATATAAATATATATCCTTTTAATTTTTTCCTTAAAATTGACAAATCATTTCAATTGATTAAAAATAATTAAATAATAATAGGTACAGAGAAAAGTAATTTATAAAACTACTGCAATCAATGTACTGATGTGCAAGATTATTTTGTTTATTTGAATAACTTATCATAATTTTCTAAAAATTAACTCTGCCTGTAAAATAGTTTTAGGAATACACCCACCCATTCACCCTCAAAAACAGATTTCTTCATGACATCTTTTAACTGAAGTATGTGGGCTCCCATAAGCACTAGGCATAAATAGGCAGGAATATTTATATATATAATTAATTTTATGAATAATCTATTCTTTTTATGTTTAAACTGTAAATTTCATTCCAATTAATTACAGGACCTGAAAAGTGATCTATTGCAGTGAAAACTGAGAAAGAGATAAATTGGTGGTGAGAGAAGAGTAATGAAATAGCCACATAAAAAGCATCTCAGCCCATAAGCCATTCATGATGAAATGGACACCTTGGGGAACTTTCTATCTTTAATATGCCACTGAGAAATGGGCAAATGAGATCAAGAATGGTAGAGGATCAGTTCTAGATAAGCCTCAATGAGATAAACCTTCCAGTATCACACTCCAAAAACCATAAACAACCAATGTCTGTGAACTCACTCATGACACACGTGACTGTCAATGGAAAATATAGCAGACTGTTGACATTATGGTCTTACAAAATCAACAGTTGATCAAATTGTGAGAGTATGTAGGGATGAGAAAAGTTTCTGCATACTGTGTTCAACCTTGAGTCATGAACAAAAGCTGGTCAAATGTAATGTACCAAAGGAAAATTTGCACCTATTCTTGGATTTAATGGAATCCACTTCCAATGCACCAATAAACAGCAGTCTAACAAGTGGGAATACCCAACCCTCTTCTCTCCAAAGAAGGCCAAGTCTGATGTTTGGCTGCAAGGGTCAAAAATTGGTCTTTTGGGATACCATGGGGGAGGTTGTTGTTATTATTATTTGGTTTTTAGGAGCATTAGCAACTAAGGCCATATTGCTCTGGGATATGCGGTGGTCATTCCCTGACCTTTCCGCATCCTCCGTATTTGGTGGTGACGGGCTCGAACCTCGGTCTAATCAAGAAGCGTGTGCTACGCACTGCTGCTCCTTCCCACCTGGCTACGGAGGGGCCCCATGGGGGAGGTATTGCTGGTTGAATCCCCCAAAAGAGCTGAATTATTTATTACCAGTGTATTATTCAAGTCTGATGATTTACAAGATGAAATCATGGAAAATCAATCATCATGGGAAATTGACAAAAGGGATGCTCTTTAACCAGGACAACACACCAAAGTGATGTCACATTACTTCATCTTCTCTTTAGCCACCTGATCTGGGTTGCATTGACATTCATCCGTTTCCAAACCTAAATGGACACTGGTAAGTATCCAAATGGACACTGGTAAGTATCCATTTCATCACGTTATGGGTGCTGGACCATAAGTATGGATTTACAAAGTTACATTGAGAAGTAACCCAGAATTGATTTCTCTCAAGTTGGACACTTCCTAGTTAGGCTTAGAACTTATGGGATACCCCATGTATATTAGACTAACAGCATTAAAACTATTTATATGAAAATTAAATATTCATTACTTTTATTTCCTCAGAGTGATTTATATACACACAATCTGTTATTGTGATTCTGTAAATATTTTCCTTTCCCATCTTCACTTGTAATTAAGCAGTTTCTAGCACGAAGATATAGTCCTTTTTTTTAAGCATTCTAATCTTGTTGAGAAACATTCTTGTTCATTGGTATTCCAGTTTCCTCTTACAGACAGACTCAGTTTACCACTGAAACCTTCCTAAATTTACTGTCTTATTGAAAAAGCAATCCACACATTGAACTCCATAGTGTTATTTATTATGAGCTCAATTAAAACTGCAAATTATCCCACCAGTTAAAATACTAACTACCAAATGGGTATGATTTGGGAAATGCAAGTTTAACCCCGTATTTCACAAGAATTTGTGTGTTTGCACTCAGATACTTTCTCTAAAAAACATGTGTATCCTAAACATAACACTCTTTTGAAATTCGACTTCCCCTGTCTAATGAGTCATAAAATGAATAATACCCTAATATTTAAAATAATTTAATATAATATAACAAATTATATCAATGCTACATGTGTATGTTTGTAGTTACCTCCTAAACTCCATCTCCCTAATAGTCAGTTTTAGCTTTAACCATTCCACAGAATGCAAATAAAAGGACACTTTACATCTTAAACTACCCAAATAGCCATGATGTTATGGTTTAAGTATTAAAAGACTAATGAATTTTCACCAGTAAAAACAAAATTCAAGTACCTTAAAGCAAACATACATGTACAAGGTGTGATCAAAGTTAGCAGCAAATGCCTAATGAAGTTATATATACCTGAAAACAAAATTTATATCAATATTTTATCCGATTTTTGGGATTAAAATGTAAGAAATAGATATACTGAGGTTATTTGTGGGACCTAGATTTACTGCAAGGATGGAGCAGCTTCCTGATCTCTGCATATTCAGTATTAAACTTTCCACTACTGTGGTAAATAAATAAAAAGACAATTCACATACAGATTTATGTGGTCGAGCAGATTTTGCAATGCTGCATTCATAAATCAGCATTCCAATACAAATGAACTGTAACCATTTTCCTGTGTGAATAATAAATTACAGACTTCTTTGATCCTGTATGACTTTTCTTTAGCATAATATAAATCATTTTATATTTTAATAAACAAAATTTACAAAATTAGACTATGCAAGTTAGCATTAGCAAAACATAAAGCAAAGAAGAAAAACCCACACAGTTCCACCACAGCCTTAAAATAAATATACAAATGTTGTTTGCATATCCTCCATTCATTTCTTTTCATCTACTTTATCATAAATATTCAAACTCTCTATAAATTAGATGCACAATAATCTTGGGGAAAAAAATAAATAAATTATTTGGGGGTTTAAATTCTATTGAAGAAAATTTTTTTCACACATCTAATTTGCAGCTATTCTCTTAATTTTTAAAAAATGTTTCCTCGTATATGCAGCTTGAGAAAGAGTAAGGATAACTTCAGTGTCTGGTTTAATTACTCCAGTCAAGTCGTCGCCGATTTCCAGTTTTCAGACATTGCAATTTACAAAAATGGAGCTTCATCCTACAAGAATAATCACTTGTAACCTACAATCAATTTTATTCTTCTCTGTATCTGAAAGAGTTGGTCCATAACATCCCTAAAATGTGATTTCAAACCTATATATGATGCTTAAGAAACCTTGTGCACTGTCTTTACTTATTGTTGTCAGATTGTAAAAATAAAACTACCCATAATTCATTTTCATCAACTATGTTAAATTTGCTACTTGTTTAATGAATAACAAAAATATCAGTAGACCCTGTGGTCCATATTGCTGTTTCTTAAATTCTAACTTATAACTACTTTGTCTTCTGCCATTAAACCATCCTCTTATCTGCAGTAGATTTTCTTTCTAAAAGTAATTTGATTTAGTTAATTATAGCTCAAATTCTACCCTGCATACACTTAACATATGGCTGGTTGGGGGCAGCCAACTCAAATACTACACTGAAAATAATCCAATATAAAATATGTTCTCCTTTGTTTAAACTGTTCTGGTGAACAGTGAAACAACTAATCAAACTGAAATTTAAAATCTGTCTTGTAATATGCATGTTACTAATTAAAAGTAAAAATTTCCCTACTATAGACTAATCACAAACCAGATATAAAAAAAGGAAAACATTTTACAAATGGAAATATTGCAATTGTTATCACTTCTTTCAGCCAACAAAGCAGCATTACGACCACTTAACTACTAATAAGAAATCTTATATGTAATGCACATTTGAAAATTACAGTAACTCTACTCAGTTTAATTCCATCAGGGATAAAATCTTGATTATTCTTTGAGAATTTGAACATAAAAAACAATAAGGTTTTTGTGAAGAAATTTATTCTACCACTCTGCACTTATTGTGTATGTGGCTTGTGACTTATGGTTATGCCTTGCCTTAATGCATTTTTCTACTAATCTGAGAACATGTGGCAGTCCAATCGCTGACATGTGTAGTTATTCACGTACCCGTGGCTTGCAATGGTTTGTGTTTCTTGGGTATGAAAGGATCTGAAACAAAGAAGAAATCAATTCAGAGAATGAAAGGTAATGAAAGTAAGCATATGTAATGTCGTTTAAAATAGCAAAAAAGTAAAAAATAAAATATAGATTATATGTACTTTTAAGGAATGATTCTGAAATCATGAATTTATGTGTGGTGATAATAAACCATTAGGTTTATTTTTTTAATTAAAATCTGATTTTAATTAAAAAATCAATTGTTTTAATTAAAATCTTAAAATTTAATTAAAATCTAAGATGTGAAATGGAGGTTGTGAACATTTCTGTTATGGCTCTGACCAGCTGAAATAAAAACCTGTGGTTGATTAAATTAAGTAATTAGAATGTGGCTCTTCTTGAGTAACTTGGGAAATGCACAACTGAAAAAATGGCATAACAAAGCTAAATAAGCCCTTTACCTTTAATAATAAATGTTGAAAGGGGGTGAAGAAAGAATAACACATGAAAATGTCTTTGCAATGTATCTTTAAATAGTTTTAATATAATCCTTTTATTTACAGCTGAAGCAAGCTTATTATGAAGTGTGATCAAAGAAGTTTGGGGACTGAACTAATATTTAGGAAATAAAGCTCGCTGGCTCTTCTGCTGGATCTCTAAAGTAGTCTCCTTGACACTACATACACTGATTTTAACATTTCTGCAACTTCAAAAAGCCTTATACATACGCTTCTTTTGGAATTGTTAATAGTACCTGTGTAACATTCTGAATAACTTCTTCAGTTGTTGCAAATCTGGAACTTTACTGAGGGGGCACTTTAAATTGCAAGGGATACAAGCAGCACTTTGCTAAAATTTCTTGAATGGAATGAACTGGATATGCAGAGGTATATGATACAAGTGCCAATTTCCTGAAGCCCACTTTTCTCTGGACAGTGTATGCACTATTCCTAGTTCACATTTGACTACGAGAGACAGGTACATAATAAGCAAAACACTGTGAATCAAAATATACAAGTTTGAACTTCACATTTGATCAACATTGCCTTGCTTCGTTGGGCCTTGGAGAAGATTGAGAGGGCCATGTCTTTGCTTCCAGGTCATTGCCATACACTTACGGTTTATCACCAGTAATGATGGAAGAAAAAGTGTGGGCCAGAAAGTTGACAAAGATCCTGACATTTGAGAACCCTTCACTCTCTAATCACCAGTGAGGATGTGAGGTGTAAACTTGGCTGAAATAAGTCATTCCCACATACTGTGTTAAAATAGATTGGCGGGTTTCACAAATTATACCAGTTTCACTAGGAATTTCATGGATGGTTCAATGTCCATTACACCCAATATGAGCACAAACACAAGTGAGTGATTTTTTAGATTCATTAGTTTTTTGAAGTTGAAAAACAGCCAGAGAGTGATAGAGAGAGTTGACAGACAAGGGGTTCCCTTTTCAAACTTTGAAAATTCTTTGAATGATACACAGCATCTCCAAAATATGTTTTTAATGTTTTGTGGGCTTTTGTTGCATTTTTTACTAATTTGAAACAATTTGAAGCAAATCTACTGCTGAATAAAATCACCCATTTTAAAATGCAATGAAACACAAAACACTTCAATTCCATGCAGGCTAATTCAGACCAAATGGAGATAAACTCTTGATTCACGCATTACTATATCTAAATAAGCCACCAAACATGTTGCGATGAGTTGAAACACTTTTCTTCAAAATTTCAAGACACAAATTCAGTACCTGAACTTTTTGATCACACCTCATACTGGATAATAATAATAATAATACAAAATAAGTTTAATGTATATATCAAGAATAGTGAAAACATATTTAAATAATTTTTTCTTAAATGTATAGAGAAAAAAAAAGGGAAAAAAAAACACACAATTCAAAAAATAATATATTATAAACCACATCTATCCAAAACATTTATGCAATTAATCCAACCAGAAAGTTGAAAACATTGTACAGATATCTAACAATTGTTTCTGCATTTCACTAAATCATTGAAATGATCCACCCCTAAAAATCAGTGTTGAATACTATAATTATTTATTCTATCACAGTGGTCAAGGGTAGTTTTCAACTGGGGGATCCATAGACTAGCCAGAGAACATAAAGTCAGGGGAAGGAAGCTACGAGTGACATGTTGTTCATAGCACTTCCTCTTTTCTTAAATGTATAGATATAAGAAGACTCCAATATATCCATCTTTCGGCTGCATTCATACTGTGAATACCTGCATCAGGTATTCACAGTATAAATACCTGCATCAAAAAGAGGATAAATTAGGAGACTAGTAACATCCAAAATCCCACTACGAACAACTTCAATATTCAATTAAAGCAAATTCCTGCTTAAAGCTCTTAATGCATCTGTTACTTCTTTGTTAAAACATCTATATTTGAAACCTACTTAAGCAAAAAGTATAAACTTCTCAAAAATGGATACCTATAATTATCATAGTGTGCATACACACACTAAACTACTACTTCTATAGCACTCTTTTCTTCTGGTCCCACAGTCAATCCTATAAAGTGCCACATATTTTTTAATAATTGTAGTGATCCTGATTAAAATGCTATCCTGCTTACATCATTTACTTTAAGGTCCCAATAAGGAAACCCTGAGTCTATCCCTCCTTCCTACTGATAAGAGACTAAATTCCAAGGATTGCTTATGGGGCAGTTTGTAACATTCATAGAAATTGTTCTGGATGCATGTAACTTTATTTTATCTCATATTTAACTTTGAACGTAGAAAGACTGATCTTTACAACTCAGCGCATAGTCATTGATTGTTTTATTTAGATGCTCTTTTCAACACTTTTTTTTAAATTCAAAACCATCTGTTTTGGAAAACAGGCCTTGAGTTCTGGTTGCATATCACAAATTTTCCAACAACGACCGAAAAACTGAATTGACATAAATTTAAAATAAATTATATCTACATAAAATACTATGGTGTGATGTGGTTCATCTGTTTTACTTACTGATGCAGTAATCATCTTTCTTTTTTATCAAAAAATTTCATTAATGGCGGCACTATTATTACATAATTTAATGTTAATACTGCATGTTCATAATACTAGAGATATGTCCTAATAAAAATGTTTAGAATTTTCCATTCTCTTTAACTGCACACACAAAAAAAAAGGTAAGCTCCAATTGAAACAAAGAATGCAGCATGCAGAAATTACAGCTAACACGATAATGCAAGTGAGATATGGAGTAAAAGGAGTCTGAACATAGTTTCTACTGAGTTTTATTTTACCATACTGTAGTTTTCTTTATCTTTTAAAAGGAAGCAGACATTTTTAATAACTGATTCAAAGACTCTCAAAGGATCTTCATTAGCAAAATTTTTGGAAGTTGGAAAGTCAACCATAACAGACAAAAACAAGAAGGAAAAAATGTTGAAGTTCTCATCGAAACTTGATTCAGATGGTTTAAAAAAAAAAAAACAAAAAACACTATGCCTCAAAGATGCAGTTTGTGATTTACAGAGATGAAGCTTTGGAGAATACATATCTGGATCTTTGTTGTGTGAAAAGGTGCTGTATTTTAAGAAAAAAAATAAGATTTTAAAACCAATACAAAACTCAGACTTATGTAAGGGTTGCATTCCGCGGAATGCTGGGTAAGTCGGAGAATTTCCCCCATGCTTGTGCAGCACTCGCAACTGTGCTTGCTGAATTGGTTGAATCAAAAAAGAAATGTTCGACGAACATGTAAATAGAATTATTTATTGTATTTATTCAATTTTTTATCTCATGTGCAGGAAAAATTACAAAAGCATGCAATTTAAAAAAAAAATTTCAAAATTATAAAATTACAAAAAAAAGAGAGGAGACAGGCATGACATCAGTAAGTTTTACCTCTTGAGCATCATTGCCAAAATTGACGTCTTCAGCTGATAAGTATGCTGCTGCTGCGAAGGTTGAGGGCTGTGGAGATTTCGAAGGGGTCGGCTGCTCAACCTTACGAAAGAACATTAAGGGATGACTGAACGGTGGTTTTTTTCTTTTCATCGTAGATTTCTTTTTGGCAAGCACATCATTCACCTCTCTAACTTTTAAGAATCATTCACTGTCAGGAGCCATCTTCTCAAACCTCTCCATTGCCAATGCAATTTCACGAAATGCCATTTCCATCTCTCTGATGATGAAGCGTCTCGGCTAATCATTTGGTTCATCTTGAGCTTTAACATTTTCTTCTTTCACTATTGCTGCCTGCAAGTCAATATGCTATTTGTTAGATAATTCCTTCTCTTCTTCCTCTATTAACTCCTCCACGTTTTTGGCATCAACCTCCAACTGAAGTAGCTCTGCAACCTTTACAATCTTATCTGTAACCTCTTCATACGATTTGTCTTTTTCAAATCCTTCGAAGCTTTTTACGTGCCGTGGGCATATTTTCTTCCATGCAGCATTTAAACAACTTTTTAATAATTTCCACCCAGGTCTTATTAATGTTTAAGATAGCATGGTAAATATTGTAAGATTTCCAAAAGTCCCTTAACGTAAAATTTTCCTCATCGTCTGCTGCAGCCAATGCCTGAGCAAATGTGCGTAAATAGTATGCTTTTAACTTGGAAATAATACCCTGATCTATAGGTTGGATGAATGAAGCAGCTGTGTTTGGCGGTAGAAATATGACTCTCATGTTCGAATTGAAATCATCTAGATGCATAGGATGTCCAGGAGCATTATCTAATAGAAGCAAAATCTTGAAAGGAAAGTTGCTGTCCTTACAATATTTTACAACCTTAGGAATGAAGTAGCATTTAAACCAATCCTCAAAGAGAGATATTGCTATCCATGCTCTCTGGTTCGATTGGAAATACACGGGTAGGGTGGCTTTATTGATGCCCTTAAATGCACTGGGATTTCCAGAATGGTACACAAGCAGTGGTTTTAATCTGTAATCTTCCACTGCATTAGTCCCAAGAAAGAGAGTGGCCCTATCTTCTGACGCCTTGAAACTTGGCATTGTATTTTCCTTTTTGGCAATGTATGTCCGATCTGGCATTTTTTTCCAATACAGAACAGTCTCATCAATGTTAAAAATTTTCTGCATTGAATAGCCACCTTCATGAACATTTTTTTCCAACACATCACAAAATTTCTCTGCAGCTGCAGAATCTGCACTGGCGACTTCATTTCATATTTTAACGATGTGGAAACCAGCGCAATGCTTGAACCTAGTAAACCACCTGTTCCTTGCCACGAACTTGGCTTGGGGTTCATCGTAAAAAAAATAAAAAAAAGAGTAAATTGCAGCCATTATCAACCCACTGCAGGATGGAAGCCTCCTCAACAATTCATGCTGAGGGAAATGGGCCATAATCTGCCACGCTGGTCCAGTGCGGGTTGGCAGATCGATCATATTCAGCAGTCAGGGGCTTGAACCCCAGTCTACTCAAAGAGCGTGTGCTACTGCACTCCTGCTCCTGACCACTCGGCTACATCGTACTTATCCTTAATATCTTCATAACTACTTGTGGCTTTTGCTTGAATGGCCATTGGACTCAGGGGCACTCGCATCTGAATGTGATTTTCCACCCATATTATTAACAGTTGTTCCATCTTCAATATAGCACCTGAATGCTGTTTTGCAATCACTGTTGATCTTAAATGCATTGATCCTTTAACAAGTTATTTTATATGCGCACTGTCCTTTAAAATAGTATTCACTATTGAAGCGGCGAGACCTAATTCCCTTGCAATGGATGACAAACTTTGTCCTGCTTCGTACTTCTTAATCATTTTCATCTTCATTTCTAAATCAATTTTGTTTCATTTCCTGGAACTGCCAGCACTTGCACCTTCCATTGGTCCCCTTTCCCTTCATCATTGTAATACGTAAATAGGAATGAAGAGAAGATTCTGATAATTCGTTTTTTATATGATTGAAGATTTCAGCAAAGGGGAACACATTTCACGTAACATAAAAACCCACAGAATTCCAGTTATTGGGATTATCGCAAATGCAATAAGATCAAGTTTACTACCCGTTTATAATTAGGTACACTAACAGAAAAGCCGAATAAATCGGAAAGTGCAAATTGTTTTTATTGTTTCTTGGTCGTAACCTCCAGAAACATGCTTTAGAAAAACATCACAAAGGCATTCAAAATTGAATTTTATGATGGGAACATAGATAACGATGAATGCGTAGTGCAATTTCTGTTATAAATATGACCTTTTAGAGAGATAAATAGCTTAGTAATAATAGCAAAATTTTCAACTTCCAAGGACTTGGAACGAATTACAAAAAAAAAAAAAAAAGAAGTGTATTGTGTTCATATCACGATAATCTCAAGATACCTCCATTTATTCCTATGGGATGCAGAATACTTTTCCACAAATTCTTTAAGTTTGTAGTGGCCAACAAAAACTTGCATAAAGTCCAATTTCTGTAAGTCGAGAGTTATGTCAGTTGGGGAGTTCCTGTACTTTTATTTGGAAACTTACTAAACTTTTTTTGGTTAAAATTTATAAGCAGGTATCCCTTCCTATTGATTATTGCGAATCGCAGTGATTGACACGCCTAGTCCACTATGGTTAGTCTTAGTTAGGGTGAACCAGTACTTTTACAATAAATTTTTCTCAAAAAAAAAAAAAAAAAACCCTAATCTAGGGCAACAAGAAGCAGAATTCACTTGGCAGATACTTCTCTATCATATTAAGTACTGATTTGTTTTTATGCTACATGAGCATAATTCTTATCCACTATGCTTTGATTAGTATAAATAGTATAATACAATTCAGCACCAATTTAATGTTCCGTGTTCAACATACAAGGGCAGTCAATAAAGAACAATCATACTGCTTGTTATTTCTAGATGAGCTGTTCAATTTAAGACCAAACAAAGCAGCATCATATCAACTGCGCAGATGATTCGAGGCGTGGTGTGCCCTTGGCAGTTGGTCAAGTTTATGCTTGTTCAGTTTCGCTTATTTAACAATGGACATGATATGTATGCTGTTCTTAAATTTTGTTTCAGTATCAAGAAAACATCAGCTGAAGCATATAAGGCTTAAACGAGGCTTATAGCAAAAATCGATGATCTGATAAAGCAGAGCTCAGGGATAGTTTAGAACATTTAAAAATGGACATGATTCAATAACAAAAATCAGCAGACCTGGAGCTCCAACCACTGCTCTCACCACAGAAACCATAAACACTGCTTCTGCAATCATGAAAGAAGATGCCATACAACAATAAGGCAGTTGTCAGAGATGTTGAGATTATCAGTAGGAAGCACACATGGTATTCTCCATGCCATTTGCATATAACTTGTTTGTGCATGCTGGGTTCCAAAACTACTCACACCTAAGCAACAGCAAGTTCTCATGGAGGTTTGTCAGGAGCTGCAATGGATGGTTCCTAAAGATGGTGAGGTTCTGGAAGATGATAATCGCAGATGAGACATGGCTTCATCATTTCGAACCAGACAGTAAGAACAAAGCTGTTTCGGGTCTACGTCATCCAACACCAAAAAAGTTGTGGCTTCCGGAACAAAGATTATGGTCGTCTCTCTCTCTCTCTTTCTCTTATTTTTTCCATTCAGGAATGGTTAACTAGCATATTGTGCTATCATACAACTGTTACATTACAAGACCTTACTACAGAACTGTACTGCACACTTTGTGGGATCACATTTTCACAAATGACCACTACACGTAGGTGTGTGGATGCTGGATCACAACAAAAAATTATATTGCTCATACTGCCATTGAGTACTTAGCCAGCATTAATATCAAATGTGTTCATCATCTGCTCTATAGCTCTGACATTGCACCATGAGATTTTTTTTAATTTCCAAAATTAAAGGAGCTGCAAGGAAAACATTTCCAGTCATCAGAAGAAATTGTAAAGCCATTGAAGGCGATTCTAAAATGAATGCCAAAAAAATGGCCAGTTTTGAAGAATGGCAGAAACGTTGGAGTAAGTGCATTTCATCAAATGGTGACTACTTCAAAAAGGCCCATCAAAATATGGATGATTAATGGAGTTGGGGTGGGGGATTATAATAATTTTTTTTTTTTTTTTTTTTTTTAATCAAACAGTCCTAATATATATGCCTGCTCTGTAGGGTTAACCTGACAATGGGACACCAACTAACGCTGTACAGGTTATAAAAATTCTACACAAACTACTACCCATCTGTCCAATGACAGATGGGGCCTATCATCAATGACAAATCAAATTATCATGTGTCGAGGCAAATGATGAATAGTCAACAAGATAGAAAGAAACCAGAAAAATGCTAATCTGAACAGAACACTCTAGTTACATATCAAATCTGATAAGTAAAATCCACTGAAATACATAATGAATTTGTATATGTTGTGTCAAAAGCAATTAAATTTTCTTTAAAAAAAAGTTACTTTTAGAGCCATTTTAAAAGGTTTCCCAGATTTAAAAAAATTTAAAAATGACAAATGCATGACTACCATTGCTACTAAACAGTGAAGACTGAAATGTAATACAGAATTTTTCAAACAAAAAAAATAAAATAAAATAAAATAAAAATGGGTGCCTCAGAAGATACGTTAAAAACAAATAATAAACAGACACATTAGTTGCTGTATGGGCATCAAGAAACTGTTATCAGTTTATTTCCTGAGACAGGAGTCAGAAGAGTAAAAATGCAAAACAAATGAAGAAATTGGGTAGATACTTCCAGGAAATAAATTTTTTTTTGCAATTTTTAATACAGGCAGACCCTACTTATATACTCTGACTTACAGCAATCCACACCTATATCACTAGTGAATGGCCACCTATGTTATCCATCATAGGCAGTATCAGATGCATTTACGACAGCACGAGTTGCACATTTTCAAAATGAGTTTAAAATATCTTGAAAGTAATTATCAAATACTGATGACCTAGAAGCATACCATAGTTTAAAAATAGAAATGATGCCACAAAAGGGCATTTGGATGAATAAAACCAGTGACACTAGTTTTGAAATACTGTACAGCAAGTAGATTATAGTTACTACTACAAAGAATGGGAAATTGTCATGTTGACAATCAGTAAATTTGATTCTCTGGGGCCTTGGGTTGCAAATACACAATTTACTGATATGTACATGGTACTGTATGTTATTCATTCCATCTAATTCTAAACAAGATACAGTGCAAAAGGTTTGTATAATTTTGGTTTCATAATTCGTCCTTATAAACTTCATAAAAGGAAAGATCAGTGTTCAAGTGATGCTGTTGTAAAGAAATATAGCAAAAATGTCATTATGTTAGAAGCAAAAATAACTCATAGGAAGAGTGGACTGTCAAAGTCTAAAATTGGGAGTTGGTCACTACTTTGCATAACAGTGCAAACAATTCTTAAAGAAAATACCAGAATCAGTAAATTGAAAGTGGAATGATTGTAATCAACTATTTAAAATATGCAGGACTTAACAGCTGAGATAGAAAGACTTGATTTTTTGAATTCAAGATCAAAACTGGATGCTGTGCACCTTTAAACCTTGTCATCATTCAGGCTAAGGCTTTGAGACAGCAAAAGCTAAGCACAGGAACGAATTCAATAAAAGTTTCATTCACTTCAAGGCTGGGTGTAGCTTATATAATATCACAGTGCAATGTTAAGTTACTGGTGATGGAGAGGAAGTTGAAGATTCTCCCAAAAGACTTGTAGAAATCAATAAAGAGGGAGGCTACTGTTCCAGGTGTCTTCAATATTGAGGAGACTGGGCATTTTTGGAATGATGTGCCTTCAAGAACCTAAAAACAATAGTAATAAATAAACGAGCAGTTTTAAATTGGGAAGGGCCAGACTAACTCTTTTGCTTGGTTCAAATGCTATCAATTGCAAGCTAAAATGCTTTAACTCCTGAGTTCTGACTCAAGGGTTACGTTAACAGGAGACTTCCTGTCATCTGGAAATCCAATCTAAAGAACGTGAATTTTTCCTAATGTCACAATTCTTCATAATGTTTTTTCCATTGTTCTTCCTTTATTATATTTATTCTTGAAGTGTCTTTCTCTGTGCTATTCAAGTGTTTCATCATTTTATATGCCAAATTTTCTCTTCCATGAACACCATGTTGTATCGTGCTTATAAATCTATCCCATGACTCTGCTTTAGCCTTCCTTATTATATGTTTAAAGTTTTATTGCGTTCTTGTTCTTCTTCATTGTCACTTGTCCTGTTTTGTATATATTTAAGATATTTATCTTATACTGCTTTAGCTATTTCTTCATTCCATATCTTTACCCCCTCTGCTTATAGTTTTTCCTGAATTGTCCTAGTGTCTCTCTTTTGCTATCTTTTGAATTATATTTCATATATTATTCCATTCGTCTTCTATTTGTTCTCTCTCCGATGTTTTACTTATTTCGTGTTTAATCCTTTTTTCATATAAATTTTGTATACTTTCATCTTGAAGTAGATATACTTTATAACCCAACTCCTCCTTGCCCTGTTTAATAGCTTTTCTCTTCTTCCATTTAGCCCATAACTCTATTTATGAAGCCACTAAAAAATGATCTGAATTAATATCATATCCTCTGAACACCCTAGTATCTCGACATTGTTTTGCTAATTTCTGATTTACTATTACATAGTCTATTATTGATTGTGTACCTCTTGCCGACCATGTATATTTGTGTATATCACGTTTTCTAAAAAATTTGATTGTTATCTTTAAATTATTAAATGTTGCAAAATCTCTTAATTTTATCCATTTCCATTTACTTTACTTTCTCCATAACATCCCATAATATTTTTTATTGGCTTATTCCCTACCCAAATATTATAATCTCCCAAAATAACTACATGGTTCTTATCTAGTCCTTTTTGTAACTCTAAATAAAATTTATGTTTCTTCCTCTTTTCCATCTTCTGGAGCATAAATTCCAATTATACATAAATTGTACAAATTATACATTTATTCCTAAGGGCAAAATAAGTTTCTACGATTTTTTTAAATTTGCACTGTCTCATCAATACATGGGTGTCTATATTTCTAGGAAAAAATGAAAGCCAGTATTTTGATAGTTTCGCAAGACCCCCGCGCAAGTGGATATTGCTGTCTTTCTAACTGGCTGGCAAAAACTTAAGTCAAGTTGAATTTCCAGGGAGTGCTTGTACTAGTACTAGCCAATGATGCAAGTTTATACTGCATAAGCAAAAAAAGGAAAGGGAAAAAAAAAGTCACATTACCTAACCATTCAAATAATTCCTTCAAATAACTTCTCTAAACCTTCCTTAAATTTATTCAAGCTACCCACTTCCACAGTACTAGATGGAACTTTGGTCCAACAGTCAATTGGTCCCAGGCTAAAAGCAAATTTTGACACTTTCATCCTGCAACCACCTTTTCTCAATTTAAATTTATGCCCCCTTATATGCAATGTCTGAGCAAGAGTAAGGATATCATCAGCATTTAGTTTACGCAATCCATTCAAAACCTAAACATCTCAAACAGGTCTCCTCACAGATATAGAGCTACATGCTGCAATTTCCACAACTGAAGTCTTTCTTGGTAAGAACATCTTTTTGTACCTGACTAATGTAAGTTGCATATAGGATTACAACTTATATTAATCACATAAATTAAATAGCACAAATTATCAAGATACACTGAACACTACAAAAAGTATAAGTTAATCTGCAATAAAGATATTGGTGGGTTAAAAAATGCTAAGGCAAACTTTGATGAATGGCAATGGCAAAGAATTTCTGGATACACAAAGTAGAAGGAACACTTACAGTAGAAGGAAAAAAGAGAATAGCCACAGTTATCCATTACAGAATAGCTTTAGTAATAACATGAATGGGTACCTCATGAGCTACATAAAATTTTTGCATTAACCCATTTATGTGTGGTATGATATAAGCACTGGAAAAGGCAATATGGGAGTAGTGGGTTATGGGACTAATAAATCTGATGGGTATAATGAGCAATTGTACAGAGAAATAATGGGCCAGTAAAGCAGAATATCATATAATGGAGGATTTCAACTTTCCAGATATTGACTGGAACTTGTGGATTTGTCACTCGCACGCTAGCAAGACTTTTCCGGATTTATTGGATGACTGATTTCTACAGCAACACGTTCAAGAAGCAACCAGAGGGAGTAACATTCTTGATCTGATTATCAGCAGTGATTCTTCATGTGTTAAGAATTTTAAGATAAAGGAACACTAGGTGGCAGTGATCAGTGTACTGATGTGGGATTTACTTAAGGATGCAACTACCATCAGTAATAAGGTTTTTGTTTTCGTAAAGGTGACCACAGTGGTCACATAGTGTTTTTAAATTCTACACAATGGGATCAACTGATGTTACCAACTGTGAATTCTAAATTGGGAGGCCTTCAGGGACTTAATCTTAGAGGGACTAGGCTTTTCATACCAACTAAGAAATACTGTTCAAGGTTTAGGCCAAAATGGATGTCAGATGAATTAATGAGGCTCATGGTAGAGAAGAAAAATGCATGGGGTGCACATAAATTATCAGGTAACACAGAAGTATATGGCAGATATAAGCTAGTCTGTAATCAAGTCACAAAGGAGATTAGGCAGGCGAATACAGATTACGAGAAATCTTTGTAAGAGGATGCAAGAAAAACAGCAAAGAGTTCTTTACTTATGTAAACTCAAGAAGGAAATCAGATGAATCAGGATGAATCAAATTGGTCCACTTAACATAGATCGTTTGATTATTGATATTCATGTTCAGGTAGCTGATAAACTGAATGAGTATTTTGCATCCACAGCCACTCTCCAATATATGTAATAGTCAACTTAGAGAAAATTAACTTTGCGAAAGTTTTTGCTGGCCGGGGCAAACTTAAAAAAAAATCACAGAAATGTATTTTGCACCCCTAAGGAATAAATGGAGGTATCGTTAAAATATTGTAATGTGAACCCAATAACACAACTTTTGGTAATTAGTTCCAGCAACTCAGAAGTTGAAATTTTCACCATTTTTTTTTTTTTTTTTTTTACGTAAACCCCAAACACGAGGAGGTATTAGAACCCATAGTACTTAGTACCGTGCTTGGGTTGGAGGTTGAGAAGACGAAAGAAGATATTTGTTGACATTGGACTTGAACTTCTGTAGACTGTAATTTTCAGGAAATACGTATGCAGGAAGGTTGTTCCAGAAAACGACAGTTGAATGAATAAATTAGGAAGATGAAAAGTGCCCATGGAAGTATCTGTAGAAGAGGCATGCAGAAGAAACAGTACGTCTATAAGACAGCAAGTGGAGAGACTCTGTTAGAGATGAATTATTAATTAACCTAACTGCCCTCTTCTGAATGGAATCAAGAAGCCTTAGAGAGATTTTGGGGGCACCACCCCAGATGTGGGAACAATATTCCATGGCAGGGCGGATTTGCAATTTATACAGAGTGAACAGCTGTTTGGAAGAAAAGTGAGCGAAAGAGAAAACCAAGTTTTTTAGATGAAGCAATATTTGTAATCTGCTTGTGCCAAGAGAGATTAGAAGTCAGGGTAATCCCCAAAAGAGATACAGGTGGTGCCTAGCAATTCGACAGTCTCACAATTCGACGTACTGCTATTCGACAGTCGGATTTCGCGGGCCAGCGAAAACACACCATGATATTGCACGATAGAATTCTTTGCTGGACTACGTAACTGCGTTTAACATTACTAAATAGCACTAAATAGTGACGGCTGCCTCGTACATTTTAACCAATGGTATTAAAGAGCGAGAGTAACATTTAACCAATGATAGATAAAGCGGGAATAGATCCCTCAATCGTTCGGCTACGTTAGCCGCCCTCAAAGATAGCTACAAGTATGCCGTCAGTTCTTCCTCAGTTATGAGACAACATTATCTCGTTAATAATCGTAGTCTGAGTTCACGTTTGCTCTAGTTGTTTGTGTTAATTTATAATTCTGCATTTCTCATAAAGTAAAAAAATTTGTGCTTTGGCAGTTATTTATTTTTTGAGTGAAATTTGATAATGGGTCCAAAGAGAAGTGAACAGCGGAATAATTCAGGAAAGAAACACACTTGGTTGAGCATAGAAAAGAAGAAAGAAATTATAGAAAAAGTGCAGAAAGGTAGAAAAATTACAGATGTAGCTCAAGAGTATGGCATCCCTAGGTCAACTGTGGCAACTTTTTGGCAACAAAGAGACAAGATTATAAGTGCTAAGGTGTTCGCTGGAGCAATGAAAATTTCTGACAGAAACAGATCTTTAATCAATGAAGATATGGAAAAGCTGTTTCTTACCTGGATTAGAGAAAGACAGATGAAAGGAGATCCAGTAACTCAGGCAATGATCTGTGAGAAGGCTGGGTTAATTTTTGAAGAATTGCAGAAGAAAATTCCAGGACGTATCTCAGATCAAACTGATGAATTCAAGGCAAGTCGTGGGTGGTTTCACAGATTCAAAGGTAGAACAGGTATCCATAGTGTTCTCAGACATGGGGAAGCAGCTAGTGCAGATAAAAAGGCTGCAGAAGAGTTTGTGAAAAAATTTGGAGATTTAATCATGAAGGAAGGCTCCTTGCCGCAGCAAATTTTTAACGGGGATGAAACTGGGTTATTTTGGAAGCGCTTACCAAATCGAACATACATCACGCAAGAAGAAGTGACACTCCCGGGACATAAGCCTATGAAAGATAGGCTTACCTTGTTATTGGCAGAAAATGCAAGTGGAGACTTTAAAGTAAAGCCACTTCTCGTTTACCACTCTAAAAATCCTCGCTGCTTTGGGAAGAAAATCATCAAGTCCAAACTGCCAGTGATGTGGAGATCTAATGCAAAAGCCTGGGTAGACCAGAAAGTCTTCAAAGATTGGATTTTTGAGGAGTTTGCCCGAGCGTAAAAAAATTCCTCATTGACAACAATTTACCTTTGAAAGCACTGATGATTCTTGACAATGCTAGTGCCCACACCCAAGACTTGGCAAACATTCTTGAAATTGACTTTGATTTCATCAAAGTCCAGTTTTTGCCTCCAAACACCACATCACTGATCCAACCCATGGATCAAGAAGTAATTGCCTGTTTTAAAAAAACTTTACACCAAAGCTTTGTTTTCACAGCTTTCTGACGTGACTCATTCTTCTGATAAGACACTGAAGGAGTTCAGGAAGACTGAGTTCAATATTCTTCACGTCATTTCCTTTATTAAAACTTCCTGGGAGGGAGTGACACAGAGGACCCTTCGTGCATCATGGAAGAAACTCGTTCCTTGCTTTTTCGGGAATGACAACAATGCAGTGCAAGCCGCTGAAGAATCAGAAGCAACTGCAGCCATGCAAGAAACCATTTTGACGGCGGAGAACCTCGACATAGAAGTGGATGAGGCTGATGTGGAAGAGCTTGTGGAGGATCACGATGACAAACCAACCGTGGAAGAACTCAAAACGCTCAGCGAACAGGAAGAAAAAGAGAGAAAAGGGAATTTCAGTAGAAGAAGAAGAAGAGAGGGAAAAATGGCCGATGCCAATAGCTGCCATTAAAGGAATTTTATTCCATTGGGAGAAGGTGCAGTCTGCTTGTTTAAAATGGCACCCCAACACTGCTGTTGTAACCAGAATGACAGACTTGTTTAACAACACTACTATGCATCACTTCAAGGCTATCTTGAAAAAGAGGGAGAGACAGTCCGCCCTTGATCAATTCCTCATCCCCATTCAAGCCAAGAGAAGAAGAGAAAGGGTAGAACAAGATAAATAAAACATCCTTTCAACATCTAAGGCTCAATGAAATGTATGTACTCATTATGTATTTTGTAATTTCGTTTGTTATATAGTAGAATACAGTAAAGTCAATAATACTGTGTAGTTCTCTCCGACAACGAATTAATCAATTTTCCATAAACTTATATGGAAATTATTGACCCGCAATTCAACTCTAATTCGGCGACGGATTATAGTCGAATTGCGAGGCACCACTGTATATCATTTTGTCTAGAAATTGGAGTGTTACTAAAGATAAGCATAGTAGCGGAAGAATCCTTTTTGCGAGATATAAGACAAGACTGAGTTTTAGAAGGGTTGAAATCAACTAAGTTGTCTTTACCCCACTGGAGAATTACCTAAGATCGCCATTTAAGGAACTGGTAGCAGATTTTCGAGAAGTTGAAGCTGATTGAGCAGGGCAAGGTTTCTCAAAATGGAAAGTGCAATGCAATGTGCTATCATCGGCAAAACTATGGATAGGATTTCCAGTCAATGGAAGAAGGTCATTGATATACAAAAGGAAAAGAGTGGGGGAAAGAACTGAACCTTGGGGGACACCGGCATTAGTGGAGAAGTTAGAAGCCAGAGAGCCATCTACCATCACCCTCAGTAAGCAATCAGAGAGAAAACTGGATAATCAATTACTAAAAACAGTTAGCAAACCATAAGATGGAAGCTTGTTTAGAAGACCTCTATGCCAAACACGATTGAAAGCCTTTGAGATGTCAAGAGCAACCAATTGTGTTTCACCGAACCTTTCCATTGAATTAGTCCATGAATGGGTAACATAAGCCAGAATATCACCAGTGGATCGACACTGATGGAATCCATACTGGCGATCATTGATCAGATGGAAGGTTTCTAGGTAGTTTAAGAGTTGGCGGTTAATTGATTTATCCATTACTTTAGAAAGAGTAGAAGTAATTGCAATGGGACGATAATTGGATGGGAGAGATTTGTCATCCTTTTTAGGAACTGGCTGGATATGAGCAAATTTCCAAGCAGAAGGAAAAACACCCTTGGAATATGAAAGCGAAAAAAGGTGGCAAAGAATAGGAGTAAGTTCAGGAGCACAGGTTTTGAGAACAAGTGGAGAAATACTATCAGGACCTGGAGCTTTCTTAGCATCAAGATTCTTCAAAATCCTTCTGACATCCTTTTGACGGAAGACCACAGGAGGCATTGAATGGAGCATGTTGAGAATGGTGGGAGGTGTTTTACCAAGATCATTAATACATGAGTTGGAAGAAAAATGGGATGCTAGCAGGTCAGCTAGTTTGGACATAGGTGGGAGCAGAGATGGGCAAAAGCTGTGGCCAACAGCTTTGGCAGGAGACCTGAATGGTCGGCTACCATTAGGGCAAGAAGCAAGTTTTCTACTCTTAGCCTGTTCAAACTCTAGTTTGGACTGATTAATAACTGCTTTACAATTGTTGCGAGCTTTGGTGTAGGCAGAAAATGAAATTGATGAATTAGAAACAAGCCAATTACGATATACAACATTCTTTTCTTGAACAGCCTTAGCACATTTATTGGAAAACCAAGGTTTAGATAAAGGACGAGATTTTAAAGTGGAGTGTGGGATAAAGGATTCCATTCCTGCAAGAATAATTTCACTGACACAGTCTGAGCAAACATTGACATAAGTTTTGAAACAGCAACCCGACCAAGGAAAAGAAGAAAAGAAATCTCGCAGGTCATCCCATTTTGCATTCTTGTAATGCCAAATAACACGAGGTTGGGAATAGCCATGAGATAAAGGCTCCATTGGAGAAGAGACAATCCCCAAGTTGTGATCTGAAGTGCCTAAAGGACCTCTCACCTCAACCGTGTACTTAGAAGGGTTGTTTGTGAGAAAAAGATCAAGCGTATTGGCTGTGATTAGGACTGTCCAGTATTTTTCTAGGTAAATGAACAATCCGTGCAAGTCATTAGAAATTGCAAAAGCCTCAGCATCTCGACCAGCTGGGTCGGTGCGACTAGAAAACAGAAGCTAGCTGGAGTTGTGAACATTAAAATCACCAAGGAAAATTACCTCACTGTTAGGAAAGTTGGACTGGAGAGAGTCAAGTTGCAATGAGAGGAAGTCAAAGAGCTCCAAGTGATTAGTGGAGTTGGGAGAACGGTAGAGAGAACAGATGAATTTGACACAATGAGTTAGAGAGATTTTAAGCCAGAAAAGATCAAAGAGAGGAGATTCCAAATTGCCAAGTCTCTGACAGGGAATATCAGAACGGACATATGCACAAGTACTACCTTTGAGGTGAAAGGAATCATACAGCAAATAATTTGGGCATCTGAGATGAGCAGTAGTTGAATCAACAGATAACTGAGATTCTGTCAGAAAAAGTACATGGGTTTGGCAGACTGCAAGTGGAAATGGACATCGTTGAGATTAGAATTGAGACCACATATATTTGTGAAATGAATTAGGAAGTGCTTGGGAGGTTTAGATCTTTTCGCAGATAAGCTTGCTCTATTAGTTTGACAATTCATGGTGTATTCAATAGTAAGAAAAAGAGGGTGGGACATGCTGTATGAAGTGATGAAATTTTTGGATATGGCGTACACGTGGTAAGAATGTACCCAGATCCTTGACATAACGTGGCCTGACAATGCTCCCCGCTATTTATCTTATAACTAAGCTATTTATCTCTCTAAAAGGTCACTTTTATAATTGAAATTCCATTACAATTTCATTGTCATCATATGTTCCGTTATAAGAATCAAATTTCTAATGTCTTTGTGATATTTTTCTAAAATACTTTTCTGGAGGTCACTACAATAAAAATAATTTGCACTTTCTGGTTTATTGGGATTTTCTGTTAGTGCAATCTATTATAAACGGGTAGCAAACTCGATCTTATTGCATTTGTGATAATGCAGATAAGAATCTTCTCTTCATTCCTATTTACTGATTACAATGGTGAAGAGAAAGGGACCAATGGAAAGTGCAAGTGCTGGCAGTGCTAGGAAACGAAACAAAATTGATTTAGAAATTAAGATGATTAATTAGGAAGTACGAAGGTAGGACAAAGTTTCTCGCTGCTTCAACAGTGAATACTATTTTAAGGGATGGTGCACGTATAAAAGAACATGTTAAAGGATTAATGCATTTAAGATCAACAATGATCACAAAACAGCATTCAGATGCTATATCAAAGAGGGAAAAGCTTTTAATAATATAGATGGAAAATCAGATTCAGAAGCAAGTGCCCCTGAGCCCAATGCCCATTCAAGCAAAAACAAGAAGTATTTATGAAGATATTAAGTATAAGTACAGTGAACCCCAAGCCAAGTTCGTGGCAAGCAACCAGTAGTTTAATAGGTTCACACATTGCGTTGGTTTCCAAAACATTAACGTATGTGGTGAAGTCACCAGTGACGATTCTGCAGCTGCAGAGAAATTTTGTGATGTGTTGGAAATAACCCCTTCTAAATCTCCCCAGCCCTCAACTTCCAGTGGTATGCTTATAGGGTGGAGAGTTAATTCTGGCAACGATGCTCGAAGGGTAAAACTTGCTGACGTCATGCTTGTCTCCTCTCTCTTTTTGTAATTTTATAATTTTGAAATTTTTGTAATTTTGTATACTTTTGTAGTTTTTCCTGTGCATGAGATAAAAAAATTGAATAAATAATTCTATTTACATGTTCGTCGAAACTTTTTTGCTTCAATCAAATTCAATAAAATTTGCGAGTTCTGCATAAGCATTTTGTGGAAATTTCAACTTATGTAAGTTGGGGAGTGACTGTACATTCGCACATAAAGAGTTATTCAAGGAGGGTAATGCCAGAAGTTTATCCAACTCTAGCAGGGAGCTAAGTGATTTTGTAATAACTGAGAGTGAAGTGGACGAGAAATTGAAGTTAAGATAAGGAAGGAGCCTGAGATGGGTGTGATCTACTAGTTATATTAAAGGAGGCAGCAAAGGAAGTAAGCAAATCCTTAAGTCATAATTATGAAGGCTTCCTTGGACTCAAGGGAGGTCCCCACAGACTGGAGATGTGCAAATGTGTCCACAATTCACAAAGGGGGATAAAAGGGTGACACAAGTAATTACAGACCCATTAGTCTAACTTCTGTTCCAAGGAAAATAATGAAGTCACTGGTTACAGATGCATTGCAGGATCATCTAGACAGGACTGCAGTAATAATTCAGACATAGCATGGATTTGTTAAGGGGGAAGTCTTGTCTGACAAATATGATTGGATAATATGATGTGCTCATAAAGGAACTGGATGCAAAGAATAATTCTGATATCATATACTTGGATTTTAGGAAAGCTTTCAATACTGTGGCACATGGAAGACTACTGTACAAATAGGAGCAGTATGGAATTAAGGAAAAGTTGCTACAATGGACAAACGGATGGTTGAGTGGGAGAAGACAGAGTGGTTATTAATGGACACTGCTCCTCACGGACTAATGTTATTAGTGGAGTCCCCCAGGGTTCGGTGTTAGGCCCACTGTTGTTTTCGGTATTTATCAATGATATTGATGAAGGGGTATCAGGGTTAATATCTAAGTTTGCAGACAATGTGAAGGTTGGCAGGGTTGTTAATGACAGTAATGATAATACGGCTACTGCAATAGGATCTGGAAACGTTGGGCAGATGGGCTGAGAAGTGGCAACTAAAGTATAATATTGGCAATTGTATAGTACTGCATATGGTAGCATTAACCCCAGATTAACGAATCAACTGGGTGGTACTACACTCAGGGTAGTGGAGAATGAAAAGAACCTGGGGGTTATTGTGCAGTCAGATATGATGTTTTCAGAGCAGTGCAAAAAAGGCTGCAAGAGTAGCTCAAATGGGATTCCTAAGGATTTCTGGTGTTGAAGGTTTAGCAGAAGTGGAGCTCTCTAAACCTACCACACTCAAAGGACACAAACTGTGCTGCAAGTCTGTATGGATGGTTAATCAGTACAATTGTTTTTCTCCTCCAGCTTTGCTCGATAAAAGTGGAACAGAGCACACTTCTGAAATTTTAGTTAGGATGGAAGAAAATGCAACTGAAGCACATACATACAATATGAAACACACTATATTAGTGGCACTGTTAAGGATTCAAGGGCTAATTCCTTTACTGTTTTCAATATTTATTAAAGATAGTTACGAAAGCATATTAAGCTTATTGCCTGTTTGTTTATGATACAAGAGTTGGCAGGGTAGTTAATGACAGAAATCAGGGTATGCTACTGCAATAATAGCTAGAAAAATCACAGACATAGACTGAGAAGTGGCATATGAAGGTTAATATTCATAAATACAACATATGGGTAGCACAGGAGTTCCATATGGGGCATGCCCCTCAGGGAGCCTGGTTTTTGGTGGTGCCATGCTGTTTGTTTGAAGCTTAAGGAAATATGAGCAAACTATTTTTAAAACCCTTCAATTGGGTGGTATACCTTAATTATCACAGTACCATTTAATGCAAACTCTCAGAGCTTTGGTGGCTTTAGGAATGACTTAGCGTGGCCATTTTGCTAAGAACTGTAAAAGAATTTTCAGCTCTTGGAACAGGTTTTTTTTTTTTTTTAATTTTGCCTTTTTTTGATTTAATATATTAAGCTGTGTTCGATAAACAACTTAATAGTACTAGTCATGTTTGTTAGCTTATGACTTAATACAGGTACTAGACCATTTATCCAGCAAGCTTGGGACCGGAGGTGACCAGGATTTCTGGACCAGGGCTTAATATATACTTAAAATAAACAATGAAAAGTAAAGAAAGAAATTGCATTTAACAGATACAAATTAATACGCCTCTAAAGCAGGGTCTGTTTAATCAATATTAATCCACCAATCTTCATCTGAAGACAATTCAACATCTGGGGTGACGGGTGCAGGAAGAGAAGCAGCACAGGTATTGGAGGTTGAAGCTCAGGCTGAACTTCATTTGAAAGTTTCTGGTTGATCTTTTGAAATATGTCCTGCAGATTCTGTTGTTTCATATACTTTGGTTTTTCTTTAATGAAAACCTCTTGTATTTTATACATCCACATTATATGCTGCTCGCTAATGAAGGTCTTTTGCTCCATTCCCCGAATCAGTTCCTCAGTCAGGCTAATGCACCTATCCATAGACACTTTCTCTTGTTTCAGTGCACTGTCATTACCATCATCACTCTCGTCTGATTTGTTCTTATCAGCGTTCATTACCATATCTACAATTTAACTCTCAGTGAGTTTGAGAACAACTGGAGCATCACCGTCAATGTTTATACACTGTTGTATAGCCCCTTCATCAAGTGACTTGGCTACTTCACATGACAAACCTTTTGTTTATTCCAATAAATTCTTCACTATTTCTTTCTCACCAGACATACAAAAACCACAAAAATCAGGTTCGTCATCATCATCATCATCACTATCAAGAAATAAGTTAGATGGCCATAGTTTATGCCAGCCATTTATCAAAGTATCCTTGGCTACATTGTCCCAGGACTTTGCTGAACTCCAAAGTGCATCTTTAACATTAAATGCTTTCTGAAATTCTTTTATCCCTGCACCTTTGTTGCAAGTGTCTAGCATTTTCTGCAGAAATACATTCCTGTACCTGCACTTGAATGGCTGAATCAGTGAAATACAATTGGGATGAAAGTAAACAGCACATACATTGTTCTTGACTAGAACTTCAGCAGGAGGGTGTGCAGAGCAATTATCAAACACTAAAATAATTTTGTAGTCATCAGGTAGTCCCACAGATTTGCAATGAGACCTGGCGTCAGGCACTAAGTTCTTTAGAAACCAATTGCTGAAAATCTGTGTTGTAATCCAAGCTTCCTTATTTGCCTTATAAATCACAGGAAACACCCTGACTCCCTTAAATGCCCTAGGATTCTGACTTTTACCAACAGTGAGTAATTTGCACTTGTGAGTGCCAGCTGCATTGGAACATGCAAAAATAGTAAGTTGTTCCTTGGAATCCTTATACTCTGCTGGTGCTGACTCATCTGGTGTTACATACGATTGCCTTGGTATGTAATGCCAGAAGAAAGTTTCATCTGCAATGTACACCTGTTCAGCTGACAGCCCCCTCATCAGAAATCAACTTGGCACAAATTCATCTAAATACACCTCTGCGGCATGGTGAAAAGGTTTTCGCTTGTCCATTAAATTAAGCACATTACTGTCATCGTAGAATTTAAATATCTGTTCCTTCTGTTTCTTGATATCATAGATAGTAGATGTACCAACACCATGCTCCTCACTCAAATGCTGCACCGAAGCACCTTTATTGAGTCTCATGAGTAACTCTACTTTCTTCGATATACTGAGCGCAAAATGTTTCCTTTTAGACATGGTATTAAATGAAAATTATAATAAATTGGGGCAAATAATCACATAAATGTAGAGGGGCAAGTGTACACAGCAGCTGTCATACTGAAACTGACGTCATTTAGCATGAATATTGTATCATGTAACTAGTAGTGTAATGTATGGTAACGGAATTGTAGGCTTTTAAATGTGGCAAATATGTAGTTCGCAGTTTCTAATCACATAGTTTGGCATGGTTTTTTTTTTTTTTTTTTTTTAAGCTAACAAATTCTATTTCCAGTAAGGCAATGAATAAATTAAAAATCTATGAATGTAATCGTAGGAGAAAGCCCCCCACCCCTCCAGAAGTCTATATTGAATTTGTATTTTATTGAATTTATAATAAGTTAAGAAAAACAAGGGAAAGATTAAAACATTAAGGAAAGGCTGAAAATCAATAGATTCCTATTAATTCAATGTATTAACGACTGTAGAGACATAACGCAAACAGTTTGAAATTAAAAAATAATATAATTACTGAAATTAAGCTAGAACTTACCTTTAGTTATGCATCCAGTGAATTCTATAGCAAAATCTTGAATGATATAATTGAAACAGAAAATGTAACATTAATTTGTTTTTATTCCTATTGTCACATGCATTTAAAATGCATGAAAAGTAAAAATGGCTGTCATAAGCCAGATCTACATGCCAAATGGTGTGACATAACATCTAAATTTATGTGGTAGTTTTAAAGAGCCTAATTACTGGTTATCATTTTGTTTTAGAAATAAAACTCTTAAAGAATGTAAATAGAATTTTAGTGGTTGAACTGATACAAAAAATTTTGGCAAAAAATACAAAGGTATTAAAAGTTAATTCCTTGTTGCAATTTTAAGTTCAATGTAAATTTTAAAATAAAAGGACCACACAAGTATTGGTAGTTCTCATTTCATGAAGTTAGTGTATCTTCTAAACCAATTAGAAAGATTTTGTGCAGAATGTTTAAAGATATGTTCCAAATGTCAAAGGAAGTTATAGCAAGTTATAATCACATATATGAAAATTTAAAGGAACATGTCACTTTATTTACACTTTTCCAGGTATGGTTTTTTTTTCTGCTGCTGTTTTAGAAGGCTAAAGGTAAGGCTAAAAAGGACTAAAGGCTTCTCAAAAGGAAGCCTAATTAAACAGATTTTTTAAAGATGTAAAGAAAAAAGCCTGAAAAATTTATTTTGTTCTGAAGCTATCTTCCATTAAACTGGTGGCTTGTCATAAAGGACATCATGTGTTAAAACATCTTTCTTTGATTACTGAGTTTTAAGCTTTGTTATATACTTCGGCTTTACATTCAAGTGAAGAGAGTGACCTTAGCACAAGGGATACAAAAAAAAAAAAAATCTTACATTAAAATAAGAAAGGAAGAGATACTGTTTAAGCCTTTCACTTATAAGTATACATACTTTTGCTTACAGCTTAATTTAAATGGAGCTTGTGATATTTCATGCCTGTTGTTTTGCTAATTTATACTTTCCTTTGCAGTATATAACTGATTTCAAAACTATCTTTTGTGAATAAATTTTACTTGTTTTTAGAAAACTTTTCTTTGATTTTGGGTAGATGAAAAATTACATGAAATCTAACAAGTCAACACTGGAACTGAACCTAGCAATTTAAGACAAATATTTAAATCAAAAGATAAATACAATTAAAATGTGGTTGAACACACCTCATTATAAATTTAAGTCAACTGCCAATTTCTAACAAGTTTTGGAAATGTTTTCAGGAACAGGGTAGGTACAAAAGGTGTTCAAAGCTTATGGATAAACTGTGCTTGGATGTTGCTGCTAAAGATGTAAATGAATGCTTGCCATACAAGCAGCATCACATGAAGAGAAAGTTGATAATGAAATCATTAAATGTCCTCTCAGAAAGACTTGAAATGGTGAAGAATCTCTGAAGCCTTCACTTACCTTGAGATGCCACCCACAGACTGTCTATATACCATGTTATGTGAAGGTATTATTTAATCAATAATTTAAATAATTTAAATAATTAAAATGCATTTTACTCATTTTTATAATCCAGTTACTGCAACAGTGAAATTGCAGCACCTGAAGGAAGATGAATACAGAGAGGATACTTAGAGTAATAATAACAAAGGAATTAAGAAACACATCACAGGTTCCAGATGTTAATGTGCATGTGAATACATTTAATGACACAAAATGATGCTTACAATGGATAGATCAATGATATAAATCCACCATGGTTGCAGATATATTAAGATAAGTGTTGGGGCCGGGAGGTCTCATAGCCCATGCAAATACCAATCCACATAGGCTCTTGCTCTGGAAATCAGGATCTTCCTAATCTGCCAGAACATTCAATCATGAAATATGTTTTGTCCTTGGCCTTTCTTTGCAAGCATACAAATCACTGAGCAAAACTGGCCTTCTTGAATTTCAGTCTTTAAAATTCTTCCGCCACAGCTGATTCAGTAAATGTTCGTGAGTAACTGCTTTGTCAACATCAAAGATGATCATCTTCAGACTAAACCTGAAGGATCTATCAACCTCCATGCCTAATTTGGTGACTTTGGAAGAGGTCATAAATTCGGTGATGCCTTCTTCCACGAGTGCCTCCAGCACAACACTTGTTACCTAAAATTGTTCTCACAGATATTACTTTCATGCCATCAAGGACTGGGGGGGGGGGGCACAGACTTGAGGAGCTTGTTCTTCACTTGCTCAGTTGATTCTATTCCTATCTGTATTGGCCTTGACAATCACAGTCTTAGGTGTAGTCAGGACAACTCCAGTAACCTGAGACAATGTTGCAATCAGCTTGCTGTTTCTACCTTGGTCTCCAACAAAGCAGTCTCTATGTCATCCCACAAGGTTAGTATGTCCACTATCACCTTTCTTGGTAAGTCACACCTATCATCTATACTGCAGTCCCTTTATATACTGAACTTCCTGTACACACCTGTCTTTCACTGGGCCCTGGAGCTTCATGAATAACAGTCTCTATATCAAAAGACTTTCAAGTTTTAGTCTTAAAAGCAACTTCCTTCCCCTTCTTGGGCTGGTCATCTATGCTGTTTGCAGTTGAGACCTTTTTCTCGGCCTTCCTCTGTTCACGAAAGGATTGAAGCATTCTCAGGACATCCCCATCCTATACTCGCTCTATTCTCTTCAGATAGGGAATAGAACTTTTCAGATTGTTCTGGATTCTGTTGAAAGTATAAATCAAGTGCCTCCTTTTCCTGAGGAGGCAGCGGTGGTTCTCACCTCAACCCTAAAGCAAGATGTGCAGTGGTCATTTCAAATGAGTTAAGAGCTAGTCGTGCCCCTTCATGCTCTTGCACATATGCAACTAAGTCTCATCTGTTCACAAACTACTTAACCAGCTAGTTATTTGGTTAAATTCAATAAATAACAGAGATCAACACTTTGGGTCAGCTCAAAATGAAATAATGAGGGGTGGGGGGAAGAGACATCTTGAAAGGGACTTTTAGCCTCATGGCAGGAACGGGCCACACGGAGGTGGTGGTAGTAGTAATGGAGGCATGTGATGCAAGAAAGCAAATGTATGAGCTTATGTAGCATCAGCCAAAAAAAAAAAAAAGAAAGAAAAAAAATTAACTTTTTTTTTGGCTGATGCTACATAAGCTCATTCACTTGCTTTCTTGCATCCTTTCTTGCCTAGTAGCTTCCACGATTACCAATAGATGGTAGGTCATTACCATCTATTGCTCTCATTTTACAACTCAATTGATTCAACCTTCACGTCCCCATTGGTGGTCATTCACATTACTAGAGTCCTGGCAACTAGTTCTTATTTAGACACTGCTGCACATGCTCAGGAACAACCTTAGTCCAACAGTACCCAACAATGGGCAGTGGTCAGGGATAACTGACACAAAGGTCAGTATGCATGGTAGCCCCCTTCTGCCAGTCAGCATATAACACAGTTCATTGGACGGCAGCCAGCATGGCTGTAGGCATAAACCTGTTGATAGATAAGACAATCCTTCCATTCTGTAGTGCTCCACTAGCTATTTGATGACCAGTCATTCCTTCCTACAGCCACTATTGCCAACATCTGTGTACTGTGGTGCACAAGTTTCGCCATGAGGATGCAACCTTCCAGCCTCTCGAAAGCCAATATTCTGCCCTCTGTCGAATATGGTGTCATAGCATTCTCTACAACTTCCTTGTACAGTCAATTCTGCTATAACGCATATTTTCAAAACACGAATTTGCTCCAACGTGACTGATATATTAAGAAACAATACAAGTATAATGTTTTTCGAGTTGGCTCATGCCTGATTTCGTCTACGTGTAACATTAGGTGAACATAAAACCAGGCACCAAGTTGAATGTAGCAACCTACACAGCAATACATACAAGTTTACGAAGCTTAAAAAATGTCAAAAGTCAAATGTGTGAGAGCTACATTTACCGTTTTTGTATTGGTCGGAGACACACTGTTGTCATTCGCTATACTGTATTTACAAGATAACACATGATATTGTAGGCTGACTCATGTTTTCAGCAGCATGCATTTTTCCGTTAGAAAACAAATATTGTGAGGTGGGATAGCGTAAGCGGAGGAGCACATTTCTGGAGGTCATAAAACAAAAACAATTTGCAGTTTCCGGTTTATTGGGCTCTTCTGTTAGGGCAATCTATTATAAACGGGTAGTAAACTCGATCTTATTGCATTTGCAATAATACCGATAGCTGGAATTGTGCAGCTTTTTATGTTAAGATGAAATGTGTTTCCCCTTCCATGAAATCTTCAATCATATAAAAAACAAATAAATTTTCAGAATCTTCTCTTCATTCCAATTTTTTAAGCTTCTTACTCCATATCTCACTTGTGAAATTTGTACGGGCCATGTTTGTTGTTATTGATTGCTTATCTTTTTTACTGTTTTAAATTTTACAATAGAAAAAAATAAAATATCAGTGAACAGAAATATCAATTAGTATGTATATACAGTCGATTCCAGTTATTTGGGACACATTGGGAATAGTGCATTTTGGCCCCATTAAGCGGCTGCCCCAATTATGTGGAGTTTCATGTAAATAGTTAAAAATACAGCTTTACGATTGATTTTCTGTAAGATCAAATCACGTTACGATGGACTCACCAGAGTAAAATACCAATCACTATACAATGTGTAGTAAGTGCCGGTCATTGTGATCATGTTTGTGAATTGAAGTTTAATTCTATTAAACAGCGATTCTAATTAACGAAAATACAAGGAATATTATTCACAGGCTATAAAAGTAAAGATATACTGTATTAAGTACAATTTTACACTTCATTAAGTTACTAATTAAAAAATTAAATGATACGTGAAAATCGGAAGAATATTTTCCACAGGTTAGCAAAATAAAAATAAATTTACGCTTACATGACAACGTAATATGTACATACTAACTAGTTGACATTTCTGTTCACTAACATTTGTGGGTGGGGATTAAAATTTAAAACAGTAAAAAAGATAAACAATCAATAACAAAGAACACGGCATACATAAATTGCAAGTAGCACGATACATGCAAGTGAGAACGGAGTAACAAGTTACGAAGCTTAAAATAGGAATGAAGAGCAGATTCTGAAAATTAATTTTTTATATGATTGAAGCACTGACAGAAAAGCCCAATAAACAGGGGACTGCTAATTGTTTTTATTGTTTTATGGTTGTGACCTCCAGAAATCCGACTGAACCACATGGTATGGTTGGAGACAATCGTAGGGTAATCGAGTGCCGCGGTCTCCTGCCCCGATTAAATGGCATGTTGTCCCAATTAAGCGAAGTAAACCCTCGCTTGGGTTCTGTTCTTTAAGATTTGTCCTAAATAAATGGCTACCTCAATTAACCGGTGGCCCAAATAACTGGAATTCACTGTATTACAGTGCTATAGTTACTGTAATATTTATTTATTGGAAATTTAAGCTGTTTAAACCTGTGTTAGCAATTTTATTGGGTTTCTAAATTTTTTTTTTATTGTTTTTCTTACCAGACTGAACATTTTTTTTGAGTGCTCTGCCCCTATCCCTATTGTTTCCATAAACCCGTCGTTTTTCGTATGCGAAATACCATAAGGCGGAGATTTTTGGGAGCACCTATACCGTGTTATAGCAGAACTGACTGTACTCTGAAGTTGGTTTGTGTGTGTGTGAGAGAGAGAGAGAGACCTGTTTAGCTGCATCACGCAGGTGTTACTTTGTAAACCACGATCTCCCCATTCATTTTTATATCAGCTGAACCTTTCATCCTATTTAATGGTCCCATATTATAATCATCTCACCACAACATTTTTCTGCCGATTTGCACTTCTAATCATGCCTTCTGATCACTGAAATTTCAATGTCAGAGTGTATATTGACGAATTCATCATAAGTGAGTGTTATTACTGTGGACTTTTGAATTGTCAAAACCTGCCTATTAAAATGAACTCCAATCTTATCAGAGACATGGCTTTAGCAGTACAGGATTACTATACTTTGTCTAAATTAATGATAACTAATTAATACATAATCATACACAGCAGCAGGTATATGAAACATGTTTTAAATTGCAGTAAAATAAGTTCTTTACTTAGTATTTTTATTTATTTGCAAGCTTATATACCATCAGCAAAAAAAAAAAAAAAAACCCTTCCCATTCGCCCAACCATTCACTGCAAATGTTTTTCTAGTTCTGCCTTGAACTTATTTAAGTTGTTGACCTCCAACTACAACAGATGGAAGTTTGTTCAAACTGGCTAAAGGCAAATTTCCACTATTCTACAATTGTCTTTCCTCAATTTGAATTTGTTCCCTCAGGTGAGTAATCTGGGCAAGAGGAAGAATCCCATCAGCAGTGAGCCTGCTCAAACCATTCAAGGCCTCATATACCTTAATTAGATCAATTTGCAGGTGCCTAGTCTCCAGAAGCTGCAATTTTCAGAACTTAAGCCTTTCTTGGTAACACCAACCTTTTGTTCTACTCACCAATCTCGTTGCCCTTCTCTGTACTTGTTCCAGCAACTCTACATTCTGCCTAAAATGAGGCCTCCAGACCTGTATGCAGTACTCAAGGTGTCACCTCCTTATCCCTGCTATCAAAATTCCTGTATAAGATTCACAAGTCACCATGAGCTACTATTGCAGCCTGTCTACACTGTTCAGAAAACTTCATATATGACTGCATAATTACCTCCAGGTCCCTTTCATTCTCCACTATCCTGAGTGTAGTACCACCAAGTTGGTACATTACTCTGGGGTTACTGCTACCCATATGCAGTACTTTATATTTGTCAATGTTAAACTTCAGTTGCCACCCATTAGCCCATCTGCTCAACTTTTTCAGATCCTGTTGCAGTATCTGGAACTATCGTTACTGTCATTAACAACCCTGCCAACTTTCGTATCATCTGAAAACATAGACATTAACCCTGATATACATTCATCAATATCATTGATAAATACTGAAAACAACAATGGTTCCAACACTGAACCATAAGTCTACTCAACTAATAACATTAGTCCACGAAGAGCAGTGTCCATTGATTACCATTCTCGGTCTTCTCTCACTCAACCATACTTTATCCATTATGGCAACTTGCCGTTTATGCATTACTGCTCAAATTTTTGTACAGTAGTCTTCCATGTGCAACAGCATCAAAAGCTTTCCTAAAATCCAAGTATATGATATCAAAATTATTTTTTGCATCCAGTTCCTTTGTGACCACATCATATTATCCAATTAAATTTGTCAGACAAGACTGCCCCTTAACAAACTCATGCTGTGTCTGAACTATAACAGCAGTCTCGTCTAGATGATTCTACATTGTTCTTTGATTTCCTTTTATCCCACTGCTCCTTTAACTGTAAATTTTCAGTGGCTGCATTGTAAAGAGTGGCCTTTCTATCTACAAATCCCTGTGCTAAATATTGACTGAAATAATAAAAAAAACATCACCTGTACAGAAAATGATTTCTATACTAATCAGTTCAAGCCGACTATAGTACCGTATGCCAACATACACAAATTAATTAATTCAGTGCAGTCAGAAAAACTAATGACACACGTGGCAGAGAATAAAAATGCATGGGATGCATATAAATTATCAGGTGACACAGAAGCCGATGGCAGATATAAACTAGTCTGTAATCAAGTCACAAAGAAGGTTAGTCAAGCAAAGGCAGATTACGAGAAACCTTGGCAAAGGAAGGATGCTCAGAAAAACAGCAAAGATTTCTTTAATTATATAAACTCTAGAAGGAAGGGATTCAATCAGATTAGTCTACTTGATGGTTCAACTGTTGATGATCCTGCTCAGATAGCTGATAATCTGAATGAGTATTTTGCATCTACATTCACACATGAGGAGTTAAGGGAGGAAAATGCCAGAAGTTTATCAAACTGAAACAGAGTGCTTAATAGTTTTGTAATAACTGAGAGCAGAAATTGTTGAAGTTAAACCTAAGAAAGGCACCTGAGGCAGATGGGATCTATCCAGTTATATTAAAGGAGGCAGCAAAGGAACTAAGCAAACACTTAGCCATAATTATGAGCATCGTTGGACTCAGGGGAAATCCCTACAGACTGGAGATGTACAAAATGTATCTCCAATTCACAAAGGGGGGGAAATAAGGGTGACACAAGTAATTTCAAAACAGTGAGTAACTTCTGTTCCAGGAAAATAATGGAGTCACTGGTTAAAGATGCATTTTAGGATCATCTAGACAAGACTGCAGTAATAATTCAGATACAGCATGGATTCGTTAAGGGGAAGTCTTGTCTGACAAATTTGATTGGATACTATGATGTGGTTACAAAGGAACTGGATGCAAAAAATAATTTTGATATCATATACTTGGATTTCAGGAAAGCTTCTGACACTGTTGAGCATGGAAGACTACTGTACACATTGGAACAGTATGGTATTAAGGGTAAGTTGCTAAAATGGATAAAAGGGTGGTTGAGTGGGAGAAGACAGAGTGGTAATCAATGGAAGCTGCTCTTTGTGGACTAATGTTATTAGTGGAGTACCTCAGGGTTCAGAGTTGGGTTCACTGTTGTTTTGTGTGTTTATTATTGATACTGATGAAGGTATATCAGGCTTAATGTTGAAGTTTGCATATGATACAAAGGTTGGCCAGGTTGATAATGACTGATGGTAGTGTGCTACTGTAACAAGATTCAGAAAATTTGGGCAGATGGGCTAAGTGGCAACTGAAGTTTAACATTGATAAATGCAAAGTACTGCATATGGGTAGAAGTAATCCCAGGGAAATGTACCAATTGTGTGGTACTACACTTAGGGTGGTAGAAAACAAGAAAGATATGGGAGTAATTGTGTAGTCAGGTATAAAGTTTTCTGAGCAATGCAGACAGCCTGCCAGAGCAGATCATGGGGTATTGTCAATGATATACAGGAATTTTGCTAGTAGAGAAAAGGAGGTGATTATCTTTTTTGTATAATGCAATGGTCAGGCTATGCCTTCAGTACTGCATACAGGTCCTGAGGCATCATTTTAGGAAGCATGTTGATTTGCTTGAGCATATAAAGAGAAGGGCAACAAGAGTGGTGAGGAGAACTAGAAGGTTCTCATACGAAGAAAGGCTTAAGTTCTGCAAATTTCAGTGGCTGGAGACTAGGCACATGCAAGGTGATCTGATTGAGGGGTATAATAGAATAGATGTGCAGAAATTTGCCTTTAGCCAGTCAGTGGTTAATTACTGGAAAAAACTTCCATCTGTCGTCGTGGAAGTTGAGCTTAAATAAATTCAAGGGTTAACTGGACAAACTTTTAGAGGGAATGGATGTGTGATTCCTCCATTACTACTACTACTTTAACAAATTCTCTTTTAAAAAAAGTTCAGTTACATATTTAAATTAGCCTAACCATCTATTAACAACTACAATTAAAATACATATCACAGAACAAACTACCTGATATGCAGTACTGAGGATGCACTGAACTCCATCTGAATCAATAATGCTATTTACAAGAAATAGTAAGCATCAAAATCAAAATATTAAAGAGGAAATTATTACAAAAATCAAATACGTAAACACACCTGTTAAAATATATAGTATACAAAGTCCAGATATACCTTTATAGCTAATGTTTTAAATACATACTGGAATCTAGTCACTATAATTAGGCTGGACATGAGGAAAGCCACATAATGACAGCTTTTAAGCACATATACAGTCTGTCCCTGACATACGTAAGAGATACATTCCAGGACTTCTTACGTAAGTCAATTTTTACATAACTCTGGAACAACTAATAAAATATTGCTACTATATCCTTGATATGGCAAAATTACAAAAACCAAACAATATCCTGAGAAGAATGAAGAAAAATAGTTATATACCATAACAATTAAAAACTTTATCTGGGCACAGCAGGGAAATAGCTGGAGTGGCACATAAAAAAAAAGAAAACATGAAGGGGAGGGGGACGCATGTTATTGTACTGTAAAAACTGTACGTGTTTCATATGCCGTGTAGGCTTTATAAGGGCTAGTAAGGAAATCAACACCAAACTGTACATTTGGTCTAAACCACACAATGAATCAATCAATATGGTGATGAACTGAAGGTAACTTCAAACAAACCTCAAGCATTAAAAGACATTAATCACAGGGTGTTGTGGGCTGAGTAGAGGACAGGGACATAGTACGTGATATGAACTCTTCGATCTTCGTCTGTTTCATATGCTTTTTTTTTTTTTTTTTTAATCTTTTCATAAATTTCGCGATAAGCAATCAAACTTTTCTTTATTTTAAAGAAATGTTCAGTGTTTTCATCCATTCCATCAAACATTGAGAGACCTTCCCGAATTTTACAAAACGCTTCTGCCATTTCCTTTAATTTGAACTGCTTCTTGCATTGCTCCAATTCCTCAACGGATTCAGCTCTCCCTTGCTGAACTCTGTGCATTAAACTGGGCTGTTTTTTGTTGTTAAATCTTCACCCCGTTCATCCACAAGCTTGTCTTCTGTTGTTAAATCTTCTCCTTGTTAACCACAAGCTTGTCTACATCTTCATCCTCCAGGACCAACTGCAACTCCTGGGCTAAGTTTACAATTTCTTTGGTAACAAAACACAAAACTCATCTTTGTTCATCTTTGAACAAGAAATCATTCCTGTACACTTCAGGGCTAAGTCAAAGGTCTGGGTGACAATAACCATGTTCAAAGAATGGCTTCTAATTGTGTCTGTCCTTGAAGTTGAAAAATATTGCTTACAAATGTCAGTGTCTTTTAGGATATTAATGCTTCTTGATAACATGGGGTGTAACTAGATTCTAGTTAAGCCCCAGGTTATTATCCAGCATAGTTTGTATGGTAATGAAAATAAAAACTTATACTTATTGTTAATTCATTCGCCTTCACTCTTAAAAATTATACAAAAAGTATGTTTATGATTTTACCAAAAAAATTTACATAAGTCCAAAGTTACGTAACTCGGGCTGATGTAAGTTGGGGACTAATTGTAATTAAATTTGATAGGTCTAATTCAAGTGCAAAAAAATTAAAATAAACACCTACAGACTTGAAAAATAATAACTTGACTAAAAACAGAAGAAACTAAAGTTATCAGAAGATCCTCATCATCAAAAAAAAACAACTGAATTGGACAGATGGTGTGAAGGCTGAAAAACAAGCAAGGGGAACCTACTCCCACTACCTCAGATCGGCTAACCAAAGCCTTTAAGAATCATTCCAGTCTCCAACAGCAATCAAATTGAGAGTATCAAGTGGCAAACCCTCTTATTTATTGTGTATCAACATTACTGGTTGTCCTAATAACAAGAGACAACTAGACAACAGTGATGATGAATGCACAAACCATTACAGCAAATTTAAAATGCTTTGACGTGCCAAATAATTTTGAATGATTTTTATTTCCAAGCTATTAAAAAATAAAAAAAAAAAAAGGTTAAAAAGATTTTATTAAGCTAATTATATCTTGAGTATTATAAACATAATAAATGTCATTAACAAAACACCAATACAAAGGGTACTAGGAAAGTTTTGCAATATGACGCAACAATGAATCACAGGAAGCTGCTTGTTGCTGCATGTTGAGACATGTTCATACGTGCATAGTAGCCGCCGCGCCAAGTCGATGGGCTCAGTTATTCATTAGTAGTGAGAGTGTAAAGTGCTTGCGATGGCATCGTGGTCACGAAATGAGATAAGGACAGTTTTGCGGTATAATTTCGTGCGTGGTTTAACCATAGACCAGTGCTTAGAAGAAATGACTCTTGCACTAGATGATGATTGTCCACATCGTACAACGATCTTCAGGTGGTATAGAGAATTCCAAAGGGGAAATTTCACTCTGGAGGATTCTGAGAGGCCGGGAAGGCCACGAACGTCAGTTACGGAGGAAAACATTACTGCTGTGAGGAAAATGCTTGACGAAAACATGCGAGTGACCTACCAACAGATAGAGGATACTTTGGGCCTAAATGCACCAGCAATTCGTTCGATTCTGCAAGATCATTTGCACGTGAAGAAACTTTGTTCTCTCTGGGTGCCGCATCAACTGACTGAAGAGCAGATGACACGACGTGTGACTTGGTGCCGGGAGATGTTAAAAAAGTTTGATAAGGGACAATCTCGGTATGTGAACAACATCGTGACAGGTGACGAGACTTGGCTGTACTATTACGATCTGCCGACCAAGGCTCAAAACAAAGTTTGGGTCTTTGATGATGACGACACACCCATAATTGTCAGAAAATCCCGATCTGTAAAGAAGAAAATGATAGCTGTATTTTTCAAATCGAGTGGAATTGTGGAACGTGTCGTTTTGGACACGCAGAAGACAGTCACAGCTAAGTGGTATACTGAACAATGCCTGCCTAAAGTCATTGGATCTATGAAGAACCTGCGGCCAAAGTCAAGAATGGACACCTGGTACCTCGATCACAATAATGCTCCAGCTCACCGCGCCAAAGCCTGCACCGAATATTTGACAACGACAGGACTGAAACTTCTCGAGCACCCTCCCTACAGTCCAGACCTTGCTCCCTGCGACTTTGCACTGTTCCCGCATGTGAAAATGAAGCTAAAAGGGAGGCGGTTTTCCAGTGATGAGGACCTTCTACGGGCTTGGGACAACGAGTGTGCTTTACTCTCTAGTGAAACTTGTCAGAACTGGTTTAAAGATTGGTTTCGGAGGATGGAGAGGTGTATTGAATGTAGAGGAAATTACTTCGAAAAAATTAAATAAATAAAGCTGTATTGCAAAACTTTCCTAGTACCCTTTGTATATGAATTTTCGATGCAGTGTTCAACAGAGTTAATTCAACTTGGTATCGAGTTCATTAATAATAGCATTATTGTATTACACACAAAAGACATTACTATGCCAACAAGGAAAGTGGAAGAACGCTGAAAAGCTAAGGAGAAGAGAGTGGGAATGTAACTATGAATTGTCAGATGCTGCATTGTAAAGAGTGATCTTTCTATCTACAAATCCCAGTGTTACATATTATATGAAATAATAATAAAAAAAAAACCATCACCTGCACAGGAAATTATTTCCACGAAGTACATAAACTGCATCATAAACAATTACTACAATTTAGCCTCAGCTATCCCTTTCTCAAGACCAAAAGTCAAGAAGAAGGATGTTTATATTCAGGTTTATTCCCCCTCCAGATAATGAAAAATGCATGGCACTTCATGACTGTCCACAGGGCCAAAAGAGAAAATATTAAAATTACCAGAGTGCCATAAGGAAGAATGTTTACTATATTATCTAAAAAGAGGAAAGCACTCCAACAATGATGGAATGTTCTCCATCTTTATGAAGTGAGATAGGATCCACTGCCCATATAGGTTTGTGTCAATGGGTACTATATATCCCTATTTTGTCTCATAAATAACAACTAAAGTTGCCATATTCTTACATCATCTCAGACAGCAAAAAACTGGTCCAGTCATGTAAAACATGCTGCCAACTTTTGACTTTCAAAAAGGTATTTGTAGGCAGAATGAAAACATGAGATTTTTTTGGAAAAGGTCATTCAAATCCCACTACATTAGAAATTAAATTCCACTGACAAAAATACACATTTTCTATTAAAACACAGTCATACAATTGTTTAACAGTACACCATGTTTTTAACCATTAATTTACTTATCATTTCTCTCTGTGGATTTCTATTTGAATTGTCTGTTAGACATCAATTGATTGTGGTTTCTTCAAGAAAGACAATGAAGCAGACTTGGAACAGCTTTAGAAATGCAAAGTCAAAGTTTTGTTTATATTTGGCAGTAAAGAGAATTTCCAAAATTGCAGCAGAAAGAAATCGGATTTTTTTAAATCAACTAGTTGGAGATTCTCTGCCACTAAGTAGTGCTATGAAGAATTATTAAAATCCTGGGAATGAATTGGAGTAACTTATATTTTATGCCTTCTTTTCAGTTGTCCAACCAAATACCTCTGTACATTAATTCTTTCTTTTCTGATAATAGGAGTTGGCAGGTTGTCACACAATGAAACTGGCAGAACTTATCTGCAAAGTAATCTTTACTTTCAATGATAATTTCTCAGCTAGTACTAGAAACTTTTTTGGTACAATTATATTTAATTTAAAATCAAATACTTAAATGATACTAAATAACCCATTTGGGCAAATTGCAATCTATGTATTCTGTTTGGAGCAGGCAGTCTTTTGATCGCTGTAAGGAAACAAGTCTTGGTTTTAGGAATTCAAGACAGAAAGGCACTAGCTGCAAAACCAAGTCTGCAATTTATCAAATTTATTGATTAAATCATTTACTTTCTGCTATGGTAAAATTCTACCAAGTCAACCTGTTTTGACATTCAAGGAGGATCACACTTAACTCATTTCCATCTTTGATCTACTGTTAAAAACTTGGGAACAAATTTGCATAATCGTTTCTTGTTTAACAATCAGATATGATTGCATGGTAACATATATAATTCCAACTTAAGAGGTTATATTCAATTCAATTCTTATTTGATAACTGGCCCGAGTTCTTCTAAGGTGGGAAATGATTGTTATTTCTTGACACACAGGTCTCCAACACTATGCATCATTCTCAATGGTATCATATACATCTTTGAAGTTCTTGTACTATTCAAATATCCTGTGTAAGGGTTTTTTCTGCTGTATGCCTCAAGACAAATTTTATATAAGACCTTTGTTTAAAAACAACCATCTATTACTGGCACTAACAAAAAAATAAAAAAACCCTTTGAGTGCACAACTAAACTGATACCTAATGTAAAAAATTGAGTTAAGTAAAAAGAACTAACTAATTTTTCTTATTCAACGTTTTCAAAAAATTCTGCCCTGGAACACTGATCCCACCTTTTCTCAGCAGTGTATCATCCTATAGTGCAGATAACAATCTGAAGCAGGGCCTAACACCATGAAGAGATATGCCACAGGCTTTTATATATAATTTTAATAAAATTTCCTTGCATTCCTATACTAATGCAATGAAATAAAAATAACCAGTACTACCTAGTGTACTTTAATAGAATAATAAAACGCAACAAGGTATCTAGATAAAAACTGATACTCAGTAAGAAATTAATTTATAATAAAATTCATATAAAATATCAGTTAAGTGTTACAATGCAAAATTTTAGGGATGACAGTACTTTTTATCACCTTTATCAGAATAGACCATTTGTACATTATTTTTATATTGAATAATGCTTTGTACTATTAATTACCTTATATGGTTCATTGTCAGATAAATATTGCAAGAAAATTTTGGTGACTTTGATCACGATACAAGAGGCATTCTTAATATAAACAGCTTCTTTGAAATATCAAACTGAATGATAAACCAAATTTTCAAGAATACACACTGATATGCATCAAACAGTCAATTTTAATTGCGGTAAATGCAATGCTTAAACAATATAAACTGCTGAACACAGCTATACAATAGTCCTACTGTGCAAAGCGATGGCATTTCTGGTGGCTGGTGCCATAAAATAATACCTGAAATTGGCTTCAAGAGCAGTATCAGTTGCAATATGATTTTGAATGGTCATTTTATGAAGTAATTAAAAACTTCATTACAACAATATTCTCCCCCCCCTACATGCAGTTTGCCTTTAATTTTAAAAGCTGAAAAGTTGAATCACAGTAACAACAATTACAATTAGTTTGGCACAAATGTGGTAAATCTGATGTGGCTGAAGCTATACATCCACTCTCCATCAATAAAGAGACAAAAATCTGTTTGCATAGTCACCAATAGCGAGTAGGCAAATACAGATTGATTCAAAAGTCTCCGTACATAGGGAAAATGGTCACTTTTTTTTTTTTTTTTTTTTTTTTTTTAACAAACTTCACTTGATTCACAAAATAGGCTCTACATGGTTGCCATTCCTTTGAAAACATATAAGAGAATGATTTTTATATGCTCTTCTTTAGATAAAGGCATCTCAGAAGAGTACCTAAAAACAGAAAGAGAAACATTCTCTGTGTACACTTTTCAATCACCCTGTAGATTTTTGGAGCTTGGCATAAAAATAGTTTTCCACAAAATAACCACCAAACTTCAAGGGTGTGTTCTAGAGATGATTTGGAGCAAAACATATCCTATAGATCTTTTAACAGTTATGTTAAAAAACCACAGCATGACAATGAATATAAAATGGTTTTAAATTAGCTTTCAGTTTATTTTCATCAACTTGCAAGTTTACATAACCAAATCCAAGTTTTGAAATGACCAACTTGTGACTGCATGCTGCCAAGTGTTTCTCTAGTCAACATCTATAACTGCCTGCATTCCAATTTTTTGTTTATAACTGCAATCAATTGGTATGAATAAATCAGTATGCAGGCAGTTTGTTCATAACACCAAGAATGACTCCAGTTACAGCCTCTAAAAGCTGCTACCTTGTTTTGTCTTACCACTATGGTATACCCCAGACTTTGTGATATCCCAGATGGAAAAAATTAACAGGTTTAAGTCGGGGACTGAGCTGGTCATGCAACTGCTTTGCCTCTATCTATCTTCCTTGACATGGTAGTGCTCCATTTGTATCCACATTCATCTTTCTGTCATAAATAGGCAAGTCTCTAAATACAGAAGTAGTTAATTTGTAGAAAATCTGGTCCAAGCCACAAAATTTGGTCAAGTAGTCAGCAGTATAATATTCCATACCATGCATGTACTGAAATATTTATATCGAAAATTATGTACTGCTATTTCATGTCAATTTCCTAGTAACATAGCGCAAAAATTCACTCTACTATTAGATATCAACATGGATAAATTGAAACTCATTTGTGAACAGAATACCAGACAAAATTCGCAATTGGTTGGCAAGATTCAGCAATAGGAAGTACTCTTTGGAAATGAAACAACTACCCATCGTTGTGTAAAATCCTTCATATCTGTGTTGGTAGAATATCAGTCATTTGTGTAAGTCCTGTATATATTTATATAGGTGCTACATTACACTATTGCATCATCTTCCCTAATCAGTCTTTATTCAAGATCTATTGACTCACAGGAAATAACCAATATTCTTCAAAGCATTTTATGTACATATGCTAACACACATTGCAATGTGGAGATCATTGATCTCCACACTGCAACAGGTATTCCACAAAATGCATGTCACTATAGCCTTCATTTGTAAATACTTGTGGTATGCTGAATAACTGGAAGAAGACATCTGCACAAGGCACAAATGCTGTCTTTTCCCCTCTTTCTTTTTCTTAAATGATGAGTCCCCAATAAAACATATCAGAACCTATAGGTTCTTCAGAACTATGCATACACCGAAGTTTGACAAGACTAGATTTTTTTGTGTGTTGGACTATGAGCAGGCCAAGCTTTAATAAGCACAGCAGTGTCACCTCACTACTTTAGCACTTAACTCGATAACTGTCCCAAATTGACCCACAGTTTACTGGATATTTTTTGCTGCAAATCACCTTTAGAAAATGTCCTGAAACCTAGCCAACAAGTTGATTGGTTGGGTGTTGTAGGGTTTTTAGGTGCATCAGCAACTTAGGCCATATTGCACTGTATACAATGATGCAAACTGTGCATGTTCTGCTGTTGATTTGTTGTTTGCTGGAAGGAAAACCCATGCTATTCTTACTTGAGACCAACTAACTCAGCCACTCAGGAATTTTTATGGGTCTTTTTCTCACATTGTGACAAAGACTAATTGAAAAGTTCTCGTGTCATTGATAGGATTCAAACCCTCGTGTTTTCTACCCAGTGTAGAAAACACCCATAAGGGGCTAACAAGTCGAGGAACACACTATGCAGGTAGCCCTCATTTTGCACTGGTACGATTTACCTGATTCGCAATAGTACTGGTCATTAACCACAAGGCCATTTTTATTGTTATTTATTTATGCGATTTTTTTAATAATTTAAAATTTTAAATCGTCAGACAAAATTTATTGGCATCATACTGTACTATGTATCATGCCCTGTTGATGTGATCAAGGACAATCTGAGCCAATCAGCGACTAGCACGTCCGTATCACAGGCAATCAGAGACAAGAAAGCTTACTGCCCTCAAAGTAGCCACTCACGGATGTGGCTGGTAAAGATCCATGTGGTAAAGCATTCAGCTGGTTGTTGTTTACGCCATTTTCACATGTTGGAAATTTAATTTGCTAACGTTTTTAATTGATTGTGCTATTAATAAACTAAATAATAATTAATAGTGATAAGCCATGTGCAATTTTTTGCCAATCGTGTTATAAAGTTTTTAATTTAACAGAATAAAGAGATGCCATGGTTGGTAAAAGAAGTTCAATTAACCCTAGTGCAAATAAAAGCGTGAAAAAGGCACGTCAATCTATCACATTGGAAAATAAGATGGAGATTATTCGGAGGATGGAAGTTGGTGAAAGCCACCCCCCAATGTGTGTGTGTAGGGCTATGAATATGCCTTCATCGACTATTACTACAATTATGAAGAATTCTGATAAAATAAACAATCGATGCAAAGTGGTAGGTAAAATTTTTGATGCTCGGAACCTGCGCCTGTACCCGCAGGAACCTAACCCCGGTGTAAATTAAGGGTTACCTGTATATAGCTAGTAAAAGTGACTTCAAATGGTGCCAGAAAGTACCTTGGGTCATCTGTAGCTCAGGGACGAACCAAGATACTTCTAGGCATCATCCTTTAATGTAACTACCTTGGCTACTGCCATTGGTCTGATGGAATTATTTTACAGTCATCCTCAGTTGGCTCCCTTTATTCTTGTGATATGGTTTGTTTCTGATAAGGTATCTTTATTTTGCATAGTGTTTTTGTGGTGTACAAAGCTACAGTTATTCATGTAGATTGCCCTTACTTGCAAACTGTTCTTTTCTTAGACTTTTGTAATTCCATGCAATAGATGACAAACTTTGTCCTGCTTTGCACTTCTTAATTAATCATCTTCATTTCTAAATCAATTTTGTTTCCTAGCAACTGCCAGCACTTGCACTTTCCATTGGTCCCTTTCCCTTCAACATTGTAATCAGTAAATATGAAGAGAAGGTTCTGGAATTTTATTTATGTTTTTTATATGATTGAAGATTTCAGTGAAGGGGAACTCCTTTCACCATAATACCATAACATAAAAATCTACAGAATTCCAGTTATCAATTTTATCACAAATGCAATAAGATTGAGTTTATTACCCGTTTATAATAGATTGTGCTAACAGAAAAGTCCAATAAACCAGAAAGTGTAAATTGTTTTTGTTTTATGGTAGTGACCTCCAGAAATGTTTTTTAAAAAAATATCACAAAGGCATTCAAAATTGATTCTTACAAGGGAACATATGATAACGATGAAAGTGTAGCGCAATCTCCATTATAAAAATTACCTTTTAGAGATAAATGATTTATTTATACAGTGCATAGCGAAATTTTCACCTTCCGAAGTTTTGGAACGAATTAACAAAAAAAAAAAAAAAAAAAAAAAAAAAGTGTCATTGGGATCACATTACAATATTTTCACAATACCTGCATTTATTCCTATGGGATGCAAAATACGTTTCCACGATTTTTTTAAAGTTTGCACCATCCGGCAAAAACTTAAGTAAAGTTTCATTTCGAGAAGTCGAGTATTATGTAAGCTGGAGGTGCCTATGTATGCAATTTTCCCACTCATCTTTTCAAAATAGTTTAGATTGATTAATAACTTTTTACAACTGCTGCGAGCTTTAGTGTAGACAGAAAATAAAGCCAGAGATTTGAATGCAAGCCAATTGTGATATGCTGTATTCTTTACTTGAAAAACCTTAGAACATTTACAAAACAAGAGCACAGAGTGGAATGAGGATTAAAGGACTTCATCCCTACAAGAATAATTTCATTGCCACAATCTGAATAAACAACAGGAACAGAAGATTTAAAACCACGGCCAACCAAGGGAAACAGAAAAGAAAACCATGCAGACTATTCTACTTCCAGTAACAACAAAAGAAAAGGTTTAGAATGCCCACTTCAGAGAGGCTCTATTGCAGAAGAGACCATCACCAATTTGTGACCTGAAGTACCTAGATGCAACTAAAATTAACTGTGAAAGCTCGTTGGAGAGGAAAAGATAGTGTAAAGTGTGTGGTTAACATTATCTGGTATTATAGTAGGTAATGAACAAGCTGTAAAAGCCTCAGTATCACTACCAGCTGGAGTTATGAACATTAAACACACCAAGGAAAATTACTTCTTTGTTAGGAAGTTCAAATGGATAAGAGTGAAGTTTAATATAAAGAAGGTAAATAGGGTACACTAAAGTGTTGCCAATGTCCCACATTCTTCTATATCCCTATGTTGATGTTTTGGTAAGCAATAGTTGGGATGATTAATAATGAAATCTTAATGAAAAGGTTTTGTATTAATCTACTTACCTTATGTAATAAACAATACCTGAGAAGTGTATTCAGCAGAAACTAATTAAATCACATAACTGAACATTAAACAAAACACAATACATGAATAAATTTCTAAACCCACAAAATTTAAAGAAAACCAGAAAACCCAACCTGATACGTGGCAAACAAACCATGGTGAGCCATAAGCATATGGCCACATGGTGTGAAGGGGAGGGGATGGAAGGAGTTGAAACACAATTAAAACTTCAACAAATAAAATTATACATAAGAATGGTTGTCAAAGTGGCAGTAAGCAGATATAACAGAAAAGATATTTTCTCAGTAAGGAAACTGTTCCACCAACACAACTTGTAAATTGCAAATATTTTTGGCAAATTCCTTACCCTATGAAAAATCTGACAGAACAGATTCAGAATATAAACAAAAAATCAAAATACCTGTTTCACCAACAAATTAAATATTCAACCACTGCTCTTGTTTTCCAACCTATTCTTTAACATAGACTAAATAATATCCATGCTAACTACCCACACTAACGAACATAAGTGGCACAAGAATTTTATATATCCAGAGAAAAATACTAATTAGATTAATGTAATGGAAAACTTGCATGTCTATAAAAGATGCTGTATTCCAAATGAAAATAAAAAAAAACCTCTGAATGTTCACATAAATTTAGAAATCTAAAAGCTTTTTCTATCAGCATTTAAAATGCTACAGCATTTTATCATTTAATATGCATGTCATTTTATATATATATATATTTTTTTTAATTCCAAGATTTCAAAGTAATCCTTTGAGTCATTAGTTTCAATCTAATCAGGATTTTATTTTCTCTCAATATGTTTCAATGGGATAATTATTCTATTCCATGACAAGTGATTTTATTAACTCCTACTTGCAAACTTCTATATTATTCTTGATTACAAAAGGTAAGTATGCCAACTTTTTTTTAGTTCTGATTTCACTGTGTTAATCAGCCCAACTGCTACCTGCAAGTCAATATAGGGATGCTCTGGCTTAACACTTTATACTGCAAAATGAATTGTGTAGTGTAGCTACAATGTTATTATGTCTGTGATCATATATCAGCATTGTACAGGGCCCATGATTATGCCATATCATGCACTCTAGGAAGTTTCAGTTCCTAACATTTGGTGAAGCCAGCAGATTAACAGGAAAATTAGACTGGAAAGAAGGTCCCACAAGAAAATAAGTTATTTTTGTTTGGATCTATGACTATGAATCAGTGTCCTTAACAAGATTCCCAGATGAAAGAAAGAGGAAAATGCAAAGAAAAATACTCCATCTTACCAGTCCAGCATAACTAGATTAGTAGCAAGAAACTTGCTGTAGCCATAAGATAGCCATTAAGGTTCTTCATTACTGAGCTTTGTTTTAGTATTAGTGGTGGCAAATGATGTAATCTTATACAGAATCAATTAAAAATAAAAACTTCCATCCATTTTGAAAAATCATTTGAATTTAATTTACCCTTTAGGTGTATTTGTTCAAGAAACAAAGACACCAATAGCATTTAGTGTACTCAACCTATTAAAAGCCTGAAATATATCAATATAAGGTTTCTTTGCAGGAGCCTAGTGTCCAAATACTACAACTTGCAGAACTGAAGTCTTTCATTATAAGTGCCACTGACTAATTTTATTGATCTTCTCTGCACCTATTCCAAAAGGTGTACATCCTTCCTAAAATGAGGGCATCTAGATTTGTATCCAGTACTCAGGACACAGTCTAAACACTATCTTATACAATACAAGGGGATAAACACTTCTATTTCCCTGTTGGACAAATTCCTACAGATTGCTAAGAGAAACCCCACGAGCTGTCCTATCAGCCAGTCTGCACTGTCCAGAGAAGTTCATGGACTGTACAATTATACCTAGGTCTTTTTCATTCTCTACTACCCTGAATGCGGTACAGCTCAATTGTTATGTTATTTGGGATTATTGCTACCCATATGAACTGCCTTGCATTTGTCAATAATAAACATCAATTGGCACTTATCAGTCCATCTGCCCAATTTCACTAGATATTATTGCAGTAGCATACCATAATTCCTTTCATTAATCACCCTGCCAACATTTACTTTCTGCACACACCACTGTTTTTCATGAAGCCAGCTTACAGAATACTCTGTCCTTGTAAACACAAACTAACAAAACAACTGTAGCTTAACATGGAAAAATTTAAAACAAACAACATTAAACCACTTTAGAAAAAGTTCTATCACCTTTTTCTCAAGTTCTGGCTAAGCTTTTTGCAACTAAACTGGCATCAGATTATGACAAAAAACAAAACAGATTGTTATTTGGCAGGTTTGACAGTAACGAGAAATGTTTTTGTGTGCTAAATCCAAGAGAATTTACTACTGCTGCAATCTTCCAGTAACAGATTCTTGAACTTTGTTTTTCTGACATATCACTTTGGTTTTCATGTAGCTAACTTGCAGCATACATTTTTATTTTAACCATAATAAAACTGCAAATGATATATTGCTTTTCTACACAGTTAATGGAGAGTTGAGAAAATAATCTTGCACACCACAGCAGAATTGAAAACTTCACATTAATATGAGAAAAAAAGTGCCAAATCTGCCAGAATTTGCAGCATGGTAGAGAAATTGCAACTTTATACAGTGAAAGTGTTAAAGTATGGGATTCCTGAATACTTCTGTTTAATACAACACAAAGATCATTTTATATTTCCTTTCATTAACAATGAAATTCAATATTTTATGGATGCATGTTTCTTTTCTTTCTTAAACATGAATCATTTTCTTCTTTTTTTTTTCCTCTCTCTGTTTTTTAAAATTTAGTTTGCATGCAGTTGTGGTTGATTTAAAATAAACACAATTAATAATGATACTAATAATAAATACCTTGAGATAAAAGCAGTACATTTTTATAATGAATAATCATTAATATAAACCCATGTTAAAAATAAATTGTACGCCACCAATTATTACATTTCTTTTCAAAAACAGAGAACACATATTTCAGGAAAATGTAATACTAAATTTAAGCCTTACTTGCTGAGAGGGAGTTTTTCAGAACCGATGTCGTTGTAGTTGAAGATGATGTCGACACAAGGCCCAACACAGAATTCTGATTATTGTGATTCGAAGCAGAAGCTGATGGCAAAGTAGCACTTAAAGCACCACTGCTTGTTGTCATAGTGGATTCATAAGTAGACTTAAGAAAGAGGGGGAAATGAAAAACAATTTGTTTATACTAAGTTTATAAATTTATAATTATTATTTTAAGGTATCACAGATATCAATCTTAAACCACAATACACAAAATACATTTTACAGAAATAAAATCAAAATATGAGATGTCAATATTAGGAAATAAAAATTCACAACACTTCAGAAATAACAGTATTTATAACATACAAAACTGAAATACGCACACAAATACTACACTAAGGAATGAAATTATGGACATAGTATTAGAAGTGGCAAATGATGCAAGAAATCAAGCTCAGAGCATATAACAAAAAAAAAAAAAAAAAAATTACGCACCACACCAGTCCATCCCATCCAAGAATATCCAGTTCTTCCTTGAATTTATTCTAAATGCTCACTTCCACATATCTATGCTGCAATCATCCTTCTACAATTTGAATTCATGGCCACTTATTTGTAGTGCCAGCAAGAGAAAGACTGCCATCAACCTTGAGCTTACTCAACCCATTCAAGTCCCTTAAACAACTCAATCAGATCTCATTAGAGATGCCTAGTCTCCAGAAGCTGCCATTTGCAGAAATGAAGTCTTCCTTGATAAGAGCATCCTTTTGTTCCCTTCTCTGCATCCATTCCAGCAGATCTACATCCATCCTAAAATGATGGCCTCAAAACCTATCCAGTACTCAAGACGTGAACGAATCATGGCCTTGTACAAGGGAATAATCACCTCCTAATTCCTACTAGCAAAGTTCATTATGTCACTGACAAAACCCAAAGAGCTGTCTTGGGAGCCTGCCTACAGTGCTAGAACTCCAAAGCTGACTGCACAATTACCCAGCGGTCTTTTTTTAATATTTCAATATGCTAAGAGTAGTACCACAAAGTTGGTAAGTTAATTTCAAATTACTACACATATGCAGTACCTTACCTTGATTACCGTCATTAACCATCCTGCCAACCTTAATATCATACGCAAATTTATACATTACCTTCATTAATAAATATTGAAATCAACAACTGTTCCATCACTGAACCCAGAGGGACTCCACTAACAACATTAATCCACAAAGAACAGTGCCAACCGATAACCACTCTCTACCTTCTCCCACTCACGTATTTCTTTCTCCATAGCAGTAACGTGTCCTTAATGGCACACTGCTCCAGCTTGTACAGCAGTCTTTTATGTGCAACAGTATCAAAAGTCTCGTGAAATACAAGTATACAACATCAATTATTTTTTGCATCCAGTTCCTTTGTTATGGCATCATAGTATCTAATCAGATTGTTCAGACGAGACCACCCTTTAACAAATCCACACGATAACTGCAGTATAACTGCATTCCTGTCTATATGGTCCTGCATTACTTCTTTAACCAGTGACTCCGTTATTTTCTGTGGAATAGACGTTAAGCAAACAGGTCAGTAATTACTCATGTCACCTTTTGATTCCCCATTGTTAATTGGGTTATATATGCACATCTCCATTCATAGGGACTTTCCCCAAATCCATGAGTGCTCTCATAATTATAGCTCAGAGTTTACCTCCTTTGCCATTTCCCTTAATACAAACTGGCTCGATCCCACTCACCCCAGGCATGCTTCATGTTTAGCTTCAATAATTTCTCTTCCACTTTCCTTTCAGTTACCACAAAATAATTTAAATCCCCATAGAGTTTGATAAGCTTCTGACATTCCTAAAGAAGGCAGATGTGAAATATCTATTCAATTTGTCATCAACTGGAGCATGGTAATCAACAGTTCAACCAGTGACATCAAGTAGCCCAACTTGATTCAATCCCTTCCTTCTACTGTTGATATATACATACAAAGAAGTATTTTCTTCTATTCTTTACCATATATGTCAATCTGTCTTAGCTTGCATAAACTGCTTTATGATTTAATTATTGCCTAGTTTATATCTGACATATAAATTATCAGTTGATGCAGAAGTATCATCCGATAATTTTTATGTATCTCAGATATCTTCTCTGCCACAAATTTCATCAGTTTATCTGATATCCATTTAGGTCTAAGCCTTGAATAGTATTTTTTAATTGGTATGAAAAGCGTAGTAACTTCAAAGATCACTTCTGTGAATGCTCCCCATTTAGAATTTGTGGTGGTAACATGATCGGTTGGTCGCACTGCACAGAATTTAAAAACTGTCTGAGACCATTGTAGTCACCCTTATGAAAACAAAAGCCTTTCCCTTTAGCCTTCATAGTAATTGTCTTTAAGTAAATTACACAAATACACTGTGATCAATGCCACCCAGCAGGTCTTTTACCTGCAGGTTCTTAAGGCATGAAGAATCGTTGCCGCTGATTCCTCAGGTTGTTGTTTCTTAAACATACTAGTGGAGAAAACGATCATCCAATAAATCGCCAAACGTTTTGCTAGTCTGTGAGTGACCAACCCACAAGTTCCAGTCAATATCTGGAAAGTTAAAATCCTTCATAAGACATTCTGATTTACTGGTCCACTATTTCTCTGTATAGATGTTTTCTGTATTCATCTGAATCATTCAACCAATGACACACTCCGACTCTTGTTTTTGTTTCTCCAGTGCTTATTCACACCAAACTGACTCAACATTGCACTGGAAGCAATCTGAGAGAAACAGTGTCTGTTATCAATACAATACCCTAAAATATCTGAATTTAATGACTTAATCAGGACTTCAAATTCATCAAATTTATTTACAATGCTCCTAGCATTAGTGTACATGCAATGTATTCATGCACCTGTTCTTACTTTTATTTACCCTATATAGCCTGTGTTTGTTTATTTTTTATTATTATTTTTTTTTTTTTGTTAGATGTTGGCACATCGGCTTCTGTGGCCATAATGCACCTCCCAAAGTTTCTGCATTTTACTCTGATCCAAGCCCGAGGCGGGATTCGAACCCACGACCAATATGGCAGTCTTACCGTGTGGACATGTTTCAGTCAACTCTGTGATTTTTGATTTTAAATATGCGTTTTAAGTGTTATTTAACCCAAGAAAAGTATTCACACAGGATTATAAAGAACAGAGGATCATGCTGGTGAGATATTTTTGTCATTTACTTGGGAACATCATCTGGTTGAAGCATTATTTATCTGTATCCTTTGTTGCCAGACCGCATGGTCACCATGTGGCTGGCGGCAAGGCTATAAAGAGGCTGCCAATATAATGAGGCGGCCACATCTCAACCTGACACCTTGACTAGGGAAGCGCTATAGAGACTAACTTTGGACAGTGACTAGGTCCCAACCTTTCAACAAACTGAGTGATTTTATGAAGAAAGCTATGCGATATCGGGTACCCCCCACCATAAACTCTCTATGGTAAGGTGCGAACTATCTTCTCGACCACATTACTGTATTTTGAATGCCACTATTGTGCTCACCACCCCCTAGAAATCCCCTAGAGAAGTAGTTCCACTCTTCTAGGGGTATTTTTGCATTCGGCTGTTGTCCCCCCCCCCCTTCCAAAGTGAAGTGGGGGGTAGACCATATCTTTGAAAACTGTTTTTGCAGTAACAGATAAACCTACGAACTTGTGGTGGGTAACAACTGCCATCTTTTTAAAAGATGCTACCAGAATATACTGAAGCATTCCTGATTTTTCGGAATACGTAACAATGGAAGGGAGACAAAAAAATTAAGGACTCCCGGAGGCAGAAACAAAGCGACAAACTGACCATAATATATCAATCAGATGAGATGGAGGAGGCCCGTTCCGGGGCCACCTTACGCAAGAGGAAAAACTGAAAGGAAGTGGACCCTAAATTCGAAAGGGAGACCCACTCGCTGGCCGAAACAAGGGAACAACCTGAACGAACAGCATCACAAAGATGCAAACAATGAAAGACAGCAGGAGCCACACCTGCACCATGCACTGCTGGGGGGCTCAGTCTATGAACAATCCCTCAGACTGAAAACAGCCCTAGAGAATATTTTTGAAGAAAACCCAAACAGGATATCTACGGGTCTGAGGTCCCAAGTAGTGACCATATTTTACAAAATGGAGACAATCCTCCATGACACATACCTATAAAGCCAAATAGCTACTACAAAGCTACATAGAATGCAGGGTAAAACAAATGCCACAGCGCGCCCCGACATACTCAGAAGTGCTGAGGACCCTATTAACAAATGAAACTCAATCGACTGCAGAGGAAGAGAGCCCTATCACCCACACCAAACCTACTATAAGGCTACATTTATACCAGCAATCTCATATGCTGCTCCAATCTGGTTACACAAGACAGCCATGGCTGTAAATAAAAGAATTCTTGATTCAATCCAGAGATCAATCCTTCTAACAATAACCCGCGCATGCAGGACTGTCGGTACGCAGGCGCTCCAGGTGCTGGCGGGGGTTCTCCCGTTGGACCTGGAGATTGTCAGGTGTGGCCTGTCATACTACCAGTCACATTCATGGGGTAAACCATCGAACCTACAAATGACAGAAAGACCTGATTATTAGGGCAACTGAAGCAAGAATGGCAAACCCGCTGGACAAACAGCACCAAAGGAGAAGTGACAAGGAAATTTCTTCTGGACATACAAAAAGTTTACCCTAAATCACCGCCTTGGGTCCACCCAGGACAGCACTCCACTTACCTCCTGACGGGTCACGGACCTTTCAATGAAAAACTTGCAGTCTTTCGGCTTGTGGAGGACCCACATTGTCCATGTGGGGAATGTGAGAGCTGGCAACATTTGATGCACCAATGCCCACTGTATGACGACCTACGTTGAATCCTAATCACCAGACTAACTTACTTACCTCAGGATCGGGAACACCATCTCCTGGACAGCTTCGATGAATATAGTGCACTCGCCAAATCTGCACAAGACTTATTTGCAAGAAAGAAGGAGAACCCAAATTGCAATCAATAATGCACGCCGTTAGCCCAGGGCTCCCTGCACATGAGCATCCAAACTATGACCGTTACGGTGGGACCTCACTCTCTTTCCTAGGATTGAACATCCATCGCAAATGATAGACGATCTGACACCATAAATGCGGACTCCTACTAGACAATGATCTCTCTCTCTGGACGGACTCTTTCTCCCATGTGTGACACAATTACTGGACATGACCACAGCTCTGCTGCAGCACGTCGCCTGGCGTTCACTTTTAAAACCCAATCCCTAGGCAGGGAAGGGGAAGAGATGGGCCTGTCTCATCCCCTCCCCTGCCTCCCCCTTTTTTCTTTCCTGGTGAGGCTTGCTCCACTGACACTCCTGGGATCACCTTCTCTTTCGTTCCCATACTTCTACATGTTCCCTCCAATCTTCAGTCTTCCCCCACTCTACCTTTACCAACTGACCATGAACGTCCCAACTGCAAGCTGCTAACCTTCAATGTGAAAAATTAACCTAACCTTCATTTAAAACCTATCTCGCCTTACCTAAACCTCTAGCATCTACCCCCTTTTTTTTTTTTTTTTTTTACATAGGCCCTAGCCACTGAAATCTCAGGAAATTGGGTGGCAGGGCCTGCCAGAGTAAATAATCGTAATACCAGTGTACCTGGTCTGCCTCCACGGGGCCAAGTGTGGGCAACGTTGGGCCTCAGTAGGGGTCCAGCGGCTAAATGACCAGATGAACAACGGTACACGACAGTTCACATGAACAGTATCCACACGCTTTTAAATCTCTGGCTTCAACAGTGTTCTGTTTCACATGACAATGTATACTACACGGCGATTTGGGGAAACCCCTGGTGCCGTTTGACACAAATACACTACACTTTTTACACTGAACCTAGTGATCCTTAAACCTAAGGAGGCAGGTAAAATCTCAACAAGCGAGGAGCTTAAAACAAAGATAATCAACAACATGCAGGAGGACCTCAGGCACACGAGAATTAAAGGAATGCAAAAAATGAGATGTAGGGCTGGTGATGGAAACAGAAACAAGACAAGAAGCACAGAGCATAATAGAAAACCCTAAAATAGATGCCCTTGGTCTTACGGCCCAGCCACCCAAAAGGAAAGGACCACCAATATTAATCTTTGATTAAACCCGGAAGTTACGGCCGCACAGCTCGTGGAAGAACTATACTATAGAAACAAAGGAAATACCAGATAAGGAACTGCATGATGTAATAACTCAAATTCCACATAAAGGCAAGAGGCAGAATAAATAATAGTTGGAGCATTGAACTCAGCCCAGAGGCATGGCAAGTCTTAAAAGATAGGACAAGAGTATACATAGAATGGGTTAGCTATTGCTTTCGGGAACGAGTGGCAGTTCCCAAATGTTTTAGATGCTGTAAGTTCGGCCACTACTCCCACATATGCTCCCAAACGATCCCAATGTGCAGACATTGCACTGAGAAGGGGCATGGATTTAAGGATTGTCTGCACAAAGACAAAGAAGCTGCCTGCGCAAACTGCAAGTCCATGAAGCTGGATCATGCCCACTCAATCAGTTACCCCAATTGCCCGACCTATCTCAAAGCCAAGAGCAACTACCAAAATAGAATCAACTATGGGGACAGGAACTAAAGAATATAATAAAACAAATGATCAAAATAATACAAATAAATGCACAGCGAGGGAAAGCAGTGGCAGACCAAATCAGGGTCAAGGCTGATGAGGAAAATAGATGTAATTATTCTGCAAGAGCCATATGTCCACGAAGCGGGTTTGTTTGTTTTAGAGTTTTATGGCACATTAGCATCTAAGGCTCGCAGGGCGGGTAACGAGGTACCCACTCCGATATAAGATAATCCATACTAAAGAGGACACCCCACAGGCAGCGGTTCTAATCAGAAATGCAAACATAGCCGCAACCAAAATAACCCAACTCTGTATGGCCTGGGCTGCTTGTGCCCAGATTATCACAGCACTGGGCTCCCTTTATGTTGTGGCCCTCTACAGCAGGCCAGCACAAGAAATGGAGACCACAATTAGCTACTTACGTCACCTCCAGAACACCCTACCAAACGAAAAAATAATTATAGGAGCGGATGTCAACTGTCGCTCCCTGCTATGGCACAGCTCCACTGCTGACCGAAGGGGAACTGCAAGTGGGCAACAGCTCGAGGATTTCATACTGGGTTCACAGTTCACAGTATTGAACCAGCCACACCAGTTACCAACATACTGCAACACCCTCTGGGAGGCCACTATAGATATCACCCTGGCAACTAGAAACCTGGCAAACCACGTGGCAGACTGGAGGGTGGAGGAAGCGTAGACCACCTTGGACCAGAGTCATCACCTGCAAAATAACTAGAACACCGACAAGGGAAAAAATAGTAAAGCAAATACGCACAGATACGCAGTCGCCAAGGCAAACTGGCCGAAATACAAGGAGCTTTTAACTACAGTGATTCGTAACAAACCGCCATCCCTGGATCCACGAAACAACCCACATGACCTACAGAAGGCAATCACGGAACTGATAATTGACATAAGCAATCAAACCATCAGGAAAAAACACCCCCAAATGGGAGTGGTCCTTTGGTGGGCTCGGGAGATTGCAGCACTCCGGAGGAGAATGATGAAAGAAAGAAAAGACTTTCAAAGAGCCCGAAGAACATGGCCAGCAAACGAAGTCGAAGCATTAAGACAGAGATATAAACAAGCCAGAAACCAATGTATCGAAGCCATCAAGAAAAGGAAAAGACTAGCTTGGGAGCTTCTAGTCTCGACAACCGGAAACACTGACCCCTGGGAAGCAGTCTATAAGGTAACTACCAATAAGCTTTCCGGGGGGGGGGGGGTGAAAGGTGACTACTACCACCAGGACCCAGCATGGAAATCTTACCACCACTTTGGAGCAGTCGATAAATAACATCCTAGATGCAATATTCCTAAAACTAGAAATGCCAATCTTACCAGCACAGCAACACATTTGTGAAAACAACATCAGCTACAACAATCAAGAGATAGACCCCCCCCTTTACCCTGGATGAACTCGGGGAAGGCTGCACATCAAATCAGAAACAAGAAATGCCCAGGCCTTGATTTCATCGAGCCCGAATATTGAAGAAAACAGTGGAATTTCAGCCACAATTATTCCTCACATTATACAATAGATGCTTAGAAACTGGCCTATTCCCAACTACATGGAAAATAGCTAACCTAAAATTAATACTAAAAAGTCCTACAAAGAATCCAGAAAACCCCGAGGCCTATCAACCAATCGCACTGCTCCCAGTGGCCAGCAAGCTGTTTGAAAGATTGCTCCATAAAAGAATAACAAATCACTATGAAACAGCAGGCCTCCAATCGGCAAACCAGTATGGCTTCAGACCGGGGACCTCAACTGTGGATGCACTGGGGAACATACTCAAGATAGTGCAGGACTGCAGACAAAAGTACTTGCAGCTCATCTTCGTTGATTTTGCCGAGTCGTTTGACTCACTTTGGTGGCCAAGCATCCTGGCGAGGCTGAGGAAGACCCGAGTGCCGATAAACTTGTATAAAGTCATCAAAAGTTATCTAACCCAAAGAAGAGTGGAGATAAACGTGCAGTACCAGAAACTTAAGAGAGAGGGGCACAGAGGATGTCCGCAGGGGTCGGTTCTGGGGCCACTCCTGTGGAACATGGTCCTCGATGAGTTCCTGGAAATGGATCTGGGACCCATGAGAGCACATGCGTTCGCAGATGACCTTACCTTGACAGTGGAGGCGGACTCCAGGGCCCAACTGGAAGCGTTGGCAAACCGGCCACTACAGCGGCTACAACAATGGGCTTCCAAAAACCAATTAAGAATTTCACCAGAAAAGACCCCATCAATCTTCCTCACAGGGAAACTACAACTGCGGCGGCCCCCGCAAATAAAAATTGAAAATGTCACCATAAAATTCGCGAGTGAGCTAAAGTACTTAGGCGTAATCCTGGATAATAACTTGTCTTTCCAGCAGCACCTGAAATACATCCGGAGAAAAATCAGGGGCTACTCTGGGATGGTAGCCAAGATCGCAAAGAAGGACTGGGGTCTCAAAAAGAGAACCCTGTCAATATACTACAAAACTTTCCTACCAGCACTCACCTATGCAGCAGCGGTGTGGTTTCCCAAAGCAGCACTGGTTGTGAACAGAACACTTGAAACGATCCAAAGGACCATATTACTCACAACGCAAGCTTGAATCAAAAAGGTAAGCACCCCAGCACTGCAGGTGCTGGGGTGCTTACCTTGGATCTGGAAGTTATCCAGGCAGGGTTGCTGTTACTGCTGTCCAGGGGAGTGGCTGCCACCCACCAGGGCTACACGACTGATCCGGCGAACAGCCTAAAGATTGAAAGAGTCAGGTTACAGACCCACCTACTAAACCTTTGGCAGAGAAGGTGGACTGAGACCAAGGCAGAAGTGACAAAACAATTCCTACCGGACATCCGCAAGATATATCCAAAACAACCGGTGTGGTACTTCCCAGGGTACCACATGACAACGCTGTTCAACAGGACATGGCCCCTACAATGAAAAGATTTTCGGGCTGGGTCTCACCGACGATCCCAGCTGTATGTGCAGGGAGAGCAAGAGCTGGAGCCACATAGCTTATGAATGTCAAAATGTGAGGACCTCAGAGGGATTCTCATAAGAATTAGATATCTTCCGAAGGGATTGGAGTCCCATTTCCTGGACTCAGAGGAAGAATACAAGGCGCTCTCCCTCTTCGGGCAGGATCTATTCAACAGGAGGAAAATGCTAATTACAATCTACAGCAATCAACACAGAGACTGACAAAAAACGCTACCAGATGAAAAAGAAAATTGAAATTCGACCAAATGGAACGCTGACAACTGGAAGAAACATTAGGACGGGGATTACCCCATGAGTGACATTGAAAACAGAGAAGAGACAAAAAGCAGCATAACTGCCAAGAGACTGACGGCGACCTGAAGAGGGCACCCTAGCCCCCTTTCACCTTTTATTCCCATATCCTTGGGGAGGGAGTGACCATCGTTCCCTCCCCTCCTTGCCACCCTACATCTTCTACTCTGGTGGGGCATGGGCATGCCTCACTGAAAACTGGGGTACTTACCCTATTGGTCCCATATTTCTGTTTCTCAACCCCCCACCTCTATCTTTATGCTAACGAAAGACCCACACAACAAAAATTAATGCGCCAAAAATCATTTGAGCCCATAATTCGGCATAATCTTAGCGATCATACCCCCACGCCAACGCAGATGTGTATGTAATTGTACGTGTGTATATATATATATATATGTGTGTGTGTGTGTGTGCATAGTCACTAACCTAATGGATTTTTTTTTTTATTTATTTATGAGTCTTTTTTTTTTTTTTTTTAATATATATATTATGCTCCACGGGGTGTAAGTGGGACAACGTTGGGCCTCAGCAGGGGTCTAGCAGCTAGGTGACCAGATGTACAACAGTACACGACGCTACACATGAACAAGTCCCTCACACTTTTAAATCTCCGGCATTTCCCAGCGAACTGGTTCACCCACAATGTAAGCAACGTGGAAATGGGGGAAACCCCTGGTGGCGTATGACAATAACACACTTTACCTTTGGGTTGCCAGGCAGGCACTTTACCCACCTGGCTAGCCCGGTCGGCATTTATTTATTCTGTGACAACCTACAGCAGTGTTTGAAATCCCTGAAACCTTGTTTTCCAGGATGCTGCATGTTCCAATTAAAGCAGCGCAAGAATTACTTTCACCTCTGCATGGGGCTCTAGTTACTCTATTAGCCTATGTCTCTACCTCCTTCCTAAAGCTAGCAGTTTTCCAACTAGACTATCAGTGCTTCAATAGCATTAGCAAATATTCTTGTACCTTTTTTATTTAAGTGTATTCCATCCTTATATTTAGAAGAACTCACCTATACATGTGATATGCATATTGTGGGAGGAAGCAAATATATAAATATGTAAGTACACTGTGAAAAAACAGTTAAGCGCTATTCGCAGTACACATATGCATTCAGATATTTCATTATACAGAACATAACACTCAATTTTACAGACTAGATTTTATGGATGAAAAAAGTGGCTGGTACCAGAGTGTATTTGAGCTGCTCATGAAAGAAGAAAGTCATGAGATGTATAGAGGCATGGCCCAGTCTGTTTACTGATCAGCTCACTATCATATTGTTAGGTGCTCACCTTTACCCCAGTTTATTATAACCTCACAGCATATCTAAAATCCCTAAGAAATATGGTGAAAATAAAAACAATGTGCATCTGAATACTGTGCAGAAAATAAAGCTTTTAGAGAAATTAGATTCTGGTGGGTTTCTTTCCTACATCTGTGAGGAATAAAGAGTGAAAAAACAAACTATCATATATTGTAAAAAACCAAGACTAAGCTTAAATAAATACAGGCAGTCTTCTACAATTCTTTATTCAATTCTACAGCAGAACAAACTTTGCCTTCACAACAAGTTGCATTGGTATTGCATTACTTTCAAGTAAATGCCATCTCCAAATGCTTATACCTCCCATTTATTAAATCACTACAGACAGTCTAAAAGCAAATAAAACTGGAATTACAAACAAATACAATTACATGCTTTGTAGCATGTAATTGTATAGTGGTCTTTATACTCACAGCAAAAAAGGAAAACAACCTTTGCTTTCAATGTTACATTGGTATTGCACTACTTTCAAATAAAAGAACACAGACTGGTGCTGCATTACATAGGTTCTGCATCCATGAGGTCTGGGAACCCATACAAATAATTTCAAAAATTATACCAAATAAACTTTCTATATAGTCATCCCTCAATATGCACATGGATTATGTTCCAGGAAAACATTGCACAGTCCAAATCCATGCAATGTGAAGTGTAGTTTAATCGACATAATGAGGATTCTGTTCCTCCACACATAAGCACAAAAAGTATTTAGTAAGAAAAAGAAAAAAAAATTACAAAAGTCCATAAAATTAAACTTACTAATACGTACCTCTAGATTTTTAATCTAAATTTATTTGCTTCTTCGTTTCTGTTTTGCTTTGATAAACTTGCAACCGTAGCCAGCACTTTTTGGAAAAAAAATTAATTAAAATTGATTGCTTAGAAGCACACTGTTTTTCTCTATAAATTTCTTCATAAGGAACTAACTAAAGCTAATGATAAAGTTATACGAAAATTTAAACTCCTTTCCAAATTAGGATCCATATCCAGAGCTTCTTGGCTAAGCTGATTTGCAAGTCTTAAAAACTCAGCCAGTCTCTTTGCGGTCAAATTTTTGTGTGCATCTATTTCGTTTTTATGATTTTTGTTATCTTCATATTATGTTGAAATATTGTCCATTAATAATTGTTCTCGGAGATTCAAGGACTTCTGTGACATCTGTTGGTTCCAGTTCTTGAAATCCCTCTCTGCTAAACATTTTGCCAATTCTCAAAATCACAACTACATCAAGCATTTCAACCAATTGCTTCTTTGGTGCAGCTTTCTGGCCACAGCTTTTTCCAAATTGCATTCATTGTTGAATACTTACCCCATGCAAACTCAATCACTCAAACTTTTTTAAATCAATAATACGGATTCTTTCCATACTACTTGTGTTCTTTTCCTGTTCAGGCAAGTATCTTTTTTCTTTCTTTCTTTCTTTTTTTTTTATTTATTTATTTTTCTATATATAGTCCCAAAATTAAGTTAATTTAATTTTCCCTTAAACAAAGAGCAAAGCATGCTCTGATACCTTAGGCTATATCTTTTTCAAATTCTAAATAAATGAATTCCTTTTCTCTAGAATGCAGAGCTGTATCTTAAATTGAAAGCATTAAAATCTGCTTTCTGGGGGGGAGGGGAAGCCTTTAATTACTATACCTGAAAACAGCAGGAAAAAGGATGCTGAAAAAGGTTAAGTCTTAGTTTCCTGAAAGTTTTTTTTTTTTTTTTTTTTTTTTAAAATCTGGTTGGAGACAACTAAAACACTGGAAATCACACTTGCCTCAACATTTACTGAACCATATGCAAAGTACTGCATATAGGTAGCAGTAATCCCAGAGTAATGTATCAACTGTGTGGTACTACATTCATAGTAGTGGAGAATGAAAAAGACGAGGGGTAATTGTGAAGTCGGATATGAAGTTTTCAGAGCAGTGCAGACAGGCTTTCAGCGTAGCTCATATGGTGTTGTCAATGATATACAGGAACTTTGCTAGCAGGGATAAGGAGGGGGATTATCCCTTTGTATATGCCAAATACAGCCAGGCCTCGCTTAAACGCGAGTTCGATTAATGCGTTTTTCAGTTACCGCTATCTGAAAAAATACCACTTTTCGCTTTACATGACGCAAATTTCCAGTTAACGCAAATTTTTTTATGCAATAGTTGAAATAGATTTGAATCGTGTGTTAAGCTTCCCGCGCGTTGGACGAGCAATAAACAAACATTTGCCTGCTGCCCGCCTCAGTGTGTTCCATCAACCATCGGAAGAAAGATGTGTTACTTGTTTGTCTTCCGCTAATAAAGTCAATGCAGACTCGCATTTAAAAATTCAAATTTTTAAATGAGCCAGATGAAAATGTTACTGTGAAGGGGATTAAAAGAACTAGATGAAATATTTCGCATCACAGAGAACCTCAAACAAAAGGTTTGAGGTTCTCTGCGATATTTATTTCGCCAGAGCCCAGAGAAAGCTGGTGTCAGCTACTAGAAATTGATAGATGAAAAGGGAAAGTCAACACAGTTCAAACGACTCTGTTCAAATATTTCCGTAACAAATTGTTTCTTCACTATGTATTTTATGTCAGAGGTTCCCAAACTTTCTCAATTCATGGTGCCCTTAATGTCTCAGTAATTTTTTTTCATGGCGCACCTAGACCAAACGTTTCTAGACCTAACTGTTCTGTTTATAAAGCAGTTAGGTCCAAACAACTTAATAAGAAATGTTGAAATTGTAAACTAACTCGAGCTAGTAGTTCGCACGGCATACAACAGATGTTGAGTATCGTTGTGTTTCCCTCAAATTTTAAAATGTTCCACAGTGCACTGTTTGGGAATCGCTGTTTTATGCAATAAACATTTATTTTAGTTATTTTCATTATCTTTTACATGGTATACATTTAAAAAGTTATTTAAAAGGTATTTTTAAAATTCTTTTTGGACATTCTTGAAGATCAAGGACCAATTATAATTTTTCCTATTCATTATTATATTAGATTAACATGTTTCTGTTTTGCGCAATGCGCTTATGGGATGAATTAATCGCATTAATTGAGGTCTGCCCGTAGTCAGGCCACACCTTGATTACTGCATACAGAATGGGAGGCCTCATTTTAGGAAAGATGTAGGGCTGCTGGAACAAGTACAGAAGTGCAAAGAGATTGGTGAGGGGAACAAAGAGACGCTCTTACTGAGAAAGGCTAAAGTTCTGAAAATTGCAGAGTCTGCAGATTAAACACCTGCAAAGTGATCTGATGAGGTGAATAAGGCTTTGAATGGTTTGAGCAAGCTCAATACTGATGGGATTCTTCCTCTTGCTCAGATTACACACTTGAAGGGGCCAAATAAATTCAAATTGAGGAAAGACAGTTGCAAAATAGATGTGCAGAAATTTGCATTTAGCCATTTAGGTTGATTGCTGGAACAAACTTTCATTTGTCGTGGAAGTTGATAGCTTCAACAGGTTTAAGGAAAAACTGGACAAACCTTTGGAGCGAATAAATATGTGAAATGGGATATATATATATATATATATATATATATATTTTTTTTTTTTTTTTTGTTGATGCTGTATAAGCTTGCTTTCTTGCATCATATGCCACTACTAATACTAATATACAACAGAACCTCATTAACACAAAATTCAAGTGATCTAATTTTGTGTTTTGCTACAATGAGGTCTGCAAAAAATGTAAAAACCTGACCATTTTTGATTGTATTTATTAACTTCAACTTAAGCTTCGACTAACACAAATAAGAATATTATTTTAGATCTTCTTTTTATAAGATTTATAGGAGAAGCTAAGAAAAAGAAATAATATAACTGAAATTAAAATATAAATTCAGCAAAATCACAGTATTAAAAGTAAAAGAAACACAAAACTGATTAACTGTTTAATATACTAATTGAATTAATGAATCCAATTTTATTTGAACAGTTTACCTTATGTTTAGAAAACATTCTTAAGGATGGCACACATTTTAACTCTCACTTTCATCTTTGGTAACAAAGTTCATTTTTGCTTGGTGGTCAGCGGCTCTTCTGATGTTGGTGTTTCTACAATAGTAATGTCATATCTTCCAACTTAAACTCTCCAAATTCTTCAACAAAATCAATATTTCCCTCAAAGTCCCATCTATCACATTCATTTGATGGACCATATTTTTCAATGGTATTCTAACCAAAACCATTGATGCATTACCGTTCCAAGAAATATCACAAATAGCATTTTTGGATATGAACTGTTCCCTCTTTCTATGCTAAGGATCAAGCTCTCTCAAGGTAATAAATAATGTCCTGATCTAGTGGCATCAGAAAGTAAAGACTAAGATAAAGCTGAAGAACATCTTCAGCTTTAGTGACAGAGCACTGTATACAATCATCAAGACGTTCCATATTTTTCTGAAGCTGTTTATTCCACTCTCAATAATCAAGACTGAAAAATTTTTACCACAAGCCAAGAACCTTCTACTGGTCTCATAACTGCATGGAAGTCTGTTAACTACAGGTAACCCTCATATAACACAGTTGTTTGGTTCCTCCAAAATCTCGTGTAATGCAAAACCATGTTATACAGGACTAAGAACCAGTACCAAAAGGTAGGCTATGTTCCAAACGCTAACAGTTTATACACACCATGCTTATTTTTTTATAACTATCGGAAACTAAATTTTTATAATAGTACTAACTTAATATTTTGAGTTTATTTTTTTATAGTAGTAGTAACTTAAATAGTAATATCTGAACAAACGTTTTACCTTACAAACTGTGAAACATGTCAGATAATGTATTCATTTAATTTTCTTCCTCTTGATCACTGCTAAGCACTCAAGAACGTTTTCTCTGTTGCTGAATATCTCCACCTTCTGAACTTTCTTCTGCAGAATCCAGATTTCTTGTATCTTCTGCTCTCTTTAAAAAAAATCAGTAATCTGGGTTTGTTTGCTCTTGCTTGATAGATCATTGTAAATTTCATGCTAGGGAGCCAAAACATTTTTGAAGCTCCCTTTTGAAACTTTGTGCTCCTTTCAGTCAAAGGATCTGCATTCAAAAAATAAAATTCTAATTGCTCGGCCAGGTTTATGCCTTCCTGTATGCTTTTTAGTGTAAAATTTGGAACTTCAGAATTTTCATCTGCACTATCACCCTCTGAATGGATTTGGTTTACCTACGATGCCATTTCCACCAAATCCTCTTTGCCAGTCTTTTTTTTACCAGTAATTCCTGAATGTCTTCAGTAGTCATATCACCGAAACCTTCCCCTCCTACCGACTTAGCATGTTCTACTATTGCACCAATTCCATTTTCTGCCGGTTCGACCATATTTCCTGAATGAACTGATTCTGGCCAGATTTTTCCAACATGCATTTAATATTGATGGCTTTACTTCTTTGAGGGATAAAGCTATGATTCAGATACGGTCCACAACTGAAAAATGTTTCCATGTTTCCTCCATCACTTCAATAGATTCAGAATCATTTTTTTGCAAAATCCATTGTAACAATTTTCTGATGTAAATGAGTTTTAAAGGTAGATATAAGTGATAATCCTTGATCCATTGGCTGAATTAAAGAAGTTGTATTAGGTGGTAGGAACATTACTTCAATGTTTGGATGACTTAAACCTTTTGGATGGCCAGGTGTGTTATCCAATAGTAATAAAACTTTGAAATCTAGATTTTTCCACTTTAAATACTTTTCCACATCTGGCACAAAACAATTTAGAAACCATTCTTTAAACAAATCGGTAGTTACCCAAGCTTTTTTATTTGCTTTCTAATATACCAGTAACATATTTTTATTTAAACCTTTCATTACACGAGGATTAGAAGATCTATAAACCATCTCCTCATGCGTTAATGCACATAAGTAATGTTACACGATCTTTTTATGCCTTACAACCTGGTACAGTTTTCTCTTTTTTTTGAAATAAACGTTCTGTTCGACATTTTTTTCCACCAAAGGCCTGTCTCATCGGCATTTAAAACTTGATGTGGTGCATATCCGTGCTCTTCAATAATTTTTTTTAAAATTCCTCTGCATACTTCTTGGCAGCTTCATTATCAGCCGATGCACTTTCCCCTTGAATTCTTATGTTATGTTATGTAACGAGAAGCAGTTTTTAAATCACTCAAACCAACCTTTACTGGCAACAAACTCTGGGTTAACAGAAGATTCTTCATTTTCTTTTAAACGATTATAAATTTTTAGTGCCTTTTGTTTAATTACATTTCCGTCTAATGGGATAAATTTCTTACTGCTATCGTCAATCCAAATGCTGAGTGCTTTTTTCTTTTTCTCAATTTTTGGTGCTCTGGGTTTGTTATTTTGGTTTTTAGGAGCATTATCAACTAAGGACATATTGCTCCGGAGATATGTGGTGGTCATTCCAGGTGCTCTGGGACGAGCTGTCATATTTGCAGAAATTAAAGATCCTGTAGCAACATCAGTTCTAATTTTCTGTTCATTTTTCTTTATGGTCCAGATTGTTGCTTCATTTAAATTTAAACTTTTTGCAACTCATGACACCTTTTCACCTTCTTAAAGACGATCCAAAATTTGTATCTTTGATTCTAAAGAAATAAAGTTTCTTTAGAGTGGTGCTTTTTTGCTTTCCGTGGACACAATTGAGGGCTGGAATTTAATTCACAACAAAGAACAACGTTTAGTAATACATGCCCGGAAAAATGAATAACGATCAAATAAAAACCAAAATAACCTTACAAAAACTTTAAAAGTCACAAACGCACGCTTCCAAGTCAATTTTTCATGCTCTCAAACAAGCACAGATTCCAGGACCTCCCAAAAAATACAGTGGACTCTCACTTTACGATTGGTTCACTGTAATAAAATCACTTTATGATGGACTCTTCATAATTAAATACCATTTTAAACGGTGTTTCTAATAAGCGAAATAAATAGGAGGAATACTATCCACAGGCTATAAAAGTAAAGATATAAAGCACAAATTTAACTTTATTACCTTACCAATTAACAAAGTTAAAAGATACGTGAAAATCGGAAGAATACTTTCCAGTTAGCAAAATAAAAATAAATTTACATTTACATACATAGCTTAATTAACACATTGTAATATGTACATACTAATTAATATTTCTGTTCGCTGACATTTTTTTGGTTGTAAAATTTAAAACAGTAAAAACGATAAGCAATTCATAACAAAGAACAGGGCACGCACAAGTTTCAAGTGAGATAAGGAGTAACGAGTTTCTGAAAATTTATTTATGTTTTTATAAAATTGAAAATTTGATGGAAGTGGAAACATTTCACTTCAATAACATTAAAACCAACAGAATTCCAGCTGTCGGTACTATAGCAAATGCAAGAAGATAGAGTTTACTACCCCGTTTAAACCAGAAAGTGAAAATAGTTTTTATTGTTTTATGGTAGTGACCTCCAGAAATGTGCTTTAGAAAAATATCACAGAGGCAATAACGACTAGCAGGTCAACAGTGGGGATTCACAAAAAGGAATGGAAACGTTGAAAAATTACATCCAGCATAATAGAAGGGTTTTCCCAGCACAAAAGCACATGTTATGTGAGATTTCCTGCAATTCTTTAACCGGGTTAGAGCAAAACCGTGTTATATACGAGGGTGGTTCAATAAAAATTGCCCTCGCCTACTTCCACATATTCCAGTTATATTCTGTGTGTAGCATCATACATATCTCTGTACTAAAGGTGTGAAATTTCAGCCCTATGTCATAATTTGTTTTTCTCTTACAGAGCTGAAAGTATCATAAAGTAGTATCATGGATAAAGTTGAAGGCAGAGCTGTAATCCGGTATCTGTTCTTGAAAGGGAAATCTCCTAAAGAAATTCACGAGGAGATGACTGCTGTATATAAGGTTGAAGCCCCATCCTATAACATTGTGAAGCACTGCCATAGACAGTTTAGGTGTTGTCAGACATCAGTAGAATCTGAGCCCATTCCAGGTCATCCCCATTCAGCCATTGACGACAGCACGATCAGAAAAGTGGAGTCGTTAATCATGGGAGATCACCGGATATCTGTTCATGAATTGTCCCAAGAGGTGAAGATTAGTGGGAGCTCTGTTGAAACAGTCCTTCATGACCAACTCCATTTACGGAAATTGAGTGCAAGACGGATTCCCCGATTATTGACTGGTTTCTAGAAGGCTGATCGACAACAGAAATCACAAGAGTTGTTAGCCCTGTGCCAAAAAAATGAGGAAGACCTTTTCTCTTGTCTAATCATTCAGGATGAAAGTTGGATACACCATTCTGACCCTGAAAGTAAAAAGCACTCCATGGAATGGCGACATCATGGTTCCCACCCCCCAAAGAATTGGAAGTGGGGAACCATGATGGTGGGAAGGCAAGGGTCAAGCATCAGCAGGAAAGGTCTTACTGACAGTGTTTTGGGATGAGAAAGACGTAATAATGACTGATTACCTGCCGAAAGGTAGAACAATTACAGGTGCCTATTATGCCAACTTACTCACAAAATTACAGGAGAAAATCAAAACATATAGGCATGGCAAGCTGTCCAAAGGTGTGAAAATGTTTCAAGACAATGTCCCAGTTCACGCTTCTGAAATTGCAACAACACAAGCTGCCACTTGTGGATATGAAATACTGCCCCATCCAGCCTACTCACCCGATCTTACATCACTGAACTTCTTGTTTCCTTCCATCAAATCATTTAAAATAAATAAATTTTCTGTTTATACACCGGGACGACCAAACGGTCAGAGGAGTTCACAAGATACACAGAATACAAGAAACAGCACCGTATTCAGCAGTCACGGGCTTGAACTCCGATCACTCAAGGCACATGTACTTATGCACCCACGTGCCTGACCACTAGGCTACGGCGACCTTTCTTCGGGAGACCCACTTCCCTGACAACAAGACACCCGTTTCTGCAACAGAGTCATGGTTCAAAGACCAACCTCACCACTTCTACAAAAACGGTGTCCGGAGCCTCATCCAACGATGGGAAAAACGTGTAAATCTTCATGGTGGTTATGCAGAGAAGGACTAAAACTTCTGCAAAGAATCAACAGGCTAGCGCCTTTCCAGCCACGTCAGGGCGATTCTTTATTGAACCACCCTCGTAAGTACCATGTTATATGGGGGTTGCCTGTACTTTAAAAAGCTTAGCTTGGAAAATTTTCAAATTACAAGTGGATTAAGTTTTGTACTGCCTTCTGCTCTTTGCAGCATAATAGAATAGTAATGCCAGGCTCTTCAGTGAACAGCAACTGTTTTTTTTTTAATAAATTCAACTTTACTTAATTAGGCTTATATGAAGCTTTGTATTAACCATACAAAATAATATTTCTTGGCGTACAAGAATGAACTTCATAATATATATTATGTTATTCAAATTCTTTAATAAACAAGAACTTTCATAACCAAGTTGGTACTAAAGAGGTTCTACTGTATTTCTCTTTCATAAAATGTCATATGAGATTTTTTGATATTTAAATACTGCAATACTTATTTGAACTTGTCCTGTAACTACCTGGCCCTCTTGAGTTTATATTATTTTGCCTTGTTATCCAAATTACCATGTGCCCAATTAATTCAAATTACATAAAGAAATAAAGAACAATGCAAAATGGTATGCCACTCCATGTACACCTCCACACTTCTATTCTGATAAGTGAAAGCAGTTTGTATAACAAGGAAATTAATGCACCTGGAAGCAAAAGCTATTTTATTATGACAAAATTACTTATAAAAAAAATTATATTTATTCAATTCTTGTCTTTGGAATGTTTATTGTTTTCAGTTTCTTCTTAATAGTTGTGTGTTACTGCAGATAAACTACAAAAAAAAAAATAATAATATAATAATAAATAAATTTTTTTTATTTCTTCAGGAGACTATAAAAATAATTGATAAAAACAATTTAATGATGTTTGATATTGTATTTCACAAACAAAGAACCCGCATGCCACTTTACATGGCAGTCCCCATTACACACTTCTTCCAATGCTACAGCAATGTCGGAATTCCTGGAGAGAAGTTCTGTGGTTGGTGTTGAAGCCATTCATGCATACCCATCTTTTTCATCTGACAAGAAGTGACATCCCCTTAATGAGTCTTTTAGTGGCTAAAAAAAGTGATAATCACATGGATATAAGCTTGGTGAATATGGATGATAGGATAATACCTCAAATTTCATATTCTGTATCTGATATTCTATAAAAATAGCAAGCGTGAGGACAGGCATTATTATACTGAAGGAACACACCAGAGAACAGTAAAGTACATTTTTTTCAAATTTCCAGCTTCAACTGGTTCAGAAGCATATCATAGTAGCTGTAACTCATCACTTTGTCTTCTCCCTCTCTACAGATAGCACATTCGAAATGCTCCTTTACAAAATGAATAACACTTTCACAACTGATGCCTAGGTACAGATTTTCTTTGGAAAAGGTGAGCCCTGTATAGCGAAACTCTGAATTTACATATTTACTTTCTGGTGTGTAATAATACACCCAGAATTCATCTTTGGTTACTATATGTTCTAATATCGTTGTTTCTTTCACGCTTATACTGACCAAGAAGCACAGAACACACATTAAGCTATCATTTCTTTAGTTCTGCTGTTCAACACTTAAGAAATCCACCAAGCACACCTTTTTTGAAAGTGCAAATCCTTGCTAAAAATAGTATACAGTGAATCAACTTTAATTTTGCCTGTTCTGGCAATGTCTTCAATAATAATCAAGCAGTTTCTTCATGTGAATTCATCACTACCACTATGATTTCTGATGTCATGGTACAATGGCTGGTATACTGTTCAATATTTTTGTGAAAGCTCTTAATGATGTTGACATTATGAAAATAACAGCCTTTCAGTAATACCTTGAGCTTCAAGAATATAAAGAAGTCACACTGGGCTAAGTCTGCTGAATGTGGCACAACAGTACATAGACTATTTTGCTAGCCAAAAACTCTCAAACAATGGGGGGTGTGTGGCTTGGCCTGCTGTTGTGTAAAGGAGCCAACTGCTGCCTTCTCCATACTGAGAGGACAAACACGACAGATCCTCTGCAAAATGTTCAGACAGCAGGCAGCAATGGCACTTTGGCCAATGGACATGAACTCTTTGTGCACAATTCCCTTGCTAATACAGAAAATGATGAGCATGGTTTTGATTTTTGACCTTTCTTTCTTGAACTTTTCTGGCTTTGGTAGAATTTGCCAACTTCCACTCACACTTCATCACTTTGTTGCAGGGTCATACTGAAAACACCATATCTTGCATGTGTAGTGACCAAATTCAGGAAGTTGAGTTTGCTTCCAGTGATCTGAATGTGAGTTCTCTGCAGTGTTCAACTGATGCCTTTCGTTGACTGTCTGCTAACAAATATGAAACAAAACTATGCACAGACCATTTTCTTCAAATCCTGGGTTATTATTTGTCAAATGGTTTCCTTATTAATACACAGACAGTCTGAAATCATTCAGAGTGTTGCAACATTGGTAATGATTTCCTGCATTTTTTTGATCAACTCTGGCATCCTAACCTTTGTTGCAGGTCCTGGATATTCGTCATCTTCCAGTGATTCTCTTCCATAGGAGAAATATTTAAGCCACTCAAACACACATACGAGACAGGAAATTCTCTCCATATACTCGCTTCAACATCTGAAATGTTTCTGTAGCATTGATGTTTGCTCTTTGTTCCACTGTCCATCCACAACAAAAACACAGACATGGGAGAGAAGAGCAGTTCAGCTCAACATTATGCTTTGAAATAGCAGCAATTTCTGATGACCTTGACTGCAGTGATCAAAGAACAATCATTCTTTCATTTCATGTTTACTTCTAGATGGCAGCACCAACACTCGTCTCATAACATTATCAGTCTTGTTTTCCAATTGCCACAACTCTGTATAACTTACAGAACCGTACAACTTCCTATTGATTTAATTACAAGACAAAAATGAAACAAGTTCACAAATCCCTCCCCCGCCCCAAAGTAATTATGTGACAATAATGAAACTATTATATAGCTCCTTCCACAATATGAAATATTCCAACTAAAAGCTTAATATAATACTGTTTTATGTTTAATTTCAAAGCATTTATGGAGATGAATTCTTCATTCTTTTATTTTCTTACTTATTATTTAATTCTCTTATTACAAAATTCACTTTCAACAAAAGTAACCTTTCCCATTTCTCTGGTCCTCAATGTATGACATTTTGACTATCCTCCTGCATTAGAAGCCTATCAGCAGTTGCTGGACTTTCATTGCAGATGACCATTCCCTCAGAAGTTGAGTTCTCTGTTCAAAAGTGAATGTTGAGACAGTGCTGCTACGTGTAGTAAAGCTGTTTTCCTTGAGAATCCACTTACAGTTGGTCCTCGTATAACACGTGTTTACATTACATGAATTCGATCATACACGATTTATAAATAGGGGAAGATTATCTTATATAACACAAACCGAATTCGCTTGTGCACGATTCGCCATGTGTTTACAAGAAATGGCAGTCGAACGCGGAATCACCCCAACTGAACGCAGCATGATACGAATGAAGAAGATTCTGAAATTGTATTTATGTGTTTTATATCAGTGAAGGGGAAACACATTTCACCATAATAACTTAAAAACCAACACAATTCCAGCTATCGATATAATCGCAAATGCAATTAGATCGAGTTTACTACCAGTTTATAACAGATTCCACTAGCAGAAACGCAACTGAAAATTGTTTTTATTGTTTTATGGTAGATGTTAATAGTGTATCTCAGCCTTTACGGTGTTGTTTATTCAGTTGCTACACGCGCGCAGCTTTGTTTATGTGTATTAACCGTGACCCCTCGTTTTGTAATTGTGCTTTATTCCCTAAAAATGAGTAAAATACTTAAAAGGTGTGAAAAGGAAGCGTCCTGGCGAAGACACTGCAGATTCAGAGAGAGAAAAAAAAAAAAGCAATATCGATAAACAGAGGCGGACTGGATCAAAAATTCTTACCCGGGAAAATTTATAGTGGCCTCATACTACGGTTTATGGCCAAAATCACACCGGCCTCCAGTCCACGGGGATTTCCCAGGTAAGGCTTATGGCCAGTCCGCCTCTGTAGATAGAGAAAAAATATGAAATTGTGAAACGCTTTGAGCGAAATGAAAGACCATGTGATGTTGCAGGTGCTACAGACCGAAATGAGGCAACGCCGAGAATTACAAAGAATGCAGAGAAAATAAAAACAACTTTCATAGCAGGAAAAACTCAAAGTGTAATTAAAATCCATTAGATTAAGACACAAGAAATGGAAGAGATGGAACGGCTGTCATCTGTTTGGATAGAAAATCAAACAAAAAACAAGTCTGCTTACGATAGAAGCAAAAGCATTAGCAATATTTTATTACATAATAAAATACGTAAGTATTTTATTACGACTATTTTATTTAATATAATAAATTTTTTACGAATAAAATACGTATTTTATTCGTAAAAATACTTTTTTAGTATTAAAAAAGTATTTTATTCGTAAAAATACTTTTTTAGTATTAAAAAATACTAAAAATACTTTATTATAATATAATAAATAATATTTTTTATTATTTATTATATTATAATATAATAAATAAATAATATTTTTATTACCTATTTTAATCGTTATAAAATACTTAAGTATTTTATAACGATTAAAATTACCCGATTATTTATTGTGTTTGGTAATGTTTTGGTTCCAAATGTGTGTTCAATCTTGGGTGGTTGGCACCTGACCCCACTTTTCCCATAGGGCCTGTTGTTTATATTGCACGATTTTGCATTGCACGAGGGTTCCTAGGAACACAACTATCGTGCTATACAAGGACAGACTATATTTCTATAAAATCCAAATTATTGCTTAATGGTACCAGAGCTTGTTTCTTCTATCTGGTTAGTACAAACTATCCCTCAAAAAGCATCTGGTTGCCGTATTTTCCTATTCCACTGGATCATCTTGGGTTGGACGGTTAGTTATCTTAATTTTTTTATGGTACACTGACAACTAAGGCCATAGCACACCAAATTTACTGCTGATATTACAGGTAGTAGTCGACTTACGACCTATGCACTTTATGACTGATCAACTTATGACTGCTACTGCATCTCGAATCGCTTTTCAGTCCGAACTGAGCATACATACAAGATTGTTGCTAGGAAGAATGCTATATGTATATCAACCCTCTCTTAATGCAGTGTTCTCAGATTTTTCTCCTACACTCACACGCCCTATCCGTGTGGTCCCTGAATCCCAATGGGAACGGTTGTGCGTGTAGCATCAGCCCACTGCCCAGTAACGTGTGTTTGGCACGAAAAAAGCTAGACTTAATCCATTTAGTCAGCTTTGCCATCACAGTCGAACAAAACATCTTACCGATGTATGTATGTCGTGATTCATGCATCTTGATCTCTGTTTGCATACATTATGTTCACTATTTTTGTGTTACAATTAGCATTTTTTTAAAACCCCTAAACATGTCAACCAAGAGGAAAGTGCCTTTGTCTACTCCTAGACCTGTCAAGAGAAAGAAAGGCCATTGATTTAGACACAAAATTGAAAGTGATCAAGCAGTATGAAGAAGGAAAGAAGGTGAACGCGATCGCACGCGATTTTAAGTTCTCATTCTACAGTGTCGACGATTTTGAAAGACAAAGAAAGGATTTGTGAAGTTGTTAAAGGTTCGGCACCCGTGCGAGCAACAGTGATAATGAAACAACGTAGTGGGCCCATCCATGAAATGGAAAAATTGTTTCTTTGGGTGGAAGATCAGATACAGAAGCGAACACCCTTAAGCCTTCTTACAGTGCAGTTAAAAGCTAGAAGTCTCTTTCAGATGCTAAAGAAACGTGACAGAAAAGATTACACTCAGACATTTATAGCAAGTACAGGATGGTTCAAAAGATTCAAAAGAAGATTAAACCTTCATAGCATTCGAGTCACTGGAGAATCAGCAAGTGTGGATGTGGAAGGAGCTCAAGAGTTTATTAAAAGTCTGGATGAAATAATTACGGAAGAAGGGTATCAACCAGAGCAGCTTTTCAATGTGGATGAGACTGGATTGTTGTGGAAAAGGATGCCAGAACGCACTTACATTCACCAAGAAGCCAAAAGCATGCCTCGTTTTAAGGCATTTAAAGATAGGCTTACTTTGCTCCTTGGCGGGAACATCGCAGGTTTTAAACTGAAGCCTTTTTTAATTTATCATTCTGAAAATCCCCATGCATTCAAGAATGTAAACAAGCACACTCTGCCTGTATATTTCCGTTCAAACCGAAAAGCCTGGATGACTCAAACATTGTTTGAAGACTGGTTTCTAAATTGTTTCGCACCTCAAGTTTGTGAATATTGCTTCGAGAAAGAAATTCCTTTCAAAATTGTATTAATCTTAGATAATGCACCTGGCCATCCACCTCACCTAGACCACCTCCATCCAGACGTAAAAGTTGTTTATTTGCCGTCAAATACAACTCCACTCATTCAGCCTATGGACCAAGGGGCGATTTCCACATTTAAGGCGCACTATCTTCGAACCACTTTCACCCAAGCTATAGCCACCAACCCAGAACTATATTTCCGTGAGTTTTGGAAACAGTACGATATTTCTAAATGCATCAAAAACATTGCGGCCACGTGGGAGGCTGTGACAAAGAAATGCATGAATGGAATCTGGAAAAACCGTGTCCAGCATTTTGTTAATACTATTGATGAATTTGATAGTGAACGTGAACTTGAAATAGTTATGGAAAATATTGTAACACTGGCAAATGGCCTTTCTTTAGAGATTGAAGTGGAAGATGTTGAGGAGCTGCTAGAGCAAGGATCTGGAGAACTTACAAATGAAGAACTTATCGCTTTGGAAGAAGAAAGAATGGCTGAAGAAGAAAGGATGGAAGAAGAGAAAAATGAAGATGAAGGACCAAAAAGAAAATTCACCACTAGAGAGTTATCTGAAGGTAACTCTCTACTAAATAAACTTCTTACACATTTTGAGGAAATGGAACATCGAACAATTTACAGGGATTGAACGAATGGTACAAGATGCTTTTCGGCCACACCGTGAAATTTACGAGCAGAAAAGGAAACAAACAATTCAGACAAAAATCAACATGTTTATGAGAAAAACAACTCGCACTACATCACGTGGCGGCACTGATGACCCGCAGCCAAGCACGAGTGGTCAGTAAAATATTTCTTATCTATTTTCTACATATGTTTTGTTTACTTCTTTAAGATAAAATATCTTTTAGGTTTTATACAGTTTTTGATATCTTTTTCATATTTTTTTATTTTTGTAAATAGTAAACCAATTGTGTTGTACAGTGTCTGATTTACCTAAACTGGCCCGACTTACGTCCAGATCACTTTACGACCGATCGGTCGGAACCTAACATGATCGTAAGTCGACGACTACCTGTATATTTAAAATCCTACTTGGACATAGTGACTACAAAATGTGCATGTAAAATAGATCAATTAGAAACTGGTGTAAAAGACCAGGTATAATATGAGTCCATTTATATACAGCTGCAATGTTACATGCAACTGATATCATCATGTTTCTCCTTGCACTTCACATCTGATTCATTAGAAAACCAGGAGATACCACATGCTATTATGACTTTGTTTTTGAAATGTAATATGCCAAAGAGGATACCTCTCAAAACAGTCAAACAAACTTTCATTCAATTTCTTTGTGCAAAAAGTAACTCAGATACATATGTACTGTTTCTTGTAAACATTTGCTAAATGATTTCTCAGGATTTTGAAAGCTTCAAGCAAAGGTGCAAGGGAAAACTATTTTAGAAGTCTTGTCCTACATATAATGCAAGAAAACTTAAATCTTTGAAATGTCTATCATAATGAAATTAATTTAAATCAAAATGTGTGCACACATGAATTATATGCGAAGTAATGATGTTTGACATTCACACATGGTAGGTAAAAAATTTTTAAGATGAAAAACCAATTTAAGTTCCCTCATGTTCCCTTTTTGAAATGTTCTCTTATTTTCATTATAATGAAACCTGGTATCCTGCTAAAAATCAAAAAAATTATAGTGCTTTATTCTCAATTTTAAAGAGTTGACAAAAAAATCTATTAATTATAATTACACTTCTGCACCTTTGATTTTTATAAGACAGCATAGTAATTAAAAAAAATAAAATAAAATTGCTCTGTTATCACAGCCAAACAAAAATACATATCTTACTTGCTGGGAAACTGACATTCACAATTTACAGAAGAACATCGGTTATCCGGAATAATTTGAGAGGCTGATCTTTTTTTTTTTTTTTTTTTTTTTTAAATTAACAGTAGTACATTAAGCACAATTGCAAACTGAATTTTGATTATAATAAGTGAAAGTTCAAGTTTACTACCTGTTTATAACAGATTGTACAAACAAAAAGCCCAATAAACCAAAAACTGCAAATTGTTTTTATTTTATGGTCCTCTTCTATTCATAGCTGCTGTGACCTCTAGAATTCTATGTAACCTTCAGAAATGTGCTTTAGAAAAATATCAGAGACTACTGGGTTTTCTCAGAAACCATGATTGAATTTTAGACTTGTTTAGCTCCAGAATCAGTAAGAATAATATCGGCCTGAAACTGTGCGATTTATTATTTTTCTAAATTTTTTATGGTAAAATGTGAACGAAAAGAAAACGCATAATTTTAACATTGCAACAAAAAATGGAAATTAATAGAATTAGAAAAGGCGAAAATTTAGGAAATCTCTCCAAATTTAATTGGGGACTTCAACGATTTACGACATCAAGAAAAAATTCCAATGCTAAAACAGAATATTTGTTGATTATGGATAGTGAAGGAGGATCTAGCAAGAAAAAAAATGTAGAAACCTGAAAACACCACTTTAGAGAGTGCACTCACTTTATTTTATTTTATTTATTTATTTTTGTTTGTTTGTTTGTTTTCTTCAGAGTGAAATTTAGGTGAACCAGTGTCTGGCTCAGTGTTGTGTGAAAAAGCATTGGATTTTAGTCGAAAATTAATAGGTAATAAACGTCTTAAGGCAAGCACAGGTTGGCTGGAAAACTTAAACTGAGACACGGTATACATGAACTAGACATTCAAGGTGAGAAACTTTCCACAGACGAATCAGCAGCAGTGTCCTTTAAAAGTAAGTTTGCTTCAGTTATGGCAAAGTAAGAGAAAGAAAATGTTTATAACATTGATGAGATGGGCTTATTATAGAAGGCATTACCGAGAAAAACCCTAGCCACTAAAAGAGAAATGTCTGCACCAGGTTTTAAGATGAGAAAAGAGCAAGTTTTTTTTTTTTTTTTTTTTGTGAAAACCCCAAACACGAAAGGTATCAAAAACCTAAAGTACTTAGTACCGTGCATGGGCTGAAGGAGAAGTATGGGGGGTAGAGGGATGCCGGAAACTTTGCTCTAGAGACGAAACATGGGTTTCACCACTTCAAGCCTCCAATAAGCATTGTTCATGCTTGTTATTGGTAAGACAAAAAAAGAGCATTTAAAAATATTTCTAATTTTCCTGTTTTGTATAAAAATCATAAAAATGCCTGGATGGATGTTTCTGTTTTCCTAGATTGGTTTATAATTCTTTTTAATTAACCTTATTTAATTTAATCATAAGGTAAGATTAAATTTATTTAATCTTAGCTTATGAATAAATTTAGGTTTAATTATAATTAATTTCAGGTTTAATTAATCTTACTGGAAAAATTTTCCGGTTCCATTATCCAGAAAAGTTGACTATTCAGAAGAGATCTGATCAATTATTCCGAATAACTGACACTACTGTACTAATATCTATTAATTAGTCACACACAACCCTGTGAATAATACACTCAGGCTTGATAACATCAAATTTCTATCAGAGCACAGAATATTCACATGACCAAAAATGTGTTAAGCACTTTATATAACCCTGAAACTCACAAATATGACAGATGACTCTTTCAACTTGCAACCTTTTCATCTATATGGGGACAAGCTAATTACAGCCCGGAGTGAAACAAACTTCATTAATTCCTCCATTCGGCAACAGAAATTGAATTCACACCATTCAAAAATGATTAAAAAAAAAAAAAAAAACACAAAACAAAAAAAAATACCAATGTACCAAAGGAACCCAAGCGTGCCATGAAGATTCATCTAAAAATTGTAGATGCACATATTGTTTTAGGCCAAATACTAAAATACAATATTTTAATGAACAAGCAGGCAAGGTAGGGTGTGGTTTATAGGTGTTACACACACAGTTTACACACGAAAAGACAAAAAGAAAAAAAAAAAAAAAAAAAATCAAGTAAATCATTCAGCCCAGTGCTTCCAAAACTTTCATCTTGTGGTGCCCCAAATCTGATTAGAGTTTCAAGGCTCCCAAGATCCAAGAATAAATTTAGTTTAAAAGTCAACAACAATACATAAGTAATTATTTATTTTATTTAACCAATTTTTTTATTATAAACTAATAAAACAATCAAATTAGTTTTTACTTTTTAAACAAATATTGCAAAGTTATATAAAAATTGAACTAAAGTAAATGTCAAAATTTCTCCATTAGATATTATCTTTTGGTATCACTTTGTTCTTCATTCTTGTTTAAAGGGATTTAAGCTTATCAGCAACTTAGGCCATAGTGCGGTATATATACAGCAGGCCCCCGTTATAACGCGGTTCGCTATACGCTGATTCGCTATAATTATATTATAACCCGTGTCTGACTATAACGCTGTCACAGATCACTATAACGCTCTTTTACAGATTACATTTTTGACATATTTAACGAAATCGTTTCATTTGATGGAGTCGATAGCTTGAAAATGAATAGCAAAACAGCATTAAAACGTTTCCCACGCCGACTTGAGAAATTTTCCCACGCTCAGTGAAATTTTCTCGCACGCTAATTTAATTTCAGTACAGTGGCTTGTTACGTAGTTCCTAGATCAACATTTTAAAAAATGACGAAGTATATTGCTTGTAATATTTGCGTTATATGCATTTATCCGAAGTCTAGTCATCACTCAGTACCGTATTAGACAACGTGCGAAACGGACAGTTTACTCGAACATTGTATCATAATTAATGCAACCAACGCAGTTACAGAATGAAAAAAGAATGAAAAATCAACAACGTCTGAGCACAGTACGAAGACTATAAATGTAAGAAAAAGACTGAATTTGAAAATTAGACGTTTTGAAGCGAATCGATTCCGGTCAACGACAAGCGGATGTGTGCCATAATTTAGGACTTCCAACTTTAACTGTAAGAACAATTATAAAAAAATAAAGAATTAATTTTTGCAGCGGGAAAGGTAGCTGTTCCACTGCAAGCAACTAGAACTAGGCCGGCTATTAGGATTGAAATGGAAAGACTTTAATTTTAATGAAGATAATGTCCAATGCAGAATTCAGTTAAGTTAAATATTGAGAGAGAGAGAGAGAGATCGAGAGAGAGAGAGAGAGAGAGAGAGAGAGAGATCGATCTGAAGAAAACTTGCCTAAAAAAAATGTGGAACCATTTAAAACTGGTAAGGGCTGGTAGAATAGATTTAGAATGCAGATCAAGGAGCCGAAACTTTCAAAAAAGAACTTGTTAAAATTATTGAAGAGGGGTATTATGTGTTATACTTCTCAACAAGTTTTTAACATAGATGAAGCAGGACTTTTGTGGAAACGAATGCCTAAAAGAAGTTTCATATTGAAAGAAGAAAAAACATGCCAAGTTTCAAAGCGGCGAAGGATCAGTTGACGTTATTGTTGGGTGGTAACGCTGCGGGCCATTTAAAATTAAAACCCCTTTTAGTTTATTTGGAAGAGGGCCAAAGTTCAACTCAAAATCCACACATTTTTCATGATTAAATTCATCCATTAAATTAAATCAATTAAATTCATGATTTTAATTGGAATTTTAAGTTTACTTTTGATACGCAAGTAGTTACCACATAATTATACGTATGTAATGCAGAATATTTTATATGTGCAAATATTTGAATTTTAAATATTTTGACCGACATTTGTGCATCTTTTCATTACCGTTTATTATTGATTAGGAAATATCCTATGGCACCGACCGCAGCTCACAAATACATATGTTACCTTATGGGAAAGCGGCGCTCGCTTAGCGCGGATTCACTTAGCGCTCTGTTTTTCCGGAACGAATGATCAGCGTTAAGCGGGGGTCACCTGTATATATATATATATATATAATTTGGAGTGTTTTTTTTTTTTTTTTTCCTCTCTTTTTTTTATGTGGTCAATTTGCTGTTTTCTGGAGACAAAAAAAAAAAAAAAAAAAAAAAAAACTATGCTAATCCTCACCTGAGACCAGCTAGCTCGGCCATGTTGTGAAAAAGGCCCATAAAAATCCCTAACGCCATTGACAGGATTTGAACTCCAGTCTTTTCCATCTTGTGTGTGGAGAACAACAATTATACCAACTGTGTTACCCACAAGTGCTCTATTTTCCTCACCACTTGATGTCATGGCAGATCTATACACTTTTATTAAAGGTTAAAATTACATAATCCTATTGATACAAATTTTGTACAAACATCTTTATAAGTTTTTTCGCTGCTTCACTTTCATGATTGATTGATTGATTTTGTTGGCACAAAAACGACTAAGGTTATACTGCGCCAAGAAAACATTAAAATATCAACAAAGATACTTCCCTTTCAATAAAACACTTTAGTCTCAAAGGCATGGTTGGCACTTCACTGAACTGAAGATGTGTTCACTTTAATTTTTTTCCCCCCAAAACAAGAAATATAAAACAATTTTTTAAAAATCTTCCTTGTCTTTAAACATAATCTAATTCTGCGTTTGTTTAATAGCGACACGCAAGTACATAAAACGTTTCATCGCATTATTTGTGACAGTATATTTCTGTTTGCTTGTACTCAAGTAAGGGCAGACAGTTCAACAACACATGTATTACTTTTTGTTACAATCAACAAACAGATTTTCATTTTTTGTGCTTTCTGTTACAAGATTTAAAAATTTTTTTCAATGAATGAATAATGAGAGAAAAAGAAATATATTCCAACGCTTAACTATACCATGGCATTCTACCTTCGGTTTAAGAAGCTAATTTAGCCTATATACAGATTCACATAAAGAAATGTTATCATTGCTATTAATTAGGTATACAAAACACAGTCCACAATAACTTAATTACTACCTTAGCAAATGAAATATATAATAAATTATACCTGTCCAGAGTTTTGTTGGGCATCTAGAATAGAGTCCTTAACTCCATGTGGTAAACTACCTGTTAACTTCGAGGAAGAAGAGGAAGTTGAATGAAGAGTTCCAGGCTGTGTGCTCATGACAGATGAGCCAGCATACCCTTGATGGTTGGAATAATTACTATTTCCTGAAACATAAGCCGATGTAGTATGCGAATTATAACCTACCAAAGAAAGGAGAAAATAAATTTATTGAAAATAACATTTTTATAAGTACAAAAAATAAATATTCAGGACTATTTTCTGTCCACAGAAAGTTTGTTTGTTTTGTTTACATCTAGTCAACACTAGAGCATTATATTATAATTCACAACCAGACCTGCACCAATTTGTTACAAAATAGTTATTTCCAAAACACAAAAAATGAAAATCTGTTTGTTGACTGTAACAAAAAATAATACATGGTTGTTGAACTGTAAAATATAAATACACTTCTCATAATGGATTGTTCTCATTTTGTGAAAGTAATAGAACAGGTTATTCTGGTTTTGAACTACAAATAAAGTGTTCTTCATAAGTATGCAGTTTTTGTTTATTTTATGTGGTGTAACATTTAGTTTTGTATATAGTTTCTGATAAAGATTGAGGAAAATGAGGATTTCATAAATAAGATTGTAGGAATAGGCAAGGCATCATTCATACCAACATAAATGCATTGACTGGTCAGAACAAAATTTATTCACCAGGTCACACCTTCATTTTTATTTTTGAGAAATGCTAAAAGGTGTGCACAAAAAAACTAATTAAATAGGAAAAATCAAATATTGAGACTCTCCTGTTAATGTTTATGTGCGTCTTGGGGTGCTTCTCCTGCGCACTGGAACAATATATATGCTTTTTAAAAAACAGATTTACTCTGTGAGGAATCAATAGATCTCTTTCAGTATCTGTGTGGAATCATCACTCCAAGTAATGCTAGCATATGTTTGTAGCATTCTCCCATCAAGATGCACTTGAACAAGATTCAGACTCTGCATCACTTGAATAGATCTCTTCAATATCAGATGACATATTATAAAAAGTCTATTCAAATTTTGGAATCGAGATACCATGTGAGTCAACGGTGAATTACCTTTTCCCGAGTTTTACTTAAGCAACTGGTGAGAGAAATGGGTCAATAGTTTTGACAAATAGACTGATCTTTCCCTAGTTTGGGAATTGCTATTATATAGGAGTGATGCCAGGAACTGGGGAAAGAATGTTCAAGGAAGATGCGATTGAAAAATGCGAGCAGCGAAGAGACCGATTTTTTATCTAAGTGTTAAAGCATCATGTAATATATTCCATCGGGACCTGCAGCACTGTTTTTTGAGGTAGATATCGCTTCTTGAAGTTCAAGCATTGTAAGCAGTTGATTGTAGGGTGAAGAACATCTAGATCTGAAGTTCAATTGGGATTTTTCAGCTAATACTGTGATCTTTTGGAATGATGGATCATATGCTGTCGATGCAGACAACTGTGAAAATACAGTCCCTAGGGTATTCACTATCTCTTTGGGGGTAGAAAGCTCCTGCCCATTCCAGTTGAGAAGTGGGGTGGATAATGGGGAAAAGTGTCATTTAGCTGTTTTATTTTTCTCCATATTATTCTTGTGTCAGTATTTTTATTAATCAAGTTTGCAAATCAAATCCAAGAGTCTCTTTTAGCTTTCTTCCTAATGTGATGGACATTGGCTATAAGTCTTTGGTTGTTTAAAAGATTGACCGTGGTAGGATGTTTGCAAAACAAGTTCCATGCTCTGTTTTTTTTATTTTTTTGCGCACTTACACTCTTCATCATTCCACCAATAATTTATGGTTCTATGGATGGCTGATTGTGAAATCACAGTAGATACAGCAGCCAGCATTTGTCCTGTAATGTGATCGGTAACTGTGTCGATTGGAGAGGGTTTTTTTTTTTTTTTTTTTATGAGAACCCCAAACGAGAGGTATTAGAACCTCTAGTACATAGTACTGTGCATGGATTCAGGGTTGAGAAGAGGAAAGATTTTTGTTGACATTAGACTTCAACTTCTGTAGACTGCAATTTTCAGAAAATACGTATGAAGGAAGGTTGTTCCAGAAAACAGCAGTTCAATGAATAAATGAGGAAGATGAAAAGTTGGTTTTGTGAGATAGAAGTTGGACAGTAAATGGATGTTGGCTGGTGGCAGCACATGTTCGGACTATTTTGAAAGGGAGAGCAGGAATTATAGAAGCCAATTCAGAAGAACAGTACCCATGGAAGTATCTGTAGAAAAGGCATGCAGCAGAAACATTACATCTACGAGACAGAGAGTGGAGAGATTCTGTTAGAGAGAAGTCATTAATTAACTTAACTGAATGGAATCTAGAAGCCTGAGAAAGGTTTTGGGGGCACCAACCCAGATATGGGAACAATATTCCATGGTAGAGAGGATTTGCGATTTGTTCAGAGTGAGCAGCTGTTTGGAAGAAAAGTAATGACGAGAGCAAGAGAGAAAACCAAGTTTTTTAGAAGCAGAGGAAGCAATATTTGTAACATGCTTGTGCCAAGAGAGTTTAGAAGTCAGGGTAATCCCCAAAAGAAATATATCATCTTGCCTAGAAATCGGAGGGTCACACCAATGATAAGCATAGGAGCAGAAGAATCCTTTTTGCGAGATATAAGACAGAACTGAGTTTTAGAAGGACTGAAATCAACCAAGTTGTCATTGCCCCACTGGAGAATTACCTGGAGATAGGCATTTAAGGAATTGGTAGTGGATATTCGAGAAGCTGAAGCTGATTGAGCAGGGCAAGGTTTCTCAAAATGGAAAGTGGAATGCAATATGCTATCAACGGCAAAACTATGGATAGGATTTCTGGTCAATGGAAGGAGGTCATTAATGTACAAGAGGAAAAGAGTGGGGGAAAGAACTGAACCTTGGGGGACATCAGCATTAATGGAGAAATTAGAAGACAGAGAGCCATCTACCATCACCCTCAGTGAGTGGTTAGAGAGAAAATTGGATAACCAATTACAAAAAACAGTTCACAAATCATAAGATGGTTGTTATGTTGTTGTTATTTGGTTTTTAGGAGCATTAGCAACTAAGGCCATATTGCTCTGGGGATATGCGGTGATCATTTCCTGACCTTTCCACATCTTTCGTATTTGGTGGTCACGGGCTCAAACCCCGGTCTGATCAAGAAGCATGTGCTATGCACTGCTGCTCCTGCCCACCTGCATCATAAGATGGAAACTTGTTTAGAAGACCTTTATGCCAAACACAATTGAAAGCCTTTGAGATGTCAAGAGCAACTGCTTTGGTTTCACCGAACTTTTCCACTGAATTTGTCCATAAATGGGAAACATAAGCAAGAATATCACCAGTGGACCAACACTGATGATCGTTGATCAGGCGGTTTCTAGATAGTTTACTAAGAGTTGGTGGTTATTTGATTTCTCCATTACTTTAGAAAGAGTAGAAGTTTGTTTGTTTGTTATTTGGTTTTTAGGAGCATTAGCCACTAAGGCCATATTGTTCCAAGATATGCGGTGGTCATTCCCTGACTTTTCCGCATCCTCCGTATTTGGTGATGGCAGGCTCGAACCTTGGTCTAATCAAGAAGCGTGTGCTACGCACTGCTGCTCCTTCCCACCTGGCTACGGAGGCGCCTAAGAGTAGAAGTAACTGCAATGGAACGATAATTGGATGGGAGGGATTTATCACCCTTTTCAGGAAGTGGCTCGATATGAGCAAATTGCCAAGCAGAAGGAAAAACACCTTTGGAATAAGAAAGTGAAAAAAGCGGCAAAGAACAGAAATAAGTTCAGGAGCACAGGGTTTCAGAACAAGTGGAGAAATGCCATCACGTCCTGGAGCTTTCTTAGCATCGAGATTCGTCAAAATCCTTCTGACGGAAGACCACAGGAGACATTGAATGGAGCGTGCTAGGGATGGCGGGAGGTGTTTTACTAAGATCATTAATATGTGAGTCGGAAGAAAAAGGAGATGCTAGCAGGTCAGCTTTATTCTTGGCTGAAGTGACAATAGAACCATCTGGTTTTGATAGAGGTGGGAGCAGAGATGAGCAAAAGTTGCGGCCAGAGACCAGAATGCTCAGCTACCATTAGGGCAAGAAGCAAGTTTCCTACTTGTCTGTTCAAGTTTGGGCTGATTAATAACTGTTTTACAATTGTTGCGAGCTCTGGTGTTGGCAGAAAATGAAACTGACAAATTTGAAACAAGCCAATTACAATATGCAACATTCTTCTCTTGAACAGCCTTAGTACATTTATTGGAAAACCAAGGTTTAGATAAAGGACAAGATTTTAAGACAGAATGTGGAAAAAATCAGAAAGTTGTTGTTGTAGGGTTTTAGAAAATCAGCGACTAAAGCCCTACTTTTATTTTAGGACTTGCAAACAGGGGATATACCCAGGATTACTAACAGTCCCACCATTGAGAAGGTGCAAGCAGAGGATTTGGCTGGCAGACCACCCAGATGCCAAAATTGGGTCCACTTGACTTGAGTATCACCCAAATATCAGTTCCATCGGCATTTTAGACTCCCAGGTTGCAAGCATAGCTCGTCTGGCATGTCTGAGAGAATGTCGGTAACAGCCTCAAGGACCAAAGGTTACAATGATCTGGTCATCAAAGGACACATGAGAAGCGAACTTTGCCCAATCTGCTTTGAAAAATTTCCGTTTTGAGGTTTTCTGAATATGAAATTGATGGAATTTCATTCAGAATATGAAATTATGGAATGTGCTGTTTGAATTTTACACATTACTGGGAAGTGATCACTACTGAGCAAATTTTCAAGGGCCGTCCACTCAATTTTAGGAAAGAGAGACGGAGAGCAGATTGACAGATATATTGCAGAGGTTGTACCTGAAGAGGGATGGATGTAAGTTGGTGAGCCAGTATTTAGTATAGTTAGGTTTAGTCTATCAGCAAGCAGTTCAATGAGTTGTCCTCATCCATCTGCATTGGGAGAACCTGATAATGGATGGTGTCCATTGAAGTCGCCCAATAAACAGACAGGGGTTGGCAACTGCAGAATAAGATCTTCGAGTTCATGAATGGTATAGGGTTGACTGGGTGAAAGTAGAGAGACACAAGTTTGTTTGTTTGTTTGTTATTTGGTTTTTAGGAGCATTAGCAACTAAGGCCATATTGCTCTGGGAATATGCGGTGGTCATTCCCTGACCTTTTCCGCATCCTCCGTATTTGGTGGTGACAGGATCGAACCCCAGTCTAATCAAGAAGCGTGTGTTACGTACCGCTGCTCCTTCCCACCTGGCTACGGAGGTGCTAAGAGACAAGGGTCACAATAATACCAATCATTATATGCGTTGCAACAGTTTCAATGGAGATTTGTAAGGGAATTTTTATGCAAGGTATTCTTGAATCTAGGAGTACGGCTACCCCTCCATGGGCAGTATTTGTAACAGTTCTGTCTTTAGGAAAAGGAGTATAATTTTTTACTGAGAGAGAGATATATGTGGTGTTAAATTTGTCTCTTGTAAACAGATGCCTATAGGATGATGACGATTGATTAGCCCATAGACGTCATCAATGTTACTGTGAATTCCTCTACAGTTCCATTGTATGAAATGATGCATTATTTGATTTTGTTGCATGAGGATGTTTCTGACTCTTTTATTCCCAGGCTATTTATGGCGATCGAGCTTCATTTTCTCTCTTTTTGTAAAAAGTTTTTGCGTCGAGTATCCATTTCATCTTCTGCATGAAGATCTAGGATAGATTCATTTGGGGCTGCATTATTATCGGTATCCACGTTTACTAAAGTGATATTGTTTGTCTTCCTATTGGGAGCTTGAGTCTGTTTTTAATTTTGTAAAATCTGATGATCTATGTGGTGTGGTTGGTGAAACTGTGACCGGGGTGTTGTTGGCTCTGCCTACTACCTTTTACTCCTTATGAGTCAGTTTCATGAATGTTGACAGTATAGATTGAGCCCAATTTGCAATCGATATAGTTGGGGAACTGATGCTACAGTTTGTGTTGCCGTTGACTGATATTTTTATATCGCTGCTGGATGTGCATTTAAGTGCATTCAGTATAATTTGTTTTTTAGCCTCTTGGTATGAAACTCTTCGTTCTATGCTGTACTTCTGGATTTTTTCCCATTTTCCAGAGATCACATGATTTTGAATATGCTTGACGTGTGCCTTTGCAATTAGGACAATGCATTGTTTTAGCATCACAGTCTGTTTGCGAATGTTCTTTGGAACCACAGTTTGGACAGACTACAAGCCATTTGTGAGTGACCAAATTTCTGGCATTCATAGCATCTTATAGGATTCAGAATATAAGGCCGTACTCTGCAGTTGAGAAAGCCAGCTTTGACACTAGATGGTAAGACAGGTGATTCGAATGTCAGAATGATGTTGCGGGTGGGAATAAGATCTCCATCTTTCCTAATCATGATACATTTGGCTTGAATCACTTTTTGATGTTTCAGTTCCTGGACCAGTTCAGCTTCTGTTACGCTGATCAGATCAGATCAGATCCCACTCTGCAATTACCTCCCTTGGAGGTGTTTAATGTTGCAGGTGGGGTGACCTGTACGGGCAGTCCTCCAAATGTTGCTAGACTCAGCAGAGTCTCAGAATGTTTACGACTTGCTGTTTCAACTAATAGGTCTCCAGATAGTAGTAGTAGTAGTAGTGGCATGTGATTCAAGAAAGCAAGTATATGAGTTTATGCAGCATCAGCCAAAAAAAAAAAAAAAAACGCACCATTCCCTCCAAATGCCTGTCCAGTTCCCCCTTAAATTTATTTAAACTATCAACTTCCACGACAGATGGAAGTTTGTTCCAGCAATTAACCACCAGCTGACTAAAGGCAAATTTCCACACATCTATTCTACATCTGTCTTTTCTTAATTTGAATTTATGCCCCCTTAGGTTCATAATCTGAACAAGTGGAAGGATCCCATCAGAATTCAGCATGCTCAACCCATTCAAGGCCTTATAGACCTCAATCAGATCACTGTACAGGTGCCTAGTTTCCAGCCACTGCAATTTCCAGAACTTAAGCCTCTCTTGGTAAGAGGATCCCTTCATTCCCCTCACCAATCTTGTTGTCCTTCTCTGTACACACTCAAGGAAATCTACATCCTTCCTAAAATGAGGCCTCCATATGCAGTAATTTGCATTTGTCAAGGTTAAACTTCAGTTGCCACTTCTTAGTCCATCTGCCCAAATTTTCTAGATCCTGTTGCAGTAGCACACTGCCATTACTGTCATTAACAACCCTGCCAACCTATGTATCATCTGCAAACTTCAACACTAAGCCTGATATACCTTCATCAATATCATTGATAAATACACAAAACAACAGAGGACCAACACCAAACCCTGTGGGACTCCACTAATAACATTAGTCGACGAAGAGCAGCACCCATTGATTAACACCCTCTGTCTTCTCCCACTCAATCCTTTTATCCATTGTAGCAACTTACCCTTAATACCATTCTGCTCCAATTTGTACAATAGCTGGTGCCTCCATAGCCAGGTGGGAAGGAGCAGTAGTGCGCAGCACATGCTTCTTAATTAGACCGGGGTTCTAGTCAGTCACCACCGAATACGGAGGATGGGGAAAGGTCAGGGAATGACCACAGCATATTCCCGGAGCAATATGGCTTTAGTTGCTAATGCTCCTAAAAACCAAAACGACAACTTATACAATAGTCTTCCATGCATAACACTGTCAAAAGCTTTCCTGAAATCCAAATATATGACATCAAAATTACTTTTTGCATCCAGTTCCTTTGTAACCACATCATAATATCCTATTAAATTTTTCAGACAAGACTTTCCCTTAACAAACCCATGCTGTGTCTGAATTATAGCTGCAGTCTTGTCTAGATGATCCTGCAATGCATCTTTAACCAGTGACTCCATTATTTAACCCCGAAAAGAAGTTAAACTAACTGGTCCGTAATTACTCGTGTCACCCTTCGATCCCCCTTTGTGAATTGGGGATACATTTGCACATCTCCAGTCCGTGGGGACCTCCCTTTAGTCCAAGGATGCTCTCATAATTATGGCTAAGGGTTTGCTTATGTGCTTTGCCACCTCCTTTAACATAACTGGATAGATCCCATCCACCCCAGATGCCTTTCTTATGTTTAACTTCAACAATTTCTCTTCCACTTTGCTCTGAGTTATTACAAAATCATTAAGCGCCTTGCTACAATTTGATAACCTTCTGCCATTTTCAAACCTTAATAATTCCGCATGTGTGAATGTAGATGGAAAATGCTCATTCAGTTTGTTTCCTAACTGAGCAGGATCATCAACAGTCGAACCATCAATATCAAGTGGACCAATCAGATTCATCCCCTTCCTTTTAGAGTTTATATAAGTAAAGGAATCCTTCCTGTTTTCTTAGCAACTTTTGCCAAAGATTTCTCATAATCTGCCTTTGCTGCCTAACCTCCTTTGTGACCTGATTACAGACTAGCTTATATCTGCCATAGGCTCCTGAGTCGCTTGATAATTTATATGCATCCCATGCATTTTTCTTCTCTGTCGCCAGTCTCATTAGTTCATTTGATAACCATTTAGGCCTAAACCTTGAACAATATTTCTTATTAGGTATGGAACTTTTATTAGCATCCACAATTAATTCCTTGAATGCTTCCCACTTATAATTTACTGATGGTAACATCGTCAGTTGATCCCACTGTACAGAATATAACAACTGTCTCAGGCCACTGTACTCACCTTTACAGAAGCAAAAACCCTTTCCTTTACCCCTGATGGTAATTATATCTTTGAGTAAATCCCACATCAGTACACTGTGATCACTGCCACCTAGTTTTTTTTTTTTTTTTTTTTTTTTTTTTTATAGGAGCATTAGTAACTAAGGCCACATTGCTCCGGGATATGCGGTGGTCATTCCCTGACCTTTCCACATCCTCCGTATTTGGTGGTGACGGGCTCGAACCCCGGTCTAATCAAGAAGCGTGTGCTACACACTGCTGCTCCTTCCCACCTGGCTACGGAGGCGCCTACTAAAACAACAAAAGTCTTACTAGTGTGTGAGTGACCAACCCACAAGATCTGTCTTCTCACCATTTTGGGAGAGCCCGCCACATTTTCTAAGCATTTCTATATGGGAAATGGTGGTAAATTGCTCACAGATTTATCTGACAGAAAGTGCAAGATAAGGAATGACGGGCATTCCTGTTGTTCTGGGTTCTTACGCATTCTGTTTGATTTTTTTTTTTTTTTTTTTTTGTTTTTAGGAACATTAGCAACTAAGGCCATATTACTCCGGGGATATGCGGTGGTCATTCTCTGACCTTTCCACATCCTCCGTATTTGGTGGGCACGGGCTCGAACCCCGGTCTACATCAAGAAGCGTGTGTTTGACTTTGTTGCATCATAGTTAGATTCATGATCAGCATCGCTGACAGTACTAGATGAGCGCCTAGACTGCTAAATTGCAGGATAATCGTTGTAATCTATGGTTAGCTCCTTTTTGCCCTGGGGGGTTAACTTTCCCTCTCAGGTTTCTAGCCCTGCCACAGGTAGGCAGGAGCAGTGCCCCAAGGAGGTCAAGCTGATAGAAAAGTTAGTTGATTAATAAAGAAATATACATAAAAAACAAGAAAGGTGAATTTTCCCTCTTTGTTCTTACGAGACTTTTCAAGTGTATAACTGGTTTATAAATGAACTGCTGATAGTAAACGATATTACTTAAAAATAACTTATCACTATTTAATTCGCAATAGTGAACGCTTGACCTCGAATTCCCTTGGCACCCAGGGTCTCAAATATCATGCAATAATATATATGCCATCTTAAAAATGAGTCATTCATTTTAAAATACTTTAATCAAACATATGATGTACTAGGCACATTCTTTTATTTTCTTAGAAATGTTTTCACAGTTTTTCTTAAAAACTACTTTGCTTTCCTGCTTATGAAACTAGCAGTAATCTCCAATCATGGTAGTATTCCAGCAACCTTGATGCCAATTTTATATTGTGGATGTCTTGATGAAAAGGTTTCCCTTCTCTTACACTGCCCAAATTTCAGAAAAAAATTGAGATGGGAATGAAGAAAATAAACATACAAAGACAGCCCATATCTTTATACCACTGCAGTAAAGTTGACATCAAAGATTCATAATTATCTTTTTTCCTAATTCCAAAAAATCAATAAAAAACTGCTTTAAATGATCCCAAGCTGCGAGTTCAGCATTGCACAGTTTTGTTTCAAATACATCTTCAAGGAGTTTCTTTATTTGATGGAAAATGAAAAATTTCTCCGTTCAGTTTGACATCTGGCAAATTTGTAAAAACTTCAATTAGATAGCAGAATCCATTTCCTTCTTTCTCCAGAGCCTTAAGAAAATTCTTCATTAATCCACACTTTCTATGCAAATCCAGAAGAAGAACCTTGTTTGGTTGAATAAGTAGAACATATTACTTCTTTCTGATAAAAATTCCTCTCTTTTGTCACTGCTGCACAATAGTTTTTTTTTTTTTTTTTTGTACACAACTGTCCCACATATATAGAAAACAACAGTATTTTGTGAAATGGATTACCTTCTGTTACCAGAGACATTATACAGAAAGTCATGTTACTTTGTCGCACTAGGGATCTTGGACACGTTCATGTTTCTATCAGGCCAACAGCAAGAAGTAGAGGAATGATGGGAATCCATTTCTGCTGTGCAGCAAAACTGCTTTTAAACTTAATTTTAACACGTTAATAAATATATACCATTCATTACGATTGTGTTCAATGCTTAGTCCATATCAGAAGACCACTAATATCTTTAAAGAAATACATACTGGTTTACATAATGAAATACCTTTAAAAAACTTTAACATTTTTGATATACCATAATTTTAGTTCCTGCTTAAAGTAACTTCCACTGTTTTAACCCAGAACCAAAGAGTACTGCTTGCTCTTCGATAATGTGAAATCATAAACTAGATCATACAACTCTTGTTGATTATTAAGTTTGCCAGATTATAATTTTCTAGTTGGTAGTCCAAACCTGTTAATATAGACAGTCCCATAAAGTATGCAAATGCAAACACAAGAATCCTCACTATATTTAGTACTGCTTCCTTAATCCCACAACTTTGGAGTATCTGTATCACAGGTCTTCATTACGTGGAACAGGCCTTAACCGCAGATGATATGTTATACATTTGAGACTGTGCTTGGTATTTTTTGACATTACTGATATTTCTGTCATGCAGAAACAGCAATAGTGAATGTAGTTGTGCAGTTCTCAACACACCACAGAAGTATCAAAAAACACACTTTCAATTTTCCCAGTTGGCCACATCCCCATATTTGTGGTACAGGTAATACAGAATATGTGGAGCCCATTTGGTCACATCATTAATCTTGAAACTAAAGTGCAAGTTTAGTTATACTAAAGATATTCTTCCTTTGACTTTGTTATAAATAGCGTGCGCTCACACACACACACACACACACACACACACACACACACACCAAAAATTGTCAGGCTGATTCAGATACTGCTTCTGCTTAAACATTTTAACAATACAAGGTTAAGCAAAACTGAAAGCATGCAAACAACATGCAAATATGCAGATAAACTGTACACAACTCATACTATAACTGTCCTTCCATAACTGAGAGGTGGTAGAGGGACAGAGAAGGTAGTAGAACATGGTAACCCTCCCCAACATCATTATAAGCACGTGCAAACATTATTATTTACAAGTAATACAAGTTAGTGTCACATCTTTTTTCCTGTATATTGACACACAATAATCACCTGCTTTCAAGCAGATTTTGCCAAATTCTGCTGCCCACTACCTGACAGCATGTGGATGATCCCTTTTGCATGGTCTAGTATTTATTCCTTAAGTTATATTATTTGACTATTAACCACTATACCTGACTTGGCTTTATATGACTTAATCATTATATAATGGTTAATAGTCAAATAAACAACTTTACAGCAATTGTCAATGGCTGAAATGTCTTAAAACTATCTCGAAGTCTCATGTCAATAAATAATTAATAACAACAATAATAAAAGAAAATTAAATTCTTTTTATACTCCCATTCTTACACTGCATCGTAACTATTTTTGGAGCCAATATTTTAGAGTCCCAGTAGTCAAATGTTCCATGCATTTTTTATGGAAGCAAATGGGCTCAAAATTCCAATCATTTGCATCCATGTGCATTATTTAAGGATATATCAACTGTACACTGCAAAAAATTCAAATGAATGTCAGCAGAAACTGAAAAAAGAACTTACAAGCCAAATCATAGGGAGATCACAATGTTTATATTTGGATGTCTGGTGTGTGCACTCTTGCATAACTGTATTTATAGCACATATATCCATTTGTTTTCATGTAAATTTTGTGAAATTCTGCTGCCCACTACTTGACAGCATATGGACGATCCCCTGTTGCATGGTCCAGTATTCCTTAGTCATATTATTTGACTGTCAACCATTATTTGACCTGGTTTCATTAAACTGTGTTTTATTTGACTTAGGCAGTTAAAAAAAAAAAAAAATTCTAAATAAAAGTTAAATAACACAAACCTGATTGAGATGGATAAGTGCTTCCTGCTGTAGTTGTGGAACCAGAATATACTGACTGCTGGATACCATATGTTGTGGAACCGGGGACATATGATGAATTCGGAGTTTGAGAAGACGTGCCATATTTATTCTGAGATTGACTATTTGTGAGGTCACTACTTACAGAAGATAGAGAGGAATTTGGATTTGTGTAACTAGTTGTGGATGGTACTGCAGTTTTCTGTCCTGCATAAGATGATGAGTAAGAAGTACTGTTTTCATGGGAAGAACTACCATAGTTATTCAGTGAAGCATTTTCTGTCTTGCTGTTCCCTAATGCACCTAAGGATAATTCTGGAATTAGTAGTATTAATAGAAAATGAAAAAAAAAAAAATACATACTTTACCATTTCTATATTTAATTTCTTATAAAATACTTGGAAAAAATTAATGTTAACCTGGTTCACTCTCATGCACACTGCGCTGACCTTAAAGGCAAAAGTACAAACTTCAGATCATACAATAAAAAAACTTACCATTTACTCAAAACATTTTTGTACATGAACATTACTAAAAGTGTTGGATCAAAAAACATTCCAGGACTCAATCTATCAAAAATATCTGAACATCAAATAAGAAAAACTATTTTATTCCATAAACTAAAATGCCTAAAGTTGGTGTTTTTTTTTTTTTTTTTTTAAGAGTAGGTAGCATTTTGGTTGAACATAGACAAATGTTACTTTTTATCTGATCTTAATAAGCAATTTGTTATCACAGTTGTAGAAATGAAGTAATGTGCAAGCATATCAAGAGATAGAATATCTGGATGGTATCAATCCTTAAAAGATAAATATGATATTACTGAGGATAATGCAAGGTGTTGACAATATAGTAAATAATATCAATAAGTAAACAAACAATGAACTTGTTTCCTCCATTAGCAGCATTATCCAGATCAATCATCAAATAAGAGCTGAAAACAGCCACTCAAACTAGAACATCATACACTGATGGCCACTGATACACCTATTAAATGGCAAGTTGGTTCCATCTAGCCATTGGGACAGCCTAGATTCATCATGGCATGGAGTCAATAAGGTACAAAAGTGTCACAGAGATGCTAGTCCACGCTAACTAAACTGCTTCCCACAGTTGTTAACTGGATGGTTATTGTTCGGCTCATCCCATAGGTGCACAACTGGAGTGAGGTCTGGTGACTAGGGAAGCCTCTACATTAGGTTGAATTAACTCTCATTCGTGGCACCAGTTAATGATGCTGTCTTTGTGACATGGCCAGCATTGTACAAAATCTAGTGCGCATTATCCTGTTGGAACGATCCATTTGCAGGTGGGTGCACTGCAACCGTAAATGGATGCATGTGATCAAAAGTAAATTCCAGGTAACCTGTGGCATTCGAGTGGTGCTCCAATGAAATCAACGAGTCCAATGTACAATATGAAAACATTCACCACACCATTACACCTACCATATGGACTGTGGTAGGATTTATCCATGGTATTGTGCTATTTTCCCCACATTCTACTCCTACTCAGCATGAAACAGCACAAATTGAAACTTTTGAGGCCTGGCAAAATCTATTTTTTTTTTTTTTTTTTTTTTAAATCATCCACTGTTGTTCCTAAGACCATTGTAACTGTCTTTTTTTCGCACAGACAGGATGGGAACCTGGTTCAGCTATCTGCTACAATACTCCATTGTGTCAAGATACATTGGAGATGCACAATCTTAAATATCTCTTTAATTACAACTGCTGCACTGGGTTGTTATTTTTCTGACCCTAGCTTTTCTGTTACACTGCAGTCCTTTCAGTCTGTCTTGGCCTCTCACATCATCCAGCTGTTTCCGACTACACAATCAACATTGACTAGATGTTATTTGGTCATTAAATGATCTCTATATGCTCGAAATAGTCGTATGTGAAAATCCCAGCAGGGATGCAGTTTAAGATATTCATACGTGCATAGCTGGCATTGACTAACTTGCCACTCAAGGTTGCTTAAATCCTATGTATTGCTCATTCTCACAAAGAGAATCTGTATATACGAGGGGGTATCAAAACGTTCATACCCTTACCTAGAAATAATAGCCCTAGAAAGGTGAAACTTCACAGGAACTTTAATCCTTTTCTATGTACTCTCCATGTACAGTAACACATTTCTCCCATCTATGGATCAGTTGTTTAAGGCCTTGATCATAGGTCTGAACTTTTTGCCTGAAACCACAATGCCACTTCATTGATAACTTCCTTAGACGAATCGAAGTGGCATCCATCCAATGGTTTCTTCATTTCTCGAAACAAGAAGTCTGACGGTGCTTGGTCAGGAGAATAGTGTGGGTGATTCAGTAGTTTTAAGCTGCAGTGGGCAAAAAAGTTGGTGATAGCAACAGCCGTGTGAGCCAGTGCATTGTCTGACAGAAGATGGACACCTTTGGTTAACATTTCACACTTTTTTCACCTTCAAAGCATTGCGTAACCTTTTCAAAAGATTTCTGTAGCATTCTCCAGTAAGTGTGGAACCACAAGATAAGTAATCTGTCAGGATAACACCCTTTTCTCTTCCAAAACAGAGACAACATCATCTTCTTCACAGATGGAGTGGTCTTTGCCTTTTTTGGGAGGTGAGGTGGTGTGCTTCCACTGCTTTGACATGCCTTTAGTCTCCAGATCATACTGGTACACCCAGCATTCGTCATTTATCACCAACTGATCAAAAAAGTTCAGCATTCGCATTACACAAATCCAACAGTTGGCGAGAACATGGCATTCGACATTGCTTCTGTAAAGGTGTTGGCAATCTTGGAACCCATCCTGGAGGGTCCTTAGACACGTGCAGATGGTCATGTAAAATGCTGTGGGCAGACCCATAACTAATTCCCACTGCATTTGAAATGAACTGTCACCCGTCTGTCATTCAACATCAGCTGCTCAACCTTTGCAACCATCGCACTGCCTGTGTATGTTGATGGCCTTCCTTCTCTTGGCTCGTCAAAGACACTTGAACAACTGAAACTGGAACTCCCATTTCCACTTTTTTGTAGTGTCGTAGGATGGACAATTCTGCCTATGCACAGCTTTCATATCTTCGTCAATTTCCTGAGCTTTCTTGCCCTGCAAATGCAGGAACTTGATCACTGCTCAATACTCCACTTTGTCAACCACAGCGTCCTTCTTTAGATTCCGGCCTCCACCTCTGGTGGTAGCTGGAATCTAAAGGGAATGAAATTTCACATGTTAATTATTGAATATGTAGACAACTTATATTAAAAAACGGCATCTTCCTACTGATGTTTTATCTAGGTCAGGGTATGAACTTTTTGATACCTCTTCATATATCTATCAATCTGCTGCATATCACATGGTATGAACAGGTGATACTATTACTGAAGGAGTGCTCCGTTTAATGAAAGGGGTGGATGTACCTAGTAAAGTGGCTGCTCAGTGTAGCTAACATGATCATGATCCAGGATATATAAAATCAGTGAAAAAAAGAAACGTGGGTTATCCTAAGTGTTTTGAAAAATTGGAGATTACTTCACGATAATGGTGCAGTTCATTGTGCAACAATTTCTAAATTTCTTTCCAAATATGCTAATTGCCTTATTCACCTGACCTTCAGCATATGATTTCTTGGAGAAAGTATATATATAACTTTTTCATGGTTACTTCATGTATGTTTTCAATAAAGTGTCCATTTATATAAAAAAGGTCTACAGTGCTGACAACTATTATGTGTTTCCAAATAATTGTAGACAATTTATAATAGAGATGGCAGTATGAAAATAGTTTTAAAATCAGAGAAGACAGCTACACCTGTAAGTTACTGATATCAGATTCTGGCTTACAAAAGCTGAATTTCTCTGGAATTCAGGTCCAGACCCACTACTATTTACATATCACTTGAAATTATTTAATTGCAACAGATACATACAAGTATTCAAAGTATTTTATTATTTTTTTTGGGGGCTCCAGGGTTTCCCCTATTTGCCGCTGAAAGTAATCTATACATTGTGTACAATTTATAATGATTAATTATATATGAAAAGTACAATAATTAATTATACATGAAAAGCCTATTTACAGTGATGTTACATAAAAAGACTATATACAATGATGGTACATAAAAGACTATATACAATGATGGTACATAAAAAGACTATATACAGTGATGATACAATAAGGTATAAGGTATGTTCGTGTCAGACGGCACCTGGGATTTCTCCCATCTCCGCGTGTGTTTCACTGTATCGAGGACAGTACACTGTCAAGCCAGAGACTTGAAAGTGTGTGGGTCGTGTCTGTGCAGTGTGATATGTTGTGCCCATTGTTTATCCGGCTAATTGGCCGCCAGGCCCCTAGTGGGGCCCAACGTTGCCCATACCCTGCCACGTGGAGGCTAGCCGGGTGTATCCAGTATCACAACAATTTGCTCTGGCAGGTCCTGCCACCTAGTTTCCTGGGATTTCAGTGGCTAGGGCCTATTTAAAAAAAAAAAAAAAAAAATTTTATGCATTTGACATTAATGCTTAATGGGATTGCTGTTAGGAAATTGCTGGTTAGGGTTGAACACTAAAGAGATATGTTAAAGGCCAAATAGGTCGGGCAAAATTTTGATGTTATTAAATTTAGACATGTAACGCTAGATAAAAGCTGATAGTGTTAGATATCTTAGAGATTTGCACAAAACCGGTAGAATTTAGACGTTGGTTATAATTTGGCGGCATTGTTAAGGGGTGTACTAGGTCGATTTAGTGAGAGAGAGAGTGGGGGGGGAGATTGAAGACTGGGGAGGAAACAGATAGAAGAATAGGGACGGATAGAGTAGGCATCCCCAAAGAGGTCAGTGGAGACGAGCCCCACCAGGCGAAATATGGGGAGGGTAGGCAGGGAGGAGAGGAGACAGAGATCCGTCTCCTCCATTCCCTGCCTGGGGATGGGGTTTTAAAGGGAACCAGGTTAGAGTACCCAGTTCGGATCGCCAATGGCGTGTTGGCAGCAAAGCCGCAGAATGTCTTCGTCGGTGTCATGTCCAAGGAGTGTCGAATCCGGTATGAAGGTCCAGCTGCCCATCCCGCTCTGGGGGTGGGATATGTTAGCTGGCAGTGGGGAACCTACCAGGTGAAGGGGGGGGGACACACATTTACTTCATTCGTAATGTGCATTCTCACTCTACTTGCATTCTTTTTTTTTTTTTTTTATACTTTTTTCTTATTTTATAATTTTTTTTTTTTTTTTATATATATATTTTTTTTTTTTTTATTTATTTATTTATTTATTATTTTTTTTTTTTTTTTATTATTTCACTCAACTCATTCATCTTTTTCTCACACACCAGGAGGGGATGCAATGATGGGTAGCGTAAATTTAAATACTAATTAAAACCAGGGTTAGTGTGTACTTAACTTAGCATTTGTGGTTTGTGTTCTTTTCTCTCACGCTTGCACTTTTATTCATTCTTCTAGCTCTCATCTCATTTATTCGACTCTTTCTTTCTGCACTGCACTCTCTGGGCACCGCAACTTACTGTTATTCTTCAGTTGTGGTGCAGGCCTAGCTGCAAGGTGTTTTTTTTTTTTTTTTTTGCAGGCCAGGGGAGAATGCAGTGATAGTGTTTATGTGGTTTGTAAATGTTTGTTGGTACAATATATATAAAGTAATGTAAGTTATTTTTAACTTTGTATTCTTTTGGCCAATTACATTTGCTCTTCTGCTCATTCCCATTCACTTTCTCTGCATGCATTCCCATCCCCCCTCCCCTACACTGGTTTGGGGCCCCTACACATGGCATGGTAGTCATGGGGAGTTTTGTTATGTCAAGTTTCTGTCAGGGTGCAGAATTCTGCTACCCTAACAGTTTTTAAGTCATCATCTGGGCGTGGTGGGAAACTTGGGCAATTTCACTATTGATTATTGTTTAATTGCTGGGGGGCTGAATTGCCATTCTTTGCATTGCTCTGCGCATTTCGAAAACTTTCTGTGTGAAAGATGTAAAAGCTTTATAATTTTGCTCTTCTATGATGAAGAGATGTTCTTCTCCCCTGGGAAGGGGACCAATCTGTGCTATTAGCTCTGTTCTGGGGATGTCATATATTATACATTCATAGAGAATGTGTGCCCAGTCTTCACTTTTGCCACAGGTGCAGTTTGGGTCATCGGTCAGGCCTAAGGAGGTTAGTTTCGCCTTTAGGGAGCCGTGCCCTGTCAATATAAATGATGTAAAAAGTCCAGGGGCATACCACTTAGGTGGCTTTGGGCTGACCATTGACACCAGTGGCAGAAACCGTTTGGTGACCAGACCTCTGGTTTCCTGCTCCCACTTTGTTTGCCATAGCTCGTGGAGCTTTGTGGCTATTCTTTTTCTTTCATCATTGAAGGTATTGGTTGTATCAAGGGCTATCCCCAGAAATTCTGTGGGTATGCCCTTTTTAAATCTATAATATAAGCCTCTTTTGGCTACTTCCAGGTAAAACAGTGATGATACAGTGAAATACTGGGCTTCGGAGTCCAGCAGACTGATCAATACATCAGGTAAGCGTAATCCAAAGAAACAGTTTAGCATTTTACTGAACCTCAGGAGCAAGAATTCTTTTTCTCCATTTAAACAATTTCTCTGCATAGGTGGAGAAGGCAGTATAATATTCAGAACAGTTAACCAATCTCGGCAGTTCGGAGCAGTCAAATACATTTGTGAGAATGTTGAAAGTCTAGTCTTAAATCGTCGTACAGAGGACAATGAAAGACGAGATGCTCAACAGTTTCTTGAGCACCGCAACTACAGAGAGGAGTGTTACTTAATCCTAGTGAGAACAATTTAAAGTTAAGACTTCCATGACCAGTATATAAAAACGTAACGTATAAACCAGGATTGAACCAGTCAATTTTCTTGTCGTAATCAACAACCTCGGGAAAACACTTAAAGGTCTCCCTACCCAAAGTAGAGGTGGACCAGGTATTTTGCCATGCTCTACAACATTCATTTCTCATTCTTTTAATGTCTACATTTTCTTGCAAGCCAGTATTATATGTTATACCTTTTACAACACAGGAACATTTTTTCTTCTACAATATAAAAGATAGTGTAACATTACTTCATATTGGATTGACAGTCAATGACTGAGGACCTGGAGAGCAGCTGTAGAGACAGTTCGACAAGCTCTACTTACAGCGAGAAGAAAGAATCTTTGTGCTTGAGTAAGATATTTTTGAACAAGGGAGTTACCGATTCTGTATCCCCAGGCCCCAGCCGCATAACACACAATTGGTATAAACATACAAGAGTAGTATAATTTAATGGAAGATTTCTTTACACCAAAAGTACTCCTGGTAATCTTAATAATTTTATAGGTCATAGCTTTTATTTTCTGAAGTACATATTTTGCATGGTAATTGAAATTAAGACGGTCATCAAAATAAATTCCTAAGTACAGTAAACCCTCGCTATTCGCGGGGGTTACGTTCCTGAGAAATGTCGCGAATACCGAAAACGCGAATACTGAGTTATGGCTCCCATAGTAATAAAGGGGTTCCTTCCGAAGTATGAAATATATAAGAAAAACTAGTCTAAAATTTTGTCTATGTATGTATTATATGTACCTTCATAATATGACTGTACATGACAGTACATAGCGAAATGCAAGCATATGGCATCGAAATGAAAATAAGAAACAATTTAATATTAAATGTAATATTTATTAGAAATTTCAAACAAATCTTTCAAATCAGCGCCTTTGCTAGCAAAAAAAAAAAAAACATCCCGCCAGTGCTATCACCAGTTTCGCTAAAGTGTTGATGAAGAAGTTTTGTCTTTTCACGAATGATGAGTGAACTTAACGGAATTTTATTTTGAATTCGGTCTTCTATCCAGAGATTTAAAGCTTTTCCATTTTTTTAAATTTAACATCAAGAGTTACAGAGTAAATTTTTGAAGCAATTAGCGCGGTTTCACGGACACTACGGCCGATTTTTTCTTCCGATTTCTTGATTGATCGTACCGTTGACTCATTGATTTTATAATGTTTTGCCACTGAGGAGACACTTTCACCTTTAGAAATTTCGTCTAATAACTCAATTTTATTCGCTAGTGTCCTCACCTTCTTTGATATTTTCACATTTCTCTTTTTATTCGTAGCCATATTTTTGTAGGGGTTAGAAAGAACTTGACCACAATAAAGTCACTTGATTTCTTCCGTTAACGCACTCGAAAAAGCCTATTTTACACTGCAAAACGGTAGAGTTATCATTTTTGTAAGCATATCGATTTATAAATTGATAAATTTATTCAATTTATAAACATATAAATTAAAATCAAACGACGAAACCTTCCATGACTAACACATACTGAACAAAGATTAGCGAGAAACATCCACGCTCGCGATTTTTTCACCCCTCTCCCCCCACCCACTGAGCGCTGTTTTGACCGGGAAAGATAATTTTAGCCACGCCCATGTTTTTTATGGCGGAAAATATTCACGGCGTTTTAAAATTCACATTTTTTTAGGTTTCATTTTATATTAAATCGGCGATCGCGAATACGCGAAACCGCGAATACAGATACCGCGAATAGCGGGGGTGTACTGTACAGTAATACCCCGACTAACGCAAACTCGGAGTTACGCGGTTCTTTATTTTTTCGTTTGGCAACACTGCCACCCATTATCTTCAAGGTCGTTTTTCATACGTTATCGATATACGGTGCGACGGCGGAGAGTGAGAGCGAAAGATGAACAAAATTCAACTTTGCTGCGCATGAGCTGCACACATATACAAGAATTTGTATTCTAACTGTCATATTTATATGTGTGCGGTCGAATTCATGCTCAACTTTTGTCGGAAATTACATCGTTTTCACGAGAGAAATGGATCGCGTCGGTCGAGCCGTATACAATCAGTCCTTGTATAACACGTGTTTACACTACACGAATTCGATCACACTATTTATAAATACGGTAACGATATCTTATAATATAACACGAACCAAATTGGCTTATGCACGATTCGCCTTTGTGTTTACAAGAAATGGCAGTCGAACACAGAATCACCCCAACCGAACGCAACATGATAGGAATGAAGAGAAGATTCTGAAAATGTATTTATGGTTTTTTATATCAGTGAAGGGGAAACACATTTCACCATAATAACAAAAACCAACACAATTCCAGCTATCGGTATGCAATTAGATCGAGTTTACTACCAGTTTATAAAAGATTCCACTAGCAGAAACGCAACTGGATATTTATTGTTTTATGGTAGTAAACCCTAGAAATGTGAGGTGTTAATAGTGTATCTCTGCCTTTATGGTGTTGTTTATTCAGTTGCTACATGCACGCAGCTTTGTTTATGCGTATCAAGCATGCCTCCTCGTTTTGTAATTGTGCTTTATTCCCTAAAAATGAGTAAAATACTTAAAAGGTGTGAAAAGGAAGCGTATTGGTGGAGACACTGAAGATTCAGAGAGAAAAAGAAAAGCAATTATCGATAAACAGAGGCGGACTGGGTCAAAAATTCTTACCCGGGAAAATTTATAGTGGCCTCATACTATGGTTTATGGCCAAAATCACACCGGCCCACCGGGGTTTCCCTGGTAAGGCTTATGGCCAGTCTGCCTCTGTTGATAGCGAAAAAATATGAAATTGTGAAACGCTTTGAGCGAAATGAAAGACCACGTGATATTGCACGTGCTACAGGCCTAGATGAGGCAACGGCGAAAAGCACATGACAATTGCAAACTTGACAGAAGGTCTCAGTCCAATTTAAAAGGGCTTAAAAATTTTAGAAAACAGACTCCAACGAAGAATGCGTTATAGCTACAAAGCAAGGAATAAAAAAATTATTAGCTTGCTATGAAGAAATTCTGCGTGAAAAAAAGAAGGCGCTGTGTCGTCAGACGAATTTGTTAGATTTTAAGAAGCCATCGACATCGAAATAATTTTTAAGTAAGTCATTTATTTTTTTAATACATATTTTGTATAATATGTATAAAGAACTGCAATTTTATTAATACTTTTCTTCTAAACTAGTGTTTTTGTTAGTCCTTGGTCCCAATTAAACAAAATTTATACGTATTACTATGCAAAGTTGTACCCCAACTTATGCGAATTCGACTTAAGCGATTTTCGTCGGACCCACCTATCGTGTAACTTCGGGGTATTACTGTATTTATGCTGCCGAGTGCTCCTAATCATTTCTCCATTCAACTTAATAACAGGTGGTCTATTCACATCAAGAGAGCCTTTTAGCAACATTTGTTTTGTTTTATTAGTAGAAATTTGAAGTTTATGTGTTTGACACCAGATATCCAAGTCCTCTAGAACTTCATTTGCTCTGCACTCTAGCTCCCGGTGGGAATTACCAAAAATCAGAATAGCAAGGTCGTCTGCATAAGGTATCTGAAGGATGTTGTCCCGATCAACCGAGAGCCACCCATCAAGGACCATGTTCCAGCACACAGAGCCAAGAACAGAGCCCTGAGGGCAACCCCTAGAAACAGATCTGGAGACAGAGCAGAATCCTGAGGAAACTGTGATGCTGTGAGAATCAAAGTAATTTGAAAGGAGACAGTAAATAGGAGCAGAGACCCCGGCCTCTCTGGACCTCGCCAGGACACTCGGCCACCAAACAGTGTTGAATGCCCCTTGGAAATCAACAAAGAGACCGAGGACATATTTAGAATTGGAATTTTGAACAGAACTCAAAACCTGACGAATAGCATCAACAGAAGACCTTCCACGTGTAAAGACAAATTGCATACAGAAAAATATTATTGCAACTAAGGAAAAATAAGAGAAAATGAAAATATATAAAGTCAATCACATATAAAGTTTTCATTTTCACACAGCCAGCCACTAGCATACAGCTTGGGTCCACGTACATTCATGGAACTCACTTCACAAAGATTTAAAAGGACCAAAATTTCCAGAGAAGCAAGTTGTGCCATCTATAATACAATCGAGAAGCTTTCAAAAATGACAAGGTTTTTAGAAAGTATACAATCAAAGAAAACAACATGCAAATAGCCATGGTCATTATTTTGAAAAATGTAATGTGTAATTATTTATAAATTCTGTGATTATTTAACACCCTAGTGTTCATCCATTGTAAAATATATACCAAAAACAGTAACACTGAACTCTGAATCCTTATCAGAATACCCTTGTAGGACTTCTGGTACTCACTCTGAATTTACATAATTATTCTTCAATTGTAAAAAGAACAGTGACATGCACCTGTTACTGTTTTAATTTTCTCCTCAAGTTTGGTTCCCCTTTTAACCTGCTTCACTACCTGAGGTTTGACCACAAGACTGCAGTTATTAAAGATACTAGCTGTTCTTATCAACCACTATAATGTCAGAATTAAGATCATTTTGTAGTGCCACATTTTAAAATATTTTTGTCATTTTGCCAAAATAAGTTTGGCAAAAAGAACACCGACTTTTTCTCCCCCTCCTTTTTTCTTTTGCGCACCCACTGGTATAAAAAGAGTCTTGTGTACTCCAAGGAGTTTATAGACACAAGTTCATGGGGTCCTGTGAGAAGACAGACATTCTGCAGATTCTGTGCCGCAGAAGAGTTAATTACAAAAAAAAAAAAAAAAGAGAGAAACTCAATCACCACACTAATTCTGAAGTAAGTTGTTGGCTTCTTTCCTTCCCTCACCCCAGTATTTCCGGAAGCAATTATTCACTGAGGGGAGTGTGTATAAGTAGGTTTAAGAATTTAAATTCTTAAACATACATACTTCGAAACATGGAAGTTCAAATTTGAAAAATAGTTGGAAACATTTTTGTTTGGCAGATGTTTTATTGTCGAGAACAAAATGTTTACATGACACTCTACTAGATCACTAAATAAAAATCCGGCCTGGAAATTTTTGAATGAATTAAAGAATGAAGGCGCACTCCCAAATAATAATAATTGTGTAGTGAAAATGTTTGTTTTGCTGTTTGTTAACTTTGGGTTTTAATAGCATCAACTACTGAAACTATAGTGCACCAAGCTCAATGGTGGGACTTTCAGGACATTTGTTTCCTGACTTATTAATATAGTATATCAGAGAACATAGAAATTGCATTCTCAAAATATTGATTAATTTAACACTTTGCACAGCATGACAGAAGTTAATTTTCTGCATAAACTTGAAAAAACCTGTTTAAACATTTTTAAATTCCTTGTTTTAGAAAGAACCCTTTACGCATGCTTCCAGATGGTAAATGGAAGTTTGAAAGGGGGAGTATTATTATCAGACTGGGCATTCAGTTAGGTGCGGAACTGTCAGAGTAATACTGCAATTTCTACATTGTGAGGGATCTTCTGCTCTTAAAATGAGTGGATAAGGTATAACCTACTCTAACACTAGGACTACTTCCCCATGACATACAAAGGGTACTAGGAAAGTTTTGCAATACAGCTTTGTTTATTTAATTTTTTCAAAGTAATTTCCTCTACATTCAATACACCTCTCCATCCTCCGAAACCAATCTTTAAACCAGTTCTGCCAAGTTTCACTAGGGAGTAAAGCACACTCGTTGTCCCAAGCCCGTAGAAGGTCCTCATCACTGGAAAACCGCCTCCCTTTTAGCTTCATTTTCACATGCGGGAACAGTGCAAAGTCGCAGGGAGCAAGGTCTGGACTGTAGGGAGGGTGCTCGAGAAGTTTCAGTCCTGTCGTGGTCAAATATTCGGTGCAGGCTTTGGCGTGGTGAGCTGGAGCATTATTGTGATCGAGGTACCAGGTGTCCATTCTTGACTTTGGCCGCAGGTTCTTCACAGATCCAATGACTTTAGGCAGGCATTGTTCAGTATACCACTTAGCTGTGACTGTCTTCTGCGTGTCCAAAACGACACGTTCCACAATTCCACTCGATTTGAAAAATACAGCTATCATTTTCTTCTTTACAGATCAGGATTTTCTGACAATTACGGGTGTGTCGTCATCATCAAAGACCCAAACTTTGTTTTGAGCCTTGGTCGGCAGATCGTAATAGTACAGCCAAGTCTCGTCACCTGTCACGATGTTGTTCACATACCGAGATTGTCCCTTATCAAACTTTTTTAACATCTCCAGGCACCAAGTCACACGTCGTGTCATCTGCTCTTCAGTCAGTTGATGCGGCACCCAGAGAGAACAAAGTTTCTTCACGTGCAAATGATCTTGCAGAATCGAACGAATTGCTGGTGCATTTAGGCCCAAAGTATCCTCTATCTGTTGGTAGGTCACTCGCCTGTTTTCGTCAAGCATTTTCCTCACAGAAGTAACGTTTTCCTCCGTAACTGACGTTCGTGGCCTTCCCGGCCTCTCAGAATCCTCCAGAGTGAAATTTACCCTTTGGAATTCTCTATACCACCTGAATATCGTTGTACGATGTGGACAATCATCATCTAGTGCAAGAGTCATTTCTTCTAAGCACTGGTCTATGGTTAAACCACGCACGAAATTATACCGCAAAACTGTCCTTATCTCATTTCGTGACCACGATGCCATCGCAAGCACTTTACACTCTCACTACTAATGAATAACTGAGCCCATCGACTTGGCGCGGCGGCTACTATGCACGTATGAACATGTCTCAACATGCAGCAACAAGCAGCTTCCTGTGATTCATTGTTGCGTCATATTGCAAAACTTTCCTAGTACCCTTTGTACTTTACAAAGGCTATGTGCCATAAAGAGATTTGTATGGTAGTTTGATGCAAAATAATTTATTTAACTCTTGTTAAATAAATCATATAGCTAATAAATTGTATTATAATTATAATAAAAAAATCATTTCATGAGATGGTGGTTTTGGATTAGAAACTGGTGAAATAATTACACTGTTGTAATCAGCACATGAAATGAAGGCTTTGGATGCTGGATTATACTGATGATTTTCCAGATTTACTGGTGGTAGCGGCTTCATTTACTTTGATCCCAATATAGCTTTGAATCCAACAGAACTGAATATCATATTTTATTAAGTAGAGTTTGTAATATGCTCCAAGTCTGAGTACACCACACATATATACTGTTTTGGCCATAAAGCAGCCTAAAGCAAGCTTGACTGAAAATCATTCTGTTACACACATTAGGAACCTGAAGGGATAATCTAATGTTAGGAAAAACTGCTGGAGAACCTACAAAAGAATCTGATTTTGACTCATCAGTGTATACTGGTAAGCATTTAGAGTAGAGAGTGTTGGAATACTTGAGATCAGAAAAGACAGATCACAGCTTAGGGTATAAAGATTCCATGGTGATAGATTGCATTCAGAATCTAGAGAAATATTTTCAAAGGTCAGATTCAGCTCTGATAGCAATTCTTTCACTCTGATACTTAAGTCTATTTGCAGTATGGCAGCTATTACATATATTTCCCAATTTCAGTGTAAATGAAGTTTACCATGTAGAAATGTCAGCAGATAGTTTGGAATAAATATTCAAGGTAATGTTCCTATGCAAATTTGAAGGGAGTCACATGTGCAAATACATCTCTGCATATGAAACAGAAACAGCTTGTGCACTGGTGGTGGATCCTTACTTTGCATACAAATAACAGTACTGTTCTTTATGCAAATGTTCATTTCTTCAAGAATGTAAATGGATTTTTTTTTATTGCATCTAAACAATGCTGTTAATTGCATACAATTTGTGAAACAAATGAGACAGTTACTCACTCTTCCTCTACCAACCAAAAATGTACTCTCATTCTGGCAGAGATTTCTCTATTTAATAAAACAATTTAAAATCTTCTCTTGATACCCCCATGACCACCCACGCTTCTGAGCCTTCTATTACCTCACTGCAGTACCAACAAATAGATTTTGTGGTACAAGTTTCAGAGTTCAGCACAGTATTTAAAAGGACAAGGCAACTTAGGCTTTGTTTCATAATATCCATGCACAACAGGAGAGACAAGGAATTTTAAATATCTATAGTTAAATTAATTGCAGAGCATATCAATGTGGACAACTTCACTTTGAACCTTCACATGCTTACCTTCTAAAGATGTTTGCCCACTTCTATGATTGGTATAGGCTGCAGATTCAGCAGAAATATTTCTATCAGACTGTGTCGATAAAAGAATAGATTCCTGTGCTGAAACCTAATAAAAAGAAATTCGCTATATGAGAATCCAAGAACGGGTCACATCAAGCAAAAGCAGCAATAATTACATATATTATTTTATATATAAGTAATACTGATATATATAAAAGTCACAAATATCAGCTCATCAGCCCCTATAGTGATATACAAAGTGTCTCAAAAATATTGGTACAAACGTTTAGGGGAGGTAGGTAACATCTAAAGGAATGTGAATTGCATAGGAACTCTTAACTGGAAATGTCACCGTTAAGTCGGTAGACGGCACAGTAGACGCCGCACAAAGAGCATGCATCGATATACGAACTGTGAGCTGACAGACATGCACCTAGCGTATGGATTAGCAGAGGGCAATGGACGAGCCGCTCAACGAATTTATGGAGAATGCTTCTCAGAAAGACAAAGACATGTACCGGGCCACCGTTTGTTTGCACATGTGCATCAAAATTTGTGCCATTATGGGTCATTTAGAGGTAACAGGAGTAGTGCGGGCAAACCATGTTCGACACGAACTCCCGCCATGGAAGAAAGTGTGTTGAATGCCGTGATAATCCTACTACCAGCACACGTGCCATTGCCTCTGCCTTAGGAGTGTCTCGTTGCAGTGTACAGTGTGTCTGGCACAACGATTCCTTATACCCCCTTTCATCCCCAAGGGGTTCAGTTACTGTTCCCCCAAGATCATCCTGCATGTGTGGCTTTTGCGCAGTGGTTTCTCCAAGAAAGTGTTAAAGACTTGAATTTTCCAGCCTATGTTTTGTTCACGGATGAGGCTTATTTCACTCGGGAAGGCTTATTCAATCAGCACAATGCTCATGTGTGGGCTCAAGACAACCCACACGGCGTGCACCCCCATGCGGCACAACATCGCTTCGCAATAAATGTGTGGGCAGGTATGGTCGGTGACTGCTTAGTCAGCCCATACCTGTTACCATCCCGCATGAACTCTGCTAAATACTGGATCTTTCTTGAACAAGTTCTACAAGGGTTACTTGACGATGTTCCAGCAAATGTGAGACGCAACATTTGGTTTCAACATGATGGGGTGCCTGTCCATTATGGAAGGTGTGTTCGTGACCATTTGAACAGGCATTTTGAGCATTGATGGATTGGCCGTGGTGGACCCGTTGCCTGGCTCCCACGCTCACCTGATTTATCAAGCCTTGATTTCTTTCTGTGAGGTGGCCCTCAAATCTATCATGTATAAATCGCCTGTGGATACAGAAATGGATCTCGTGGCAAGACTTGTCTGCGCTGCTGCTACTGTCAAAGAAACTCAAGGTGTGTTTGACCATGTCCGCCAATTCATGCTGCGTCGGTGTCACGCATGCATCGTGTCTCATGGTAGAACCTTCGAGCATCTGTTGTAACATCATGAAATGCATCCATCTCGTACTCCATTGTTAACATTATGTCAAATAAATGTTTGCCACTAATTACTACCTTGTGTCATTGCTGCTTCTTGTGCCTCTGCTACTACTTTCCCATGACGTTTCCGGTTATGGGTTCCTATGCGATTCACATTCCTTTAGATGTTACCTACCTTCCTTCCCTAAACGTTTGTACCAATATTTTTGAGACACCTGTATACAAGATTAACAAGGGAAACAAAACGGTAAGCTTACCAAAAACAGGCTTCAGTACTGTAAATTGGACCATCTGGAAACCTAGGCATTTGCACAATATGAATGAGGTTTTTAGGTTTAAACGGATTAAGTAAGCTAAATATTAATGGCATCCCTACTCTTGCTCAGACAACACACATAAGCAAAAATAAATTTAAACTGAGGAATGATGGTTGCTGTATAGATGTGCAGAAATTTGCTTTCAGCCAGAGGGCAGTTGACTGTCAGAAACTTCCATTTGGTGTTGCAGAAATGGATAGTTTGAAATTTTTGGTGTTGCAGAAATGGCTAGTTTGAAACAGATTAAAGCACAATGGTTTCAAACCATTGTGCTTTAATCTGTTGAAATATTTTGGTTAAAATTACTGATCCCCCCCCCCCCATTAAATCAGACAGTGCAGTATATTAGGCAATCTGTCTCCCTCTGAACACCTTTTAACCTCTATTAGAGGAAAAGTTACTTCTAAAGTAAAGAAATTGCCTTGTCTGGCCAAGGTGATTACAGGTGACCCCCGCTTAACGCTGATCATTCGTTCCGGAAAAACAGAGCGCTAAGTGAATCGGCGCTAAGCAAGAACCGCTTTCCCATAAGGTAACATATGTAATTGTGAGCTGCGGTCGGTGTCATAGGATATTTCCTAATCAATAATAAACGGTAATGAAAAGATGCACAAATGTCGGTCAAAGTATTTAATATTCAAATATTTGCACTTTTAAAATATTCAGCATTACACACGTATATAATTACGTGGTAACTACTTGCATATCAAAAGTAAACTTAAAATTCCAATTAAAATACTGAATTTAATTGATTTAATTTAATGGATGAATTTAATCATGAAAAATGTGTGGATTTTGAGTTGAACTTTGGCCCTCTTGCAAATAAACTAAAAGGGGTATTAATTTTAAATTGCCTGCAGCGTTACCACCCAAAAATAAAGTCAACTGATCCTTCGCCGCTTTGAAACCTGGCATGTTTTTTCTTTTTTCAATATGAAATTCTTTTAGGCATTCGTTTCCACAAAAGTCCTGCTTCATCTATGTTAAAAACTTGTTGAGAACTATAACACATAATTTCCCTCTTCAATAATTTTAACAAGTTCTTTTTTGAAAGTTTCGACTTCTTGATCTGCACTCCCTGGATTTTAAATCTATTCTACCAGTCCTTACCAGTTTTAAATGGTTCCACATTTTTTTTTTTTTTTTTTCCCGGCAAGTTTTTTTTTTTTTTTTTTTAATATTTAACTTAACTGAATTCTGAATTGGAATCTTCAATAAAATTAAAGTCTTTCCATTTCAATCCTAATAGCCGGCCTAGTCCTAATCCTAGTTGCTTGCAGTGGAACAGCTATCTTTCCCGCTGCAAAAATTAATTCTTTATTTTTTTATAATTGTTCTTACAGTTAAAGTTGCGAGTCCTAAATTATGGCACACATCCGCTTGTCGTTGACCGAAATCGATTCGCTTCAAATTTCTAATTTAAAACGTCTAATTTAATTTTCAAATTCAGTCTTTTTCTTACATTTGTAGTCTTCGTACTGCGCCCAGACGTTGTTGCTTTTTCATTCCTATCGGTCATTATTTTTTAGCTCTTCGAAAATGTAACTGCGTTGGTTGAATTAATTATGTTCAAGTAAACTATCCGTTACGCACGATGTCTAATACTGTACTGAGTGATGACTAGACTTCGGATAAATGCATATAACGCAAATATTACAAGCAATATACTTGATCATTTTTTAAAATGTTGATCTCGGAACTACGAAACAAGTCACTGTACTGCAAATTAAATTAGCATGCGAGAAATTTTCACTGAGCGTGGGAAAATTTCTCAAGTCGGCGTGGGAAACGTTTTAATGCTGTTCTGCTATTCATTTTCAAGCTATTGACTCCATCAAATGAAACAATTTTGTTAAATATGTCAAAAATGTAATCTGTAAAAGAGCGTTATAGTGATCTATGACAGCGTTATAGTCAGATACGGGTTATAATATAAGAACAGCATTATAGCGAATCAGCGTGAAGCGAAGAGCTTTATAACGGGGGCCTGCTGTACCTTAAAATACAGTTGAGCAACTGTGATATCTTTTCAAAAGACATCTTGAATATTTGTTGTGTTTCAGTAATAATTAAGCAACTCTTCTAAAAAAATAAAATTATCTGAACAAAATATATACAACAGAAAACTTCAGTGTCACGCAGCATTACAAATACAAAGTTGATGTCTAAGCATTTATTTTATTGTTTTCAAACTAATGTTCAGTGGAAACCTGCTATTTAATTAACTAACTTTCACAGCAGTTAAAACTAATGTTTAATATTAGGTTTTTTTATGTTCTCTTATATGGCCACTTTTCATCAATTCTTTACTTCCCTAGATCCTAAATTATATAAAAGAAATTTTTTTCTCCCTATGATTCTTTAGAATAATTTGGTTAACAAACTTTACTTGAGAAGATTGTTAGGTTTCAATTGTTACCTGGAAGTATACAAATCTCATTCAAACTGACAAAAAAAACAAGCCTTCCTGTATTTAACCTAGTTTGTACAAGTTTCAACTACACAAAATGGGAAAAGCTTTTTTTCCATTTCCTTACAGATATGAAATGCTTTTATTTATGGAAAGCAATTTTCGTTATGATTTAAACTTCTCCCAATAACGGAATTAAAACATATATATTTATATCTTCTCCACTCAATTTTACGCTGTTCATGAGCTTCTCCAGTGGCCACTCGCATAACAAAGTCATGTATCATATGAAAATGTGTATCCAGTCACTTGTGGTAACAATGGTGGAAGAAAAGGATCAATTTAACACTAAGTATACGAAACATTTTTAAAGTATGCAATACAAGAATCCTCACAGTATTCATCACTGCTTTGAGGGATTTGATATCAACAGGTTCTCATTATGTGGAACAAGCCTTACTGCAGATGACAGGTTAGCATATTTGATAATGTGCTTAATATTTCTAGATTAACTAACTCCTCAGATTTGTTGTGCAGGTAATACAGAACTTGTGAAGCTTATGTTTTTTTTCTGATCATCAATCTTGCAACCACAGTACAAAAAATACACATTTAGTAATACACAAGACATTCTTCCTCAGAGTTTTTGATGTAAACTATCCATGTATGCAGCAGAAATTGTAATAGTGACTTAGAAATACCCTTTGCTTCTGATCTTTTAATTTTTTGTTTTGTCTATATTTTTGCTCAACAAAAATATAGACAAAACAAAATGCAAAAGACAGGCAGACGAATTGTACACATACAGAGTACAACTGTCTTTCTTTACAGAGAGAGAGAGAGAGAGAGAGAGAGAGAGAGAGAGAGAGAGAGAGACAGACAAAGATTTAACATGTTACCCCTGCCATCTATTAGAACATGCAAACATTATTTGCAGGTAATACAAAATGTCAGGGTCATATCTACTTCCCCATATCGTAATAAGATATACACATTATGGATAAACAAAAAACCTGTATCTGTGATGTGACATTACATGAAATTCCAAATCATTTAAATTATTTTTTGAATCTATGCATAAAAATTGACCGCGAACAGGTGATATATTAGTGAAAGGTAAAAATTGTTGGCTAGTAGGACAGGTGGCGTGGGAAATCCCCTCCCCCAATAATGCCATAATAGCTTGATTCCCTGCATCATTTGTCACATTTTCGAAATCTTATATAGGCCTTTTTCTCTTACCATCACAAATGTCGCTAATACTACGGTTGCAATCAATAAGTTTGGCAGATTGTGCCAATCAGTAAAACCACCTGAGGTATTACAGATATTAGGGAAAACAACAATTAATAGCCTCAATTTTAGTTATTTTATTAAGTTCAAATTTAAATAAAAAAATAATAATAAATACAGAATTAAACAAAAATAAGTGAGATTAACTTTCTCAAATAATGGATATTTTTGGATATGCAGGCTATCAATATTATTGTTTAGATCAGAATAGGCAATGTGAGTTTTTTAAAATACATCCTACTGCTTAGTAAAGTAATTAATTGCATTATGATTGTGGGGTTCAATGACAGATTAAGTAAACATACTTTATACGTTTTAATTTGTAAAATAATAAGGAGTTTACCTCGATATAATACGTAGAACACTTCCATATGATACTCTCCAGAAATTAAAATGAAAAAAATCGAAAAACTTACATTAGAGTAACAAATAATTAAAAATCAATTTAACACAATTAAAAATCGATTTAACGCAATTAAAAATATTACTAACGAAAAATATTCAAAACGATTTTCCTTCCTGAAGCTGATAATGCTTTGATCATATATCGTGATCTCAGGAATGAAAATTACCGAATAGGGATTGAATATGAAACTTAAATAGTGATTAGTTGTCTTCGCGCATGCGCGTAAAGGCCCACGCATCAGAGATCAAACATGGCTGACGAACATTAACAGAATTCTTGTGTAAATTAGTTTCTATGGTTTCTGCAATTAATAGTCGCGTATAATTACGATGGACATTAAGTATTTTGGCCTCATTAAATAAAAAAGTATGTTTTTCGTTAATGGCATGAAAGACTAATTCTGACGCTGCTGAACGAGAAGCACGAACTGAGGCTTCATGTTGATTTACACGAATATTCAGAGAAAAACGCATCGAACCTTGGCAAGATGAGTCGCAATCACCACAAGAAATGTATACCAGGTCACTGATTTGTGTTGCGAACACAGAAAGAACTGAGCGATTGTTCAGTATAGTGTGTAATTTCCATATTGGCCTGGCCACAATTTTAAATTCAGTACCTTTAAAGAATCTGTTAAACTGTTTGTGCCACTGTTCAACATATGGGACAGAAATAAAGTATTTTTTGATATTACTATTGTTGGTTGGTGTAGTGTTTTGTATCCTATCCTTAGCCTGCACTCTAATTTGGTTTATTGTAGCAAGTGGATAACCCCTGTTTAAGAACCTGCTAGTTAATATTTGTATTTTTATATACCATACATGCTTAAGAGTGTCACATCAATATTGGACTCACCATTAACAGTCCAAATAGTGGAGTGCTCTACATAATGCAGTAGTTTAAAGTAATTTCTTTTATACGAGTGCCATCAGCCAACATAATTACACAATCCAACATGATTTTTACCTCCATGAATATCACCTGTTTGCAATAAATTTGTGTAGATTACGAAAATAATTCTTAAGATCTTACTATAACTGGGGGGGGGGGGGGGGGGTAAATATGACACTGACCTGCTATATTACCTGCAAATAATATTTATATGTGCTCAGAAATGGCAGTAATGTTGGGGAGGGGTGCCATGTTCAACCTTAACTGTTCTCTCTTTCTCCCCCCCCCAAAAAAAATTATGAAAGACAGTACTAGAGTGAGATCTCTACAGTTAATGTGCATCGTATCAATTCCATATTATTTGTGTTTTTCTTAGCACTGTATTGTTAATGTTTAAGCAACAGCAAAAAAGTCTAAATAACCCTGACAATTGTTACTGTATATGTATGATTTAAATAAAATACTCAGAATGGTTAAAACATGAACATCTATAGTATTAAAAAAAAAAAAAAAAAATGTGCATATTCTTTAAATTTTTGGTTGCAAGATCGGTGATCAGGACAAAACCTAGGCTCCACGTATGTGCTGTATTACCTGTACCACAGATATGAGGATGTGGCTAACTAGGAAAACTGAAAATATGCCTTTTGGTATTCATATAGTATGTCAAGAAAAGCAATCACATTGACAATTGCTATTTCTAGACATCCATGGCAAAAATACCATGAATGTCCAGAAAAAGTAAGCACAGCATCAAATATACTAAACATATCATCTGCAACAAGACCTGTTCCACATAACAAACACCTATCGATCAGGGCTATATTTATAAATAGGTGCATGAGGTGCTAGTGTCAGGACTCACGATAGAGGTGGCATCATGAGGCCTCTGTAATCTCAAATTTTTAAAATCAATTTCTTTTTTTAATGCCCTGATCTAAACTAGAGCCCGATTGTAAATAGAGACCGGCAAAATTTACTGAAAGTGCGTATGACTCATTTCTCTAAAAGATCAGATTAATTTCCAGAATAAAGGAAAATCACTCTCTCTTAATTCTCTATTAGGGTGTAACAGTAGAACTGGTTGACCACGGTGCATTATCTGGGTTGGAACCTTAATCTTTTCCACTGGCTAGGAACACAAAGCAGTTGATTAGCATGACTTCTTGGTACTATGTGGGAGAGTTGGATATAAATGTGGTGAAATGATTAACATTTCACCACTAAATTGTGAAATGTTAATCTTTTTAGCTCTTAATTCATGCTTTCTACAGCAGCTCTATTGCCTAAAGGCCAGAGATGCAACAATTCGTATCCAGGTCTCTAGAAATCAGTTCGTTATATGGAAATTTCATTTGTTCTACAGAAACTATTTTAATTCAACCCCCCATGGATTTGAGAATCTATGTAAGTTGAGACCTGAAAATTGTAATATTTAATGTAATTATTGGTGAGCCAAGTTAAAGTGTGATATGTAGGAGTGCACACACTGAAGTAAATATAGATATGTATCTATCTCTCTAGAAGTAGAGCTGCAGTTTAATAAATTTTGATTCTGTTGAAACAGAAAATTTAAAATCATATCTATGCAATGTTTCATTATCTATTGTGATTGTGGCATATGTTTCCCTTATTGAAAGCTTTTTGTTTTCTCACTCTTTAAATATGAACTGATTTCAGTGTTAATTTTTGATGTTGAATCAATATCATTATTAGTTATATTACTCTTAGCTATGTTACTATATAGTAATCTCATTTGAATTAAATGATCTGAAATTGTCAATAAACAATGAATTAAATGAAGCAATGATTAAAACAAATATTTATATTAATATTTTACAGAGGCATTAATCCTGACAGCAGCAACTATGCCAAAAAAGAAAATGTTTCAAATATTGAGTATATTAGCATTAGTAGATGCATACGATGCAAGAAAGAAAGCTTATACAGCATCAGCCAAAAAAAATCACCCCCATTTCATCCCTCCATTCGTTTCAAATGCCTGTCCAGCTCAGCCTTAAATAAATTTATTTAGGCTATTAGCTTCCACAACAAAAGATGGAAGCCTGTTCCACCAATCAACTACCCACTGGCTAAAGGCAAATTTCCACACATCTATGCTACAACTGTCTTTCCTCAATTTGAAACTGTTAGCCCTCAGGCTCTTAGTCTGAGTAAGGGGAAGAACCCCATCAGCATTCAGCTTGTTCAACCCATACAAAGCCTTATACACCTCAATCAGATCACCTCGCAGGTGCCTACTCTACAGGCACTGCAATTTGCAGATTTTAAGCCTTTCTTGGTAAGAGCACCCCGTTGTCCCTCTCACCAATCTTGTTGCCCTTCTGTACTCATTCTAGCAACTCTACATCCTTCCCAAAATGAGGCCTCCAGACCTGTACACAGTACTCTAGGTGTGGCCTGACCATTGCATTTTATAACGGGATAATCACCTCCCTGTCCCTGCTAGCAAAATTCCTATGACAAGACTCCGTGACCTGCCCTGGCAGCCCATCTGCACTACTCAGCGAACTTAATATTTGACTGTACAATTACCCACATGTCTTTTTCACTTTCCACTTCCCTGAGTGTAGTACCACACGGTTGGTATGTTTCTCTTCGGTTATTGCTACCAATATGCAGTACTTTAGATTTGTAAATGTTAAACTTAAGTTGCCACTTCTCGGCTCACTTTCCCAACTTACCTAGATCCAGTTAGAGTAGCATATGGTCATTAACACCCTGCCAACCTTTTTATCATCTGAAAACTTGGACATTAAACCTGATATACCTTCATCGATATCACTGATAAATATACAAAACAACAATGGACCCAACACCAAATCCTGGGGAACTCCACTAACATTTGTTCACAAAGAGCAGTGTCCATGGATCACCACTCTGTCGTCTCCCACACAACAATCCCTTTATCCATTGTAGCAACTTATCCTTAATGCCATACCTCTCCAATTTGTACAGTAGTCTTCCATGTGAAACAGTATCAAAAGCTCTCCTGATATCCAAGTATATGATATCAAAATTATTTTTGGCATTCAGTTCCTTTGTGACCACATCACAGTATCCAATCAAATTGGTCAGACAAAATCTCCCTTTAACAAACCCATGCTGTGTCTTAACTATTATTGCAATCTTGTCTAGATGATCCGGCAATGCTTCTTTAACCAGTGATTCCATTATTTCCTCCTGAAACACAAGTTAAACTAACAGGTCTGTCGTTACTTGTGTCACCTCTTGAACCCGCTTTGTGAATTGGGGATATATTTGCACATCTCCAGTCCATGGGAACCTCCCTTGAGTCCAAGGATGCTCTCATAATTATGGCTAAGGGTTTGCTTAGTTGCTTTGCCGCCTCCTTTAATATAACTGGATAGATCACATCCACCCCAGGTGCCTTTCTTATGTTTAACTTCAACAATTTCTCCTCCACTTTGCTCTCAGTTATTACAAAATCATTAAGCACCCTGCTACAATTTGATAACCTTCTGCCATTTTCAAACCTTAATAATTCCTCATGTGTGAATGTAGAGGCAAAATACTCATTCAGTTTGTTTGCTAACTGAGCAGGATCATCAACAGTCGAACCATCAATATCAAGTGGACCAATCAGATTCATCCCCTTCCTTTTAGAGTTTATATAAGTAAAGGAATCCTTGCTGTTTTCTTTGCAAAAGATTTCTCGTAATCTGCCTTTTCCTGCCTAATCTCCTTTGTGACCTGATTACAGACTAGATTATATCTTCCATAGGCTTCTGTATCACCTAATACTTTATATGCATTCCATACATTCTTCTTCTCTGCCACGAGCCTCGCTAATTCGTCTGACATCCATTTAGGCCTAAACGGTATTTCTTAGTTGGAATTAAAAGCCTAGAAGCTTCCAAAATTAAGTCCCTGAAGGCTTCCCATTTAGAATTCAACTTTGGTAACATCATCAGTTGATTCCACTGTACAGAATTTAAAAACTGTCTGAGTGCACTGTAGTCACCTTTACGAAAGCAAAAGCCCTTCTCTTTAGCCTTGATGGTAGTTATATCTTTAAGTAATTCCCACATCAGTACATTCTGATCACTGTCACCCAGTGGTTCCTTTATCTGCAGATTCTTAATGCATGAATAATCAGTGCTGATAATCAGATGAAGAGTATTACTCCCTCTGGTTGCCTCTTGAACATGTTGGTGTAGAAAACAGTCATGCAATAAATCCACAAAAGTCTTGCTAGTGTGCGGGTGACAAACCCACAAGTTCCAGTCAAAATCTGTAAAGTTAAAATCCCCCATTATAATACATTCTGATTTACTGGCCCACTATTTCTCTGCACAACTGCTCATTATACTCATCAGATTCATTAGGCCTATAAACACACACCTACTCTCATTTTTCCTTTGCCAGTGCTTATTTCAAACCAAACTGACTCAACATTGCATTGTCCACTAACACCAATTGGATGCATTTCCTTAAATTTTATGTGTTTCTTAACTAACAGCATAACCCCTCCTCCCTTCCTGTCCTGTCTATCCTTCCTGTATACACTGTGCTCCCCAAATTCCAATTCTGCACTGCTTATGTCTGTGTGACACCACGTCTCTGATATTCTAACAATATCTGCCTTTGATGACTTGAGTACCATTTCAAGCTCATCAAATTTATTAACTATACTCCTAGTATTGGTGTACATGCAAGTATACATGCACCTGTTCCTGCTCATAGTTACCCTAACTCAGCCCATGTATTTACTTGTTCCACTATGACTCCCAACAGTCCTGGAAATCTCCATTACCTTGCTTTCTAGGCTGCTGCTCATTCTAATAGAAGCAGTGCAAGAATCACTTTTGCCTCTGACTGCGGCCACATTAACTTTTTAGTCTGTGCATCCCCCCCCCTAAGCTAGCAGTTTCCCAACCCATCTAACACTGCCTCGATAGCACCAGCAAATATTCTTGCAGCCTTTCTATTTAAGTGTAGAAGCAGTCTCTCCTGTCAACAAGCACAGACCAGGCTTTAAAAAATTCTACCCCTTGAGCCTTGCACAATTTCTCCAGAGCCGAATTGATCGACAAGGCTCTCATCATATACTCCCTCCTATCTTGTCTGGTCATAATTGCAGACACTTTCACATTCAACCCTAACTCACGACTTTTTTTCAACGTTGACCTGTACTTGTTGAGTAAATCTGCAGATCTCTTACTATTAATGTCATTAGTTCCAACGTGTACAACATCACCTTTTATGCCCTTAAAAGATGATATATACAATATTATTAGTGATGGACTTAGATAAACATTTCTGAATATTGAAACAATTTTGAAAATATTTCTCACAATGCCTGTGACAAACGCAGGTGGTCAATGGCCTTTTTCATCAGATCACATTAATGCTATGTGTCTTTTTTTTTTAAGAGTCGTTCAATTTTGGGTCATATTGACATGGAACTAATGAAACAAATTCAGTCTGAAGAAGATTATTAGCAAAATATTTTAAAAAGTATTGCTACTGTTCGGCTTTTGAATAAACTTGGTTTAGGATTTAGGGGTAGTAATGCCAAAATTTATAAGAAACAGTGGTAATTACTTAAGTTGCCTAGAATATGAGTAAATTTCATAATTTTTTTAAGAAATCAATATAGAGATGTATGCTAATTGTGGACTCAGCAAAACAAATTACCTTTCACATAAAATATGTGATGAATTTATAGAATTTAGGGCAGAACAGGTTGAAAAGGTGATGGTTTCTGAAATTCGAGACGCAAAATATTTTTCTATTATTGTTGATTCAACCCCTCACATTAGCCACATTGATCAATTAGTGTTTATTATAAGATACATGTCACAAAATGGTATCATCAAAGAACAATTTTTAGGTTTCCATCCTAGAGAACATCACAGTACTGAATATATAGAAAAAAAAACTAATTTAAAAAGATTAGGAGATTTATCAATTCATTTTACAAACTGCAAAGGACAAAGTTACAGTAATACTTCAAATATGGCAGGAAATTATTCAGAAGCACAAGCCAGATTGATGCAACATAGTTCTATAACATTTTATGTACCATGTACTAGCCACGCTCTAAATTTAATTGGAACTAATGCAGCTCAATCTTGTTCTACTTCAGCATATTTTTTCCACTTTATACAAAATTTACATAATTTTTTTTCTGCTGATCCAAGAATATGGAATGTCTTAAATCAATATTTAGGAAGAAATTCACTAACACTGAAAAATATTAGTGATACAAGATGGGCTGCTAGGGACGATGCTGTTTCAGCTCTTCGAAATGGTTATAAATTAACAAAAGAAGCCTTGATTAATTTATCAACAAATGAACATGAAAAATTAGTAGCACATCTAGAATGTACTAAATTAATAAAAATAGAGTATGAAACTGCCTTACTTACTCTGGGATAAAATATTAAATGGCTTAAATAAAACAAGTAAATTGTTACAAGATCCTGCATTAAATTTACTGCACTGTTCTGATCTTTTGAAATTATTACATAGATATATTTTGCATATTAGAAACAATTTTATTTATTATTGAAACAGAAGGTAAATTATTAACTGACAAAGGGCAATACAAAAATAAAAAAAAAACCGAATTAGAAAAAGAAAGACTGTGCGCGATGAAACGAGAGATAATGAAGTAATTTTAGAAAGGAAAGAAATGTTTATTATCTGTACATTCAACGTTGTTTGTAACAGATTAATTGCTAAGATAAATAGACGAAAACCGAATTATACATCAATACTTTAGATTCTTTTAAAATATTTATAAATATTGATTTAGAGGAAACTGAATTCAACACTAAACATTGATAAATTAATAAGTATATATAAAAATGACACTGACTCAGAAAAGTTTAAAGATGGAGTTATCCAATTTTTACTGTTTATTAAAGGAGAAAATATTGGCACCAATATGAATGAAATGTATGATATCATTAATAATGTACTGAATTCTACATTTGCCAACATTGAAACAATATTAAAAATATTTTTAACTTTTTTTTTTTTTTTTTTGTCAGTAATGCAAGCAAGGAACGGTCACTTACTGTTCTCAAACAAGCAAAACACTATTTGGGGAATAGTTTAATTCAAGATAAAATGAGCAATTTCTCATTGTTATTTATTGAATCTGAACTAGAAAATAGCATTAATTACGATGATTTAATAGATATGTGCAAATAAATTGAACAAACTCATAATTTAGCTATTGCATTGCTATTTTATAATGTACCTGCTATTATTTACTGCTGACAAACAAGATGTGAATGGTTTTATAATATTTTTGAAAAAACAATTTTTGATATTGTTTTTGTAATAAAATTAGTAAATACACTAATTTGGCATACTTATTTGTGTATTACACTTCATCGTTTTTGGGCTCCCCGTAGCTCGGTTCGGACGGTGCAGGTGGCCTGCATTCAATAGCGGTGGAGGCCCAAATTTGATGTTCACCCAGTGTCATGATGTGAAATGGGGTGCTACTTGTGAAAGGGCAGCAGACGCTGGTCATGACACACAGCGATGGAAATAAAATCGTTGATACTGTGATGACCAGCCAAAACTGTGTGGCAGATCATCCAGAGACGTAGCGAAGGGGGGGTGAAGTCCCCTGGGCACTGAGTTTCAGGGGTGCAAACTGAAGGAATTATCTGTCACCTTAACATTACATTATCACACTCAGGGGTGCAAACTGAAGGAATTATCTATCACATTCACATTACATAATCAAACTCAGGGGTGCCAGGAAGACATGTTGCCCCCCGGGCATTGCCGACCCTACAATTACAGAATAGATGTGCAGAAATTTTCCTTTAGCCAGCGGGTTGTTGACTGCTGGAACAAACTTCCATCTGTCATTATGGAAGTTGATATCTTAAATAAATTCAAGGAGCAACTGCACAAATGTTTAGAGGGAATGGATGCGTCAAATGGTGTTTTTTTTTTTTTTTTTTTTTGCTGATAAGCTTGCTTTCCTGCATCATATGCCTCTACTAATGCTGATTCTTGTGTTACAGGCTTTGCTAGACCCTCCACTTCAACAGAATACCATCAAGAAAATTATAATCTACTGCACTTAATTAAGCAAGAAGAGTAGAATGATTCTGTTTGTGATTTAAACTTAACTAAAGAGCAAGCAGAACTCTGGTTCTTGGTTTCAAAAGTTGAAGTTACACAGAATTGCATTTCCATCAGTTCTTCTACTTCATGCTGTTGGCTTGAAAAAAAAACATATGAAAGTATGTCCAAGGTTCTGAGAGTAATAAAGTACCATGGTTTTGCTTGGAATGTTTCTGGTGATCTTAAGATAACTGGATTACTCACTGGTCTACAGGGAGGTTTCACAAAATATTATTGTTTTCTGTTTGTGAGAATTCAGTTGTGCAACAGAAAAACATTACATCATGCAGCAGTGGAGAAGAGAGAAATTTTTACCAGAGAAGTAATATATTTTTATCAGAGAAGTAACCAAAAAAGTTTTATTTTATTTTATTTTATTTATTATTTTTTTTTATTTTTATGATTTTTTTTTATTTTTATGATTTTTTTTTATTTTAGGTCCTTGCCACTGAAATCTCAAGAAATTAGGTGGCAGGACCTGCCAGAGTGAAAATTTAAAATTACTGGGTACCTGGTCTGCCTCCACGAGGTATAGTGTGGACAACGTTGGGCCCCAGCAGGGGTCTAGCGGCTAAATGGCCAGAAGAACAACGAAACATAACACTACACTTACAAAATCCATACACTTTTAAATCTCTGGCCTGACCAGTGAACTGGTTGTTGTTTGTTTGTTGTTTGGTTTTTAGGAGCATTAGCAACTAAGGCCATATTGCTCCGGGAATATGCGGTGGTCATTCCCTGACCTTTCCGCATCCTCCGTATTTGGTGGTGACGGCCTCGAACCCCGGTCTAATCAAGAAGCGTGTGCTACACACTGCTGCTTCTTCCCACCTGGCTACGGAGGCGCCAGTGAACTGGTATACCTACAATGAAAGCAACGCGGAGATGGGGGAAACCCCTGGTGCCATTAGATACGAACACACTATACACTGTACATACCTTGTGTGGTGTCATAAAATACACGTTTCCTTCTCACACCCCCATGTAAAATATTAGCAGCCATTGAAGAATCTAAACAAATCTGAAATAAGGCTGTTTTATGCTATCAAAATGAAACTGGCAGAATTAAAGAGAAGGCCAGTGCTGCTGTTAGCCTAATATAAAGGTTGGAGGCTGAAAATATTTTCACTGATATACGGCAGACTCTCGATTTACCAGGATCAGATTAACCGGGATATTTCAAGACTCCAATTTAAAAAAAAAAAAAAAAAAAACAGCCAGAAATCATAAAATTCAAGTAATAACTAGAATAGGTATAAATAGATGTTTTGCAAGTTGTAAATCTGTAAATAAGTGACATTATAAGACATCATTGAAAGAGGAATGCACCTATTGTCTTGCAACCCCCGTCACGAGAGAGAGAGAGAGAACAAATGTTTAGTTTGTTTTAGTGCATCGTGTCGATTGTTGTGTTCCGTCACACCACAAAATGACAAATTTTCTTTTGTTATTTATATGAAGGATATAGAAATTTTTTTTTATAATAAATATATATTTTTTGTTTAGAAATCGCAGAAATGATGGGTAAACGCAAGAGCTGTGCTTTCAATTAAAAAAAATCTTGAAAACGGTGCATCCGTTAAATCTTTAATGAACCAACATTAAACCAGCATGAACCAACATTTGGTTGGGGACCAAATGCTTAGGATTGTAAAACTTAAAACAGTAAAAAATAAATAAATAAGCAATCAATACTGATGATCAATCACAGCACACACAAATTGCACAAGTGAGATACGGAGTAACAAGCTTCAAAAGAGGAATTGAAGATCACAGGGTTCGGATTAACCAGTACACTTCAAGACTCCAAAGGAGATTCTTTGGAGTCTAGAAGATTCTTATTTTATTTATGTTTTTTTTTATGACTGAAGATATCACATTTCACCATAATAACGTAAAAACCACAGAATTCCAGCTATAAGTATTATTGCAAATGCAATAAGATCAAGTTTACTACCCCTTTATAATGAATTGCATTAACAGAAAAGCCCAATAAACTGGAAACTGCAAATTGTCTTTATTGGTTTATGGTAATGACCTCTAGAAAGGTGCTTTAGTAAAATGTCTAGCTTGCATGGGGTGTAATAGTGAGTTTTCGTCTTAACCCTATGAAGTTCTTTACAGAAAATTTAATTTTGACTGTTATCATGGTGTGCCAACTAAGAGAATAAGTGACAGCTGTACTAGTAAATCTACCAAGGAAAGTAATTGAGTTAGATCAGAAAATTAAAATAATAAGGATGTATGAAAATGGTCAAACATTAATACGTATCACGCAGAATTCAGATGTCAGTGTCAACCTTGAACACAATAATAAAGGACAAAGACAGAATACAAGAAGGGATTGGCACCAATGAAGTCAATTATAATAACCTAAGGCTACGAAATACATATCAGTTTTACAGTATAATAACATGCATTCCTTCTTCCTTTTATATTTTCTTTACTGATGTGCCACTTCGGCTACTGCACCACTGTCCTCAGATAAAGTTTTTAATTGAACTAATTAAAAAAAAAATGTATATATATATATATTCTATATATATAACTAATATATAAAAAAATATATAACTATTTAATTGAAAAATATATAACCATTTTTCTTCATTCTTCTGAGGATATGTGGTTTTTGTAATTTTGGTATATCAGGGATATGGTAGCAATATTTTATTAGTCATTCCCGAGTTACGTAAAACGTCCTGGAATGTATCTCTTAAGTATGTCAGGGACTTACTGTATTTTTGGATTAACTGGGAAATTGATTATCCGGGATTTTTTCTTTGCCCTCTACCCCAGAAAATTGTGAGTCTACTGTATAATTATACCTAGGAATGAAATCAGCTTTTACACAAAAGTTGAAATTTTTAAACATGCATTCAGACATGCACATAGAAAATAATGGTCAAGTGAATTAGGTTTGCAATCTTTCAAACAAACAAGAAAATGAAAAGCTTTTATTTATAAAAGATCACTTGCCTTCTGTGTCTGTAGTGAAGATGATTGTCCTAAATCCTTGCTTGTGGAATCATTAGTATTAGTTCCATGGCTACTAACATGGTAGCTGGCTTCTTTGCTCAATGCAACAGATGAAGGTAATGTAGTTGATAGAGAACCAGAACTTGGAACACTTGATGTTGAATGGTGTAATACATGGGTAGGTGCAGTGCTACACAAAAAAAAATTTTAAATAATAATAAATAATAATAATACATTAAAAAAAAAAATTAGTTTAAAACAGAAATATTACTAGCCATATAGTGCAAGGAACCACATAAGGGAGGGGCTCAATAGGTGAAATGGACTTTTTTTTTTTTTTTTTTTTTGCTGATTGTGTATAAGCTTGCTTCCCTTGCATTATGTGCCACTATTAATATTAATTAACCAGTCCACCTCAAAGTTTTCAATTTTACTATCTAGCAACAGCAGAGCATTTTAAGTAGTCTATTATTAAGATTACTTTTTGCAAATGACTGGCTTCATAATATGGTGAGAATTAGCACTGAAACAACTGTCTTGGAAGTAGCAGAAATATCAATATCACAAGGAATTATACAGGGTATCTATAAATTATCATCCAATTATGAAGCTTGACTAAAATTTTATATTAATAGGAATTGTAAAACAGTTTGCTGCATTTAATAAAGCATCTCAAAGAATTTCTTATCACAAAATCACACTTCAGTTAACCTCCATATGGACACTTTTGGTAGCATATATAATGTTGAGATGATAGCCAATTTCATTTCTAGTGTTTTGAACCATCTCTTAAGAAATAGAAGTCACTACATATTCAATCCGGTCTTTTATCTCTGTGATGTTAAATTTTTTTTCATACACCTTGTCCTATACAAAGAAATCCATAGGTGCAATATCCGCAGAACATGGAAGTCATGGAATGGGAACTTCCTGGCCAATCCATCAGCTAGGAAATCACTCACATGCAAGCTTCAGAGTGGTGGTGCCCCATCTTGCTGATAGAACATGCGTGGCTGCATATCTCCCAGCTAAGGTACAGGGTTTTCAGAGTTCAGAGTTTTTGTGGAAGAAAAATGGCCCAATCACGTGGCTGAGGGGCAGTGCACGTCACTTGGAAGTATTTTGCTTGTGTTCAAAAACTGAGTTAGAATTTTCAGATCCCTATATGCAAAAATTGTCTGTTAACTTTACCAGACATGCAGAATGTTACTTCGTCACTGAAAATGACATTTTTTCCAGAAAGTGCTTATATTAGTCTATATGGTGAAGAATGTGAATACCTCTTGTTGCGGTTTCTCATGAGGCTTAATTTCCTGGATGATTTGCACTTTATAAGCATAAAGTTTCAATCTCTTGCCAATCATGGTGTGCAATGTTGCTCACTGGTGGATAGATTTTGTAAAAATTTGAGTAAACACTTAAAAAATTTGAGTAAACAGTTATTACAAGATTCTCTAGCTTACTGCTAGCATTGAATACACCCCTGGCATTCCCCTCGCTGAATAACTCCTCATGTGTGAATGTCGATGCAAAATATTCATTTAGTTTGTTAGCTACCTGAGCAGGATCATCAACAGTTGAACCATCGATATCAAGTGGACCAATCTGATTCATCCCCTTCCTTCTAGAGTTTACATAAAGTAAAGAACTCTTTGCTGTTTTTCTTTGCATCTCTTGCCAAAGATTTCTCATAATCTGCCTTTGCCTGCCTAACCTCCTTTGTAACTTGGTTACAGATCAACTTATATCTATCACAGGCTTCTGTGTCACGTGTTCATTTATATGTATCCCATGCATTTTTCTTCTCTCCCATATGTCTCATTAGTTCATCTGACATCCATTTAGGCCTAAACTTTGAAAAATATTTCTTAGTTGGTATGTAAAGCCTAGTAGCTTCCAAGATAAGTTCTTTGAATGCTTCCCATTTTGAATTTGCTGTTGGTAACATCATCAGCTGGTCCCACTGTATAGAATTTAAATACTGTCTCAGGCCATCGTAGTCGCCTTTACGAAAGCAAAAACCCTTCCCTTTACCCCTGATGGTAGTTACTTCTTTGTGTAAATCCCATTTCAGCACACTGTGATCACTGCCACCTAGTGGTTCATTTATCTGCAGATTCTTAATGCATGAAGAATCACTACTGATAATCAAATCAAGAGTATTACTCCCTCTAGTTGCCTACCGAACATGCTGATGTAGAAAACAATCATCCAATAAATCCACAAAAGCCTTGCTAGTGTGTGTGACCAGCCCCCAAATTCCAGTCAATATCTGGGAAATTAAAATCCCCCATTATAAGACTTTCTGATTTACTGGCCCACTATTTCTCTGTACAGTTTCTTATTATACTCATCAGAGTCATTAGGCCTATAGCACACGCCTACTCTCAATTTTGATCTCCCAATGCTTATGTCACACCAAACTGACTCGACACTGCACTGTCCAGCGATGTCGACTGGCTTCACTTCCTTGGATTTTATGTGTTTCTTAACTAATAGCATAACCCCTCCTCCTCCCTTCCTATCCTGTCTACCCCTTCTGTAGACATTGTACTCCCCAAATTCCAGTTCTGCATTCCTTATATCTGTGTGACACCACGTCTCTGAAATCCCAACAATATCTGCCTTTGATGTTTTGAGCGATATGCAAGTATACATGCACCTACTCTTCCTCTTAGCCACCCTAACAAAACCCATGTGTTCACTTGTATCCCCACGATTCCCAGCAGTCTCTGAAATATCCTGCATCTTATTTTCCTGGCTGCTGCTTATTCCAATAGAAGGAGTGCAAGAATCACTTTCTCCTCTGCAAGTGGCTACTGTTAATCTATTAGTCCTTGTATCCCCCCCCCCCCAACTAGCAGTTTTCCGACCCACGTAACACCGCCTCGATAGCATCAGCAAAAATTCTTGCACCCTTTCTATTTAAGTGTATCCCATCCTGTAGAAGCAGTCTCTCCTGTTGACAAGCACAGACCAGGCTGAAAAAAATTCTACCCCTTGAGCCCTGCACAGTCTTTCCAGGGCTGAATTGATCGACAAGGCTCTCATCATATACTCCCTCCTATCGTGTCTGGGCAGAATTGCAGACACTTTCAAATTCAACCCTAATTCACGGCTTTTTTTTTCATCAGTGACCTGTACTTGTTAAGTAATTCCGCCGGTTTCCTACTCTTAATATCATTAGTGCCAACGTGTACAACTATATCACCTTTTGTGCCCTTTGTGCCATTAAAAACATTCTACTGTGTAGAAATAATATGGGTATTCGAGAAGGTGTAATTGTGTGGGCTTGCTTTTGGTCCCTGATCCAGATGGTGGATATTGTGAACTCTGCCAGAATAAAACTGAACACCACTGCAGATCAGCTAAAACAGGCAAACACTGCATTCAACCATTATGGACAGGGATACTTTCAATATGACAATGCAATACACTATACCAAAGAAAGGTGCAAAAGTGTAGTTTCAGAAACATGAGAAGATTCTCCTTCACCTGCCCTGGCTAGCCCAATCCTTGGATCTAAATTGTACTGAGCATCTATGGGATGAAGTAGAAAGGTGTGTTTGTCTGCGCAAACCTCAGCCTACGTCACTCCAGAAATTGAGAACAGTTTTCTTAAGTGAATGCTCAAATATTCCTCATGTCAAAGAAGTAAATCAGGATAATAGTGGCCCCACACATTAACCCATGGTTATCAAGTGGATAAGCAGTGGAGTTAATTATTGTAATTGGATTTTTATTTTTTTATATGTAGATTACATCCATTCTAAGAGAATAAATCTTAAACTCTCAAACATCTACAGAAACAAATGAAATGAAAGCTAGAAGAATGAATGAAAGTGTGTGTGAGAAAAAGAACAAACCATAAATGCTACAGTTAAGTACACACTAACCCTAGTTTTAATTAGTATTTAAATGTACATTACACACTGTGTGCGTGTGCATGAAACTTGAAAGAAAAAAAAAGTATAAAATATAAGAAAAAAGTATAAAAATAGAATGCAAGTAGAGTGAGAATGTAGATTATAAATGAAGTAAATGTGTCTCTCTCCCACCCCTTCACCTGGTGGGTACTCCACTGTCAACTAACATATCCCACCCCCAGAGTGGGATGGGCAGCTTGACCTTCCTACAGGATTCAACACTACTTGGACTTGACAACAATCACCTACGAAGACATTCTGCGGCTTTGCTGCTGACTGAATTGCCGATCTGAACTGGGTATTCTAACCTGGTTCCCTTTAAAACCCCATCCCCAGGCAGGAGACAGGGCTCCTCTCCTCTCCTCCTTGCCTACCCCCCATACTTTGCCTGGTGGGGCTCATCTCCACTGACCTCTTTGAGGATGCCTACTCTATCATCCCTATTCTTCTATCTGTTTCCTCCAGTCTTCAGTATCCCACCTCTCACTAAACCGACCAAGTACACCCCTTAATGCCGCCAAATTCTAATCAATGTCTAAATTCTACGTTTTCTTGTAAATCTATTTTGGCCAAATTCTAGTGTACCCCCCCCCCTTAGGCCTTGCCACTAAAACCTCGGAAATTAGGTAGTGGAGCCCGCCAGAGTACTTAAATAATCTACTGGGTGCCTGACCTGCCTCCTCGTGGCAAAGATTGGGCAACGGTGGGTCCCAACAGCTAAATGGTCAGAGAAACAACAGAACATAATGCTACACAACAAACCACTCCCCACGCACTTTTTAAATCTCTGGCCTCCACAGAGTTCTGTATCAATCACAAAGAATACAATGCGGAGATGGGGGAAACCCCTGGTGCCATCAGACAACCAACACACTTCACGTCTACAGAAACAGCCAACACTGCAAGACTGGGTGTAGGCTAGTCACAACTGTATTATTATTATTAGTCATATGGTGCAAGGAAGCCCAAGACTTATGCTGCACCAGCCAAAAAAAAAAAAAAAAAAAAAAAAAAAATATGAGAGAGAGCACAAGAATCAGAAGCAGAAAGGAATCACCAAGAAAGAGAAGAATGATGATATCCAGCCCAGGACACTGTGTGTGACAAGCCCATACGCACCAGCTGTGAGCCCCTGGGGTTGAGAGGATACCTATCCAAATTCAGTATTCATCCCACCCTTAACTGTAGTGCAGTTTTGCCAATAGTGCTCAACTTGTTTTATACTGCACACACACACAAAAAAAATTAACCATAGAACCTCTCAATACAATGTCCCCCTTCATCCAAGTGAAATTTGCATGCAACAGTGCACCATAAGGTTTGAAAAGAAGAAAAAGTCAAGGGGCCAGGTTTATTGATAAAGGGGTGATCAAAGACAGTCAACCTTGTATCTGCAAATGCCAGACTTTGCAACAGTGAACTTGTGTATTGGTTCATTGGTAGAAAGGGGTACCACAAGGCAACATCTTTGCCGTAACAGCAGTTTTGTGTAGTTTCTCCATACATTGTATATAACTGGCCTATGATTGTGGCTGCATATTCAAGGCAAATAGTGGGTACAATTCAACGAGCATCCCAAAGTAAAGTGGAGGCCACCACTTCATCTGCTGACCAGACTACACAATTGCTTGATGATACAGAAGAATCCCATTAATAGAAATTTCGTTTATACAAAGCACGCATCATTCCTCTACTAGAAGACAGACTTTTCTACATGTATATTTGTTTATTGCAAAATTAGATTAATATATATTATAAAGTCATGTTTTGTCCCGAGAGAAATGAATTGCCTAATTGAAGTTTAATTAACACCCCTCCCAAAAAAAGATGTACAAAGAGCCTTGCAATAATGGAAAATTATATAAAGGCAGTATTACTACTGTTATGTTGCAGTGCAGATGGCAGTAAAAAATTGCACCCACTTATTATGAAAAAATTTTCCAAACTAATGTTTTAAGTAGAGTAAATCAACTTCCTTTAAAGAGATTATAATGTCAATATTGCTTGGCTTGTAATCAAAATTTCTCAGTTATGATTACTAAGAATAAACAGAATGGCTTCAAAATAAAACAGAATATTCGGCGAAGGTAAAGAAAGTCCACACGAGAAGCATGCAAAAGTTCCATATAAATTTACCGGTAAAAGTACTTTTCCATAAAAGCATTTATATTGTTGCTCACTCAGTAAACATATAGTGGGTGTCATCAGTCAGGAGTAGAAATTGAATCCCATGGGAGATTAAAACCCTCCCGAAGTGGGTGTGGGGGGGGGTAACCTGACCTTTTTTCTTTAGAGTCACTGATGGACTAGTGGATAAATTGTTTATTAAGAAAAAAAAAAAAAGAGGCAAAAGGTAAAGGAAGCCCACACGAGAAGCATGGCAAATTTCGAAAAAGTTTACTGGTGAAACTACATTACTAACATTTTGTACGATACCAGAACTTCCAATGATTCTGTTTGTGATTCAATTAGTTAATTCAATTAGTGATTCTAAAGAAAAAAGGTTAGGTTATCCCCCTCCACTTCGAGAGGGTTTCAAGCTCCCGTGAGATTCAACTTCTACTCCAGACCAATAACACCCACTATCTGTTTACCTAGCAAGCAACAATACAAATGCCGCTATGGCAAAGTACTTTTACCAGTAAATTTCACTGAACATTTCCATGCTTCTCGTGTGGGCTTTCTTTACCTTAGCCAAATATTCTAATTACAATAAAACCTCATTAATTCAAAGTTGAAGGGACCCAAAATATATGTCCATTTCAATTTAAATGAATTCAAAGTATATGTACAGAAATTGTCAATATTAATTAAACAAGAGAAATTTTAGTCACTCTTATTCACACAATACAGAATTTTGATAATTTTCATTTAAAACCGACATTTGCATATATATGGTTAAAGGATTAAATTTAGTCAATATGAAAAGATAACAAATGTGTTGCGAAAAATATCAAAATTTCTCGCATCCCGAACAAGATTACTGAGTTTTGCTTATGCTGCCATCATACTGTTCGATGCACAAAGGAAGTACTGTTTATTATGTATAACTGTATGTCGTATATACCTTCTAGTGAGGAGAGGAAGAATCCATATTTTTTAAATATTATCTGCTGTTTAATACTTGTATTCACCGTTATCTCTAAGATGTGGGTGCCATGCACTGGTTTCTACCAAGTTGCACAGGTGCTTTTACTTTCTGTGCACACATCCGACATACTAGATGGTGACAGGAGTATTAGTGGAAGAATGGATTAGTATTAGCATTTAGCATTAGTAGAGGCATATGATGCAAGAAAGCAAGCTTATGCAGCATCAGCCCAAAAAAAAAAAAAAAAAAAAACACCTTCCACTTCACCCCCCTCCGTTTGTTCGAAATACCTGTCCAGCTGAGCCTTAAATTTATTTAAACAGTGACTTCATTATTTTCCCTAGAACAGAAGTTAAACTAACAGGTGTATAATTATTTGTGACACCCTTTGAACACCCTTTGTGAATTGGGGATACATTTTCACATCTCCAGTCCATGGGGACCTACCCTGAACCTAAGAGTGCTGTCATAATTTTGGCTAAGGCTTTGCTAGCTTCCCTCTTTGCCTCCTTCAATATAACTGGATAGATTCCATCTGCCCCAGGTGCCTTTTTTCTTTAACTTCTACAATTTCTCCTCCACTTTGCTCTCCATTATTACAAAATCATTTAGTAGCACAAAATTATGCAAGGGAGCAAAGCTTATAATGGCAAAAAAAAATAAAAAAATAAATGACCCAACACTTTTGCTCATTCTTTCTAATAATTTGTCCAAAACTTCTTTAAATTTTCTACTTGAATGTCTTCTCCTCCTCTAAGTGTTGAGAATATCTAAGATGCCATTCACATTTAGATTACTTAACCAATTTGAAATCTTCTGTGCTTTAATCAGTTCACCATGCAGATGCTAATTTCCAGAACTCCAGTCTTGTAAGAATACCTTTTGTTCCCTCAAATTCCTGTCCAGTTTCCAAAAAATCTGCGACCTACCTAAAATGACGTTTCCATATCTTTATGCAGTATTAGTATTATTAATCGCTAAGTGATGAAAGTAAGCCTATGGCTTATGCTGCACCAGCCAAAAAATTAAAACATAATAATAAAATAAAATAAGAATAAAAACAAATTAATAATAATAAGAAAATTTAAAAATAATAATAAAAATTAATAAGAGAAAAGGAAATTTCATAATTGAGAGCTATTAAATGCTCAATAATTCCTATATTCTATTATATTATAAATCAACAGGGATTACCTTTATTTTAGATATAGGAAGCTTCTTTTCCAACTTTCTTTTCCAACTGAAGCTTCTTTTCCAACTTTCCTAGTCCAACTCACTCAAGTGAGTTGGACTAGGAGTTGGAAAAGAAGCTTCCTATATCTAAAATAAAGGTAATCCCTGTTGATTTATAATGAGAAAAGGAAATGTACAACCTCTGCATTTCCTTCCTCCCTTAGGTAATTATCCAGCTGACCTTTGAATCCCCAAGACTGTCAGCTTCTACTACCCACGGAGATAACTTATTCCAGTAATTTAAATACGTATAAAATACGTATTTTATTATGATTATTTACTGTATTTGGTAATGTTTTAGTTACAAATGTGTTACAAATGGGTGGTCGGCACCTAACCCTATTTTCCCCATAGGGTCTGTTATAGCACGAGGGTTTCTAGGAAACACAATTATCATGCTATACGAGGACTGACTGTATTTTGCATCTACTTTCACACATGGAATTATTCAGGGAGGGGGAATGCCAGAGATGAATTAAACTCTGGAAGTGAGCTAGATGGTTTTGTAATAACTGAGAGGAAAGTAGAAGAGAAATTGAAGATAAACATAAAAAAGGCACCCGGGTGGATGGGATCTATACCAGTTATATTAAAGGAGGCAGCAAAGGAAGTAAGCAAACCCTTAGCCATAATTATGAGAGTTTCTTTGGACTCAGGGGAGGTACCCATGGACTGGAGATGTGCAAATGTGACCCCAATTCACAGAGGATCAAAGGGCGACAAGTAATTATAGACCTGTTAGTTTAACTTCTGTTCGAGGAAAATTAATGGAGGCACTAATTAAAGAAGCACTGCAGGATCATCTGGACAAGGCTTCAGCTATAGCTCAGACACAGCATGGTTTTGTTAAGGGAAAGTCTTGCCTGACCAATTTGATTGGATACTATGATGCGGTCACAAAGGAACCAAGATGCAGGGAGTAACTTTGATATCATATATGTGATCTTAGAAAGGCTTTTGATACTGTTGCACATGGAAGACTGCTGAACAAATTGGAGCAGAATTGGAGCAGTGTGGCATTGGAGGCAAATTGCTGCTGTTTTTTTTTTTTATGAAACCGCCAAACACGAAAGGTATCAAAACCTATAGTACTTAGCACCGTGCATGGGTTGAGGGAGAAATATGGTGGGAGGGGGGGAGGGGGGTGCTGGAAACTTTGCTCTAGAGACTAAACATGGGTTTCACCACTTCAAGCCTCCAATAAGCAAAGTGGTGGAATTTCACCAGTTGATGAAAGTCATCTACCACCTACAATATTGATAAAGGGATGGTTAAGTGGGAGAAGACAGTGTGGTAATCAATGGACACTGCTCATCGTGGACTAATGTTATTAGTGGAGTCCTCCAGGATTCGGTGTTTGGTCCATTGTTGTTTTCTGTATTTATAAATGATATTGATGATGGTATATCAAGCTTAATGTCAAAGATTGCAGACAATACAAAGGTTGGCAGTGTTGTTAAAGACACTAATGGCAGTACGCTGCTGCAACAGGATCTAGAAAAGTTGACCAGATGGGCTGAGAGGTGGCAAATGAAGTTCAACATTGACAAATGTAAAGTACTACATATGGGAAGCAGTAATCCCAGAGTAACTTATCAACTCTGTGGTACTACACTGACAGTGGTAGAGAACAAAAAGGACCTGGGGGTAATTGTGCAGGCAGATATGAAGTTTTCTGAGTAGTGCAGATGATCTGCAAGAGTAGCTCATGGTGTCTTGTCAATGAAATACAGGAATTATTCTAGCAGGCATAAGGAGGTGATTATCCCCTTGTATAAGGCAATGGTCAGGCCACACCTTGAGTACTGTATACAGGTCTGGAGGCCTATTTTTAAGAAGGATGTAGAGCTGTTGGAACAAGTACAGAGAAGGGCAACAAGATTAGTGAATGAAACAAAGGGTTGCACTTACGAAGAAAGGCTTAAGTTTTGCAAATTACAGTGTCGGGAACCTAGCACCTGCGAGGTGATCTGATTGAGGTGTATAAAGCCTTGAATGGTTCGAGCATGCTCAATGCTGATGGATTCTTCCTCTTGCTTCAAATTGAGGAAAGACAGATGTAGGATAGTTGTGTGGAGGTTTGCCTTTAGCCAGCGGCCAGCGGGTAGTTGGTTGGTGGAACAGACTTCCATCGTTTGTTGTGGAAGTTGATAGCCTAAATAAATTTAAGGCTGAACTGGACAGGTATTTGTATCGAACGGAGGGGTGAAATGGGAGAGGGTGTTTTTTTTTTTTTTTTCCCTGGCTGATGCTGCATAAGCTTGCTTTCTTGCATCATATGCCTCTACTAATGCTAATGTGATATTAGCCATAAAAATTAATGCATCAATGAACTCTGTACAAGACATTCATGAAGACATGGAAAAATTTATAGATATACCTAAAAATTGGAGAAGCAAAAATTATTCATTTGAATTTGTTGAATGTATAAATTATGTACTCATAAAAAAGATCCTGAATGAAATAACAGAATCTACTTTCCACACGTTAATTGTAAGCAAAAGTACTGATATTTCAGTACAAAAAGTATTAATTTTGTATTTTAAATTGAGTGAAAAATGAAATATATTACAAAACACTATTTGGAGGTATTTTGAAGCTTACAAACTATGACAGTATGTCCATTTTAAAAAAAATAAAATTTTTGTACGACGAATATAATCTTGATATTCAAAAGATGTTCAGGTCAGATGGAGCAAGTGTTATGCTTGGAAGAAAAAATGGAGTAGCAGCAATTCTCAAAAAGGAAATATTACATCTATCTGAACAACACTGTGTTGCACACAGAGAAGATTTAGGATTGGAAGACACATGGAAAAATGTATCTATTATGCAGGATATAGAGATGCTGCTTAGAACTGTATACACAATGTTTAGCAGGTCTACCATAAAAAAACAGGAAAATTAGAACTAGCCCAGGTTACAGAACACGGTGTTGTATCTTTTAGACCATTACATGAAGTCAGATGGTTATTCAGACATTTTGCAATTGATGCTTTAGTAAAAAATTATGAAATATTAATCGAATGTTGCAATGAGTAGGTTAACAAATGTAATGATCCTATTAGTAAATACTGTTTACAAATTTTGACAAATTCACAATATCATGTGGCATTAATTGCACTCAATGATGTATTAGAAGAGCTTGCATCGCTTTGCAAATATCTACAAAAAAGTTGTTTAAACATTATTGATGCACATCAATATGTTAAAGCTAAATTAAACAAATTAAGAAGCCAATATCTTGGAAAAAATATTTTCCGGAGTGAAAATGTGAAAGAAGTATTATCAAAAATTCAAAGTGATGTTGACACTGCAGCTATAATTCGCTTTATTAAACGTGTATGCAATCACTTAGATAACAGATTTCCTAATGATGAATTAAACGATTGGAAAGTATTTGATATTAATGTTATCACAAATGAAAGCAATAATTTTGACTTTGAGAAACTTGATGTGATACACCTTGCAAAAAAGTATTCACGATTTATGACAAATAACGAAAGTGATGTTGTTTCTAAAATATCAGACGAATATTTGGAATTAAAATTTATAATTGCCAAAAAAACTAAAACTGGAACATTTAAAACTTTCCGTGACACTTTAAATTTCGTACTTACGAGTTTTGTAACATATCCATTCTCTATAATATTATGGGAACATTTCAAGCATCAAGTGCAGACTGCGAGTGAGCATTTAGCACTATAAATTCAATTAAAACAAAAAATCGAAATAGAATGCATGAAGATCATTTAAGTGACCTTATGAGAATCAAATTGCATGTAGCTAATGGTGCAACAATAAATGTAGATGGACTTCTACAAAGAACAGAAGAGAAAAATTCCAATAAAAATAAATAACTGTAAAGTGTCAATTTATTGTTAACATTTGTTTATTATTATGTATGTCCGTACTTATAATTAAAACAATTCGTAAAAATATTGCACATATTTAATCTTGTCTGAAATATTTTTACTTAGGTGCATTTCTGCACGGCGCAGCTATAAAAAAAATTAGAGGGAAGATTGCTTGTAATCCAAGCAAACAAAAAAATCCCTCTTTTTTGCATTAACACTTTGTGTCAATTGCTCTTACTACATGAGCCAGTAATTAGCTGACATCACTTTCAGTATAGCAGGCTAAGAGGGGTAGACAGAAAAATGTCCATCTAAGCACAGCCGAAAAAAGTACAGCTGCAAAATTTTACCTTGATTGCAGAATTAAATCCAATTGTTTATTTTTTCTTTCTTTTCATGTGTAAGTAAGTTTATTTACTAAATAGATTAACCAAAAGCTGTGCTAAAGGAAAGCATTACACACAAGCATACACTTAAACAAATAACACAAACACAAAAAAAGAAAGGAAACTAGATTGGTTTAATCAGAACATTGGTGTTTTTATATCTTTCTTACTTTAACCTGGCTCAGCATAGTAATATTGAAAATGAAAGAAAATCTCCCGAAGAAGTTTCATGGAAAATCACCTCCACAATTAGCAAGCAATTTATCCACAAAAATATACATTTAATACCACACAGCCAAGGTCAAATTTCAGAAGTGTAATCAAACATATTTTACCTACCCACACTGGGCTCTTGCTCATATGCTCTAAAAGAGAGGTTCTCAACAGGAGCGAAAATTTGTTTTTTGTGGGCGAAAAATAATGGGTATTAAAATGGTTAGTGGCCCTATAAAGTTCAACCATACCCAATGAAATCTTATTCCTTAATGAGCCAACTGATTTTTAACATTCAGTATATGTATATCATATTACGAGCGAGAGATATTTTGATAAAAGGAAGATAGTGGGCATGATTTTATTCAACCACCTTTGATTATCATAGGCATTATATGACTAAGTGCTTTCAGAGGTAATGTCTCAGCAATCAGTGTGTGTGTGTGTGTTTTTTATTCATTTATTATTTTGTTTCATTGGTCAATATATGAGGCATGGATGGGACGAGAAATGTTTCAGCCTATTGTTTAGTTTTCTAAGAATCTAAGCGACAATTAGTATTGATTTATTATTTCCTTGTGGAAGTTATTTTTGATCCACAGTGCTTTTGTGAGTGACACAGACTACGAGAGTTAAATAAAAATAGTTTATATTTTATTATTTAATCCTTTGTAGTTATTCAACCCATCATCAATCATGTCAAGTGCTGAAAAGAAAGAGTGTCGACAGTATCTGGATGAATATCCAGCTTGTGGTTTTATTGAAAGCCCATTCGACTCAAACAGTGTGTCTTATGTGTAATACTTCCTTTTCAAATGGGGCTATGAAACCAGGACTTTTAGATCACTTAAAAAGGAAACATCCTGATAAATTTAGTAAACATATCGAATATTTTCCGGCATTGGACACTAATTTCAACAGTGATCCATCAAAATCCTTCCAGTATTTTAAAAGCATTGCCATTAAGCAAGGATTTAATTCAATGACGAATCGATGAGACAACAGTTAACATTGAAGAGCAGCTAATTGACAAACTAAAAACGAGAATTTTCTATTCAGATTGATGAACCCACAGTTACGAACAATAAGGCCCTTCTAATGGCATACGTTTGTTATTTCGATGATGATTGTAAATTGCAAGAAGAGATGTTTCTAAAATCTGTAGAAATTGACTGTACTGGAGATTCCATTTTTGCTGATGTAAAAACATGGTTTGATGAAAAACAAGTACCATTAGAAAATTTGGTATCCTGTGCCACCAATGGTGCTATCTGCATGGTTGAAAGACAAAGGTTTTATAGCTTACCTAAAGGAAATATATCCTGAAGTTCTTGCAATACACTGCATTGCGCACCATCATCTGGTTGCAAAAAATATTAGTCCAGTTCTTTATCAATCTCTCAGCATAGTTATTAAAATCATCAATAAAATAAAGTTACACAGTAAATATGATTGCCTTTTCAGAAAAAATTGTGTTGATGATGAAGAACAGTATGTGAGGCTTCTTTTACATACAGAAGTCATATGGCTTTCTAAAGGAAAGCAGCAGTCTAACAAGATTTGTAAACCTTTTTGATAGATAATTAGTTTTTTAGAAAGCAAAGGAGATCAGCAAACACAAAAACAATATATACTATATAAGGATTTTTTGAAAACTTAATGAAGTATCACTTCAACTTCAAGGTAAATTAATTATGGTGACAGACTGCAAATGCATATTAAAAGCCTTCACTGAAAAAACTGAAAATATTTGAAAGCAATATAATGAGAAAACAATTTTATGGTATGCAAGAGTTAGCTGAAATCAATGACTCTCTCACCAAGAATGATCTTAAGAATTAGTCAGATCATTTGTGTTCCTTAAAAGGTGAAATGGAAAATAGATTTTCAGATTTATTTTACTTTGAAGTGAAGCCATGGATGTTGGATCCAACTGGATACGTTGCCAGGTCTTCTAGTGAACAAATTCAAGAACTCAGTGAACAAAAATGTAACAAAGAATGCAAATATAAATTTGAAAAGGGTGGAATGGCTGAGTTGTTGGGATCGAAAACAACTAAACTTCTTTATCCAACAATGTGTGCTGAAATGGCTAAATACTTCTTTGTTTTCCAACGTCTTATATGTTTGAAAATGGTTTCAGTTCAGTAAATAAAATAGTGACAAAGGAAAGAAACAGAACTGATATGTTCAAGAGGAGACACTAGAATTAAACTTACTAACATCATAACCGAACATTGAACTTTTAGCTAAGAAGCATCAGGCTCAGGGATTCCATTGAATAAAAAGAGTAAGTTAAAGTATTTTCTTGTTTAAAATTTCATGGGGAGCAAGTTGTGGGAGGGAAACAACCTTTTAGGGGGCAATAATTTAAAAAAAAGGTTCCAAAGCAACAACAAACTAGTGAATGGTTTGTGCAAAAACTCTATGACTAGCATATGTACTTTTATTAGCAAGAGTAGTTTGACTGCTATGTTACAAACTTTATGGAATAAGCAGCACTGCTAGAAGAGGAAAATGTCACCCTATTTAGCACAGATTACAAGTATTAAACAGCAAATCATATTATCCAAAACTACTGATACTTCTTTAGAAGGTATATGCAAGTTATACATAATAAACATAGCAACTGTTTTAGCATATAGCTTGTAAGCATTGAGCTGCATGACTATTATGGCAGCAAAAACAAAACACAGCAATCTTCCTTATTACAGGTGAGAAGTTTAAAAAAATTTCAGATAACTTATGAATTGTTAATTTTTTTTTTTTTTTTTAATCCTTCAATAGGAAATATTTTTTTTCCCTCTCAAGTATATTTATATTATCACTCTCTTCCAAGTGATTTCATACACTGACACTTGATGAACAGCACCTGTGATGGAAAATCGTGAGTTTTGTACTGTTAGCAATTGGTTAATATATATTATTCCCCCTCTTCTTGTAGTGTAAACAAATTCGATTACTTACGCACCTGTAATGCTCGTTACAATTACATGAATTCTCTGTGATTTTGCACAGAATTCCTATGGAAGTAAATAGAACTGGTGTAGGATTTCAGCAAACTTTATAAATTATACAAGCAACTCACAAGTTACTGAACCCAATTCTGACACAGTATTTCAGTGCACAGGTAGTTCCCGACTTTACGAGTTAATTTGTTACTAGTGTGCGCTTGTAAAGCAAAAACTCAAAGCGGGAATTTATTTCCTATAGATGCAAGGTTAAACAGGGGTTGTTTTCAACAATGATATTTGACCATATTAATGTTAAATAAAGGTTAACAAAACAAAACTTTATGCTAATACAATGATTTATTTATTCAAAGAAACGAAAACATAATAAAAACAAACATAATAATTATAAACATTATAATAATAAAGAAATTATTTATCATATAAATATTAAAAATTGTTTGTTCTTCATCATCATCGACTAAATGCACATTAGTTAGTTGATGGTTCAACACTCATTGTTGGTTCGGCACTCTTTGCTGGTTTGTTGGAAGCACAAGGAGTCGTCTTCGGAAATGCTTCAAGGGTCGTTTGTTTCCAAGACAGTCTTCTCTTTTTTTTATATATAAATTTCACGATAGTATGCACAGCATTTATTAAATCTGTAGCAGCTTCTCTGGTGCACTCGAAATTTGAATCTTGTGATTTGAAAATCTCAATTGCTTTTTCTGTGTTGAAAAGCTTCATCAAGCCCCTTGAGAGTGAAGGAACAAAGAGGAGCTTCAGTCGTTAAACTTCTTCCTCAGCTTCTTCACATTTTGCCATTTCAAGGAGGTCTTCATTTTTGATCTCTCCATTGTGCTTGAAGGAGATCAGTGACATGAATTGTAGAAACCTCAAGCTGCAATTGGTTAGCAATATTAATGACTGTTTCTGTTTCATTGTGTACGATCTCTGCTGGTTCTTAAAATCCTTCAAACTTATCAATATTATTCCAAACAACCTTCATGTTCTTCTCTGCAATTTTGTCTGACTCATTTTATTATTTTGATTGCATCTAAAATATGGAATTCTTTGGACCTCCCTCCTTATCTCTGCCTGAACAAGTTCTATCAAGTATTACACCTTGGTACTTAAGGTATCTGTAATGTTGTAGGAGAGAATTATCAAAGCACACCCTAAGATTTCTGGTAGCCATTTTATTGTTAAAATGGAAATAAGCAATGTCTGTTTTATCTGAGCGAGATTGGAGCCACCATTAATGAGAGTAATTTCCAAAAGAATAAAGTGAAATTTTTGCTAACAGTGATGAAAAAAGTTAATGTCCAGGCTGTACTCAAGAATGTAAGTAAGACAAAATGTATAAATGAAATTTCACTTTCTTTACACTATACTTAATTTATTAAAAACCTGAGTGGTTTTCATGTATCCTTACTTAAATGTCTTCTGCTTTTACTACGTTATACAAAATAGATTTCAACAATACTGTCTTTTCTCAAGGCATCTTTATAAATAAAAAAAATCTAAACAAAATATTATTATTGTCAGACAAAGCTTTTAAGTTAATATTAATAGATATGTATCACTCAAAATTATTAAGTTTTGACTGTTTTGGTGGACCTTGTTATTACAAAATCTTAAAATTTAGATCCATTGAACTCTGTATTAACAAGATTCCATGGTTTCTATTTCTGCATCAAGCTTTGATAATTGACATTGCCGCAAAGTGATTCACTCATCTCATCCACAATTATAAAAAATGAAAAATTATAAAAAAGTCATCAGGGTTCAGCATAAATCTCTTCTAATGAATTTTAGATGTTCTGATGTCTTGTTCAGTAAGCTTTCTAGTCATTAGTAAAAATTGAGAAACCCATAATATGGAAACCATTGTTAGCTTCAAGCAATCAATATATTATATGAATTGCCTTTGGATGACAATGGGCCCAGTAATTAGTCAAACAGTCAATCAATAAGCTTTCATTGCCATTTCTTTCACTATTGGCTACTATTTCTCAACTGACAGGTGTTGACAGTCCATTGAACAGCACCGAACTTCACAAAGCTGTCTTCCATGGGTAAATTTTTACCATGGCAATACTCGCAACAGCGGAATATAGAGTTCCCAGTATATCAGCACAAAGTTTAGATTTCTACATTTTGGTATTTTTGAAATACATGGCTTATATCCCTGTGGGGGGGGGGGCCTATTGTTAGTTAGATAGTGATACCATTACATAAGGACATATCTATTGAATAAAAGTTCCTACACAAAATTTTAGAATTGCCATAAAAAAAAAAAAAGTCATTTCATGAAATATTTGGACCACCCACATACATCGACAGCTATCCTGAAAACATCCAACACAATTCTTGTTTAGTACTACAGAGTATATCCCAATAACTGAAGACTGAAATATAATACTGATGCTGTTCTGTTATATTACCATATAACTATATAATATCGGTGTAAATACACCATATTTTACCCATAAATTTAACTAGTATGTAGACTACGCTACTTATGTAGTTAAATTTATGGGTAAACTATGGTGAATTTATACCGATATCATATAGTTAATTTTACCCATAATGTATTATGCCTTGTGCATTTAATCTTAAGAAATTACCATATAAAAGAGCAGCATCTCTAAATGTCTAAGGAACATCAGAACTAGACTGTGAAAAGGGAGAACTGACCTGAAATTTACATCAAGATCAGGGTTTTCCAACTGACAGCCCACAGACTACATTAGTAGAGGCATATGATGCAAGAAAGCAGCATCAGCAAAAAAAAAAAAAAAAACACCTATTCCCATTTCACCCATCCAGTCACTCCCAGTGTTTGTCTGGTTCAGCCTTAAATATATTTAAGCTATCAACTTCCACAACAACAGATGGAAGTCTGTTCCATTGGCTAAAGGTAAACTTCTGCACATCTATTCTACAGTTGTGTTTTCTCAATTTGAATCTATGCCCCCTCGAGTTCTTAATGGAAGTATTTCATTAAGAACCTGAGGAATACTTCCATTGAGCATAGTGTGACCATACGTCCGGGCTTCCGAGGACATGTCCTCTTTTTTTACGGTGTCCTCGGACGTCCTCGTGGGTTTTTAAAATTTGTCCTCGTTTGTCTTAGTTTTTCTATTTACAACTCGAGATTTACATTCACTTTAAATTTTTACACCCTCTGTATTCATTTAAGCATCACTTATAAGAATGTAAGTGATAACCCAAACAAATCATGGTACATACAGTATGGGTACTTTTCTGTTATATCCACCATGACTGCTGAGTTATCATCAGATTTTCATTAAATATTACAGGCCACACGTGCTGTCACATCTACGTCAATGGAGAGCGTTATAGCCTACGCGGCCGCCAATAGATAGCGCAAAAGTTATGGTGGCTATAACAGAAAAGTGCCACAGTATGCACTATCACAGCAAAAACATCGAAAATATCAAAGTATCATTTTGTTTTTGTCCCTGGCAAGTAGTTGCTACTGTTTTTCAAAAGAAAGCAATGTATGGTATGCAGTATTGCTGCAAAAACATGGGAAAAAGGAAGTGCATAGTAACTAATGAAATGCTTCAAGAACATCCTTCATTCAAGAAAGGTAAAACTAAACATGATGTAATCTGCATCATTTGCAATAGTGTTATTTCTGTTGCAAATAAAGGAAAACTTGATTTGAAAGAACATCTGAACACTGAAAAACATAAGCGTAACACCAGATGTGCATCGGCTTCATCAAATGTTTTGGAAAAATTTATTGTACCTAAAAAGGATCTTAAACTCATCCGAGCTTCTGAAGGCTTGGCAGCATATCGTACAGTAATGCATCACCAATCATACCGCTCGCTGGATTATTGGATTCTGCTAATGAAAAGAATGTTTCCTGATTCACATATTTGTCAAAATGTTGTGTGGCAGGACTAAGGCTGAGGCAATCATAAATAATATTTTTGGACCACATACAATTGATCTTGTATTGAATGATTTAAAGAACATGCCATATATAAGCATTTCAACAGATGCTAGCAATCATGGTTCGCTGAAAATATTCTCAATTTTTGATTTAGTACTTTGACTATCAAAACGGTGGAACTAAATGTAAATTATTAGATATAATTAATCAACCCAATGAGCAACCACACACGATTGCAAATATGATATGTGATGTTTTAACCAAAAAGAACATAACTAAATGTATCTCTTTTTTCTGGTGATAACTGTAATACAGTAAACCCCCGCTATTCGCGGGGGTTACGTTCCTGAGAAATGCCGCGAATACCGAAAACGCAAATACTGAGTTATGGCTCAGTATTCGCGTTTTCATTATTATGGAATATTACTCAGTATTCCATAGTAATAAAGGGGTTCCGTTCCAAAGTATGAAATATATAAGAAAAACTAGTCTAAAATTTTGTCTATGTATTATATGTACCTTCATAATATGACTATATACATAGACAGTACATAGTGAAATGCAAGCATATGGCATCGAAATGAAAATAAGAAACAATTTAATATTAAATGTAATATTTATTAGAAATTTCAAACAAATCTTTCAAACCAGCGTCTTTGCTAGCTAAAAAACCTATCCCGCCAGTGCTATAACCAGTTTCGCTAAAGCGTTGATAAGGAGTTTTGCGTTTTCACGAATGATGAGCGAATTTAACGGAATTTTATTTTGAGTTCGGTCTTCTATCCACAGATTTAAAGCTTTTTCCATTTTTTCTAATTTAACATCACGAGTTACAGAGCAAATTTTTGAAGCAATTAGCGCGTTTTCACGGACACTACGGCGGATATTTTCTTCCGATTTCTTGATTGATCGTACCGTTGACTCATTGATTTTATAATGTTTTGCCACTGAGGAGTCACTTTCACCATTAGAAATTTTATCTAATAACTCAATTTTATTCGCTAATGTCATCACCTTATTTGATATTTTCACATTTCTCTTGTTATTCGTAGCCATATTTTTGTACGGGTTAGAAAGAACTTGTCCACAATAAAGTCACTTTCTTCCGTTAACACACTCGAAAAAGTCTGTTTTACACTGCAAAACGGTAGATTTATCATTTTTGTAAGCATATCAATTTATAAATTGATAAATTTATTCAATTTATAAGCATATAAATTAAAAGCAAACGACGAAACCTTCCATAACAAGCGCATAACACATTGAACAAGGATTAGCGAGAAACATTCACGCTCGCGATTTTGTCACCCCTCTCCCCTCACCCACTGAGCGCTGTTTTGACCGGGAAAGATAATTTTAGCCACGCCCATGTTTTTTTTATGGCGGAAAATATTCACGGCGCTTTAAAATTCACATTTTTTAGGTTTCATTTTATAGTAAATCGGCGATCGCGAATACGCGAAACCGCGAATACAGATACCGCGAATAGCGGGGGTTCACTGTACTAACTTCGGTGGTGTCAAAAGAGCCGGAAGAAATAACGTGAATTTTAAACTAAAAGAAACGCTTAATGATAAATTAATTGGAATCGGTTGTCCAGCACACGTTTTAAATAATACTGTGTGTTATAGTTTTGATGGGCTACCAGTCAATATAGAAATGCTAGTTAGGGTAATCTACAATCATTTCTCTATTTATACTGTGAGAGTTGAATCACTAAAGGACTTTTGCAATTTTGTAGAGAGAGTATAAGCAACCTTTATACTATATACCAAAACGTGATGGTTTTCTCTTTACAGCCATAAATCGCATTTTAGAACTTTATGAAGGGTTTAAATCCTATTTTCTGTCGCTGGAAGATTCACCAGCAATATTGCAAGCATTTTTTGAAGATGATATGAATGAGGCATACGTTTCATTCGCTCATTCATTCATGTCAGTCTTTCAAGAAAATATAACACATATTGAAAGAGACTATTTCAATAATTGAAGTGTGGAAAATCCTTAAGACTGTTTTTCATTTGCTCAAGGAGAGGAAAAACCAATAAATTTCTTCCGTTAAAAGTGCGCTCAATACTAAAAATTGCAACAGAAAAGGGTAAGGAAAATGAAGTCACATGGTTTAGAGTTCAAATCGAGAATTTGTATGGCCGTACTTTAAAATATATTGAATCATGGTTAAAACAATTAGATGAGTTTCAAATCTTAGAATGGATCGATCTGGCAGAAATTCCTTCTTGGGACAATGTTCATTCCTGCTTAGAATATCTTTGTGAGAAGAGAGTCACAGTCGATGATGTAAAACTGTTTGATCAATGGCATCGTTTAAAGTTATTCTTGGAAACAACAAGAAAATGAGAAATGGAATACATTAACTGCAAATGAGAAATGGGTGATGTTTTTTAAACAATGTAAAACTTTTGAATTAACTTCAGAGTTACTAAAAATTGTACAATTCATCTTTTGTGTATTTGGCAACAATGCAAATGTTGAACGTGTATTTTCATTGATAAATAGTCAGTGGACAAAGGAAAGAAACCAATTAAAAATTGGTTTCTTTCCTACTGAAGGAATGGCTATTGAAGGAATATTGGCTATTAAAGGAATATTATTTACTATATATAATATGCAAATGACATATGAAAAATTTTACAACCACATAATTAATGAACCAAAAGTTTTAGCAGAAATTATCTTCAAGTAAATATTAATTTCGATGAATTATTAAATGTTTTTTTAAAAGAATAACTATTTAATTTTTATGTCAACAAGATGTATTTTATTTTGCCACTATTTTCTGTTTGTTATCTTTTGCAATAAAAAAATTTATAGTCCTATTTTTGTATTCTTCCTAAAATTAATTTCTTCCTCTGCTATCCTAGTTTTCATAAAAAATATATAGTCACCCTATCCATTCTTCAAGGCTGTTCAGTTAATTTCATGGTATAAAATTCATGGAAAAAATAAGAAATTGATGAACTACTGCATAAGGAATGTGTTTTTTTGTCAAACTTTAGAATTAAGTTCTGAATTATTAAAAATTATAGTATTTATTCCTTCTATATTCGGTCTTCATTGATGAACATTCAATGACCAAAAGGGAAGAAACCTGTTACAGTTTGAAGTAAATAAAGGCTTATTGTTTACTACACATAATATGAAAAAGAAATGCCAAGAATTTTAAGATCAAATAACTAAACAGCCAAAAATCTTAGAAAATATTAATTTTTTAAAAGTATTAAGTATTTTTAAAAGAATATCTGTTGTATTTTTAAAAGAATGTCTGTTTTATTTTATCAGAAGAAATTTCTATTTTATCAATAAAGCATATAATGTTCATAATTTTTTGTTAATAAAAAGTTTAAAATGTCCTAGTTTTGTCCTCTTTTTAAAAACGGGAATGTCCTAGTTTCTCTAAAAAAAAATATGGTCACCCTAACTGAGCAAGTGGAAGTATTCCGTCAGCATTGAGCCTGCTCAATGCCATTCAAGGCCTTATACACCTTGATCAGATCACCTCACAGGTGCATAGTTTCAGGATGCTGCAACTTGCGGAACTTAAGCCTCTCTTGATAAGATCACCCCTCTGTTCCTCTCACCAATCTTGTTGCCCTTCTCTGTACTCATTCTAGCAACTCTAGATTCTTCCTAAAATGGGGCCTGCAGACCTGCACACAGTACTCAAGGTGTTATGTTATATTATGTTATGTTGTTAGCTTTTTAGGAGCATTAGCAACTGAGGCCATATTGCTCCGGGAATATGTGGTGGTCATTCCCTGACCTTTCTGATATTCTCTGTATTTGGTGGTGACGGGCTCAAACCCCGGTCTAATCAAGAAGCGTGTGCTACGCACTGCTGCTCCTTCCCACCTGGCTACGGAGGCACCGTACTCAAGGTGTTGCGTGACCAATGCCTTATTATACAAGGGGATAATCATCTCCTTGTCTCTGCTACCAAAATCCCTATATATATATCATTGACAAAACTCCATGACCCGCTCTAGCAGCCCATCTGCACTGCTCAGAGAGAACTTCATATCTGACTGCACAATTACCCCCAGGTCTTTTTCATGCTCCAACTCCCTGAGTGTAGCAAACAGTTGATACGTTTCGCTTAGGTAACTGCTACCTCTATGTAGTACTTTGCATTTGTCAATGTTAAAACTTTAATTTCCACTTCTCAGCCCATCTGCCTAACTTTTCTGGATCCTGTTGCAATAGCATACTGTATTTACTGTCATTAACAACCCTGCCAACCTTTGTATCACCTGCAAATTTGAATGTTGTCTGATATACCTTCATCAATATCACTGAGAAATACAAAAAACAACAATACGCCCAGCACAAAACCCTGGGAGATTCCACTAATAACATTAGTTCACGTAGAGCAGTGTCCATTTATTACCACTCTCTGCTGTCTCCCACTCAACCATCCCGTTATCAAGTACAGCAACATGCCCTTAATGCCATACTGCTCCAATTTATAAAGCAGTCTTCCATGTGCAACAGTATCAAAAGCTTACCTGAAATCCACATATATGACATCAAAATTATTTTTTGCTCCAGTTCCTTTGTGACCACATCATAGTTTGTTTGTTATTTGGAGCATTAGCAACTAAGGCCATATTGCTATGGGGATATGCGGTGATCATTCCCTGACCTTTCTGCATCCTCCGTATTTGGTGGTCACGGGCTCGAACCCCGGTCTAATCAAGAAGCGTGTGCTATGCACTGCTGCTCCTGCCACCTGGCTATGGAGGCACCTTACCACATCATAGTATCTAATCAAATTGGTCAGACAAGACTTCCCCTTAGCAAACCCATGCTGTGTCTGAATTATTACTACAGTCTTTTATAGGTGATCTTGTATCACTTCTTTAACCAGTAACGCTATTATTTCCCAAAGAACAGAAGTTAAACTAACAGGTCTATAATTATTTGTGTCACCCACTGAACCCCCTTTCTGAATTGTGGATACATTTGCACATCTCCAGTTCATGTGGGCCTCCCCTGAATCTAAGGAAGCTCTCATAATTATGGCTAATGGTTTGCTAACTTCTCTCACTGCCTCCTTCAATGTAATTGGATAGATTCCATCCGCCTACAACTACTACCTCAGGCGCCTTTTTTTTTATGTTTAGTTTCAACAATTTCTCCTCCACTTTGCTCTCCGTTATTACAAAATCATTTATATTCCTGTTTAGAATTTAGTAAACGTCTGTCCTCCCCATCCTTACAGAATTCCGCATGTGTGAATGTAGATGCAGTTTATCAGCTATTTGAGCAGGATCATCAACATTCGAACCACCAACATCATTTGGACCAATCTGATTCCTCTCCTTCCTTCTAGAGTTTACATAAGTAAAAAAGTCTGTTTTTTTTTTTTTGCTTAGCATCTTTTACCAAGGGATCTCTCGGAATTAGCCTTTGTTTGCCTAACCTTTCTGACTAGATTACAGATTAGCTTATATCTGCCATAGGCTTCTGTGTCACCCGATAATTTATATGCACTCCACACATTTTTCTTCTCTGCCACAAGCCTCATTGGTTCATCTGGCATCCATTTAGGTCTAAATTTTGAACAGTATTTCTTAGTTAGTATGAAAAGCCTAGCAGCTTCCAAGATTAATTCCTTGAAGGCTTCCCATTTAGAATTCACTGTTTTAAACGTCATCATTTGATCTACTGTATAGAATTTTAAAAAAACTGTCTGAGACCACTGTAGTCACCTTGACGAAAACAAAAACCCTTCTCTTTACCCTTGATGATAGTTACATCTTTAAGTAAATCCCACATCAGTAAACTGTGATCACTGTCACCTAGTGGTTCCTTTATCTGCAAATTCTTAATGCATGAATAATCACTGCTGATAATCAGATCAAGAGTATTACTCACTCTGATTGCCCATCGAAAATGTTGCTGTAGAAAACAATCCTCCAATAAATCAAGAAGTCTTGCTAGCATGCAAGCACAAGTTCCAGTCAATATTTGGAAATTTAAAATCCCCCATTCCAAGACATTCTGATTTACTGACCCACTATTTCTCTGCACAATTGTTCATTGTACTCATCAGCCTATATAACACACTCCTACCCTCATTTTCCTTTTCCCAGTGCTTACGTCACACCAAACTTACTCAACATTGTACTGTCCACCCATATCAATTGAATGCACTTCCTTAGACACATTGTATTCCCGAAATTCCAATTCTGCAATGCTTATATCTGTGTCACACCATGTCTCTGATATCCGAACAATATGTGCCTCTGATGTCTTGATTAGCACTTCAAATTCATCAAATTTATTTACTACACTTCTAGCATTGGTGTACATGCAAGTATGCATGCACCTGTTCTTACTCTTAGTTACTCTAACACAGCCCATGTATTTACTTGTTCCACGATGACTCCCAGCAGCTCTTGCTCTCTAGGCTGCTGCTCATTCCAATAGAAGCAGAGCAGGAATCACTTTTTTCCCTCTGCCTTCAACTACTGTTAATCTTTTAGTCTCTAAATCCCCCCCCCCCAGCTAGCTGTTTCAGACCCACCTAACACAGTCTCGATAGCATCAGCAAATATTCTTGTTGCACCCTTTCTATTTAAGTGTATCCCATCCCTGTATAAGCAATCTCTCCTGTTAGCATGCACACAAACACACTGAAATGTAGCCTTCCAGCTTGTTTTGTGCCCATGAAATATGCTAATACTTTCTCTTCTTTATAAAAGGCAGCAAATCCTGTTGAAAACTCTATAAGTGCTTACTAAATATTGCATGTAATTTTTCAATTGTTTTCAGATGAAACCCAGTATTTAATTTTTTAGCAGAAGCACATTCATTAAATTATTCAAACTTAGTAAGTAATATTATGATATATTAAATTCAAATAATTGATTTTGAACTTTGAGTCTAATTCTTATTTGTGTGCTTGTGTTTCATTGATCTAATCATGGAAAGGGAGTTATTTGGATTGGCATACTGTGGATTCCACCCCCCCCCCCATAATGCAGCCCATAAATAGATATCAAAGGCAAAGACAATACTGTCTCTCAGTGGTTGAAAGATGGACAGCACTGATGTTAAGGGAACAAGAGTATTTTAAAAAAAGGAAGTTGAACGCAAAACAATATGCAAAGGCAGAAGAAGTGGGGGCAGTTTGACATTTTGTTAGAGATAAATGCATTACTAATAAAATGTAACTTTTAATATACATTTCATGCCTTATAAAAGTGCACAAGGAAAATAAATCAATTGAAGGGTTCAGGAGAAGAATTATCTGAGTCACTTGAATAATTCTCCCTGGAATTGCTGCTTAAAACATAATGCACAAATGTTCTGGTTTTCCTTATTTTAAACACAGGATATTTGTTTATTGTTGCAGATAATAAATGTTGACTGGAAGATTACAATAAATGAATGTGTTTTTTCATTTTTTTTTTAAGGGTCTGTTAAAAAAACATTGACTTTGTGTTACAAATACCAAGATCCAAAATATTCAGTGGTAAAGAAACAGTGCCCATTCCTTTGTGACTTTTAATACTTTTATTGGCTTTGTAGAGATATATAAAACTTAAGTGCTGATACTCTGATTTCTTGAACATATTGGAAAAGCAACTGATGACAGCTTCTTCCTGCTGTTTCGTATTATTTCTCTCCAATCCTCTGGTATTATGAATAAACAATGGCATGCATGTTTATATAAATAATGGCCTCTGATCATTCTTGGGCATGACACTAATATTTGAATATTTCCTAGGTGTTTTAAATTTTGATTTGAATGGTGGAGATTTCTTGAAGTTTTAATACAGAAACACTAAAAAAACTTCTCTTGAAAGTTAACATGAATTACAGCTCAGTGAAAAACAGTTTTAGAGGATAAAAAGAGTGATCAGAAATAAGGGGAAATAAACTCTGCAAATGTTGACATATTTGCTTGCGGTCAGGTTAAACCAGACCACAAGTGAACAACATGTAGAAGTGTAATTCTTCAAATGAATTCTATCCGCAAGAGACAGTATATAAATTATACAAATACTTTAAACTACTGAAACAACATATATTTCTCCATTTAACAAATCGTACCTAGTTCCCATTTCCTGATAGGATGTCTCAGCTGCAGCAAAGTCAAAAGTGGAAGAATCTGTCCCAAACTGTAAAGCTCCAAACTGAACATCTAATGATGTCACTGCATCATCGGGCATTACAACCGCAGATTCAGGTATCTTACAAATAAGAAAACAGAATATACTTCACAAATAAAAAACTTACTGGTATTTTCAGTAATATTTAAATAAGTTATTCAGTGAGGAATAAAAAACACTTCAAATGGTTTATGCACAAAAAGCAACATGCAGTTAATTATAATTATTCAGCATTCATTTTCTGATGTGTATATTTAAGATTCATATAAAGCTATATTTCAGTTAGTTGACATAGAAATTATTTGCAATATAAGGAAACCTTTATTAGTAAATAGCTTTAATTTGATATTTTCCTTGAGCACAATATCTATGCTGTAAAGTTAATTTAATTATAATGTTGGAGAAACCTTGTGATATTGTTTGCAGTAGGCAGATGAAGAGAGCAGACACATTTTAAGCTGGCTCCCACAGATTAACTGAAGGGAAGTAAAATCAGTAGTATAGTAGACAAATTTTTTGTTTAAAATTTGTTTAAATTTATCTTCTGCAAATATTTTGATAATTTTGTACTCATCATAATGATTAACTTTACTAATTTTTGCAAAAATTTGTAAAGTTAATTCTTCACTTTTCTACTAAGTTATATTCCTTTCGGCAACTCCAGTAGCTTAATTTTAAACTCATCAGTGCATAAAGTTTTGGTAATAGTTTAATTTATGCAATACTTCATTAATTGATATTATATAATATATTGCAAATTTAAGTTTTGTTATTTTTTTTTCACTTCAAATTTTACCTAAATAATGATTGTTACATGATCCATGTTCAATACATCATCGAAGGATATCATTACTCAGGCAGAAATGTGTGCAGGCACCAGTGTAAGTCACAAGTTTGTTGCATGTATAGCCTGTTGGCATGTATTCAAAGTCTGTCTAGTAAACAAACCAAGCTCAACTGACAATTATTTTCATAGCAACCAAGGTAAGAAGTATACCAATCTCAAATTAAAATTTGGCACATTACTACATGAATTTGAGTTACAGAATGAACAGGTGCTTACCTTAGAAATAAATGTAACTGGATGCTTGTGGTAGAGAAAATCTTGGAGGCAATGATTAAGAGTTTAATCTAGGGACATTTAGATAGCGATGACATTCTGAAGGATGCATAACATTGTTTTGTCAAAGGAAAATCACATTTAGTTAACATAGTTAGTTCAATTTAGTTTATTTAGATTTTTGCAAGGCATCTGACCCATTCCATCATCAGATGTTACTGTAGAAACTGGAACATGCCAGGATCATGGGCAAGATTCTATAATGGATCACAGTGTGACTGCAGGGCAGAAGGCAGAGGGTTGTAGTTAATGAATATTCTTCAAATTGGTATAATGTTGGAAGTGAGTTCCCCAAAGATCATGTCTTTGTCCACTCTTGTTTCTGATTTTCATAAATGACATTGAAGGGATAGAGGGCATGCCGAAATGGATGACTGCAGAACTAGCAGGTCAATCACAGCAGAAAAAGATAGCATGGGACAGTTACAGATCTATGAAAAGTACTGAAACCTACAACAGGTACAAGTTGATCTGTAATAGTACCATAAATAAGGTCAGGAAGGCCAAGGCTGCATATGAGAAAGCATTGACAAAGAGAGCAAAGACTAGGAATTTTTCAAGTATGTGAATACAATGGAGAAGAAAGCTAATCAGATCAGTCCCTTGTGCACTGGATGTGGGAAAGTCTTAGATAATGCAGCTGATGTTGTGGATGAATTAAACAGGTACTTTGCATCTGTCTTTACTGATGGAAGACCCTTCATGCTGAGAAGAGATTGTGCAAGTGAGGTGGAGCCATATGAAATTAGTGATGTCATAATTACAGATGATTGTGTATTAGAAAAACTTTTCAGCCTAAAGGCAAGTAAGGCTCCTGGAGTAGTATATATCCTGTAGCTTGGAGGGAGAATGCAAGGGAGAGTATTGAACCATTGAGATTAATTATCAGAGTATCTTTGCACTCAGAGGAGATTCCTCTGGATTGGAGAAGTGCAGATGTATCGCCAATACATAAAAGCAGTTCTAGGAGTGAAGTTGGTAACTACAGACATAGGAAAAATCTTAGAGGTAATGATTAAGGGTGCAATCTAGGGACATTTAGATAGATATGGCATCCTGAAGGGCACACAACATCAGGGGCTCACATCTGGTGAGTATGGGCTTGGCACACCACGGGTCCTGAGCTGTATATCATCATTCTTCTCTTTCTTGGTGATTCCTTTTTCTCTCTCTCTCTCTCTCTCTCTCTCTCTCTCTCTCATGGTAACTTTTTGGCTGGAAATTTTTTTTGGCTGGTGCAGCATAAGCCTCGGGCATCCTTGCACCATATGGCTATTAATAATAATGTGGCTTCAAGGGAAAATCATATTTAACTAACTTAATAGGCTATTTTGACACAGTTACTCATGAGCTGGATTTAGGGAACAATTTTTACATAGTTTATTTGGATGTTAGCAAGGCATTTGACTCAGTCTCTCATGAGGTTATTGTATAAGCTTGAAAAAGTTGGATTACTGGATACTCTCAGATTACTGGATACTCCACAGTATGCTACTAAATGCAAAGTCTTATACTTGGGGAATAGCAACCCACAAAATAAATTAAAAACAGTGGGGAAGGAAAAGAATCTGGGAGTTACAACACAGGCAGATATGAAGTTTTCTAAGCAGTGTCCAAGAAACAATCCTCAAGGATTGTTTCTTGGACCACTGTTGTTTCTTATTTTCATAAATAACAGAGATGAAGGAATAAAAGGTGTGCTGTCAAAATTTGCAGATAATGTAAATATTGGCAGACTTGTTAATGAACAATACTGCACATTGCTCCTCTCTTTCAGGATGACTTGACCAGACTTCAAAGATGGTCTGAGAAGTGGCAGCTATATTTTAATGCTACTAAATGCAAAGTCTTATACTTGGGGAATAGCAACCCACAAAATAAATTAAAAACAGTGGGGGAGGAAAAGAATCTGGGAGTTACAACACAGGCAGATATGAAGTTTTCTAAGCAGTGTAAACAGGCAGCCAGGAAAACCCACAGTATCCTATCGATGATTTATTGAATGTTATCCTGTAGAGATAGGAACGTCATTCTTGACAGGTTCCAAAGATGGGCAACTCAAATGGCGAGATCAGTAGAAGGACAACTGTATTAGGAAAGGTTGTGATTATGTGGGCTATAGAGCTTGGTAACAAAGACTTCAGAGGTGACCTGACTGAGGTTTACAAGGCTCTGAGAGGGATTAGTAAAATGAATGAAGAATGGAATGCTCAATGTTAAAAAGAATTCCAGAATTAGGAGTCACAAATTCAAATTACAGGGCTTGAGGTTTAGTTTAGATTGTGGGAAGTTTTCTTTTAGCCATTGAGCTGCTGATTGCTGGAACAAGTTACCCTAGCAGGTAGCTGAGACTGACAGTTTGAATAAATTCAAAGGCCAACTGGATACCTGTGGGAGGGAAACTTTTTTTCCCCCAGGGAAGCAAAAGACTGGCTTCCTTGCACTACATGGCAAATACTATTACGATGCAAAAATTTGCAAATGATGTACAGATTGGGAAAGTTGTTAACGATCAATGCCAAGCAGCACTCCTTCAGACATTAGCGGGCTTTGAGATTGGTCAGAAAAGTGGCAGTTATGCTTATTGCAACAAAATGCAAGGTCTTAGCCCTGGGGAATATCCACCCCAAAATAACTTATACACTTGGTGAAGTTGAATTAAAAACAGTAGAGGAAGAAAGGGATATGGCAGTTATGATAGACAAATATAAAGTTTTCTGAGTAATGGAAACAAATGGTCAAGAAATCCAATGGTGTCCTGTTGATTTATTGAACAATATCCTGTACAGATTGGGAGGCCACAACCCCATTATATAACAGCAATTGTAAGACCACACTTGGAATGTTGCATCCAAGTATGGAGACCTCATCTAAAAAAAGACAACTTCTTAAACATATGCAAAGACGGATAAATCGAAGATCAGCAAAATGACAACCATACAAGGAAAAACTTCATTTATGTGGGATACAGAGCTTGGCAAATATGCACCTTAGAAGGAACCTGAATGAGGTTTTTAAGGCTGGGGTTAGTGAAATGAACGAACGGAAATTTTCACTGTTATAAAAAGAATTCCAAAACTAGGGGCCATAAAACTCACTGAATTTTATGGCCGCTAGTTTTGGACTGAATTTTGATAATTTGAAGAAATTCAAAGTCAACTAGATAGTTACCTACTTACAAGAGAATGGAAGTGCAAAATTTGTCTATTTTCTTATCTACCTTTTTACAATTTTTTTTTAGTATTATTTTTTGGCTGGTGCAAGAAAAGCAATAGTGTATATTAGTCTGTAGCTTTTGCTGTATATGTTATGAAAGGTTAAGTCATACTAGTGTGTTTCAATGATATAAGTGGTTCAAAGATGAATGCGAGGATGTTTTTTATGAGCTAAGAAGCGGGCATCTGTCAACCTCTTGAAATGAAGACAGATTTGAAGTCTGGGAAACTGTGGAAAGAGATCGTCATTTTATGCACAGAACGATGGCTGATGAGTTAGATACAAATAAGGAGATGATTCATCATATTCTGCATGAAGATTTAGGGCTAAATATGCAAAATTTGTGCTGCACAGCCTCACGTATGAGCAAAAGTAAAGTGTCATCATGCAAAATTTCATCTAGACTTGGCAAGACAATCCTAATTTCTTCAACTGAATTGTCAGTGGAAATGAGTGCTGGGTGTGTCAGTACAAACCCCGAGATGAGATGAAGCGTCAGAGCATGCAGAGAACTTTAAAATCATCACAAATGCTCAAAAAGGTTTGTTTATAGAAGCCACAATCAAGACAATACTGGTCACGTTTTTAAACAAACAGGGTGTAATACTTCAAAAGCCATTTGTACCTGAATGGGAGAGAGTCAATGCTATGTTGTACGTCCAAGTGATTTAAAATTACAGGCACTCCCCGAGCGCCTGTAATTTTAAATCACTTGTGTAAGGGCTGCGTTCACGGAACTGTACGTAAGTCAGAATTTCCCAAAATGCTTATGCAGCACTCGCAATTATGCATGCTGCATTTGATTGAAGCAAAAAAAAGATTTCAACAAACATATAAATAGAATTATTCATTCAATTTTTTTTTTTCTCATGCGCAGGAAAAATGACTAAAGTGTACAAAATTACAAAAAGACAGGAGACAGGCATGACTTCAGCAAGTTTTACCTTTCGAGCATCATTGACAGAATTAACTCTCCAAATGATAAGCATGCCGATGCGGAAATTGAGGGCTGTAGGGATTTAGAAGGGGGTTTTTTTCCAACACATCACAAAATTTCTCTGCAGCTGCAGAATCAGCACTGGCAACTTCACCACATACTTTAATGCTTTGGAAACCAGTGCGGTGCTTGAACCTATTAAACCACCAATTTGCTTGCCACGAACTTGGCTTGAGCTTCTTCAAAAATACTTCTTGCTTTTGCTTGAATGAGCATTGAACTCAGGGGCACTTGCTTCTGAATGTGATTTTCCAACCATATTATTAATAGCTTTTCCATCTTCGATATATCACCTGAATACTGTTTTGTGATCACTGTTTATTTTAGATGCACTGATCCTTTAACATGTTCTTTTATACATGCACTGTCCCTTAAAATAGTATTCACTGTTGAAGTAAGACCTAATTCCGTGCAACAGATGATAAACTTTGTCCTGCTTCGTACTTATTAATCATCTTAATTTCGTTTCCTAGCACTGCCAGCACTTACACTTTCCAGTGGTCTCTTTCCCTTCACTAGGGTTGCCAGGTCCTACGTTTTTCCTGTAAGCTTTGTTTTTTGGTTGATTTTACTGTTTATGTTTTTAATTTGCCTGCAAGTAGGTTTCTTCCTTTTTAAGATGAAAATCATGTTTTAAACATCATGGTAAATATAGTTAAAAGTTGGTTGTGTGTTAGTAACACACAACCACCAGATGGTGCTGCAACTATTCAAAAACTGTTGGCAACGTTTTTTGAACAGTTGCCTACCATGAGAAAGGTAGAAGGAAGAAGTTCCGGAACATATTGTTCTTGCACTTTCATTGTCCGTCGTGTGCAAGAAGGATGCAATGTAGTTTATCACGTGCTGAAATGCGAAGTTGCTAATAAGTTATAGTAAGGAATATTGAACTTTATAGAAATTTAAATGTACATTGTGTGCTATTACTGGTATTTTTAAATATAAAAACATTTGTGCATTATTTTTTCTTAACAGTTCTTTCTTTTTCAAATTGAGATCAAGATTTGGTCCTTGACGTTGTCACAGACATTCTCTCAGATATGCCAGACAAGCTGTACTTGCTACATGGGAGTCTAAAATGCTGATGGAACTGATATTCGGGTGACACTCAAGTCAAGTGGACCCAATTTTGGCAAAGTCCGGACGGTCTGTGTCAGCCAAATCCTCTGCTTGCACCTTCACAATGGTGGGACTGTTAGTAATCCTGGGTATAACCTCCATGCACAAGTACATGGTGGGTGACCACCCAGGTGTGAACCAACGTAAGCAGGGGACGAGGTGTGGCACCCACACCACACCACATGGAGGAATTCCGCCCCTCTATGTTATCAGGCAGTACTAGGTGGTAGATGACTCTCATCAACCGGTGAAATACCACCACTTTCCTTATTGGAGGCTTGAAGTGGTGGAACCCATGTTTAGTCTCTAGAGCTAAGTTCGAGTCAACCCCTCCCTATCTCTTCCATCATACGGTATGATTGATGACTTTTGAGGTTATGATGAACGTCGTGGCGAGATCCAATATTCCTTACATTTCGAGGATACAGTTCTAAAACGGTGTTCGCAGGCCGACCGCTAGTTAGTACACCGGACTGAACCTATTGGTAACTCTCTAGGAAGCTTCCGGATCAGCTAGTGTATAACTTTGCTACCTCTACTCTGCCAGATAGTGACTGGAGGGAGTCCGAGTAGTGTGTATGCGGGGAGCATTGTCGAGGCCATGTTATGTCAAGGATCTGGATACATTCTTACCACGTGTACGCCATATCCAAAAATTTCATTACTTCATACAGTATGTCCCACCCACTTTTTCTTACTATTGAATACACCATGAATTGTCAAACTAATAGAGCAAGCTTATCTGCGAAAAGATCTAAACCTCCCAAGCACTTCCTAATTCATTTCACAAATATAAGTGGTCTAAATTCTAATCTCAATGATGTCCATTTCCACTTGCAGTCTGCCAAACCCCATGTACTTTTTCTGACAGAATCTCAGTTATCGGTCGATTAAACTACTGTTCATCTCAGATGCCCAAATTATTCGCTGTATGATTACTTTCGCCTCAAAGGTGGTACTTGTGCATATGCCCGTTCTGATATTCCCTGTCAGAGACTTGGCAATTTGGAATCTCCTCTCTCTGATCTTCTCTGATTTAAAATCTCTCTACCTCATTGGGTCAAAATCATCTGTTGTCTCTACCGTTCTCCCAACTCCACTAATCACTTGGAGCTCTTTGACTTCCTCTCGTTGCAACTTGACTTTCTCCAGTCCAACTTTCCTAACAGTGAGGTAATTTTCCTTGGTGATTTTAATGTTCACAACTCTCAGCTGGTCGATATACTGAGGCTTTTGCAATTACTAATGACTTGCACGGATTGTTCATTTACCTACAAGAATTCCAGACAATCATAATCATACAGCCAATACGCTTGATCATTTTCTCACAAACAACCCTTCTAAGTACACGGTTGAAGTGAGAGGTCCTTTAGGCACTTCAGATCACAACTTGGGGATTGTCTCTTCTCCAATGGAGCCTCTATCTCATGGCTATTCCCAACCTCGTGTTGTTTAGCATTACAAGAATGCAAAATGGGATGACCTGCGAGATTTCTTTTCTTCTTTTCCCTGGTCGGGTTACTGTTTCAAAACTTATGTCAATGTTTGCTCAGATCGTGTCAGTGAAATTATTCTTGCAGGAATGGAATCCTTCATCCCACACTCCACTTTAAAATCTCATCCCTTATCTAAACCTTGGTTTTCCAATAAATGTTCTAAGGCTGTTCAAGAGAAGAATGTTGCATATTGTAATTGGCTTGTTTCTAATTCTTCACTTTCATTTTCTGCCTACATCAAAGCTCGCAACAATTGTAAAGCAGTTATTAATCAGTCCAAACTAGAGTTTGAAAAGGCTAAGAGTAGAAAACTTGCTTCTTGCCCTAATGATAGCCGAACATTCTGGTCTCTTGCCAAAGCTATTGGCCGTAACTTTTGCCCATCTCTGCTCCCACTTCTGTCCAAACCAGATGGTTCTGTTTTCACTTCAGCCAAGGATAAAGCTTTCATTTTTCAAGGATAAAGCTCATGTATTAATGATCTTGGTAAAACACCTCCCACCATTCCCAACACGCTCCATTCAATGCCTCCTGTGGTCTTCCATCAAAAGGATATCAGAAGGATTCTGATGAATCTTGATGCTAAGAAAGCTCCAGGTCCTGATGGTATTTCTCCACTTGTTCTCAAAACCTGTGCTCCTGAACTTACTCCTATTCTTTGCTGCCTTTTTTCACTTTCTTATTCCAAAGGTGTTTTTCCTTCTGCTTGGAAATTTGCTCATATCCAGCAAGTTCCTAAAAAGGGTGACAAATCCCTCCCATCCAATTATCATCCCATTGCAATTACTTCTACTCTTTCTAAAATAATGGAGAAATCAATTAACCGCCAACTCTTAAACTACCTAGAAACCTTCCGTCTGATCAACGATCACCAGTGTCGTTCCACTTATGTTATCCATTTAGGGACTAATTCAATGGAAAGGTTCGGTGAAACAAGTAGTTGCTCTTGACATCTCAAAGGCTTTAAATCGTGTTTGGCATAAAGGTCTTCTAAACAAGCTTCCATCTTATGGTTTGCCAACTGTTTTTAGTAATTGGTTATCCAGTTTTCTCTCTGATCGCTCACTGCGGGTGATGGCTCTCTGTCTTCTAACTTCCCCACTAATGCCGGTGTCCCCCAAGGTTCAGTTCTTTCCCCCACTCTTTTCCTTTTGTATATCAACGACCTTCTTCCATTGACTGGAAATCCTATCCATAGTTTTGCCGATGATAGCACATTGCATTCAACTTTCCATTTTGAGAAACCTTGTCCTGCTCAATCAGCTTCAACTTTGCAAAAATCTGCTAGCAATTCCTTAAATGCCGATCTTCAGGTAATTCTCCAGTGGGGCAAAGACAACTTAGTTGATTTCAACCCTTCTAAAACTCAGTCTTGTCTTATATCTCACAAAAAGGATTCTTCTGCTCCTATGCTTATCTTTAGTGACACTCCGATTTCTAGGCAAAATGATATATCTCTTTTGGGGATTACCCTGACTTCTAATCTCTCTTGGCACAAGCACATTACAAATATTGCTTCCTCTGCATCTAAAAAACTTGGTTTTCTCTTTCGCTCTCGGCGTTACTTTTCTTCCAAACAGCTGCTCACTCTGTATAAATCGCAAATCCGCCCTGTCATGGAATATTGTTCCCACATCTGGGGTGGTGCCCCCAAAACTTCTCTCAGGCTTCTTGATTCCATTCAGAAGAGAGCAGTTAGGTTAATTAATGATTCATCTCTAACAGAGTCTCTCCACTCGCTTTCTCATAGACGTACTGTTTCTGCTGCATGCCTCTCCTACAGATACTTTCATGGGCACTGTTCTTCTGAACTGGCGTCTATAATTCCCGCTCTCTCTTTCAAAACAGTCCGAACACGTGCCGCCACCAGCCAACATCCATTTACTGTCCAACTTCAAACCCACAGAACCAACTTTTCATCTTCCTCATTTATTCATTCAACTGCCATTTTCTGGAACAACCTTCCTTCATATGTATTTCCTGAAAATTACAATCTACAGAAGTTCAAGTCCAGTGTCAACAAATATCTTCTTTCGTCTTCTTAACCTCCAACCCAAGCACCGTACTAAGTACTATAGGTTCTAATACCTCTCGTGTTTGGGGTTCACATAAAAAAGATCCTAGGAGAAACGTGGGCTTTGGATTATTTGTTGATGAGGTAAGATTAACAAATTATTATATACTGTTAGTTTAATTCTCTCCACATTTGAAATACATTGCTAAGCTGACAGACAATATTTGATATTTGTGAAACTTCTACTATTAAATTTTTTTTTTTTTATTATTATTATTTTCAGATTGCCATTGAATAATTTTTAATAGAATGAGTAAAGAATCACAGTCCATTAGTCCTCCCAAGAAAATGACGCTAAATATGACAGCATGTGAACTAGGGTTAATATTTAAAAAAAAAAAAAAAAAAAAAAAAAAGGGGTAAAGTGCAGCCATTATCAGCCCACTGCAGGATGGACGCCTCCTCAACAATTCATGCTGAGGGAAATGGACCATAATCTGCCACGCTGGTCCAGTGCGGGTTGGCAGATCGACTGTATTCAGCAGTCAGGGGCTTGAACCCTGGTCTAATAATAATTAATAATATTAATAGAATCTTTAATTGCAGCAAGGAGCGTGTGCTGCTGCACTCCCACTCCTAACCACTCGGCTACGGAGGCCGAGCGGGTTAATATAATACAATGTCAAATATAATCATAGTTATAATAGTTTGGACCATGTTAACAAACTGGCATCATCCTTATTCCATAATGATACTGCAACAAAATTGTGTTGTGGAAGAACAAAATCAGAACTATTAATTAAAAATGTTCTAGCTCCTAAAATTGTAGAAGACTGTGGATATTCTTAATGATCAAACTAAATGCAGTCAGTTCATTTGGGTTGCTACAGATGCTTCAAACAAGGACAACAGAAAGCTTTTTCCCATATGCATTAGATATTTTGATCCTAATAAAAGTATAGAAAATAAATTGTTAGGCATTATTGAAAGGGCTGATGAAACAGCTATTTCTAAATCTGAAATATTATTAGAAAAGCTTGAGGCTTTTCACCTTAACCCAAAATATTTCTGTGTACAGTGCTGATAATGCAAATGCAAATTTTGGAAAATATCACTATTTTTCATTTGTTAAGGGCAAGTACTGACATATTGTTAAAGCTAATTATACTAACCATACACCAAGGAACCAAAACATTATATCCAGCGACGCAAATGCTTGGCCTATCTTGGCAAATCGTTGGCCTATCGCTCGAGTACTCTTACTTGGATTGCCTTCTGCAAGACGTAGGACATTCTCCTAATTGTCTGGTGTCCTCGTCGTTCACTCTTGATTTATGATACCTCTCGTGAAACAACCAGTCTCACATGACCTTCTGTGCACACATGCGAAAATCATATGATGAGGAGCACGCCTGTGCGGGAAACGTTCCTGGTACAAGCGCAGAGCGGCGCGCCTGTTACAGTCTGCAGCTCCATACGAGAGGTGCATGTGTTGGCCAGTTCAACGTTTGAATACTCGTCCATCCTACTGCCTCGGGACAAATGTTGACTTCCAGCGGGATCGCTGTTCACGCGACCTCCCGTTCAACGTCCTCTACTGCATGATGAAGGCATTTCGGACCATGCAATGCTAAGTGATTCCGATTCGTCTTTGTGCCCCCTACACCTCCTGCAAGTTTGTCGCACTGGTAGTGGATCACCCTGTATATATTATGCCTCTGTTAGTAAATTAATAAGAGGAGTTTACCTCAATATAGTACGTGGAACACTTCCGTATTTACTAATATTATTATCAACGTAGAACATATTGAGTATTACAGCTCTGATTCATACTATCTAATTATGCCTGTGGAATATACTGATGTATGTCACACTACATTTCTTCTAACTTGATAACGGAGCTCCTAAAGCATCTCAGAGTATATTTTGTTTTTATCGCTTTTAGTACTTTTATCACTTACAGCATTTATCTGTATGTACTTTTAATTCTATTCTTAATAAGCTTCCATACACTGTATTTTATACTTTTACATTTTGTCGGTAATGGCAAGATATGTTTTCATATGCTTATTCTCAATGTACAAGGCCTTTTTGATAAATTTTGCTGTCTTATGTGAACTTCGCTTCAAATGCTACAATTAATTCAGTACAGCCAACAAGAAGCATGCTGTGGATTACCATTACAGTACCATTTTATAGTCCATCAGATGTTGAAATTCTAAACTTAGCTTCTCCACTTTTTTCGTTGATAATGGATCAAAGCATTCCAGCAACTATATGCAATTCTTTTGCATTTAGGGGTCAGTCAGATCTAATGGAGAGAGAGACAGTTCTTCTCATATTTGAGAAATCTTGTCTCTCCGTTAGATATACAATAAAAAGAAGTTTTACTGAATATTAATATGGGCTGTGCTTGAACTGAGAATTTTAATGAGTATCCACCAAGCTATAAATTCATTTCTTTAGTCAGCACACATTGCTGCTCACAATTTCTGGCACTTTGGCTAATTACAGTATATGGATAACTACAGATATGCATGCGAAAAAATGAATGGACATGATTAAATTATTAAGTGTTTTAGGCATTTGCTAATGAATCTACAAATGAGACAAAACAAACAGAATTAACATATTTTAATTAAACTTTTTTAAAAATGTTTATGAAGGTGTAAGTATAAATAAACTGCATTGAATTTCTCGTATACCTACCATTTTGTTAATAGAGCATTATGGCAATTATGTTTATTTTATTGGAAGCTAAATTTTAATCTATTCCATCTTCTTTTCTTTCTAAGACTGAAATCATTTTGAAGGTGACCAGGCATCCCAGTTTCCCCAATTTTTCCTGGGATTTTAGAGTTTTGTCACAGCACAAAACTCAAATCGCAGTGTTGTGATCCCCCCAGGTGAATCACTAATGTCCCAGTTTATTCTAGTAATACCTTTTTTCTCCATTGATAGGTAGTTATTTTGGAAATCAAACTACTTGCTCAAATAGAATGTCACATTAAAAATAGAATAGCTGATTAAGTAATTGCATCCCATGCTTACTGTCTGGACTCTACTAAAGGTATCATTAGTACTGAGAATCTACTGCTAACATTCTTTCTAGTACACCATTTACTATGTCTTCTAATTCTTCAAAATATTCAAAATATAATTTTCAACCATTTTCTTGAACTCGTGCCAAGTTGAGTCAGTAACAGCGCTGTATACAGATTGATATGCTGTGATACCTGGTGAAAGCAACATCATGATTTGTTCTGTAATATTTCAAAAGAAAAAAGAATAGCAAATATTCTTTCCAGCAGATAACTGGAGTACATTCAAATTTACATGTCTACAATGGATAATATTTATAGTTCACAAGTAAGAACATTTTTATTTACTCTTCTAGTTATATATGAGTAGATTAATGAAATACATCCAAAAAATGTTAATACCAATGGACGACTTATCGTGTAATTTACGCTTCAAAAATAATTATAGTTGTAGAACTACTTCCAGTGAAAAATAATTATACCTTAATTTTTACTTTCCAAACTATAAATATCTGGAAAATTATATTTTTTTTTCTGCAAAATGTTTCCAGGATAAATTTGAGCACCCCTCAATTTCTTTTCACTCTTTTATCAGTAATGTGTGCATGTTTATTTGTGCTATTATGAATCTTTTGAAGGCCATTTGTTTCCAAGTTTGACTTTTATGTGAATTTATCATGTAAAAGTTACTATGACATGATTAAGTGTACATCTTACCATTCTGTGATCACTTCCAACATTTACCTTATTCAGGACGGTAACATCATTCACAATATATCTTCTGTTAGTGAGGATGAAATCTATTTCATTAGTTGTTAATCCATTTGGACTCTTCCATGTCCACTTTCTGTTCACCCTTTTCTTGAAAAAAAATGTTCATTACTGACAGTCCTTGAGATTCTGCAAATTCCACAAGTCTTTCACCTCTTCTTTCTTTCACCAATTCCAAAATTTCCTATAGTTCCTCTTTCTTTGCTGTTTTGCCTTTTTCCAACCTTAGCATTGAAGTCCCCCATAATAATAGTGTAGTGGGTTTTCTGCTCATCTAGAAGACTCTCAATTTCGGTGTACATTTCTTCAACCTCTTCATCATCATGGCTCGATGTTCGTGCATAAATCATTATAATATTTAGCTTGTACCTCTTTAGAAACCTTGACTATTAGTCTTGACACCGTTGGTGATGTACTTTTGAATTTCAAAATGTTTTTAAAATCTTTATGGACCAGAAACCAAACTCCACCTTCACTCCTTTCACTGTTTCCATTGATGTACAGCAGATTTCCACTTGATAAACTTATAAGTGATTCATTTCTTCTTCTTGTTTGAAGCAAGGGTTATCCTTCTCTATTATGCACTTCATGATACAGATTGCATCTCTATTATGCAAAAAGATAAGATGAAATCTGTAATATGATTTTTGAATGTGGAAGGAATAAAACCTGTTGAAATGTAAAGCAGGGTCACCATAGTGGAGCATGTGTGAATCAACAGCAAGACCAAGTGGTGGCACCCTCGTTTGTAGCAAAAACCATGGCAGGGCACCCGACAAGTGCCTTTACTTTGTTTTATTTTTATTTTTTTTGGCTTGAACAATCCCAATATTTCATCCTTTCTTAACAGAATGCAATGCTTATTGCATGGTGTAACTCTAAGTTTTAAAAAAATATTAAAAGTTTTAAAATAAGCTGTGTTTTATACCTTTTATTTTCAAAAAACAAAAAATACAATTATTTGCTTAAATGCAAATGGGCCTGTGGTACTGGGTTCCATGACTTAAAGAAGAAATAATACAGTACATATCCAGTAATTAGAATTTTATGACAAAGAATGAAGCTTTCAGGGCAAATGGACCCCTTCCTCAGTAAACTTATTACAGGTAGGTCTCGACTTTACGAGTTAATTCGTTTCTAGTGCGCTCTCGTAAAGCGAAAACTCAAAGTGAGAATTAAATCCCATAGACATAATGTTGAAAACAGGGATTACGTTCTCAACAATGAAATTAGTTTGCTAATTAGTTTGTTTAAACAATGATTGATTTATCCAAAGAAATTAAAACGTAGCCTGTAAAATCAAGCAAATTATAATAATAAAGAAATTATTTACGACTTACAAATTTTAAAGAATGTTTATTCTTCATCATCGGCTAAATGCACACTCGTTGATCACTTATTATTGGCTAGGCACTCGTTGGTTTGTTGCACCAAGAGTCGTCTTCTTCAGAAATGCTTCAAGAGACGTTTGTTTCCAAGATAATCTTCTCTTTTCTTTATAAATTTCAATAGATCCATAAGCATTTTTTTAACAGAATGCACAAATTGCAACTAACACGATTTGCGTGGAGTAACAAATTTACGAAGCGCAAAAAAAAAAAAAAAAAAAAAAAAAAAATGAAGAAAAGATTCTGAAAATTTGTTTTTTATACGATTGAAGATTTCAGTAAAAGGAAAACACATTTCGCCATAATATCGCAAAAAACCACAGTTCCAACTATCAGTATTTTTGCAAATGCAACAACATTGAGTTTACTACCCGTTTATAATTGCTTGCAGCAACAGAAAAGCCCAATAAACCGGAAAGTGCAAATTGTTTTATGGTCATAATCTCCAGAAATGTACTTTAGAAAAATATCACAAAGCCATTGAATTGGTAACTAATACGATTTGCACTATAAAAAACGACCTTTTAGAGAGTTATATAGCAAAAATTTCAACTTCCGAGGTCGTGGAAAAATTACCAAAAAAACAATGTGTTACCGGGTTCACATTACGATATTTTCATGATACGATGGTGTCTCTGGAACAGATTAATATCGTAAAGCTGGGTACTCTATTGTATAACTACCTGCATGGTTTGAAATGCGGTATTTATGAATGTTTAACATTCATTTTTTGCAATTAATGTTCATATTTTCGATTTTGTTAATACTTGAAACTTTGAAAAAAAACTCGTAAACCCAGGACCTCGTAAAGAGAGAACTGCCTGTATTTGCTTAAAATTATAGAAAATTTCTTACACATAAAATAGAAGCACTAGTCTTAGTTTCTTTCATTTTCTAATTTGAAAGACTTAAGTGTGTGATATTTCAAATTGAATATTTAAAAAAAAAAAAATATATATATGAATATTTGATACTATTAGTTGCTTCAATTTTCAGGCTTATTCAATATTTATACCTTCACAGAATGCAAAATTTGAAACTGCTTCCTGCAGAATAGAAGCAATTTTAAGAGAATATCATGTTTTGTGTTATTTTTTGTGCTGTGAAAACAACAATAAATTTTTCAAAAACAACTAGGTTAGGTAAGATGGTAGATGTTTACTGACCTAGAGGGAGATGGAAAATAAGTAAGCTTAAATTTTAAACAAACACAGCGTCATGCTTGTCTGGTACCATTCCATTTTTCAAGCAAAATCCAAACAGTCGCAAAAACAGTGGTAGAGGGAGGTGGCAAGTTCTCACACCTATTTCTATATTAAAACTAAGAAAATCACACAAGAATCTATTACAGTAAAAGTTTGACCATATGTAAGAAGGTAGGGAAAAAATTTCAGATTTTTAGCCGTTGATTAACAGTTAATTGCAGTAAAGTTTTTTTTCGAGGGTACAGCTGTCAGTTGCCCTGCCATTACTGCTGCGTTAAGAACAATATCCAAAGTACTGACGATCCTCCTTGATCAAGACAAGCAGATCATGTCATGACATCAAAAATCAAAGCAGGTAGAAGGAACTCATATTAGGAAACAATTGCATTGCTATTTAAAAAACTGCCTTGGTAGGCCCAATTAGTGATGGTTCAGAACATATTAGTAAGAAGTTGTACTCTCGAAAAGGGTGTGTATGGTGGATTACTAAGAATTTAATCGAAGGAATGAAAACTTGACATAAGTCTTGACTGGTTGCCAAAACAGATTTTTATCACAAATCATTACACTTGTATCAACTTTAAATTACCACCAGATAACTCACACCATACTTATTCTACTCCCACCTGGGCGTGAACAGTGGTAACTATTTGACTGCTTTCAATTCACTTTTGATAAGCATATCACTCCCCTACAGCATGCGTGCTCACTCCCTCTCTCACTCACTTCTGAGCTCTAAGAAATTCCTAATCACCAATCAATTATATAGATGGTGGCTTGAAAGGACAACATACAATATCAATTGTCACCAAGAATTCTTGTGACTGCTACTTTATACAGGAAATCTTTCATGCAACCCATTTCCTGTTGTATGGGAGAAAATAGAGTTAGAAATAATAATCAATTTCAAGCTGTGCTAAGCAAAGATGCTGCACTTTGCAAATAATTGGCTGGAGATTATGGAGGTTGGGAGAACAATGGGAGCACGTGTGTGATGATCAGTTTCACAGCCATCTCTGTATACCTGCATGTTAGTGTCACTGGGAAGTTAAGGATTTATGAAGCCATCTGATGTTTTGTTGAGAGAGAGGGTAATTTTCCCTGTTCTCACAAGTTCCTTTTTTTTCTTCCTCTAGTGGTTTCTTGGCACCATTACTCCACCACTTCTTCGTTTATAAAACTGCTACTTTTTAAATCCCTTTATTTCTCACCAAGCCCCCCCCGATCCACGGTAAAAATAGGATTAAAGATTGTATTATAGCTAACTTTGCCAAAATAAAAATGGTATTATATCTAATTTTGACAAAACACAGAATTAGCTATAACACTATCTTAAAACAAAATGGATGCTTCACACACAATTCAACGTTCATTGTCCAACACAAACTAAATTTATAGTGTGTGAATGCATCCTAGAGTAACCAGATTTGTAGTTTCATCAATCCACAATTTTGAAAACCAGCAGACCTACACATTAAACTTCACATAAATCAAGATTCCCAAAATTGGAGACTTTTTTAGGTAATAAAAAAAAATAATAATAAATAAATAAAAAATTAAGAAATAAATTAAAAGTATATTATTTCTCTACAAATTAAGGCAACTGCTGGTTCTAACTTGAACAATCATGGCATTGTACTGGACATAAACATTCAAGTCACTTCATTATAATCAGCAGAACCATAGTTCCTTGGAATTTTAAACAGTGTAATGTTTTTATTGTAAGCAAATGTTTTCTTGTATATTTAGTGACAAAATTCTGCATCACAGGTTACGTTTTAAGAATCTTTACATAAAAATAATACATTTCCACATCCCAACCATTTATAGCAAAAAAACAGTACAAAACAGTTTCAACAAAGTGGACTCAATTAATGCTTCAAGCAAACTAGACATTGTAAGGTAAAAAGGCTAATGATTTAAAACACAATTATAAAAATCTATGACAATCTAGACACATTAATTGATAAAATACATCTGATCTGAATATGTGTTTGTAAGCATATATACTGAGTGAATGTATTTTTTTTTTTTTTTTTTTTTATATATATATTAATTACCTTAGAGGGAGGTGGCAGCCTTGCCCTTTGAGACTTCGGCCTAGGAGGAAGACCTTGCTGCTGTGGTGTAGGTTTTGTATGAGAGGCACTATTTGGTTGCTGATGTTGAGAAACAGTAGGCTGCTGAGGCTCCCTAGACAGCTGAACATGAGGTTGCCCTGAGACATTGGTACTAGAAAATGCACTCTGAGATACCACAGGCTGCTGAAGTTCTGTAGGTATTTGTACATGTCTTTGTCCAGTTGCTGTGCTTGATGTATATCCCTGTGATCCAACAGTTTGCTGGAGTTCTCGTGGAAGCTGGACTTGAGCTTGTGCTGTGGCTGTGTTTCCTACATAACTTGAGTGATACGTTGCAGTCAAAGATGGAGTAGTTTGTGATGAAAGATTACTTCCCACCTATAAATAATAATAGAAATAAGAATATTCTGTGTTTTCCATATAACATACCACATATACAGTCACAGCTCTTTCTAGTGATCTTTTTTTTTACCATCCAATAACATTATGACTTAGGTAGAAGGCCCCAGTAGATTTATCATAATAAACTTAATGCTATTTTACTTGAAAGACAAACAAATCTCTATAACAACCCAAAAATTTCCACTATTTTGTTTGTTTTTATTACAATATTCCAATTTCAAAATGAAAGGATCCTAATTTATTGGCATTAATAACAAATTTGCAGGCTGACCGAATTAACCTTGCCCAGGGTTTCATTTAATCATACAATATGTATAGACTGTATGAGTGTTGATATGGCTATATGAAGTGGGGATCTCTGTCAACCACAGACAAAATTAATTTTACAAGCTATAGATCAGCGTTTCCCCAAGTTGTGTTCCGTGAGATGTGAAGAAGTGTTCCATGAAAAATCGTAATTAATAATTAAAAAAATAAAATAAATAAATTTTGCATATTTGTAGTGTACATCACTTTCGTATCATTATAATTTAACTTTTTTTTTTTTTGTTATTAATATACTAGCATAGACTAATAATCAAATAGACTGCAGAATACTTTATTCTGGCAAGCTTTTGCATAGAGAAGTATGCACAGAGGTAATGACATCTATGAAAAAGTAGCAACGTAGTGATCTAATATGTCACTCGTATGCAATTTAGCCTGGGGGTACACAGGTTGAGGAAGAGGGAAAAGTGAACCCATATCGTAACTAAACTCACTTCCTTGTAAAAAAATTTTCTGGTCATTATCACAGTATTTCAAAATATTATTATTAACATAAATGACCATGGATTTGTGGTTGAAAAAAGGAACTTTAAAATGAGAAGATAGTACTTCTAGTGTTGCAACTGGGATCGATGAAAACGAACACAATATTGTCACACTTCAAAGTGAGGATGAAGGATCAGTCTTTTGTTCCTCAAAAAATGCGGAGTGAAAAAACAGGAGCATTAGCAACTAAGGCCATATTGCTCCGCGATATGCGGTAGTCATTCCTGACCTTTCCGCATCCTCCGTATTTGGTGGTGACGGGCTCGAACCCCGGTCTAATCAAGAAGCGTGTGCAACGCACTGCTGCTCCTTCCCACCTGGCTACGGAGGCGCCCCTGCTTTACATGTGCTGGAAATAAAAATGCTCCTGATGCACAGTGCATCGTATTTAATAAAATATTAGCAAACAGTTTTGGCTCCTGCTAAACTTGAGTTTTGTAAGTGTTCCGTAAATATATTGCAAGATGAAAAGTGTTCCGTGACTAAAAATGTTTGGGAAATGCTATTGTAGATGATAATGGCATGCATTCAAAGACCATCACCAAACAAGTCAGAATTCTTAACAGTGTGCAATGTTCACCATGCAGAAAGATTGAGAATAGATTGAAAACTTAGGATCTACTGCATCTGCTAGAATTAAGGCATAAAGGCAAAGTATCCAGATCTTGAAAGGGTATTCTTGGAATAGTTAATAACAAATATGTGCAAAAAACATTCCCATTCACGGAAACCTTTTAAAAACAAAGGTAAAATATTTCTTCGAATCAGATAAATATTGAAGATTAAGTCTTCTGATGGACGTTATCAAAGTTTAAGACTTGCCTTGGGCTGTACTTTCAAAGAAGTGTATGGTGAGAGTGCAGCCATTTCCACACTTTAAATGCAAGTGTTTAATCCAGTAGCAAGTTATTACCAGAAAAACATATTCAAGCATTTAAGATGCTTTTCTGGTCATAACTTGTATTTAAAGCGGGGAAATGCAGTGGCAGAAAACAAGGCCAAATGAAGGATTACTATTGTCCTGGTAGCAAGCGTGTCTGGAACAGAGCTCTCATTCTCTCTTAAGCACTGGGAAAGCCTAAAAGCATTAAAGGTTTGAAGACTTTAGCAACTGTATCAAGCAAAGCAAAAGGTTTGGATATCAGCAAAAATCTATGAAGAATAGATCAGCAACCCACCCAGATCATAAGATGAGCAGGGAGAACAGAAAAGAATTCCTGTTTGTGAATAACTGCACCCTTAATTTCCAAGTGAATGGCATATCACCATCATCATCAGCCATTTTCAATCCACTGCAGGATGAAGGCCTCTCCAGCAACTTTCCAGTTGCTTCTGTTTTGAGCACTGGACATCCATTTACTACCCACAAACTCATGAATTTCATCTATCCATCTCCGCCTTTGTCTTCCAGGTTTTCTTCTAGCTCCTCTTGGATACCATTCTGTTATTTTCTTAGTCCATCTGTCATCATGTCTTCGAGCTATGTGTCCTGCCCAAGACCATTTTAGTTCTTTAGTTTTGATAAGAATGTCCTTTACTTGAGTTTGTTGCCTAATCCATGTGTTTCTCTTCTTATCTAACAGTCTTATTCCCAATATGATTCGTTCCATTCTTCACTGTGTGGTTCTCAGCTTCTCTTCCATTCTTTTGGTGAGTGCCCAAGTTTCACTTCCATAAGTCATGGTGGGGAGTATACATTGGTCCATTATTTTACGTTTCAGACAAACTGGGATATTGCTCTTCAGTATGTGACTATATTTCCTGAATGCTATCCATCCAAAATTTATTCTTCTCTTGACTTCCAGCCATTTATCATTATTACAGCTAATAACTTGTCCCAGATAAGTATATGACTCCACCTTTTCAATTACTGCTCCTTCAATCATTATGTCTCTTTCTGTGGCATACTTGTTCATCATTACTTTTGTTTTAGCCATATTCATCTTTAGTCCAAAATCCTTACTAGCTGTGCATAACTGATTAAGACTTTCCTCTAATTCTTTGGGATCATGGCTTATGACCACAATGTCATCTGCAAATCGCAAATGGTTTAGGTACTCTCCGTTCACATTGACTCCTTTCTGCGACCAGTCTAATCTTCTGAAAGCTTCCTCAAGGGCAGCAGTAAACAGCTTAGGAGATATTGTGTCTCCTTGTCGAACTCCTTTCTCAATTTTAAATTTCCTACTGTCTTTGTCTAGTCTAATAAAGGAGGTAGCACTCTCGTATATTTTCTTCAAAATCATAATATATGGGGTATCAATGCCTTGTCTTTCCAGTGCCCGAAACATTGCCTTATGCTGTATGGAGTCAAATGCCTTTTCATAATCCACAAATGCCAGGCATAATGGTGTTTTATATTCATTTGCTTTCTCCATTAGCTGTGATATTACATGAAGGTGATCCATAGTTGCGAATCCTGTCCTAAAGCCAGCTTGCTCTTTCGGTTGATTCTCATCCAGTATTCTTTCTAATCTGTTAGTAATGACCCTTGTGAACAACTTGTAGATGTGGGATAACAAGCTAATTGGTCTATAATTTCCAATTTCTGATTTATCTCCTTTCTTATGCAGCAAAACTATGATTGCATTATTCCACTGCTTAGGCGTCACACCTTTTCTAATGCACTTTGTGAAGAGCCTTGCCAGTTTTTGTGTTATGTCTCTTCCTCCCAATTTTAACAACTCTACAGTAACTTCATCTTCCCCCGGGGCTTTCTGATTCTTCATTTTCTTCAATGCATGTTCTACCTCATCAGGAAGAATATTGGGTATGTCGTATGTGTTGCTACTTTGCAATCCATCTTCCCCACTGCTGGCATCATTCCCCTGCTCCTTGTATAATTCTCTATAGTAGTCTTCTGCTATTTGAATTATGCCTTCTCTGCTGTTTATAAGTACACCATCGCTATTCTTCAGTTTCAGTATCATTTGTCTTTCTGTATTACTGCTCATGGCTGCTGATTTAAATCCTTTGTTTTCCCTTAATGCTTGTTCTACTTTTCTTGTGTTAAATCTTCTTATGTCCTCTCTGAGTCTCTTTCTAATGGCTTTGCATAACTCAGTATACTCAATTTTCTCCCTGTCAGTGTTTTTCTTGCTTTTCATTTGTCGTCTTCGGTTCATCATGACAAGTGTTTCTTGACTAATTTTTTCTTCTTTGGATTTCTTTTTCCCTATAGGTTTCTTGGGCTTTATCACTTTCAAAAAGTTGTAATATTCCTCGTCGATATCTTGGTCCTCAGCAGTCTGCAGAAGCTCATACTTGTTCTTAAGTTCCAGTACATACTGCTTTTTCTCCTCTTCTGTTATCTCAAAGACCTTTGTATTATTTACTCGAGTCAGTTTTTTCCTTTCCTTTCCTACATCTATATCAAGTGTACATCTTACCATTCTGTGATCACTTCCAACATTTACCTTATTTAGGACGGTGACATCATTCACAATATATCTTCTATTAGTGAGGATGAAGTCGATTTCATTAGTAGTTAATCCATTTGGACTCTTCCATGTCCACTTTCTGTTCACCCTTTTCTTGAAAAAAGTGTTCATTACTGACAGTCCTTGAGATTCTGCAAATTCCACAAGTCTTTCGCCTCTTTCATTTCTTTCACCAATTCCAAAATTTCCTATAATTCCCCTTTCTGTGCTGTTTTGTCTTTTTCCAACCTTAGCATTGAAGTCTCCCATAATAATAGTGTAGTGGGTTTTCTGCTCATCTAGAAGACTCTCAATTTCAGTGTACATTTCTTCACCCTCTTCATCATCATGGCTCGATGTTGGTGCATAAATCATTATAATCTTTAGCTTGTATCTCTTAGAAATCTTTAGTATTAGTCTTGACACTCTTGGTGATGTACTTTTGAATTCCAAAATGTTGTTTTTAAAATCTTTATGGACCAGAAACCCAATTCCACCTTCACTCCTTTCACTGTTTCCATTGGTGTACAGCAGATTTCCACATGATAGACTTATAAGTGATTCATTTCTTCTTCTTATTTCAGCCAAACCGATGATATTCCAATTCACATTTTCTAATTCCTTTTCCAGCTCTAATATCCTGTCTTCACCGATGAGGGTTCTTACGTTATAACAGGCCAAGTTCAGTTTCCGTGCATGGCAGCCTGGTCGTACCCAGAGATTCTTAGCACCCTCTGCTTCCACTCTAATCCTCTCGCTGCCGTAAGAGGGAGAGTGAAAGCTGCTGGGGACTGAGGGCCATTTGTTTCGTCGTGCTTTCATATTGCTGGAGGGGTTGGTCTTTTCCTCTTCATGCTGACCAGGCATCTTGAAGAGAACCACTCTACACGTTCGTTGCCACCTAAGTGACGTAACAGGGCTTACCATCGAGAAGGTGTGCATGAGTGGATTTTAGGGAGGCAGGCCAACCGGACTTCTCCTAAATCTTCTGTAATAGAGAGATATTGGATCCATCAGTGTTTTAGGCTGAGTGTCTGATAACACACAGGATACCTGTTCCCCTCTAAGCCCACTATTGAGTACCTGCTACTTAATATGACATTAGTTCAACAACTTGAACAAGATGCAATCCAGTGAAATTAAACAAAATTGTACAGCATCTTAAAGGAAAAGCACAATGCAAAAGAAGATGACAAAAGAGATCACCACATTTTTTTTCTTCATCCCACGATCACATGAGGAGTTGATTGTTTTAATGATGCATTAAATGAAACTTTGCATAATTCTTCCTCTATTAATTACAAAGAATGGCCCAATAATGGTGAAGAAATTTTTGAAATTGTGCCTCACCGCCAAAGAGAAACATGTTTTAAAGACTACACCCCAAATTGGATGCAGACATTGCATATTTCAGAATATTTATGAATGAAGAACTCACTACATTCATAATGGAAACTGAAACTTGCAGTGATGAAAAAGACAAACCTATTGTGGTTGAGCAACAAGTTATTGAAGAAACTCATCAAGGATTAGAACTTATAATCCACCCCCCTCCCCAACCACAGCCCAAATGCAAAAGTGAATGCAACCACTACAGTGAAACTTCTCCTAACGGACACCTCTCTTTAACGAACATCTCTCTACAAAGGACATTTTCAAATTCCTCAACTCTCCTCTATTGGTTTTAACGTGTTTTCAGCTTCTGTCTAGCAGACATTCTCTGTAATGGACGCAGACAGGCAATCTGCAATGTTTCGTTTAGATTAGCACTTAATTTGATCTCCCAATAACGGACAGCTGGCGAGCTCACGGCCATTTTTCTAGGAACGTTTCTTCCACTTATTGCCTCAATCGTGTGTTTATTTTCTATTTCCGATTCTCTGAATTTTATCAAGGTTTACATCGCGGTTCTAAACCCTTTTTCAAGAATTTTAAGGCCCGTGTAAAACTTCTGATGAATTCGGTGTGTGCAGGGTGGGGGAAATTTGTCGGCCTTTTGTCTTTTGAGTTTCAGTTTTCAGTTTTGTTCAGTGTACAATGTCTTCTCGTAAACATTTAACTTTAAAAGATAAAGTCGAACTCATTAATGCGTATGATTGGCAAAAAAATAGTGTTCGCAATCTCCCTGAAAAATTCAAAAAAATCGAAAAGACACAGGTAAGCGACATCCTAAAGAAAAAAAATGAACTGCTCAAACAATTTTGGCAACACGTAAATGATCAGATTCAAAAATCATTTCCGAAAACTGTTGGACTTAAAATTTGTTGCGCACATGCTAAAAAAATTCCCATTAATGGACCTATTATTAGGGAAAAGGCTTTGGAGATTGCGAAATCTATGGGATTAAATTAGTTCAAAGCTTCTGTGGGATGGCTAGACAAGTTCAAAACTCGGCATAAAATTTCTAGGAAAACTGTAAGTGGTGAAGGTGGATCTGCTGATACTGAACAACCTCTTGTTATAGGAAAACTGGAAGTCTAATAAAAAAGCGTGGATGACACAAGATATCATGAGCGAATGGATAAGTCACTTTAACCAAAACATAATTCGTCAAAACAGAAAAATTATTCTTTTCATGGATAATGCTGCATCTCACCCGCACATTGAATTGTCCAACATTCAAATCGTTTTTCTGCCACCAAACACATCTGCAAAGTGTCAGCCCTTGGATCAAGGGATAATAAAAAATTTTAAACTTCACTACAGAAAACGTGTTTTAAGACATCACATTGCAAACATGAACGATGTAACATGTGCGAGTGACCTTGCAAAGAAACTCAGCATCCTAGATGCGATTCAATGGATTTCCTCTTCAGTAAACAATTAGAAAACAAACTGTCGTGAACTGTTTTGTAAAGTCTGGCTTCTCAAATGGAAAAATTGAAGTTGTGAACAGCAATGTGGAGCACCAAGAAGAACAACTTCAACATCTATTGATAATGTACGATACTTCTGTTACAAGCGACCCTGGCTACAAAGATATAGACTCGAACCTCACTACAGAATATGGTGCTCTAGATATCAACGACATTATCATCGATATTTTTCAAGAAGTTCCTCATGAGGATGAAGAAATGGAAGGAGGTCATTCTGTCAAAGAACATATTAACGACAAACCACCGATGAAAATAGAAGCAGCGCTCATACAAATCAATCGTTTAAAAAAATGTTTTTCGCTACTGAAGAAGATACTGAGGGACTTTCGATGGCTTCTTCACCCCAAACAAATGTTGAAAACAAAATTATCAGCTGGAAGAAGGTGCAGAAGAAAATAAGTGATTACTGTATGTATTTTTCTTAAGATAAAGTCATAATATGCATAGCACAATTCTATGTATATTATTTACAAAAATATTGTGCAAAATCTGTATATAATTTAATTTAATATTAAACTTTAACAATTTTTCTTTATCTCTTGGGTATGTAATTGTATATTATTTACAAAAGTATTGTTCAAAATCTGTATATATTTTATTTTAATTTTACATTAAACGTTTAATGATTTTTCTTTCTTTCTTTTTTTTTTTTCCTCTCTCAGACTTCTTGTTAGCGGACACTTCTCTCTAACGGACAGATTTTCGTTCCCCATGGCTGTCCGTTAAAGGGAAGTTTCACTGTATCACGTGCCATCATAATTCTGCTTTAAAACATGCTTTGCCACTGACACAGTGAATTTTCAATTTCTTTTAAGTCTGAAACTAATTCCCATCTATGGTTAAGTCTTATAATTAGTACATATGTACTAATGTATACATTAATTACTGTGCATATGTAATGGTTTTTTTTTTTTTTTTTTATGTAAACCCCAAACACGACAGGTATTAGAACCTATAGTACTTAGTACCGTGCTTGGGTTGAAGGTTGAGAAGGCGAAAGAAGATATTTGTTGATATTGGACTTCTGAAGTCTGTAATTTTCAGGAAATACGTGTGAAGGAAGGTTGTTCCAGAAAACAGCAGTTGAATGAATAAATGAGGAAGATGAAAAGTTGGTTCTGTGGGTTTGAAATTGGACAGTAAATGGATGTTGGCTGGTGGTGGCACGTGTTCGGACTGTTTTGAAAGAGAGAGTGGGAATTATAGAAGCCAATTCAGAAGAACAGTGCCCATGGAAGTATCTGAAAAAGAGGAATGCAGCAGAACAGTACATCTATGAGACAGGGGGTGGAAAGACTGTTAGAGATGAATCATTAATTAACCAACTGCCCTCTTCTGAATGGAATCAAGCAGCCTGAGAGAGGTTTTGGGCGGCACCACCCCAGATGTGGGAACAATATTACATGGCAGGGCGGATTTGCGATTTATACAGAGTAAGCAGCTGTTTGGAAGAAAAGTAACGCCGAGAGCAAAAGAGAAAACCTAGTTTTTTTAGATGCAGAAGAAGCAATATTTGTATTGTGCTTGTGCCAAGAGAGATTAGCAGTCAGGGTAATCCCTAAAAGAGATATATCATTTTGCCTACAAATCGGAGTGTCACTAAAGATGAGCATAGGAGCAGAAGAATCCTTTTTGCAAGATATAAGACAAGACTCAGTTTTAGAAGGGTTGAAATCAACTAAGTTGTCTTTGCCCCACTGGAGAATTACCTGAAGATCATCATTTAAGGAATTGGTAGCAGACTTTCGAGAAGTTGAAGCTGATTGAGCAGGACAAGGTTTCTCAAAATTGAAAGTGGACTGCAATGTGCTATGATCGACAAAACTATGGATAGGATTTCCAGTTAATGGAAGAAGGTCATTAATATACAAGAGGAAAAGAGTGGGGGAAAGAACTGAACCTTGGGGGAAACCGGCATTAGTGGAGAAGTTAGAAGACACAGAGCCATCTACCATCACCCTCAGTGAGCGATCAGAGAGAAAACTGGATAACCAATTACTAAAAACAGTTGGCAAACCATAAGATGGAAGCTTGTTTAGAAGACCTTTGTGCCAAACACGATCAAAAGCCTTTGAGATGTCAAGAGCAACTACCTGGGTTTCGCCGAACCTTTCCACTGAATTAGTCCATAAATGGGTAACATAAGCCAGAATATCACCAGTGGATCGACACTGATGGAATCCATACTGGTGATCGTTGATCAGATGGAAGGTTTCTAGGTAGTTTAAGAGTTGGCGGTTAATTGATTTCTCCATTACTTTAGCAAGAGTAGAAGTAATTGCAACGGGACGATAATTGGATGGGAGAGATTTGTCACCCTTTTTAGGAACTGGCTGGATATGAGCAAATTTCCAAGCAGAAGGAAAAACACCCTTGGAATAAGAAAGTGAAAAAAGGCGGCAAAGAATAGGAGTAAGTTCAGGAGCACAGGTTTTGAGAACAAGTGGAGAAATACTATCGGGACCTGGAGCTTTCTTAGCATCGAGATGCATCAAAATCCTTCTGACATCCTTTTCACGGACAAGCACAGGAGGCATTGAATGGAGCGTGTTGGGAATGGTGGGAGGTGTTTTACCAAGATCATTAATACATGAGTTGGAAGAAAAATGGAATGCTAGCAGGTCAACTTTATCCTTGGCTGAAGTGACAACAGAACCATCTGGTTTGGACAGAGGTGGGAGCAGAGATGGGCAAAAGTTGCAGCCAATAGCTCTGGCAAGAGACCAGAATGCTCGGCTACCATTAGGGCAAGAAGCAAGTTTTCTACTCTTAGCCTGTTCAAGCTCTAGTTTGGACTGATTAATAACTGCTTTATAATTGTTGCGAGCTTTGGTGTAGGCAGAAAAGGAAACTGACGAATTAGAAACAAGCCAATTACGATATACAACATTCTTTTCTTGAACAGCCTTAGCACATTTACTGGAAAACCAAGGTTTAGATAAAGGACGAGATTTTAAGTAGAGTGTGGGATAAAGGATTCCATTCCTGCAAGAATAATTTCACTGACACGATCTGAGCAAACATTGACATTAGAAGTTTTGAAACAGTAACCCGACCAAGGAAAAGAAGAAAAGAAATCTTGCAGGTCATCCCATTTTGCATTCTTGTAATGCCAAACAACATGAAGTTGGGAAAAGCCATGAGATAAAGGCTCCATTGGAGAAGAGACAATCACCAAGTTGTGATCTGAAGTGCCTAAAGGATCTCTCACTTCGACCGTGTACTTAGAAGGGTTGTTTCTGAGAAAAAGATCAAGCGTATTGGCTGTATGGTTAGGATTGTCCGGTATTCTTGTAGGTAAATAAACAATCTGTGCAAATCATTAGTAATTGCAAAAGCCTCAGCATCACGACCAGCTGGGTCGGTGTGACTAGAAAACAGAAGCCAGCTGGAGTTGTGAACATCAAAATCACCAAGGAAAATTACGTCACCGTTAGGAAAGTTGGACTGGAGAAAGTCAAGCTGCAAAGAGAGGAAGTCAGAGAGTTTCAAGTGATTAGTGTAGTTCAGTGAACGGTAGAGACAACGGATGAATTTGACACATTGAGGTATAGAGATTTTAAGCCAAAGAAAATCAAAGAGAGGAGATTCCAAATTGCCAAGTCTCTGACAGGGAATATCAGAACGGACATATGCACAAGTACCACCTTTGAGGCAAAAGGAATCGTAAAGCGAATAATTTGGGCATCTGAGATGAGCAGTAGTTGAATCAACCGATAACTGAGCTTCTGTCAGAAAAAGTACATGGGGTTTGGCAGACTGCCAGTGGAAATGGACATTGTTGAGATTAGAATTGAGACCACGTATATTTGTGAAATGAATTAGGAAGTGCTTGGGAGGTTTAGATCTTTTCGCAGATAAGCTTGCTCTATTAGTTTGACAATTCATGGTGTATTCAATAGTAAGAAAAAGTGGGTGGGACATGCTGTATGAAGTAATGAAATTTTTGGATAGGGCATACACATAGTAAGAATATACCCAGATCCTTGACATAACGTGGCCTCGACAATGCTCCACACATACAGACTACTCTGACTCCCTCCAGTCACTATCTGGCAGAGTAGAGGTAGCAAGATTATACACTAGCTGATCTGGAAGCCACCTAGAGGGTTACCAATAGGTTCGGTCCGGTGTACTAACTAGCTGTCGGCCTGCGAACACCGTTTTAGAGCTGTACCCTCGAAATGTAAGGAATATTGGATCTCACCACAATGTTCATCATAACCTCAAAATTCATCACTCATACTGCATGAGGGAAGAGACAGGGAAGGGTTGACCGGACCTTAGCTCTAGAGATTAAACATGGGTTCCACCACTTCAAGCCTCCAATAAGCAAAGTGGTGGTATTGCGTCAGTTGATGGGTCATCTACCACCTAGTACTGCCTGTTAACATAGAGGGGCGGCATTCCTCCATGTGGTGTGGGCGTCACACCTTGACCCTTGCTTACGTTGGTTGACACCTGGGTGGTCACCCACCATGTACTTGTGCATGGAGGTTATACCCAGGATTACTAACAGTCCCACCCTCGTGAAGGTGTAAGCAGATGATTTGGCTGTCACAGACCGTCCAGACTTCACTGAAATTGGGTCCACTTGACTTCAGTGTCACCCGAATATCAGTTCCATCAGCGTTTTAGACTCCGAGGTAGCAAGTACAGCTTGTCTGGCATATCTGAGAGAATGTCTGTGACAACCTTAAGGACCCTGTACAAAGTACAGTATGATGTACAAAGTAATCTCATTAAACCGTTAAAAAAAAAAAAAAAAAATCAATGCAAAGGGCTCAATCTTCATTTTCTTGTTTAATGCTGTAGTTCATACTTGGATTATACTATATCACAGAGGTTCACAAACTTTCTCAATTTTGTCTCAGTAATTTTTTCATGGCACCCCTAGGCCAAAAGAAATATATAATTGTTAGGTATTTCTTTTACTACTTATTTTTCTTCAGTACTACTTAATAAATGGAACGGTTATGTTCTAGCAGTTCCGTGTATTAAGTAGTTAGGTCCAAACAACTTAAGTATTTATGTCCCAACTTGTATCCATTTGAGAAAATAATACACATAAAAATGGAAAGAAAAAAATAATATTTTTATTTCATCCTTAAATAACCACAATTACTTACTAATGGGATGTGTATGCCTGTTTGGCACTGCAGAACTTTTCAAACCTTGGACACTGCCACCCTCATTTCCTGTTCCACCTTGATTTGTGTGTGGTACTTGCTTTTTTCACAGAAACTGCTGAAAGACCAGATTCAAAGTTATGAAGTCACAAATGGAATTAGAATTCGCTGAGCTTCAGCACTTAGCAGCAGACATTCATCTTTTGTTGATATCCAAAACTCAGTTAGTATCATGCTCAACTTTTATTTTTAAAGTCTTGTCATAAGACAGCTCAATAAGATTTTCTTTTTCTGCAGAGGTAAATTGAGATGGGGCCTTAGTCTTGAATCCATGCAAACTTCTACATAGCTTCTGGAAAGAATTTTTCAATCTAGTCACTGAGCTGTGTTAGGTGCTCTTCAAAAACAGATAAGTTCATGGGTCAAATAAACATCACTGGATGTAACAAATTGTTGCAACATGGCGAAACAGTCTTTGCAACCATCTTCATTTAATTTTCTGCTCCATAGTAGTAACTTTTTCTGAAAGCTGAAACCTTCTCTGCGAGTTTCAGAAAGTGCATGTTGCTACCCTGCAGCGAGAGATTCAACGTATTCTGTTTTTTGAAAAGATCGCACAGGTATGATAATTTTGACAAAAAATCAGTATTCAGGAAGTTTTTGGCACACTGGTGTTCTTCTTCTTTGAGATAACAGTAGAGTTCCTGTCATAATTCAAACACACGGGACAGTACATTGCCACGGGAGAGCCATCGCAAGCTACAGTAGTAGTAGTACAACCAAGATGTGTGCTCAGATCCCATATCCTCACAGTTTTTTTAAAAAACACTGCCTTCCGTGGCCAAGTTTTTATGAAGTTCACAACTTTTAACACATTTTTCATTACTAGGTTCAGTAGAGGACTCAGTTGCTTTGACGCAAGGGGTTCCCTGTGGACTATGCAGTGGGTCCACAGTGCATCAACAGCTTTGCTTCATATGAGTGCCTGCAATCCTCCATAACACCAGACAGAGCGACCACCATCGGTACAGATGCAAATGCACTTAGTCCAGTCTAGTTGCTTTCACACATAAGTGTCAACGACCTCTAACGTCTTGTGCCTTTATACCTGCAGTGATATTTTTACTGCAGGTATAAAGAGAAATTCTTCCACAATTTTGTCACCATCTACGAGCTGCGGGTAGCAAATGAAATGAGCATCCTTGTTACTGTCCGTCACCCCATCTAGCTGTAATCTGAATTCCTTCGCTTTCATTTTTTTCAAATAGCTGAGGTCCTGTCATGTGTTGGATTCTGTGTGTGCATGTGTTTATTCATTAATATGACATATACTGTTTGCTTAACTGCAATGTACATGTTCCATGTGTTCAAAAATGTTTTTAATGTTTTTAGTGGCCGTTCTGATTACATGAAAAACAATTTTTATTGCAAAAACAGTTTCTGCGATATAGATTACACTTTGTTTTTTTTTTTTTTTTTTTTAAATATAATCAGTATGTTCGGATTTCGGCCGTTGTGAATCTAGTTGTCAGGATTTTGGGCGGCACCGGAAACTGTGAACAACCTCAAGGTAGTAGTTTGCGCGATGTCTGACAGATGCGAGAATTGGTGTGTTTCCTTCGAAAATTTCAAATATTCTGCGGCACCCCTGTCATTTCACTGTGCCGCCCCAGGGCACTACGGGACACAGTTTGGGAACCACTGAACTAATGTGATGTACTAAAGTAAATTAATATTGCCTGAAACTACACAAAATAATGAATGCACAAACAGATATATTGCAAATTCCAATGAACAGCCCTATTGTATTGATTTTTCAACAGCTAGTTTCAACCACTAGGAATCAAAATTTAAGTTTCCATTACTGGTATAAATGAAATATGCATAATTTTAGTTTTGAACTGTTATTCCCACTTCACAAATTCAACACATTTCTAATTCCATCATGCTTGCAAAGGGTAGGTCAAAAATGACAGGAAAAGTTATATTTAACATAATTTTTCTTGCTATTCTTTTATTTTCTGGTTATGTCTACCTAAGCCATCTCTAGGTAACCATAACCAAGATTACACAGAGACAGCTTTAGAGAAACTAAGCCCATAACAGACCTCAACAGAGAGAATACTAACCACTGCAGTTCATAATAATCACTTTTTCTTGGTGAGCTTATTGAAATATGACAATAATTAATTTCTTATAGGGGATATGAAAACTGATCATGGTTGATTAATTCACTTTTCTTTTGTTAGGAAACTGAAAAATTCAGTAAAATCTCATGAGCCGTTTTAAACAAATTTTGCCTTTTTTTAAAAGGCAAGATATTTTGGACTTCCAAATGACTTCGCTTTTATTAGTGTTTTATACACCTTACTAAAACTAAAGTTTTAGCAAAAAATTCATTGGAACAAATTATTTTCAGGGTCCATGTGTGCATAAATGTTTGCTTGCAAAGAAATATGCATAAAAGTATTTTGCACTCATATAACAATCATTAATGATCAAGGCAGGAATGATTAAATACTAGTCTGATTTCATTAGTCATGTCTCATTCTAGAAAACTCATTTTCTGGAATGAGAGTATCAAGTTCACCACCACTGTAAATATGGCCAAGGATGGTATAAGAAATGCAAAAAACAGTCACTTAAAGAAACATTATGACTTAAAAGATATGGGGGAAAAAAGTCATTATCACACCCCTACATTCCTGAATGAATACACAAAATTAAGTTATATGCATGTCTATTACATTGTATTTGTTATAAACAAATACCTGCTTTAAAAATGATTATTTCTTTACAAATATACAGTCTATTCCCGTTATTTGGGACATATCGGGACTAGTGCATTTTGGCCAGATTAAGCGGCTGCCCCAATTATCCGAAGTTTCACGTAAATAGTTAAAAATACAATGTACCAACCCCCCCCCCTACAATTCGTTCACTGTACAATCAAATCACGTTACGACGAACTCAACATAGTAAAGTACCGTTCACTATATGATGTGCAGTAAGCGCCGGTCATTGTGATCACGTTTGTGAATTGAATTATAATTCTATTAAACAGCAATTCTAATTAGTGAAAATAGGAGGAATATTATCCACAGGCTATAAAAGCAAAGATATATTAAGCACAAATTTACACTTTATTACCTTACCAATTAAAAAATTAAATGATACATGAAAATCGGAAGAATATACTTGATAATTGGAATAATTAATACGTACTGTAATATGTACATACGAACTAGTTGACATTTCTGTTCACTGACATTTGTGGGTGGGAGTTAAAATTTAAAACAGTAAAAAGATAAGCAATCAATAACAAAGAACATGACACACACACAAATTGCAAGCAACACAATATGTGCAAGTGAGAACAGCGTAATGAGTTACAAAGCTTTAAAAATAGGAATGAAGAGAAGATCTGAAAATTAATTTTTTTATATGATTGAAGATTTTATGGAAGTGTAAATACATTTCACCATAACAACCCACAGAATTCCAGCTGACGGTATTATTGCAAATTCAGTAAGATCGAGTTTACTGTTCGTTTATGATAGATTTCACTAACAGAAAAGCCCAATAAACAAGTGACTGCTAATCGTTTTATGGTTGTGACCTACAGAACTCAGGCCAAACCACGTGGTATGGTTGGAGACAATCGGAGGGTAATCTCCAGTGCTGCGGTCTCCTGCCCCGATTAAACGGCATGCTGTCCCAATTAAGTGAAGTAAACCCTGGCTATTTTTTCAAATGGTTTCTGTTTTTTAAAATTTACCCCAAATAAACAGCTGACCTGATTAACCGATGGCCCAAATAATCGGAATCCACTGTATTTACTTTCAAGTGGTTTACAATCCGAAATGGGCATATTCTATCATTAGACACTCTCCATCAGTATGAAACACTGCAACAGCCTACCAATGTTATTATTTTGTTCCAAGGTATATTTACATGTTCCATACTGATGGATAGTCTAATTTTAAACTGGAATTCCATAGTTTTAATGTTTGTTTTATCTGAAATAATTTTTTTTCCATTTGTTTCTGCAGTTTGTTCGACATTTTGTAATACAGAAATTCTGAATCAATGGTTTAAATATAAATAGTCTGTATACAGAATTTTTTAAGGTGTAATTTAATGGAGCCATAGTTTATATTTGGTCAGCTGCTGTATTGTCAGAGATTTCCTTATGACCTCATGACCATCCAACAAAAGTCTTTCTGTTTAGAAAACAGAGTTAGAATATCTTTATCAGCCACAAAATCACACTGCAATTGGAGATATTTTGAATATCTCCAACTGAAACACTGAATGAATCGGTATAGCGCACACTCTTTTGTACTTGTATAGTTTAGTCATGCTCTAAAGCTAGTTTTATTGAAATTAATTCCAGTGTTTCTAGTACAGAATCAATTTCGGTTGCATACAGCTTCAGATATTGTGCCATCTATGTATTCAGCAATGTGTTCATGCATGAGAGTTCAGGAGCACATCCACCCAAGTTAAGACCCTTGGTTGGATCACAGGAAACTGCTGGACAGGAGGCAGTAGCTTGTGATTAATGGTTATTCCTCAGGCTAGAATTAGAAGTGCAGTCCCACTGCAATTAATGCTGAAGCCCCTGTTAGTTCTGATATGACATTAGTGAACAGGTTGGTGACTGAAATGCACTGTGACCAAATGAGCCTTGACCAAAATGCATACAAACTTGGTCTCCAGGATTAGATTTACCTTACATAGACCAGAATGCTGAAATAGTCAATGTAATCCCTTTAAGTCTTTGAATCTGGACTCCATTCTTCTGGCACTTGTACCTGAAACACTGCAGGAGCTCAGTATTTTGAGGTTGATCATAGTTTTAAAAAGTAAACTAACCACATGTCAGAAATACTCATTTTGAAAGATAGCAACAATGGGCAACATATTACTATGAAGTTATTTTATTTTTTCTTTCAGTAAGGCACAGATGTTACATGTCACATTCCAATAACATTTTATCATACAAAATCCAAATGTAATTATTGCCTCCAAATTTCCAAGTATTCCTTTCCCTTGTGTTCTCTGAATTTGTGAATCTTAGAGATGGCATAATTTATCAAGGATTCTAATACAAGATACCCATTTTGCTGTCTTGTATTCTTACAATAATGCACAAAATATAAACTTACACGTGTCTGTTCATTACCCTAATAAATACATCTTCATGAAATGTTATATCTATGTTCACAGAAACATTTGCCAAGTTACTCCAATTTCATTAAACTCAGACAAATATATATTTTTAAATGTATTGTATGTTTAAAATACATATCTTCAGTTATGTTCAATGGATTTTCATTAAGATTCACAACACTTCCATTCAGAATATTCATAATATAATAAAAATAAAGGTAATTCCAAATAATTATTAATTGAAGAAAAAATTTTCCAATATGTCTGAATCTGTCTTTGTTTATAATTATCTCATTGCCATACGTTTGTCTAGTAATCAGACCATAAAACAAGCAATTCCTTCCAACTTGTTATTTTATGACAACCTAAGTAAAATCACTGTCAAACAACTAATATTGGTTTTATCTTAAATGTTTAAAAGTACCAAGACCAAACAGAAAACCTACCCCAACAGCTGCCTTGATGGTCTCAGCAGCTTGTTTGGCAAACTGACTGAAATCAAACTGTGCTTGACTCTGCGGTACAGGCTGTTGAGAAACTTGAGATGTCAATGCCTGTGATCCTAATACAGTATGTTGTGATGTTTGAGAATTTACACCATTGGCAGCTAGATTAGTCGGAGAAGGGTCAGGACTGGAACGAGCTTTCTGAAGTAATGATGCTAAATCTAAACTATGGGAGGAAAAATATTTACAGCTATAATATTTAATTTAATAATATTTAGGGTAAAGAAATTACAAAAACCATTTTAAAATCAAATTTCTAAGTTGAACAAACATTTAATCATAATTAAAAGTGGTATGGTGCATAAGTAATGGTTCAATAATAATGGTAAATATAGTAAAAAAAGAACTAAACACTTAACCGACATGAGATTAATATTACTCATTATTTCCAGTTGGAAATTACATATAGATGGAATAAGACTTTTTGTTATACATTTAATGTTTCATAAATAAATCTAATAAAACAAAATTTGTAGCAGCCTTTGACTTTGATATTAGTAGTGGCAATGATACAAGAAAGCAAGCTTACACAGCACAAAAAAAAAAAAAAAAAAAAAAAAGGAAACCATCACACATCAACTCCCCAACTTACACAACACTCGACTTTTGCAAATTCGACTTTACATACGTTTTTGCTGGCCGGTGCAAACTAAAAAATATGGAAGCGTATTTTGCATCTGTAGGGATGGATAAATGGAGGTAATGTGAAAATATCGTAATGTGAACCTAATAACATTTTTTTTTTTTTTTTTTTAATTTGTTCCAAGTCCTTGGAAGTTGAAAATTTCGCTATATTACTAAGCTATTTATCTCTCTAAAAGATAAATTGTCCATATTTATTTATGGATGTAGCGGTGTATTTATGGTTTTTTGCATTTATTGTTACCCCAGAGGCGATGCTGAGGAAATCGGAAGGCTTTTTCTCATTGTTTGTAAGAGCGCTCTACATTTCTTGTGTTTCACAGGATTGTTTGTTCTTCCTTTTGCCTAGAGGCTGGTAAGCCTTGCACCGCTGCTCATACCTCCACGTGGTCTGGGGTAGGCAGGCGAGGGGATAACCCCTTGCCTGGCTGAATTGAGCAATTGGTTTAGTAGGAGCAAGGAGTTTTTTTTTTTTTTTTATGTTTAAACTTTTAGAGATTTTTCAAAACTCGGGAGGGGGCTTATTTTATATCTCCTGAGGTTACTGAAAGTATATCCGTGCCCTCACCAAATTAAAGGCTTTTTCCCCTGGGACCCTCACTCATTAAATTTGAATAAGGTGGGTTTTAGCTTGCTTGTGAATAGATTTTTGTGAGCATTTTAGAGTCAGTCAGGGTGTGCCATATTTGTGGGCTCTAGATCCTGTATTGTTTGTTTGTAAATTTTATAAATAATTGGCCATTTCCCATTTTAGGGATTCAGCTTTTATTGTAAATATATTTGATAGTACAACCCAGAGGGGGCACCTCCGTTGCCATGTGGGAAGAGGAGCAGCAGTGTGTAACACACACTTCTTGATTAGACCGGGGTTCGAGCCAGTCACCACCACATACACAGCATGCGGAAAGGTCAGGGAATGGCCACCGCATATTCCAGGAGCAATACGGCCTTAGTTGCTAATGCTCATAAAACCCAAATAACAATAACAAACCAGAGCTGTAATGCTCAGTATCTTCTACGTTGATATTAATATTTGTAAAATAATAAAGATTATTATTCTTTTGTGTTTATTGGTGGAAAATATCATACAGAAGTGTTCTATGTATTATATTGAGGTAAATTCTCTTATTATTTTACAAATATTGATATGAACATAATATTGGTCATTACAGCTCTAGTTCATACTATCAAATTCATTTTCAAAAACTGACTATTTCATTCACTTCCTTTCTCTCCAGTTATAACTTTTTGATAGGTGGGTCAGAAAATTGCTAGCTAGGGGGGATACAAGGACTAATAGATTAACAGTAGCCACTGGCAGAGGTGAAAGTGATTCTTGCACTGCTTCTATTGGAATGAGCAGAAGCCTGGAAAACAAGATGCAGGATATTTCAGAGACTGCTGGGAGTCATTGCAGTACAAGTAAACACATGGCTTGTGTTAGGGTAGCTAAGAATAGTAGCTAAGAATAGAAACAAGTGCATGTATACTTGCATGTACACCAATGCTAGGAGTTTGGTTAATAAATTTGATGAATTTGAGGTATTGCTCAAAGCATCAAAGATGGATATCGTTGGGATATCAGAGACGTGGTGTCACACAAATATAAGGAATGCAGAACTGGAATTTGGGGAGTACAATGTGAACAGAAAGGATAGACAGGATAGGAAGGGTGTCGACATCGCTGGACAGTGCAGTGTCGAGTCAGTTTGGTGTGACATAAGCACTGGGAGATCAAAATTGAGAGTAGGAGTGTGCTATAGGCCTAATGACTCTGATGAGTATAACAAGAAGCTGTACAGGGAAATAGAGTGGGACAGTAAATCAGAGAGTCTTATAATGGGGGATTTTAATTTCTCAGATATTGATTGGAATTTGTGGGTTGGCAAGGCTTTTGTGCATTTATGGGATGATTGTTTTCTACATCAGCATGTTCGGGAGGCAATTAGATTTGATTATCAGTAGTGATTCTTCATGCATTAAGAATCTGCAGATGAAGGAACCACTAGGTGGCAGTGATCACAGTGTGCTGAAATGGGATTTACACAAAGAGGTAACTACCATCAGGGGTAAAGGGAAGGGTTTTTGCTTTCGTAAAGGCGACTACGATGGCCTGAGACAGTATTTAAATTCTATACAGTGGGACCAGCTGATGATGTTACCAACAGCAAATTCAAAATGGGAAGCATTCAAAGAACTTATCTTGGAAGCTACTAGGCTTTACATACCAACTAAGAAATATTTTTCAAAGTTTAGGCCTAAATGGATGTCAGATGAACTAATGAGACATATGGGAGAGAAGAAAAACGCATGGGATACATATAAATGAACACGTGACACAGAAGCCTGTGATAGATATAAGTTGATCTGTAACCAAGTTACAAAGGAGGTTAGGCAGGCAAAGGCAGATTATGAGAAATCTTTGGCAAGGGATGCAAAGAAAAACAGCAAAGAGTTCTTTACTTATGTAAACTCTAGAAGGAAGGGGATGAATCAGATTGGTCCACTTGATATCGATGGTTCAACTGTTAATGATGATCCTGCTCAGGTAGCTAACAAACTAAATGAATATTTTGCATCGACATTCACACATGAGGAGTTATTCTGCGAGGGGAATGTCAGAGGTGTATTCAACTCTGGCAGTAAGCTAGATAATCTTGTAATAACTGAGAGTAAAGTGAAGGAGAAATTGTTGAAGATAAACACAAGAAAGGCACCTGGGGTGGATGGGATCTATCCAGTTATAATAAAGGAGGCAGCAAAGGAAGTAAGCAAACCCTTAGCCATAATTATGAGAGATTCTTTGGACTCAGGGGAGGTACCCATAGACTGCAGATGTGCAAATGTGACTCCAATTCACAAAGGAGGATTAAAGACTGACAAGTAATTATAGACCTGTGAGTTTAACTTCTGTTCCAGGGAAATTAATGGAGCCACTGGTTAAAGAAGCACTTCAGGATTATCTAGACAAGACTTCAGTTATAGCTCGGACACAGCATGGTTTTGTTAAGGGGAAGTCTTGCCTGACCAATTTGATTGGATACTATGATGCAGTCACAAAAGAACTGGAGGCAGGGAATAACTTTGATATTATATACTTGGATCTTAGGAAGGCTTTTGATACTGTTGCACATGGAAGACTGCTGCACAAATTGGAGCAGTGTGACATTGGAGGCAAATTGCTGCTATGGATAAAGGGGTGGTTGGGGTGAGAAGACAGAGAGTGGTAATGAATGGACACTGCTCGCTGTGGACTAATGTTATTAGTGGAGTCTCTCAGGGTTCAGTGTTGGGTCCATTATTGTTTTCTGTATTTATAAATAATATTAATGATGGTATATCAAGCTTAATGTCCAAGTTTGCAGATGATACAAAGGTTGGCCGGGTTGGTAAGGACACTACTGATGCTATGCTGCTGCAACAGGATCTGGAAAGGTTGAGCAGGTGGGCTGAGAGGTGACAAATGAAGTTTAACATTGACAAATGTAAAGTTGTACATATGGGAAACAGCAACCCCAGAGCAACGTATCAACTCTTTGGTACTACACTGACAGTGGTAGAGAACGAAAAGGACCTGGGGGTAATTGTGCAGGCAGATATGAGGTTCTCTGAGCAGTGCAGACGGGCTGCAAGAGTAGCTCATGGGGTCTTGTCATTGATATACAGGAATTTTTCTAGCAGGATAAGGAGGTGATTATTCCCTTGTATAAGGCAATGGTCAGGCCACACCTTGAATACTGTATACAGGTATGGAGGCCTCATTTCAAGAAGGATGTAGAGCTGCTGGAACGAGTACAGAGAAGGGCAACAAGATTAGTGAATGGAACAAAGGATTGCTCTTATGAAGAAAGGCTTAAGTTTTGAAAATTACAGTGTCTGGAGACTAGGCACCGGCAAGGTGATCTGATAGAGGTGAATAAAGCCTTGAATAGTTTGAGCATGCTCAATGCTGATGGGATTCTTCCTCTTGCTCAGAAAAATCACCTGAGAGGGCATAAATTCAAATTGAGGAAAGACAGATGTAGGATAGATGTGCAGAAATTTGCCATTAGCCAGCAAGTAGTTGGTTGGGGAAACAGACTTCCATCGCTTGTTGTGGAAGTTGATAGCCTAAATAAATTTAAGCCTCAGCTGGACAGGTATTTCAAATGAACGGAGGGGTGAAGTGGAAGTGGGGTTTTTTTTTTTTTTTGGCTGATGCTGCATAGGCTTGCTTTCTTGCATCATGCGCCTCTACTAATGTTAATAATACACACAATTATGGGGGATTTTTTTGAACAGCTTGGTGCAAAATTACATTAGATTAACACTAAGATACTCAGCCCAAAGTTACCATATTTCTTTTCTAAAATATTGCCTTCAAAACAACATCGTTTCGAATTTTGCCAGGGTCAATTTAAATCATAAAATTTCGGGCATAAAGCAACTAGCACTTGCCACATCGCATAATATAGTTACACTTGCCTTAAATCTCGGTATTCTAATAAACGGAAATACCTTTCCCGGGTTAGGAAACTTCGCAACAAATTAAAAATTATCTACATCCTAGCAATTGGTCGGTATTGAAGATCTCCATAGATTTGCGACAGGAAGCACAGCCCTCAGAAATAAAAAACAGACACGTTAGCTAACTGAATACATTATCGGAAGGGTCAAAACATGTTCATGCGAATTCTAACAAATTGTCGCAGGCTTGCGACCAAATACATAAGTGTTGGAGGTTTCAGAGTCGATTGCACAGGCTAAGGACAACCGATCGGTAGGCCTTGATTTGATAGAGGTGAAAGTAATGAAAAGAGCATTCTATTTGACACCTGTTGTCTTTGTAAATATGTATAATAAATGTTTAGATAAAGTTTCCTTTCCCCTAGCCTGGTCAACTGCCCTATTAAAAAAATTATAAAAAGTCCAAATAAGATACAGGAGCAGCCTGGTTCATACTGCCCGATTGCTTTACTATCGGTGCTGGCAAAAACATATGAATGACTATGTATTAGTAGAATTATGATTATATACAAACAAAACCTGTTGTTCACTTGTAATCAATTTGGTTATAGGAAGGGAAGATCAACAGAAGATGCCATGTGCCAGATGGTGAGGTATACACAGGACTATGATGGGCAGTATGTACTTGGTGTTTTTGTAGCTTTTCATGGTGCATTTGATAGGCTGTTGTGGGAAGGGATCTTAACTAGGTTAAGAGCAACAAAATGTTCTGAAAAATTGTTTTCTGCATTTCAACAATATTTTGAAGGTAGGAAAGTTGTCATAAGAACAGCTTACACATAAATTGTAAAAGATGTAGTGATAGGTTGTCCTCAGGACTCTGATCGGTCCTCAGGCCTGGTGCATGGTAATAGACGAATTCCTGAAACGAAATTATGTGGGTGTTGATGTGATAACCTATACCGATGACCTTCTCTTTTTGGTGTATGGTAAGGCCTGAACTCATATAGAAGAACAGGCTGCATGAGTTTTGGAAGATTTAATGGAATGGTCCACATTGTATAGCTTAAAAATTTCTGAAACTAAAACTGTGCAACTATTGTTAAAAGGACAATTGAGCAAGAATAGGCGACCTTTGGTTCGTGCACATGGAGTGTCTGTTCGATATATCACAACAGTTAAGTCCTTGGGTGTGTTGATAGGAGAGTAGAACAGTTTTGTCCCATATGATAAGTATTTGAAAAAGAAGATAAGAACATTATACACCAAGCTAAAGAGAGTTATATAAGGGTAGACTGGGATAAAAAGGGCAGAGCACTTAATCTATTGTATGACTGTCACTTCGTCCCAATAATAACTCATGCCTCAGCAGCTTGGCTTCATAGAATGACAAATTCGTTAATTAAAAAGTATATTTTGCAGGCTCAAAGGTTCACTCTTTTGTCAATCACTAGGGTATGTTGAACTGTTTCAACAGATGCTCTTCAAGTTGTTTCAGGTAGGCTGCCAGCGGATTTGTTGATTATTCTGCCCACTTTGATGTATTGCACAAGGAGGAATATAAGATGGACCACGTTAAATGTGAGTTCATACCCGAATGATGGAAGGCTGTATACCAGACAATATGTACAATCTGAGAAAAGAAGGATATTGTCAAAGTTAATGTTAGGATGGAAAAGGAGGTGGGACACCTCAGATAAAGGTAGGGTTACCTATTTGTTCTTGCCAAAAGTTAACATTATTGATGTAAGGAAGAAATTCTGGCAGCAGTTCGGTGTGAATGCAGCCTTCCTTATTACTGGGCACAGTCTTGCTAAAAGACTATGAGTTAGGGTTGGCACAAGATCAGAATTTCCCAGTAGAGACCATGAGGAAACATCTGAACATATGTTCTATTGCAGCTGTTAGGTAAAGAAAAAGATACACAGTCAATTGGAGATATTGATGGGAAGGCTTGAGCAAAGATCCTTATGGACTATGTTTGTGGAAAAATATAACTTTGCTTATTTTAATGATTTTTTTAATGCAGTATTTAAAAGGAGAGAGCAAATAAAAATAAGATAGCAAAGCCCGCCTCCCAGTGGCAGAGATGGAAACCAAGTCCACTGAGATAGGCGAGACTTACGATGAATGTTCAAAGTTTATCTCACTTGGTTTGGGCCAAGCAGCATAATGAGCTCTCAATCTTCGTTAGTTACGTTAGTCAAGTAACTCTTAGTTACTTGTGTTATTTTGGGTGGTGTTAAATTAATTAATAAATTATTAAGTTTCATTATACAGCATGAGTTAAAAATTTAAGTTCTAAGCCACATAAGCTTTGGCTTGGGTGTTGGGGGTCTTAACGGTATCTGGAACGAATGACTAGCGATGTTGGAAGGCATTCCAGTCAGCCTGGTCAATCTTCCACCAGGGTAAACAGAATGGCAGACACAGTTTACTACTAGTTAGGGTGGTTATTATGGGGAACTTATCACTTCCCTATGGGTTTTCCTCCACTGCCCAAGTAAGCAAAGGGAGGAGAGAAGGGGAGCAGACAGAATGATCAATGGCACAGAAAGTATGGGTAGGCATGTGGAAGGTGTTTGTTCCCACATTTAGAGGGGGGGGGGGAATCACTGCCAGTGAGCATATGCTCTATGACTCATCTCCTTGCATTGATATTAGCACTACACCACAGAGTATTATGACCATAAAAATCCCCAACTAAGAAGGGGAAAGGCAATTGCATGATGAGATCAAGTTCTTTTTGGGGATGTCGATCCCAGGTGGCAAATAAACAGAGCAGACAGTTAATAAGAACCCCACTATAAGGCAAATTGCTACAGCCTCTATTCTAGTGGTAAGGTGGGTAAGGTGAAAAGACTGAAAGGGGATCTGGTTGCTCACGAGGATTGCAACTCCTCCGTGAGCAGGACCATCCACAATTCTATCCTTAGGAATGATGGTAATGTTATACATAGTGGGGTCATAGTTTGCCTTTAAATAAGTCTCCTGTATGCAAAAGCACACTGGTTTATGCTTTTACAGGGGTGCATTGATGTCATCTGCATTTTGTTGGAATCCTTGGAAAATCCACTGTAGGAATTTAGCCATTATTTTGCCTTGGTGGGCCCATCACGCAGCTTCTGAGGTGCCAAGACTTCATTTTGTCAGTCTCAGTTTTATCTTTTTTGGGAAGTATAGACTCTGTCATGTGTCTATTTCTTCCTTTGCAAAGAGTTCTAAGAATGTATCATGTACCTCCTTGGATTCGAAATCCATTTTTTTCTTGACCTGATGTGGGTGGTTGTTTTCTGTACTATTAATTTAGTGCTCACTTCTGGTAATGATGGAGCACTAGGAGGTACCGATATTGGAGTGGCAGATTTCTGTGCTGGTTTTTCTGAGCTTAGTAATTAGCGAGCGATGGGCATGAATGACTCTTTTGGTGGTCAGTCATTTCCATTAGAGCCCCAATCAAACATTTCTTTGATACCTTTTCAGCATATGTTGTGTTACTTCTACTTATTGGTTTAACTGCTTTCCTGGCCTCCTGGTATGAAATGTTCAGTTCTGCCTTTAGTTGTATTTCCTTTTCTTCCTTCCACCTCTGGGGTGCCCTTGAGTAAGCAGGGTGCTTGCCTTTGCAGTTAATGCATGTTATCGGAACTACATTTTGCATATGCAAAGGTACCACGACAGGCCATTTGTGAATGTCCATACTTCTGGTACTTTAATGGGCTTGGAATATATGGATGCACTCTGCAGTTTAGATAACCAGCTTTAATTTCACTGGAAGATACTTGTGTAGTAAAAGTAAGGATGAGGTTCCTAGTCGGGACTACATTCCCATCCCTACATACCAACATTCGTTTTGTTGCTGCTGTCACTCCTTGGCATTTTAGTTCTGAACAGATTTCCTCCTCATAGATCCCATTGACACCCCACCAGACATTGAACTCATCCCGAGATAACGCCTAGGGATGAGTTCAATGTCTGGTGGGGTGTCGTTACAATTGGTATATTGGTATTCCCCCTATATATGTTACTCTGAGGGGCTGTTCAGAATGCCTATCAGTTTTTGTGTCAACAATAATGTCACCAGAACTCATTTTGGTGGGCCTGCTAGCCCTTTTAAACCCTCCTGGATGAAGAATGATGACATCTTCAATATGGGCTTTGAGCCCATATTTGAAGATGATTATAACTCATATTGTGGAATGTACAATCAGGAAACAAGGTGTTGGACCTGATATATCTTCAGTTCTGGGTCTTTTATCTGAGGAAGCATTTTGTTTCATTAATATAATTTTCTGGTAGGGACCATGTTGGGGTCACAGAAGGAGAATTTAAAGTATCAGGATCCATAGGTTTTTTTTTTTCAATGCCCAAACTCCCCACCCACCACAGAGCCTAAAGGGACACCAGGGCTGCCCAGACACTATACCCACACCTCCACCAGCCTGAATCCCATCTCTTGGACCAACATGAGTGGGGGCATGGTATCAATACGGTTGACCCTTGCAGGTGAACCCACTAGCCGAATGATCATGGTTGAGTCATCCAGAGGGAAAAAAAGTCTTTGAAGCAGGGGTCAAAGTGGTGTGTCAAAGCTGGGCCCCCCTCAATCACCAGGATTCCCCTTTCTGAATTACCACGGGTCGCAGCGCACAGCAACCGTGCCAGATCCCATTGATGTTAGCCTTGAACCTAGGCTGTGGGCAATGGATCCCAGTGATGCTAGTCTGGAAGACCAGCAGTGCCACTCAGAGGTTCCCTCACCAAGCACAGGTGGGTGCCCACATTGAGAAGTGAGTAACATGGCAGATATAGGAACAGACTAATTAGAGATATAGAATGGATCACTAGTTTTAACTTCCATCTCTAATGCTTTGAACAGCAACAAAGAAAATGCCACCTGGAATAACCATAAAGTCTTTCAAACTCAACATTTTAAGTAACCAATTTTTCTTTGAACAGGAATGCAAAAACCTTTTTTATATATATTAATAATATCATGACAGTGAGTGAAGTGAAGAGTGCAGCCTCAGTGAAATATAGCATAATACCATTTTAGAAAGGCTGCTTTAATGAATATTTGCCCTCTGCATAAAACACTTATGCAGGGGACAACTTTATTAATGTTTTATACCTACTATTCAATGATTTCTAATGATGATGCGATGATCTATGCAGGCTCTACTACACCAAAGAGAAATATGTAAACTAATTATATCATTTTTCATCTCTTCATAAGAGCAGCTTTTACTTTTAATCATATTATTAATAAAATTTTAGGGTAGAATGCCTCACAAACTCTGTGAAATAGAAACTATGGTACTGTTTAGTGCAATTGTACTATTACAAAACAATTGAATTTCAAGACAAACAGTTTGTACATTAGGCATCATTATTATAACTCATATTGTGAGATCCTTCCCCTTATACTTTGAATAAGGACTACTTCCTTATTAGAGAAGTCTGCTGTTGCTTGAGTTAAGTAGCACCATTCTAAACTATTTCACCTGTCATCAGGAGACAGTACGTACCCATCAATATAAGAGTTGACAACTCAGTTGTGACTTGTTTCTACAATATGTGAGATGCCAAAAGGTATACTTCTTAAACTAATGAAATTTTAGGGCAGAAAGACTCAATTCTGGTTTGTCTTTAAATTCAACTATAAAATAATGATGCAATTGACCTAAACAATGGCATACCTTGAATCAGAGGGCATATGATGCAAGAAAGAAAGCTTATGCAGCATAAGCAATAAAAAACTTCCAATTTCACCCATCCACTCACTTCAAAAGTCTGTCTGATTCTTCCTTGAATTTATTTCTGTTATCAACTTCCACAACAACAAATGGAAGTTTGTTCCAGCAATCAAACTGCTGGCTCAAGGCAAATTTCCACACATCTATTCTACAACAGTCTTTCCTTAAATTGAGTTTATGCCCCCCTCAGGTTCTTAATCTGAGCAAGAATCCCATCAGCATTAAGCCTGCTCAAATCATTCAAGGCCTTATACACCTCTATCAGATCACCTTGCAGGTGCCTAGTCTCGAGATGATGCAATTTGTATAAATTAAGCCTTTCTTGATAAGAGGACCCCTTCATTCCACTTACCAATCATGTTGCCCTTCTCTGTACTCATTCTAGCAACTCTACATCCTTTCTAAAATGAGGCCTCCAGATTTGTATGCAGTACTCAAGGTGTGGCCCGGCCATTACCTTATACAAAGGGATAATCACCCCCTTATCTGTGCTAGCAAAATTCCTGTATATCACTAACAAAACCCCACAACCTGATCTGGCAACATCTCTGCATTGCTCAGAAAACTTGACATCTGAATGCAAAATATACCCACAGGTCTTTTTCATTATCCTCTACACTGAGTAGAGGATAATGAAACTACCACACAATGAGTACATTTCTCTGGGGTTACTGATTGATTTTTGGTTTTTTTTTTTTTTTTTTTTGTGGCGCAAAAACAGCAAGGTTATAGCACCCCATGGCAAGGTCATAATTCAAGAAAGATGAGACTGGTAACTTTTAAAAAGGTTACTTGGTCGAAAAGTACATATATATACACAGACATCAATAAAATCAGTACAATGATAAAAACAAATTGTATTTTTCATATGAGTGTATAAATATTAATCAATTTTAAAAATTTAAAAAACTGCTGACACATTGTCATTTAAAATCTGACTGAGCATATATGACTCTGTCAGATGGGAAAAACCAGCAGTAAAATGAGCATTTTTAAAACTGGTACAATCACATAAAATATGTTGAACGGATAAAATGGTGTTGCATTGCTCGCACACAGGAGGGTCATCAGCCCTCAGCAAAAAGAAGTGTGTCAGATGACAGTGTCCTATGTGGAGCCGAGCAAGAACAACTTCCTCTTTGCGATCCCTGCATAAGCTGGACTGCCAATGATGGATCACAGGCTTAATTTGACATTGTTTGTTTGTAGTAATCAGGCGATGCCACGAATCTTGCCACTGAGAATGTAAGTTACTATGAATTACTTGCCTGTAGTTTGTATAGGGAACTAACAGGTCAAGATTATCCGTCAGGGCTGCCAAATTATTTCCTGTAATCCCGATGTGACTGGGGATCCAGCAGAAGCGGATATCAAATACGCTTGCATATAGGATGTATATTATCTGCTGAATTCGGGACAGGGTTGGATGATTAGTGTGTGACACCGCTGATAAAGCCTGTAGTGCACTCACTGAGTCGGCATATATAATACACCATTGGTATCGGTGATTTCTTATGTAAGCTAGAGCTAACTCTATAGCATCCACCTCTGAAGTGTAAATGCTACAGTCAAGGGGTATCTGCTTTGATATAGTATTATCTGGAAAAACAGATCCCACATACGATTCTAACTTTGAGCCGTCTGTGTAAACTGGCAGGAAGTCAGAATGTTCTGCATGGTGTTGTGAATAGAGCTGAAGGTAGACATAAGACTGAGTACTGGACTTCGTCACAATCTTCAGCGAGAAGTCACATGCTGGTATTTGCGCATGCCAGGGTGCTGCATTGGTGATCAAGCAACCTTGTCTACCGAGATGTTAACCTCATCGAGTAGCTCTTGAACACAAATGCCGAATGGGTGATTGGCGGTCCGTCATGTGTTATAGAGATTTTCCGATCGTGGCTCAAAAACAGATGTCAATGTTTTGGGTGATCTGGCAGGGATTTCAGTTTGAAGGCATATTGTATAGATAACTGCATTCGTTGAAGCGACAAGGATGGTTCATTTGCTTCAACATACAGACTTAGGACAGGCGATGTTCTGAATGCACCATTAGCAATACGAATGGCTTGATAATTAATGGGGTCAAGCCAACGAACAGTGCTATTTCTGGCAGATGCATATACCTCAGACCCATAATCTAATTTTGAGAGTGCTAGTGCACGGTAGAGACGGAGTAGAGTGCATCGGTCTGCGTCCAAGAGGTAGAAGAGAGAGAGCAGAGAATGTTAAGCCCTCTCGTGCACTTTGTGCATAGCTGACGAATGTGTTAGACAAATGTCAGCTTTTAGTCAGAAATAAGTCCCAAGAATTTCAACTGTGATACAACTGGAATGGTGCTTTGTCCAAGTCATAATCAGGCTCACGGTGGAGGTTACGTTTGCGACAAAAATGGATGCAAACGATCTTCTCCGGTAAGAACCTGAAACCATTGGCCATGGCCCAGGAGTTATGGTCAATAGCCTGTTGCAATTGTCTCTCAATAACCTTCATATTGCATGATTGAGAAAATATGCTGAAGTCATTGAAGTAGTGCACACTGTTTATAGTTGGAGGAAGCTATTCGAAAATACTTTATTTTAATGACAAAAAGTGTGACGCTTAAGACAGACGCTTGTGGTACCCCCTCCTCTTGGCAAAAGGGCCGGTAAATGGTGGATCCTACACGAACTTGGAAATAACGGCAGGATAAAAAATTTTTAATAAAGACAGGAGGGTTACCCTCTTAGACCGAGGTTGTAAAGGTCTTTTAAAATACCAAATCTCCAAGTTGTGTAGTACGCTTTTTCCATGTCACAGAAGATGGTCACCAAGTGTTCTCTTTTCAGGAAAGCATCTTGGATAGATGTTTCCAGTCTAATTAAGTGTTCCAGTGTGGACCTGTTCCTTTGGAAGCCGCACTGAAAGCGGGAGAGAAGGTCATTCGATTCTAAATACCACAGAGACAAGCAATGACCATTCTCTCCAATATTTTGCACTGACAGCTAGTCAGAGCAATAGGACAATAGTTTTTCAGAGATTTAGGATCCTTTCCTGGCTTGGCAAAAGCAAGAATAGTTGCCTTGCGTCAGGTATCCGGAAAATGCTCTTCAAGAAAGATTATGTTGTACAGGAAGAGCAGAAGATCCGTGGATTCTGGTTAAAGATGTTTGATCATTTCATAATGAATGTTGTCTGGTTCAACAGTGGTAGCCTTTGTATGGGCAAGTGCTGTTTTCAGCTTGTGGATAGTAAATGGCCCATTATATGAGTGGGAACCCTTTGATGTGAAGTTAAGGGCTTGTTTTTCAGTGTTGTGCTTTAAGACCAGAAACTTTGGGGAGTAAGATGATGTTAGAAAATGTTTCCCCAAGGGCATTGGCTATTGCAGTAGCTGCAATAGTACATCCATTATATTTAAGGACTGATGAGGGGTGTGTGCTGTGTATTTTCCCTTCATTTTCCAAATTTTTTCCCAGACCACATTAGGGCTGGTTGTCTGGGTGATGTGAAACGGATCCATGATTACTTCTGACTCTGATGGCAGATGTAGCATGACTTGGCTTGTGCATGTTTAAAGGCTAATAGGTATATCATGGTAGGATATTGTCGAAATATCCCCCATACTTTGTGCTTTTTTTTGCTGCTGTGCATTCTGAATTCCACCAAGGTTTGGGAAATAGTGGGAACTGGCTCGATGATTTTGTAATTGCAATTGCAGCTGCATGGACAATAGTGTCTGTGATGTATGTGACTGCATCACTGATCAGCTCCTGACTGACTGTAGCGATGTCAATGTTTGCGAGATGTTGAAAGGCATTACAGTCAGCCTGATCAATCTTCCACTGGGGTAAACTAAATGGCAGACACTGTCTACCACTAGTTAGGGTGGTTATCACGGGGAAGTGATCACATCCATGTGGATTTTCCTCCATCTCCCAAGTAAATGAAGGAAGTAGAGAAGGGGAGCAGATGAAAAATCAATGGCAGAGAAGGTACAGGTAGGCATGTGAAAGAAGGTGTTTGTTCCCAAATTAAGTAGGGAAAAGGTTATTGTCGGTGAGCATATTCTCAATGACTCATCCTCTTCTATTGATGTTAGCACTATCCCACAAAGTACAATGTCCATTAAAATCCCCAAGAATTAAACAAGGGGAAGGCAATTGCATGATAAGATCATCAAGGTCTTTCTGGGTGATGTCAATCCCAGTTGGCAAATAAATAGAGCAGACAGTTAATAAGAACCCCACTGTAAGGCAAACAAACTGCTTTACGCCGGATTCCTATGGTGTTGGCCTGGAACCTAGGCTGTGGGCGTTAGATCCCAGTGATGCTAATCTGGCAGACCAGCAGCGTCACTGGGAGATCCCCCTCACCATGTACAGGTGCGCACGTCAAGGTGCTGGGGTTACTGCTACCCATATGCAGTACTTTGCATTTGTCAATATTAAACTTCAGTTGCGACTTGACAGCGCATTTGTTGAACTTTTCCAGATCCTGTTGCAGTAGCAAACTGTCATTAAAAACCCTGCAAACCTCTGGGTCAACTGCAAACTTTAACAATAAGCATAATTAAGCATAAAATACCTTTATCATTCATAAATATACAAAAACAATAATGGGCCCAACACCGAACCCTGAGGGACACCACTAATAACATTGATCCACGAAGAGCAGTGTCCATTGATAACCACTCTCCGTCTTCTCCCACTCAACCATCTCTTTATTCATTGTAGCAACTTCCCCTTCTTAATGATGTACTGCTCCAATTTGTACAGTAGTCTTCCATGTGCAACAGTATCAAACGCTTTCATGAAACTGAAGTATATGACATCAAAATTATTATTTGCATCCAGTTCCTTTGTGACAACATCAGTATCCAATCAAACTGGTCAGACAAGACTTCCCCTTGACAAACCCATGCTGTGTCTGAATTATTATTGCAGTCTTGTCTAGATGATCCTGCAATACTTTAACCAGTGACTCCATTACTTTCCCAGGAACAGAAGTTAAACTAATAGGTCTATAAATTTTTATTTTTTTGGCTGATGACACATAAGCTTGCTTTCTTGAATCATATACCTCTACTACTATTACTCATGTCACCCTTTGATCCCTCCCTCTTTGTCAATTGGGGATACATTTGCATATCTTCAGGCCGTGGGGACCACCAATGAGTCCAGCGATGCTCTCATAATTAGGGCTAAAGGTTTGTTTCCTTCCTTTGCAGCCTCCTTTAATTATAACTAGACAGATCGCATCCAGCTCAGCTGTCTTTCTTATGTTTAAGTTCAACAATTTTTCCTCAACTTTGCTCTCGGTTATTACAAAATCATTTAGCTTCCTGTTAGAGTTCAGTTTACTCATTCAGTTTCTCATCTATCTGAGCATCATCAATAGTCAACCACCAACATCAAGTGGACCAATCTGATTCATCCCCTTCCTTCTACAGTTTACATAAGTAAAGAACTCTTTGCTGTTCTTCATTGCATCCACTGCCAAAGATGTCTCGTAATCTGCCTTCGCTTGCCTAAACTCATTTGTGACTTGATCACAGACTAGCTTATATCTACCATAGGCTTCTGTGTCGCCTGATAATTTATATGCATCCCATGCAATTTTCTTTTCTGCCATGAGTTTCATTAGTTCATCTGCCACTGATTTAGACCTAAACCTTGAATAGTATTTCTTAATCAGTATGAAAAGCCTAGTAGCTTCCAAGATTAATTCCTTGAATGCTTCCCATTTAGAATTTTCTGTTGGTAACATCATCAGTTAGTCCCGCTGTACAGAATTTAAATACTGTCTCAGACCACTGTAGTCACCTTTAGGAAAACAAAAACCCTTCCCATTACCCCTGATGGTAGTTACATCTTTTATTAAACCCTACGTAAGTACATTGTGATCACTGCCACCTAGTGGTTACTCTAACTGCGAATTCTTAATGCACAAATAATCACGCTGATAATCAGATCAAGAGTATTATTCCCTCTGGTTGCCTCATGAACATGCTGCTGTAGAAAACAATCGTTATATAAATAAATCCACAAAAGTCTTGCTAGTGTGCAAGTGACCATCCTACAAGTTCCAGTCAATATCAGGAAAGTTAAAATCGCCCATTATAAGACTTCTGATTTACTGGCCCACTTTTCTCTGTATAGTTGTTCATTGTACTCAGTCATTAGGCCTATAATACACTCTTGCTCTCATTTTTGCTTTCCCAGTGCTTATGTTATACCAAATTTAATCAACACTGCACTGTCCACCAATGGGGGTTTAACTGTATTTACTTGTTTTATGATGACTCCCAGCAGTTCTTGAGATCCCTGGTAACTTGCCTTCCTGGCTCCTGCTAATTCCAATAGAAGCAGTGCTAGAATCCCTTCCACCTCTGCTTGCAGCTACTATTAGTCTATTAGTGTGTGAATCCCCCCCCCAATCTAGCAGTTTTCCAACCAACCTAATACTGCCTCAATAGCACCAGCAAATATTCTTCCACCCTTTCTATTTAGCCGAATTGATTGACAAGGTTCTCATCATATATCCCTCCTGTCGTCTATGGGCAGAATTCTAGACACTTTCAAATGCAACCCTTACTTCCAGCTGTTTTCCGATATTTACCTGTACTTGTTAAGTAATTCCGCTACTCTTAACGTCATTAGTTAGTGCCAACATGTACAGCAATATCATATTTTGTGCCGTTAAAAGATATCTGCTCTACAATGTCATCAACTTTTGCTCCTGGCAGACATACACTGGTCCCCTTCCACCCATCCTTTTCGCACAATATATTTCCCCGTTTTCCTCACAACAGTGTCACTAACAGCAACTTGCTGTGCAACCTACCTTGGGGATTGGCACTTTCTTGCTTGATGATCAAATGCAAGCTCTGGCATTGATGTGGGCAGCAAAGTGGAGGAGAAATTGTTGAAGTTAAACATAAGAAAGGCACCTGGGGTTGATGGGATCCCATTATATTAAAAGCAGCAGCAAAGGAAGTAAGAAAACTCTTGGCCATAATTATGAGAGCTTCCATGGATTCGGGGCAGGTCCCCAAGGACTGGAGGTGTGCAAATGTATCACCAATTCACTAAGGGGGTTCAAAAGTGACAAGTAACTATAGACCTGTTAGTTTAACTTGTGTTCCAGGGAAAATAACTGAATCACTGATTAAAGAAGCACTGCAGGATCATCTAGAAAACTGCAGTAATAATTAAGACAGCATGGATTTGTTAAAAGGAGGTCTTGTCTGATCAATTTGATTGGATAATATGTGATCACAAAGGAACTGAATGTTAAAAATAATTTTGATATCATATATTTGGATTTCAGGAAAGCTTTTGATAGTCTTGCACATGGAAGACTGCTGTACAAATTGGAAAGGTAGGGCATTAACGGTAAGTTGCTAAAAGGATAAAAGAATGGTTGAGTGGAATATGACAGAGTGGTAATCAATGGGCACTGCTCCTTGTGGACAAATGTTATTAGTGGAATTCCCCAGGGTTTGGTGCTGGGCTCATTGTTGTTTTGTGTATTCATCAATGTTATTGATGAAAGTATATCAGGATTAATGTCAAAGTTTGCAGATGATACAAAGGTTGGCAGCATTGTTAACAAAGTAAAGAAAGTATTCAACTCCAAATGGATCGAGATAAGTTGGGCAAATGGGATGAGAAGTGGCAACTGAGGTTTAACTTTGACAATGCAAAGTACTGCATATGAGTAGCAATACCCAAGAGAAATGTATCAACTGTGTGGTACTACGCTGAGGGAAGTGGAAAGTGAAAAGGGCCTGGGGGTAATTGTGCAGTCAATTTATGAAGTTTGCTGAATAGTGCAGACAGGCTGCCAGGGCAGGTCATGGAGTCTTGTCAATGATATATAGGAGTTTTGCTAGCAGGGACAGGGAGGTGATTATCCAGTTATACAAGGCAATGGTCAGGCCACACCTAGAGTACCACTTACAGGTCTGGAGGCCTCATTTCAGAAAGGATGTAGAGTTGCTAGAACGAGTACAAAGAAGGGCAACAAGATTGGTGAGAAGAACAAAGGGGTGCTCTTACCAAGAAAGGCTTAAGCTCTGCAAACTGCAGCACCTGGAGTAGGCATCTGCGAGGTGATCTGATTGAGGTGTATAAGGCCTTGAATGGGTTGAGTAAGCTAAATGCTCATGGGATTCTTCCTCTTGCTCAGATTAAGAACCTGAGGGGCATAGATTCAAATTTAGGAAAGACAGTTGTAGAATAGATGTGCGGAAATTTGTTGAAATTTGCCATTAGCCAGTGGGTGGTTGATTGGTGGAACAGACTTCCATCTTTTGTTGTGGAAGTTGATAGCCTAAATAAATTTAAGGCTGAGCTGGACAGGCATTTGGAACGAATGAAGGGGTGAAATGGGAGGTTTTTTTTTTTTTGGCTGATGTATAAGCTTGCTCTCTTGCATCGTATGCCTCTACTAATGCTAACCTGAATGTCAGAACACTTCGAGAAAAACTTCACCCCGCCTCCCAAATCCTATCTGGTGTGTGAGGGGACACATGAAATACGTAATATCATGATAGAGCTTTATTTAGTCTTTCCCTAATCTATGTTTTCCTTTGCAAGATATATTGAAAGAAAAAACACCAAGTTAACTTACTTTTGTGTCACAGAAGGCGAAGCATCAACAGCTGTTATACTACTGGACTGCACACTAGTACTTGGTGTGAAAACTTTTGTTTCTGTCAGCTGAAAATTAATCCACAAGATTTAAATATTACATAATATTTTGCATGCACACACATCTATATTTATATACATACAACCAAACACCTTAAATATTCATACAATAATGGTAAAAGGCTACAAGAATTTAAAATAAGACAAAATCTTAATTACAAACACATAGATAAATATCCACAGCTTTGTATCCATTTGAGAATGAGACATGCTTATATGAAATTTGTGTTTTGTTATGCAAAACTATCCTTATATATATATAAAATAAGGGTAATATAAAAATAAGGGTAATATAAAGAACCATTAGAATAAGCAAATCAATCCAATAATAATACCATCAGGGACCTAAGAAAACACAAAAAAAAAAAAAAAAAAAAAAAAAATTATTATCGCTTTTTACCAACAATCTAGATGACTTCAACTGGGGCCAACCACCCAGAATGAAGGCAAAAAACGACAAGAGGTTCTCTGTTTCTGTGATGATCAATATATGCTAAGTAATTTAAATCTAAACCAAATAAACCAATATAGGCCGAATGTAAATCGAAAGATGATAATAAAAGTTAAGAAAATTTAGAAATATTAGAATCAAAGGTAAGTAAAATATAAAAGTAAGCATATATTAATCATCGTTGACCCGACAGAGAACGTAATTTAATGATTAAAATAAGATTAAATATATAATACATACTACATATTGACCGTATCTAGGACATAATGTAATAGTCGTCAAAATAATGTGGTGCCCCCTATGTGATGGATACGGTAAAAATAAAAATTAAATTGACGCATACAGAAACATGCAGATAGTAAGAAGAAAAACTAAAGGAGTAGGAATAATAGAACCTGAACTCCACAAAGGCGAAAAATAGTAGTATAGATAAGAAATAGTTTCTCCTACGTCCTCGGATTGCCCTAATAATTTCGGAGAAATAAAAATAAAGAGTGTAGGACAGTTTAAAGACATTACAAGATATAAGTTGTGGCTCGGGTATGAGCCACAACTTATACCCGAGTACAAGTTGTGGCTAAGTATAAGTGACTCATACCCGAGCAGGTATGGTCGGTGACTGCTTAGTCGGCCCATACCTATTACCATCCTGCATGAACTCCGCTAAATGTCGGATCTGTCTTGAAAAAGTTCTACCCGGATTACTTGACGATGTTCCAGCAAGTGTGAAACTCAACACTTGGTTTCAACATGACGGGGTGCCTGCCCATTATGGAAGGCATGCTTGTGACCATTTGAACAGGCATTTTGGGCGTCGATGGATTGGACGTGGTGGGCCTGTTGCCTGGCGCCCACACTCACCTGATTTATCGAGCCTTGATTTGTTTCTGGGGGTGGGGGGGAGGCGTCAAATCTATTGTGTATGAATCGCCTGTGGAGACGGCAATGGATCTCGTGGCAAGACTCGTCTGCACTGCTGCTACTGTCAAAGAAACTCCAGGTGTTTTTGACCGTGTCCGCCAATCCATGCTGTGTCGGTGTCACGCATGCATCGCATCTCATGGTGGAACCTTCGAGCATCTTTTGTAACATCATGAAATGCATCCATCTCATACTCCATTGTTAATATTATGTCAAATAAATGTTTGCCACTAATTACTGTCTTGTGCCTCTGCTACTACTTTTCCGTGATGTTTCTGGTTATGGGTTCCTATGCGATTCACATTCCTTTAGTTGTTGCCTACCTCCCCTAAATATTTGTACCAATATTTTTGAGACACCCTGTGTGTGTGTGTGTGTGTGTGTGTGTGTGTGTGTGTGTATTTTTTTTTATGTGTGTAATTTAGAAACACCCGTTATCTTATGTCACATCCTAGGTAACCAGCTTTTATTGTTGTGGGTAGATAACGCATTTTAAATGAATATCACTGACCAAGGAGGGATTGGCTCTCCACATCTGATGACAATTCTTTTTGTGTGTACTACATTTTGGTCACTTAATTCACAGACAAGTTTATCCTCCGACACATCTAACAGATCCCATACTGATATTACCCCTTTCGAGGAGTTCAAGGTGGCATGTGAGGCAACTTATGTGGAAATTCTACCAAAATTTAATTTTTTTTAAGTCTTTCAAGCATGTCTATGCACTATTAAAGCTCCAGATCTTAATCCCTAATGGCCAAACCATTTTTGGATGGCCAGTGGCATTCACTTCTGTTTCTCTATCAAAAATAGGGAGAGCGTACTCAGTAGCTGGTCTGAGGAATAATGTAATATTAAAAAGATCAGTATTTCTTCTCCCAGGTTTCCAGCCCTGCCACAGAGGCAACAGTAGTGCCACCAGTGACTATGCGAAAAGGGAAGGTTAGTAGTTATTGCATTAGTAAGTTGGTCATATATACAAGAAGAAAGGGTGTTTCACCTTTCTGTTAAGTAAGCTAACTACTTTAGAAGAGAAAAATTAAATAACTCTGGAAAGTATAAAAATAATTCTAGACTAGAATCAGCCACTCTATAAGAATATCTCATTGAAGATCACTCAGAAATTGCTATAATCAATCACTTGGCACTCAGGGCTGTTTAGGATATATATATATATGTCCAGTATCAAACCCTCTAGTCACCTCTCAATCCTTACACTGAAAAGACTCTTTCAGTTTTACATATAATATATATATATATTATTTTTTTTATTATGAAAAGTCACCACAATGGAATATCACCTGGAATTATTCTAATTATTGCCACCTGCTACAATCTAAAATATCCCCCCCCCTCTTTTTTTTACTATAATTATCGCTTCTTAACCTATCCATGCAATTACACTAACAATGCCTATTAATTATGTTCTTTCACAGTGGCATTTTTTTGTATAATCATAGCAACTCAGAGGTAGATTATGTTCTATGAGAAGAGATGCAAATAACAAATTGGTATGCATGACATCATTGTAAAAGAAATGCTACGTTATTTTTGCATTTCTATTTATTCACTGCCCACTCTCTTATGCTCATTTGTTTGCAAATCTCTGACTACACAGTTTTCTGCCACTTATACAGGTGACCCCCGCTTAACGCTGATCATTCGTTCCGGAAAAACAGAGCGCTAAGTGAATCCGCGCTAAGCGAGCGCCGCTTTCCCATAAGGTAACATATGTATTTGTGAGCTGCGGTCGGCGCCATAGGATATTTCCTAATCAATAATAAACGGTAATGAAAAGATGCACAAATGTCAGTCAAAATATTTAATATTCAAATATTTGCACATATAAAATATTCTGCATTACATACGTATAATTATGTGGTAACTACTTGCGTATCAAAAGTAAACTTAAAATTCCAATTAAAATAATGAATTTAATTGATTTAATTTAATTGATGAATTTAATCAAGAAAAATGTGTCGATTTTTGGTTGAACTTTGGCCCTCTTCCAAATAAACTAAAAGGGGTATTAATTTTAAATCCCCCCGCAGCGTTACCACCCAACAATAAAGTCAACCGATCCTTCGCTGCTTTGAAACCTGGCATGTTTTTTACTTCTTTCGTTATGAAACTTCTTTTAGGCATTCGTTTCCACAAAAGTCCTGCTTCATCTATGTTAAAAACTTGTTGAGAAGTATAACACATAATACCCCTCTTCAATAATTTTAACAAGTTCTTTTTTGAAAGTTTCGGCTCCTTGATCTGCACTCCCTGGATTCTAAATCTATTCTACCAGCCCTTACCAGTTTTAAATGGTTCCACATTTGTTTTTTTTTTAGGCGAGTTTTCTTCAGATCATCATATTGGCTAATCTCTCTCTCTCTCTCTCTCTCTTTTTTTTTTTTGTTAATATTTAACTTAACTGAATTCTGCATTGGACATTATCTTCAATAAAATTAGTCTTTCCATTTCAATCCTAATAGCCGGCCTAGTCCTAGTTGCTTGCAGTGGAACAGCTACCTTTCCCGCTGCAAAAATTAATTCTTTATTTTTTTATAATTGTTCTTACAGTTAAAGTTGCAAGTCCTAAATTATGGCACACATCCGCTTGTCGTTGACCGGAATCGATTCGCTTCAAAACTTCTAATTTTCAAATTCAGTCTTTTTCTTACATTTATAGTATTCGTACTGTGCTCAGACGTTGATTTTTCATTCTTTTTTCATTCTTCGAAAATGTAACTGCGTTGGTTGCATTAATTATGATACAATGTTCAAGTAAACTGTCCGTTTCGCACGTTGTCTAATACGGTACTGAGTGATGACTAGACTTCGGATAAATACATATAACGCAAATATTACAAGCAATATACTTCTTCATTTTTTAAAATGTTGATCTCGGAACTACGTAACAAGTCACTGTACTGAAATTAAATTAGCGTGCGAGAAAATTTCACTGGGCGTGGGAAACGTTTTAATGCTGTTTTGCTATTCATTTTCAAGCTATCGACTCCATCAAATGAAACGATTTCGTTAAATATGTCAAAAATGTAATCTGTAAAAGAGCGTTATAGTGATCTGTGACAGCGTTATAGTCAGACACGGGTTATAATATAATAACAGCGTTATAGCGAATCAGCGTATAGCGAACCGCGTTATAACGGGGGCCTGCTGTAATTAAAAATTGTATCCACACAAGGAAAACATGTTACATTTTGCAGATTTTACAGTACACAGAAAATCTCACATATCTTCTGAAGTTATATCATATTGCCTTTGGCATCTTACTGAAAGCAGTTAACTTCACACTACACAAGTTACCATGAAATGAATAAACAAAGCTATCACCCATTTCTATTTTGAAATGTAGACTGCCATACATGATAGCCACATCATTAAAGAAAATAAGTAGAAATTATCAAAATGTTTAAAAGAATTCCAATTTTAACTTGTTTTAATTACTTTTTTTTTTTGTGAAAAGAAAAAGATGGAGAAAAATCGGGTTTTTACAAAATGATGGAAAAATGTTCACCAAATACATCACAACAGCAAAGTGTAAAAGTGGTCAAATTAAGTAAAGACATTCATCATAAATCCAAGTGTTTATAGCTGTGCTAGCAATTGGGCATGTGCAAAACATGGATAAGGCTTTTTATACTAAAAAGGATATACTGTTCAAGGGTTAGACCAAAATGGATGTCGAATGAACTAATGACACTTGTGGTAGAAAAGAAAAATACACAGGTTTCATATAAATTATTAGCTGACACAAAAGCCTATAGGAGATATCAACTAGTCTGAAATCAACTCAAAAGAAGTTTAAGCAAGCTAAGGCAAATTATGAGACATCTCTGGCAAGGAGTCAAAGATGTCTTTACTTATGCAAACACTAGAAAAATCACATTGGTCCACTAGATACGAATGGTTTAAACTACTGTTGATCCTGCTCAGGTTGCTGACAAACTAAATAGATATTTTGCATGTACATTAACATATGAAGAATTTATGGATGAGGATGCCACAAGTACAGGCAGTTCCTGCTTTATGAATTCTTTTTTCAAGTATCAAATAACAACAAAATCGAAAATATGAACATTAATTGCAAAAAATGAATGTTAAACATTCACAAATACAGCATTTCAAACCCCGCGTAACTATACATTACAGTGCATCCCACTTTACGATATTAATCTGTTCCAGAGACACCATCGTATCATTAAAATATAATGTGAACCCAATAACACACTTTTTTTAGTTATTCATTCCAAGACTTTGGAAGTTGAAATTTTTGCTATAATACTAAGTTATTTATCTCTTTAAGAGGTCATTTTTATAATGTTTGTTTGTTATTTGATTTTTAGGGGCATTAGCAACTAAGGCCATATGCTCTGGGGATATGCGCTGGTCATTCCCTGACCTTTCCGCATCCTCAGTATTTGGTATTTTTATAATGTAAGTTGTATTAGTTACCAATTGAAATGATTAAAACGCACTACACTTTCATTATTGTGTGTTCTGTTATAAGAATCAATTTTGAACGCCTTTGTGATATTTTTCAAAAGCATATTTTTGGAGGTCACTACCATAAAACAATTTGTACTTTTTGGTTTATTGGGCTTTTCTGTTAGTGCAATCAATTATAAACAGATAACAAACTTGATGTTATTGCATTTGCAAAAATACTGATAGCTGGAATTGTGTGGGTTCTTATGTTATTATGGCAGAATGTGTTTCTTTTCAATGCAATCTTCAGTCATATAAAAAATATAAATTTTTATAATCTTTTCTTCATTTTTTTTTTTAAAGCTTCGTAAACTTCTTAACTCCACACAAATCGTGTTAGTTGTAATCTCACTTGCACATATTGTGTTAGTTGCAATTTGTGCATGCTGTTAAAAAATGCTTATGCATTATATCATGAAATTTATAAAGAGAAGATTATCTTGGAAACAAATGCGTCTTGAAGCATTTCTGAAGAAGACGACTCCTTGTGCAACAAACCAACGAGTGCTAACACAACGAGTGATCAATAGGGGTGCATTTAGTTGATGATGAAGAATAAATATTCTTAATATTTGTAAGTCATAAATAATTTCTTTATTATTATAATTTGCACAATATGATAGCATAGCTTAATTTATTATGGTACTCACCTTTTTTTTATAATCTGCAATTGATGTTTGAATAGGGTGGATGATAATTTTAATTTAAACTGGGAGTAAGTAAAAGTTGGAGTTTTTTAAAAACAGAAGTTAAAATATGTGCAAGGAAGTAGAAGTGCACGTCTTCGTCCTTGGTTGTCAATATTAAAGTTGAAAATAAATGGTTAACACAATTTTCAACTTTAATATTGACAACCAAGGACGAAGACGTGCACTTCTACTTCCTTACGCATATTTTAACTTCTGTTTTTAAACAGAAATTAAAATCACTTCTGTTTTTTCCCAATTTAAATTAAAATTATCATCCACCCTATTCAAACATCAATTGCAGATTATAAAAAAAGGTGAGTACCATAATAAATTAAGCTATGCTATCATATTGAGTCGATTATAAATGGTATTTTAAGACATCTACAATTATCGGATTATTATAATTTGCTTGATTTTACAGGCTGTTTTCGTTTATTTCGATAAATCAATCATTGTTTAAACAAACAATTAGCTAATTAATTTCATTGTTGAGAAGTAACCCCTGTTTTTAACATTCTGTCTATGGGAAATAAATTCCCACTTTACAAGTTTGCTTTACAAGCACATGCTAGGAACAAATCAACTCTTAAAGTTGGGAACTACCTATATATTGAATTTTAACAGGAGGCTAAATGATTTTAGCATTAGCATTAGTAGAGGCATTTGATGCAAGAAAGCAAGCTTATGCAGCATCAGCCAAAAAAAAAAAAAAAACACTTCCACTTCACCCCTCTGTTCGTTCAAAATACCTGTCCAGCTGAGCCTTAAACTTATTTAGGCTATCAACTTCCACGACAAGGGATGGAAGTCTGTTCCACCAACCAACCACTCGCTGGCTAAAGGCAAATTTCCGCACATCTATCCTACATCTGTCTTTCCTCAATTTGAATTTATGCCCTCTCAGGTGATTATTCTGAGCGAGAGGAAGAATCCCATCAGCACTGAGCATGCTCAAACCATTCAATGCTTTATACACCTCTATCAGATCACCTCGCTGGTGCCTAGTCTCCAGACACTGTAATTTGCAAAACTTAAGCCTTTCTTCGTAAGAGCACCCCTTTGTTCCATTCACTAATCTTGTTGCCCTTCTCTGTACTCGTTCCAGCAGCTCTACATTCTTCTTGAAATGAGGCCTCCAGACCTGTATACGGTACTCTAGGTGTGGCCTGACCATTGCCTTATATAAGGGAATAATCACCTCCTTATCCCTGCTAGAAAAATTCCTATATATCATTGACAATACACCATGAGTTACTCTTGCAGCCCGTCTGCACTGCTCAGAGAACTTCATATCTGTCTGAACAACCACCCCCAGGTCCCTTTCATTCTCTACCACTGTCAGTGTAGTACCACAGAGTTGATACGTTGCTCTGGGGTTGCTGTTTCCCATGTGTAGTACTTTACATTTGTCAATGTTAAACTTCATTTGCCACCTCTCAGCCCATCAGCTCAACCTTTCCAGATCCTGTTGCAGGAGCATAGTGTCAGTAGTGTCCTTGACAACCCCGCCTACCTTTGTATCGTCTGCAAACTTCGACATTAAACTTGATATACCATCATCAATATCATTTATGAATACAGAAAACAATAATGGACCCAACACTGAGCCCTGAGGGACTCCACTAATAACATTAGTCCACAATGAGCAGTGTCCATTGATTACCACTCTCTGTCTTCTCCCCCTCACCACCCCTTTATCCACAGCAGCAATTTGCCTCCAATGTCACACTGCTCCAATTTGTGCAGCAGTCTTCCATGTGCAACAGTATCAAAAGCCTTCCTAAGATCCAAGTATATAATATCAAAGTTATTCCCTGCATCCAGTTCCTTTGCGACTGCATCATAGTATCCAATCAAATTGGTCAGGCAAGACTTCCCCTTAACAAAACCATGCTGTGTCCGAGCTATAATTGAAGTCTTGTCTAAATGATCCTGCGGTGCTTCCTTAACTAGTGCCTCCATTAATTTTCCTGGAACAGAAGTCAAACTCACAGGTCTATAATTGCTTGTGTCAGCCTTTGATCCTCCTTTGTGAATTGGGGTCACATCTGCACATCTCCAGTCTGTGGGTACCTCCCCTCAGTCCAAGGAAGCTCTCATAATTACAGCTAAGGGTTTGCTTACTTCCTCTGCTGCCTCCTTTAATATAACTGGATAGATCCCATCCACCCCAGGTAATTTTGTAGAATTTTGTAAAGAGAGGAAAATGAAAGAGCAATTGTTAAGCTAAACATAAAAAAATCATCTAGGGGTGGATGTAATCTATCCAATTATATTAAGGGACACAATAAAAGAGGTAGGAAAACCTTTAGTCATAATAATGAGAGCATCCTTGGATTTAGAGGAGGCTCCTATGGACTGGAGTTGTGAGTGTATCCCCAATTCACAAAGGACAATTAAAAGGTGGCAAGTAATTACAGATTTGTTAGCTTCTGTTCCACAGAAAATAATGCAGTAACTGGTTAAAGAAGTAATGTAGGAACATCTAGATACAATGCAGTTATAAGGCTTTTGGGGGAAATTTTTATCAGCTTGGCCTGCACTTGTAGGTAGAAGGAATTGTTTTGTAGAGACGGGATAAATTTAAACAACGGTGGTGCAAAGATTTTTGCCAGTATCATTGAGGATACCTTAAAGGTTCGGGGAAACAAGGGTAATATGGATATACGCATTTATCTAATGATACTGGTCAAAGTAATGCTTGCAATCACCTTAAGCGTTCTGGTTTGTAACTGCAATAGATCATATTAGCAAGATGTTCTGAGGTCAGAAACGTTTCAAAGGAGTGAGTAGCTAATGCCAGGAAAGCAAGCTTAAATAACTAAGGGGTGTGTGTCAGGGTATGTAATGATACAAGAACACTAAGTCTTAATGTTTAAACAGTAATGTCAGAAGTGACTTCAATAAAATGAGTGAACTTGAACTGCTGGTTAGGACAAGTAATGCTGGTTAGGACATCATAGGGCTTACAGAAACTACGTGGTGTAGCCCGGAAATATGGGACGAGTTTCATTACAAGTATTTAGGAAGGATAGGATAAATATGAGGGGTGGTGGGGTCTTGCTTCTTAGCAAAAACAGCCTGAGTGCAATGAAATCTTTCCCGGATTCAGACTTTTCACATGCTAGTATAGAATCTGTATGATGTGAGATTGCTGGGAGCAAAGGTACAATGAGAGTCAGAGTAATCCGGTGCTTGTGAAACCAGGAGATTGTGAAGATTATGGTGAGAGCCTCTACATGCAAATGTACAGTAGAAGTAAGCATGAATGTCTTTTATGAGTGACTTTAATTCGCCTCTAATTGATTGGAGCAAATGGGAACTCCACACGAGGGACAAAATTTTTAAATCAACTAGATGATTGCTATTTGTATCAACATGTCAGGGAAAGTACTAGGGAAAACAATACTCTAGACCTCATCATCACCCATGAACCATATGACATAATAGGGCTGAAAGTGATTATGGAGTTCTATGGTGGATGATGAAGAGAAGGAGCAGTAGTTAAAAGAAAAGGAAAGGGTTATAATTTCAGGAAAGGAAATGACAATGCCTGAAGATGCTACACGATTTCTATTAACTGGGTAGATATTTCACAGAGCGAATACAACTGAATTATGGTATACCTTGATGACATTAATCACAGAAGCGTTGAATGCGTAATTACCATTAAAAAAAAAAAAACTCCATGAGGATCCCTAGTTGGATCAATAATGAAGTTGCCAGATTACCTAAGCAGAAAAAAAAATGACATGGATAAGTTACAGACCAATAAAAAGTACCGAAGCATATAACAGCTACAAATTGACCTGTAATAGTGCCCCAGAAAAGGTTAGGACAAAAGCACATTATGAGAAATCGCTGGAAAAGGGAGAGAAGAGCAGGGATAAGGAATTCTTCACATACATAGATGCAAAGAAGAGAAGGACAAACCAGATCAAACCCTTATGTAATGGACATGGAATAACATTAGTTACTCCAGTTGATGTTGCAGATGAACTCAACAGTTACTTTGCATCGATATTTACAGAAGAAAATTCCTTTATGTGAAAGAGAAATTATGGAAGTGAAGTTGAAAAATATGTAATGATATTAAAATTTCACATAATTATTTAATGAAAACATTTTAAAGCCTACAGGCAAGTAAGGCTCCTGGGGTTGATGGCATATACCCTATAATTTTCAGTGAGGGTGCAGGTGAGTGCATTGAACCATTCAGGCTAATTATAAGAGCATCACTGGACTCGGGAGTAATTCCATTGCATTGCAGAAGTGCCAATATATCGCCAATATGTAAATGCAGTTCTAAGAATGTAGTGGGAAATTACTGACTGGTCAGTCTAATCTCAGTAGCAGGAAAAATCATGGCGGCAATGATCATAACAGGTGGAATTCAGGATTGTTTAGATAAAAATGGAATTCCAAAAGATACACAGCATGGTTTTGTAAAAGGAAAATCATATTTAACAAATCTGGTTAGCTATTTTGACAGGATCACTCATGAGCTGTTTTTCAGAGATAATTTCAACATTGTTTATTTAGATTTCAGCAAAGCATTTGACACAGTCCCACATGAGTGGTTACTTTATAAGCTGGAACAGGTTGGAATCACAGGGAAAATCCTTAGATGAATAGCAGGATGGCTTCAGGGCAGGAGACAGGGGGTCATGATAAATGGTTATTCCTCATATTGGGTTAATGTAAGAAGTAGGGTTCCCCAAGGACCAGTATTGGGACCACTGTTGTTTTTGATTTTCTTAAATGACATAAGGGCATGATGTCTAAATCTGCAGATGATGTAAAGATCAGTAGAGCAGTTAATGATCAACGCAAAGCAGAGCTAGTGACCTAGATAGACCTCAGGGATGGTCAGAGAAGTGGCAGCTATGCTTAAATTCAGCAAAATGCAAGGTCTTACATCTGAAGAACAGTAACCCAAAAATAACTTATACACTTGGTGGAGTTGAACTAAAATTTGTAGTGGAAAAAAAGGGACTTGGGAGTTACTATACGGTCATATATATAAGTTCTCCAAGCATCATAGACAGGTTGCAGTTGTCTATCAATGATTTATCAAACATTTGCTAGTAGAGATAAGGACATCATAATCACATTATACAAGGCTATTTTTAAACCACACTTTGAATACTGTGTTCAAGTATGGAGACCACATCTAAAAAATACATCGACTTCTTGAAAGGGTTCAAAGAGGGGTAAACTCATTTGGTGAGATTAGCAAAAGGGCATTCATATGAGGAAAGACTTTGAATATGTGGGTTGCACAGCTTGGAAACTAAGTACCTTAGAGGAGACTTGAATGAGGTGTTTAAGGCTCTGAATGGTGGGGGGGGGGGGAATGAACGAGGACAAAATTTTCAAGGATATGATTCTAAAACTAGGGGTCATAAATTCAAGTTATAGGGGGAGAAGTTTAGACTGGATTGCAGGAAGTTTTATTTTAGCCAGCAAGTTATAAATTACTGGAATAAGTTACCTACATGGATGGTTGAGGCTGACAATTTGGGAAAATTCAAGGGTCAGCTGGACAGTTACCCACAAAAGGAAGGAAATGCATAGGTTTATTTTCTTTTATTAATTATTTATTTTATATACTATTTTACTTACCCCCCCCCCCTTTTTTTTTCTTTTAACTGGTGCAGTGTAACCTTTAGGCTTCCTGGAACCATATGGCCATTAATAATACTACAATAAAAGGATAGCATTCATGAGAATGCGTGATTCCTGAAAATTGCAACGCTGTCATCCCTCTCACTATTGGATGAACCCACCGCTTGGCAGGTGTATATGTACACTGCATCACTGATATTCACATAGATGGTAATTCGATGTCAATATGGATAAACTTAGTGAGTTAACCAACTTCGAAAGAGGATGATAGTGGGTGCCTGACACATGAGTCACTATCGCAGAGGTGGGGCAGAAACTGCACTATCCCTGTTCAACAGTATCAAGAATACGGCTTTTCCGGATGAACGTCTCATCATGAACAGCACTGTCGGCAAAGAAAGGGGTGGATGAATGTGGCCGCTGACGTCTGTCTCGCATTGTTTCAGCCAACCGGAGAGAGACAGTAGCACAAATCACTGTTGACTTCAATTAGGGAAGATGGGAGAAACCCCAAACGTGCCATTTGATTTTGACACTAAACACACTGTTGACTTCAATTAGGGAGGTGCAAGAAACATCTCCACCAAGACCATCAGGCAATCATTAGCCGCAATAGGCTAATGATAGGCTAAGGAAATTCCCATTTCAATACAGGTAGCTTCCGACTTTACAAGTTAATTCGTTCCTAGCACGCGCTCGTAAAGCAAAAATTCATAAAGCGGGAATTTATTTCCCATAGACAATATTAAAAATAGGGGTTATGTTCTCAAAAATGAAGTTAGTTAACTAATTAGTTTATGTTTAAACAATGAATGATTTATCCAAAGAAATGAAAACTTAGCCTGTAAAATCAAGCAAATTATAATAATAAAGAAATTACTTATGACTTACACCAAATATTAAAGAAGGTTTATTCTTCATCATCAGACTGAATGCACACTAATTGTTTGCTCATTATTAGCTCAGTACTCATTGATTTGTTGCACAAGGAGTCGTTTTCTTCAGAAATGCTTCAAGAGGCATTTGTTTCCAGAGTAAGACAAATTGCAACTAACACAATTTCACGGGGTAACAAGTTTATGAAGCTTACAAAAAGGAATGAAAAGAAGATTCTGAAAATTTGTTTTTTTTATACGACTGAAGATTTTTGTTTCAATTATTGCTAATTTGCTTTATTAAAATACAGGCAGTTCCCGCTTTATGAGTTTTGGCTTTACAAGTTCCCAGGTGAGTTCCCCCCCCCCCACCAAGTATCAAGTATCAACAAAATCGAAAATATGAACATTAATTGCAAGAAATTAACGTTAAATATTCACAAATCCCACATTTTAAACCACGCTTGTAGTTATACAAGCTAAGAAGATTGAAGATTCAGTAAAGGGGAAACACATTTCACCATAATAACATAAAAAAAAACTACACAATTCCAGCTATCGGTATTTTCACAAATGAAATATCATAGTTTACTACCATTTATAATTGCTTGCACTAACAGAAAAGCCCAATAAACCAGAAAGCGCAAATTGATTGTGTTATATGATCGTGACCACCAGAAATGTGCTTTAGGAAAATATCACAAAGGCATTTAAAATTGATTCTTAGAACAGAACATATAACAATGAAAGCGTAGTGCATTTTAATGATTTGGATTGGTAACTAATACAATTTACACTATAAAAATGACCTTTTAGAGAGTTATATAGCGAAAATTAACTTCGAGGTCATGGATTGAATTAATGTCAAATGAACCCAAAAAGCAATGTGTTATTGGGTTCACATTACAATAATTCCATGATACAATGGTGTCTCTGGAACAGATTAATATCGTAAAGTGAGGTGCACTGCATTGTATTGTACAGCTACAAGCGTGGTTTGAAATGTGGGATTCATGAATATTTAACATTCATTTCTTGCAATTAACGTTCATATTTTCGATTTTGTTGTTACTTGATACTTGGGGGGGGGGTCTCGTAAACCCGAGAACTTGTAAAGCAAAAACTCATAAAGCGGGAACTGCCTGTATTTTAATAAAACAAATTAGCAATAATTGAAACAAATATTGCCTGTCCATAATTTTTAAATTCTGGCCAACTTCACTAAACCTGAAAAATTATTTTCAAAATGCTGACCTAAATGACTACTTTCTACAATATTACTCACAATACTGATAATTTCTGTTGCTAAATGATCTTTTTCTAGTCTCGGAGGATGAAATCATGATACAGCAAAGGCTGAACAAATGTGGACATGAAAACACCCACAAGAACCTCAAGAAATATCAAGTTAGAAACTCTGGCATATGAATTCATAACCAGAAAAGTCACAATGCAACAAACATTCAGGTCATCACAGCACTACTGAAGCACAAGTTATTTTTAATTTTTTGTGTTCATTGGTAATGCTATAATTATATTCATATGGACTGTGTTCCTTAGGCTGAAGTCAGTTGAAGTAACTGTGAGCAGAACCCTGCTGTTAGTAAAACAGTCAATTTTTACAAAATTTTCATATTCCTCAATAAATCTTCCAAGTCACCTAAATACTGTCAACAAACTCACTTGCAAAAGTGATTAATGGCTTGTGTCATGACTATGCAGCTTATTAAAGCACAGTTAGAAAGTAGTGGCTGACATGAAGAGATACAAATCTAAATAGACTATTTTGAAAGCAGAAATCTTCACACACCTGCAGATAGTATTACAAAAAATGACAGATACAGACATAAGTGAACAGCATGCTGCAATCAAATTTTTTGTTCACACAGGTAAATCTGCAGCTGATATTCATATTCAAGATAAAGTAACAAAGGTCTGTGGTTGAAATGTGCTATGAAAGAGAATTGTGAGGCACATGGTGAATAAATTCAAACTGGGCCAAGTGGCTTTGATGATGAAGAACATGCTGATCAAATGGATATGCCATATTTTGTCAATGCAGATATAATGGCATAGCTAAGCATACAGAGTGAACATTTCATCATTGCAAATTATCATGGAAGATAAAAGTTAGTTTCACCTCTTGAGCCCAAAACAAAGGCACATTATGGAATGCATACAAAATAGTGAAAGATTCACAATACCACCACCACCACCACCACCATCTTCCCAAAAAACTGTATGCCATGTTCTAGGAGTCATGGGATTATTCTTGCAAAGGAATCTCTCCTCCTGGCAAATCTCCCAAAAATCAACCTGAAAACAATGTTTCTCCATCATGTGCCCAGAAAGTTTTTCTACTTGACAACCATAATTGGTTTTCCTACTGCCCCACCACATTCCTACACTTATCCCCTTCAGGATTTTAGCTCTTCTCCAAAAAAGGGAGGTCCTGAATAGTATAAAGTACAAAGACAATACTGCTCTGAGGTCCAACCAATAGGCTCAACACAACAGAAATAACCAATTTTCAAAAGCATATGGACAGTGATTACCAACAGGCATTGTGTTCAAAAACAGGAATAGTCTGTTTAAAAGCACATTCATCTTATGTTACGTTACACCCTGTAGTTGCAATAAACACCAGTCACCACTTTTTGACTGCATATTGTATATCATTGATCTTTGTTGTGCTTGGCCTGTCATTGTATCATGTAACAAAAACAGCAAAATATTTCTGGAATGTTGATATATAACTTTATTCATGTGCATCTGTGCAGATTTCTTTCCTTTCCTTTAATGTTTTCAGCAACCTATCAGCACACAATTTAGTTTTCCTTCATGAAAACAGTCAATTTATTTATTTCTGTTTCAACCTCCTAGTTTTATTTCTTTTCTATGAACAGATTTCATATATTTCATTTGTACTTCCATCCATGAATTTTGGAAATTTTTATACATAATTACCTCAAGTTATTTTTCTCATACTTCTTTCATTCATTTCTCTTTCCAACTCAATGCTAATATATTACAAAAGATAATCTGCATTTTCAAAAATATTAAATTAAATTTAAAAAAAAACAAAGAGCAGGTTACAGATATTGCTGTTTGCAGCAGAAAAGGATCACAGCATTCCACAAACATACACATTTAATTAACTTATGCTCAAGACCACTAACTTTATATAAAATCTAGGACAGGATGACTACTATAGTCTTGATTTTAAATAAAGGCTTACACTTTCTGCCCAGTCCTCTTCACTCCAGTCTTCATTTGCTGCAAAATCTGACCAATTTCCTAAATTCGGAGGTATAACATTAGTTGATAGCATGAATTACCCATAGTGATAAAACAATGCCAAAATAAATGTTATTTCAGAACTATGATAAAGATTCCAGTGTTTGTGATATTTGAATTTTTAAGAAAAAAATTAGATTTGTAGAAATTTAAATATTTAAAAATAAATATATTTTTTAATTTTATTTTTTAAATATATTTTAAATATATATAAAAATATCAACAATGTATTGCATGTAGTTATATGTTATTGTTAACAAAAAAAAGTGTTATTCTCTACAAATGAATGTTTATGCAACTTTATAGTCAGTATATATATACCATATTCTCTAATATAGAGAATACTGTGTATACTGACAATGAAGATTACCTGCAGATATCATTTTAAAAAGAAAGCATAATAATAAATTTAAAAAAGCATAATAATAAATAAAAAAAAAAGCAGGATTACAATTCTAAATAAGTTTATTACCTTTAAGCACTGAGAAGGGGTACCAGTTACAATTAGATTCCAGATGTCTGCTGGCACTCACCTTTGTATCATTCCAATATATGGTAACATTTGGAAATCAACAATATTAGATAAAGGGTGGCCAAACTGTATCTTACAAACCATATGCAGCTCTTCTACACTTGAGGTGCATTTCTCAATCAGAATGGCATGCGTCCAATATTTTTGTACTGGTACTGTTTGTTGCAACTAGCAAAAAGAGAGAGAGAAAAAAAAAGAAAAAAAAAAGCCTTTGCAGGTTTGTAGAATATTCTGTTAGGATACTCCAATATATCTTTTTAAAAGTTCATGCACACTTTTTAATTACACTCAGCCAGCAGAAAATACTATATTGTCTCATGAAGCGTCACTTTGAAGTGATCTTCAAAAATCCTTAAGGAATGAAGTGCAGTGCAAATTCTATGACCTTTTAATAATACTTTCTTATTTCAAATGTCTATTACTGTTATCCTGGATAAACATGGTGGTGAACAGGGGAGGGGAAAAAAGGTTAGTTATTTATTATGAGCACAATAAATTATTTTTCCCACCGTTATAGGTGCTCCATCCTTTGCAATACTAACAGAAGTGCAACATTAGCATACATATTCATGATTTATTGTAAACTCCTCTGACCTGGTGGTCACGACAGAGTATAAACAAAACATGCAAATATTGTATAAAATTTTTTTTTTTTTTTTTTTTTTTTAATGTCAAGTTGATGCTTCCAGTGGCATAATACAGGTTACCCATTACTAATCCAGCCACCAATAATCCGGTTCCACTGCTAATTCGGACAATTTCCGCAAACGTAATTTTAAATTTCCCGGGGGTTGGCACACCGACCTGCCACTACTGTTTTGGTGACATTTGTTGCAGCATCAGCTGTTGGTGCAAACTCAAACACTGGCAAGCCATTCCCACTTGTTTTTTACATTTATTATTATAACCTGCTCATATTTAGCCCCAGCCATGGTTCCAATGAATAAAGGAAGTGCCTCTCGTGGTGTAAAGCACAAACACCATACATTGTCCATAACAGATAAAGTTGAACTTCGGAAAAAACTGGACAGCAGTGTGTCTATGAGAAGTTTAACTCTGCTTAATTGTAAATTCCAGCAATTTCTCTCAGTTCCTCTTTTTTAGTCATTTTCTTTTAGCCATTCCTTTTTAGATTTTTTTGTTTTTTGCAACACACTTGTACAAACTTGTGGAAAAACACAACACAATATAATGGATAATACAGTGTGCTAATGAACTTGTTTTCACAAAATCTCTAACAATACTGACGAACTTATTGCGATGTTTGAGTTTATTTTATCGTAATTAGTTTTATTGCAGCGCTCACCGCACGTGCAATAAACTAATCACAAACGACCTTCATGTGTATGCCGTAATAACGTCACACGTATGTGGCTGACATGGCTTCTCAAGAAATAAAGTAACCAACATATGTGGCCATGTTGGCCACATATATGTGACATAAAAAATACTTTTTTTTTTATATTTTAAGCAAAAAAAAACGACAACGCTGACATAGCAATATTTATTTTAGAATTACTAATCAAATTATTTCCTAAATATTTTTTGGCCCCTGGGGAATTTTTTTCTTAAACTTGGCAGTCAACGTGTTAAAGGTAGAAGAAGGTGGTTAGCTGTTTGGTAAGATGTATGTGCTAAAATAACCAAAGGTAATCCGGCAAACTAACTAATCCAGCACCCCACAGGTCCCAACACTGCCGGATTAGTGATGATTGGCCAGTATTATAGAAATCATCTGCTTTTTCGCTGGAAGCAGATGAATTTCAGTAATGTGCTTCTTTATAAATTCTCTAGCACAAATTCCATTCAATAACAAAACCAGCTTCTGTTGTTATGTCTGCTAACTACTTAGGCATGATTTTAAAGTTACAAATTATCAGATTAAAGTTACAAATTAAAGTTAGATTAAAGTTACAAATTATTAAAAATCAATTCAGAAGGTTTTTTTATTTATTTTTTCAATGTTTCATAATGACCTTTTAACTTGTTGCCTTTAAATGAGAATACAATATTGCAAATAATACAGTTCTGTTGCCTTCATACTATACAATGTACTTCTCAACATGGATTACATTTTATTCCTCATTACTTTTCTTTCGATTGGATTATATCATTTTAATTGTACTACCACATGCCAGTTTTTCTTATCTTTAGATTTCAATGTTTCCTTTAGATATTCAAAATCAATCAAAATAGGCCTGACACAGCTGAGTGGTCATGGGCATGAGTGCAGTAGCATGCACTCTGAGTGGACCAGGGTTAAAGCCAGTGATTTCTAAATACGATTAACATTTGTATTGATGATTTATTGTAAACTACTGACCTGGTGGTCGTGGCAGAGTATAAACAAGAACATTAGTGATTTCATGTAATTTGTCATGTATCCCAAACTCAAAAAAAAAAAAAATAAATAATAATAATAATTTATTAAAATGAGGTAGGTAATAGTTTTCTATAGTTTAATTTATTTTTATTCGTAGTTTAAAATATATTGATATATTTTTTTAATTTTGTACACAAAGTGCGACAAAATCTTTATGTTTTACAGTGCACCACAAACCAAAAAAGGTTTGAGAACAACTGTGGCAGACCATCTAGACAGGAGTACAGTTAAACTTCAGTCACAGCATCGATTTGTTAAGGGAAAATCAAATATGATTGGATACTATGATGCAGTCACAAAGGAACTGCAAGCAAAAATTTATTTTGATATCATATACTTGTATTTCAGAGATTTTGATACTGTTGCACATAAAAGACTGCTGTGTAAATTGGAGCAGTACAGAGTTAAGTGCAAGTTACTGCTATGGATAAAGAGATGGTTGATTGGGTGAAGACAGAGTGGTTATCAATGGACACTGCTCCTCATGGACTAATGTTATTAGTGAAGTCCCCAAGGATTCGGTGCTGGGCCCACTGTTTTCTGTATTTATTAGTGATATTGATGAATGTATATTATGCTTAATGTCTAAGTTTGCAGATGATACAAAGGTTGGCAAAGTGATTAATGACAGTAATGATGGTGTGCTACTGTAACAAGATCTAAAAAAATTTGGCAGATGGGCTGAGAAGTGGCAATTGAAGTTTAACATTGACAAATGCAAAGTACTCCATATGGGTAGCAGTAACCTCAGAGAAATGTACCAATTGTGTGGTACTAGACTCAGGATAGTGTAAATAAAAGACTTGGTCATTGTGAAGTAAGATATGAATTTCTCTGACCAGTCCAGACAAGCTGCCAGGACAGCTGATACAGTGATATACAGTAATTTTGCTGGCAGGGATAAGGAGGTGATTATCACATTGGCAATGTTCAGGCCACATCTTGACTACTGTATACACATCTGAAGGGATCATTTTAGGAAGGATGTAGAGCAGCTGGAATGGGCACAGTGAAGGGTAACAACACTGGTGAGGGGGAACAAAGGAGTTTCCTCACCAAGAAAGGCTTCAGTTCTGCAGAATCTGGAGACTAGGTACCTGTGATGTGATCTGATAGAGTTGTTTAAGACTTTGAATGGATTGAACAAACTCAATTCTGATGGGATTCTTCCTCTCGCTCAGACTACACACACATGAAGGATGGTTGCAGAATAGATGTGCAGATATTTACCTTTAGCCAGTGAGTTGTTGATTGCTGGAAAAAACTACCTCTCTTGTGGAAATGGATAACTTGAACAAATGGTCAAGGAAGAACTGGACACTACTGGAGGGCTGGATAAGTGAAATGTGATTCCCCCCCCCCCCTTTTTCTGATTCTGTATAAGCTTGCTTTCTCGCATCATTTGCCACTACCCAATACTAATTTTCATATTTCCTAGAATCTTTGTCGTTCGTGATTTTGGCAGAGAGCATCTGCCAAATTAATAACTTGTAGTGTAATACGTATAATAGTAATTGCAGTGTACAAATTGTACTAAATAAGTAACTCAAAGTTCATAATCACTAACATGGGTTGGCATTAGGGCTTACAATACCGAGATCCTGGTATTTTTTTTTCCCGGTATTCAAATACCGGTATTGATACAAAAATATTGGTTTTTCAAATATAAAAAAATAATTGTTTATGATTTAATCACAAAGGTTATAAAATCACCTTTATGTGATTTTATAACCACCAACCAAAAATGATAAATATACACAAAAGTATACTTCAGCAGAATTTGGCAAATAATTTGTCGTGCAATTAGATTCCAAGACTCATTGGAACAGTTTATTGTCCATGCTTGAAAGCTTTTTTGAGTTGAGATATTGTGTGCAGAAAGCTTTAATTTATTTAGATTCAAGTATTTATTTCTGTGAGGATGAATTTAATTTATTACCTGCGGCTATATCTACATTAATACCTAGAAAGTTAGCGGTAGATGCACTATGCTACAAAGAAGCAAATCTTTTAACTGCAGATGCTGCCATAAAATTTTCATAAACTCTCAGCAATCAAAATTCTCAAACAGCTAGAGAATTGCATATGGCATTGAAACCCTGTACTTCACAGAAGATAAATTTATTACAGGTTCTTCAGTATTTGCAAAGCAGGACACAATACAATAGCAAATTATTTAGTATTAGTAATGGCTATATGGTGCAAGGAAGCTTAAGGCTTATGTTGCAGGGGGGGGGATTGAAAATTATAATAAAATAAATAATTAATAAATAATAAAAGAAAAGAAAATAGACAACAAATAGACTATGCATTTCTCTCCTCCCATCCAGCTGACCCTTGGATTTCCCCAACCACTCATGTAAGTAACTTATTCCAGTAATTTCTAACTCTCTGGCTAAAATAAAACTTCCTGCAATCCATTCTAAACTGTTTCCCCCCACCACCACCACCGTAATTTCAATTTATGACCCCTAATTCTAGAATCATTTATAACCGTGAAAATTTTGTCAACCTCAATTCAACCTGTTCACAATTCTCGGAGAACTTCATGTCTGATCATATCATAACTCCCAAGTCCCTTTCCTCCAGTGCTGACTTTAGTTCAACTCTACCAAGTGGAAAAATTATTTGGGGGTTGCTGTTCCCGAGGTGTAAGACCCTACATTTTGCTGAATTAAAGCATAGCTGCCACTTTTCTGACCATCCGGAAGTCTATCTAGGTCACTCTGAAGAAGCTGCTTGGCAGTGATCATTACCTACTCTACCGATCTTTACATCACCTGCAACTTTAGACATCACGCTCTCCATCCCTTCATAGATGTCATTTAAGATCAACAACAGTGGTCCCAATAATGATCCTTGGGAAACCAGGCTTCTTACATCAACCCAATCTAAGGAATAACCATTTATCACAACCCTCTGCCTGGTGCCATCAAGACATCCTGCTATCCATCTAAGGATTTTCCCTGTGATTCAAACCTGTTCCAGCTTATAAAGTAACCGCTCATCTGGGACTGAATCAATGCTTTGCTGAAATATAAATAAACAATGTCGAAATTATTTCCTAAATCTTGCTCACGAGTGACCCTGTCAAAATAGCTAAGCAGATTAGTTAAACACGATTTTCCCTTTACAAAACCATGTTGCATATCCTTCAGAATTCCATTTCTTTCTAAATGATCCTGAATTCCACCCTTGATCATTGCCCCCATGATTTTCCCTACTATTGAAGTTAGACTGACCGATTAGTAATTTCCCACTACACTATTAGAACCGGCCTTATGTATTGGCAATACATTGGTGCTTTTCCAATCCAATGGAATCTCTCCTGAGTCCAGTAATGCTCTCATAATTAGCCTGAATGGTTCAATCCACTCAGTTGCACCCTCAATGAAAATTATAGGGTATTTGCCATCAACCCCAGGAGCCTTACTTGCCTGTAGGCTTGAAAATGTTTTCATTAAATAATTATGTGAAATTTCAATATCATTAATTACATATTTTTCCACTTCACTCCCATATGTTCCCATTGACAAAGAGTTTTTCTTTTGTAAATATCGACGCAAAGTTACTGTTCAGTTCATCTGCAACATCAGTTGGGGGTATCTAATACAATCCCATGCAATTACATATGGGTCCGATCTGATTTGTCCTTCTCTTTGCATTTATATATGTGAAGAATTCCTTAACTGCACTCTTTGCTCTCTTCTTTATTCCTTATCCTGACTCTTTGCTGCCTCCCAGACTCAGAAAAGATATTATAGTGAAAATTATACTTTGCATAATAAAACATCTTTCTCCTTCAGAAAATGAACAGAATTCAACCTTGGAAGACAAAATGGGACAGAACATGTGTTCCACAAATTCTTTCCAAAATAAGAAATTGCCCGACTCTAATGAGAATTAATGAAATATTTTTTTAATATTACTTCTAAAGAAGTTCAAAGCCTAGAATATACAGACTGAGATTGTCTATGACTATCTCAGTACAATGGCACCAACCAGCATAAAATCCGAAGGGCCATTTTCTGCCGCTAATCATATATTGTACCAAAATTAGATCCAGTTTAAACGATAACACTATATGCTTATGTTTCTTAAGAGCTCACTTTATAGGGATGCGAAAACATAACTAAACTTTGCAGTATCAATATATTTTATTTTTTTTTGTTATTAGAATAACTAATAATTTTTTTCAGAATATTTATTATTGCAATAAGTTTATTTAAAACATGAATTTAAGTAATTACAGTACTTATTTTTTCCTTCCTTTAATTTCACCTAATTGCCATCAATTTATTGAGAAAAATGTGTTTTTGGAATACTGGTATCATAAATGAAAAATATCAAAATACCAGTATTAAGATTTTGACTGATATTGTAAGCCCTAGTTGGCATATTTTTGTATTAAGCTAGGAATATAGATGGCTCACAGTACATCTAGAAACATAATAGTATATATCATGTACAAGAATCTGGGAATAGCTTTGCACTGTTATATACTTATCTGCTAGATTGGTAATTTTAAATTAAATTTAGTCTAGAAAATTTGTCTAACAAGAGAACAAAAACAACAAGATCAAAGTTTGTAGTGGGGGGATTCTTCAGCTTGAGGGAAACAGTCAATGGCAGTTCTCTAATGCAACAGTCACATTTATTGTGATGCTTGTTGCCTTTTTCTGAGATCTTCAGTAGAAGCAAAATACTCATTCAGTATTTTGCATCTACATTCACACTTGAGGAGTTAAGGTTTGAAAATGGCAGAAAATTATCAAATTGTAGCAGGGTGCTTAATGATTTTGTAATAACTGAGAGCAAAGTGGAGGAGAAATTGTTGAAGTTAAACATAAGAAAGGCACCTGGAGTGGATGAGATCTATCCAGTTATATTAAAGAAGGCGGCAAGGCAACTAAGCAAACCCTTAGCCATAATTATGAGAGCATCCTTGGACAGGGGAGGTCCCCACGGACTGGAAAAGTGCAAATGTACCCCAATTCACAAAGGGGGATCAAAGGGTGACACGAGTAATTACAGACCAGTTAATTTAACTTCTGTTGCGGGTAAAATAATAGAGTCACTGGTTAAAGATGCATTGCAGGATCATCTAGACAAGACTGCAGCAATAATTCAGAAACAGCATGGGTTTGTTAAGGGAAAGTCTTGTCTGACAAATTTGATAGGATATTATGATGTGGTTACAAAGGAACTGGATGCAAAAAATAACTTTGATATATATTAGGATTTCAGGAAAGCTTTTGCAACTGTTGCGCATGGAAGACTATTGTACAAATTGGAGCAGAATGGTATTAAGGGTAAGTTGCTACAATGGATAAAAGAATGGTTGAGCGGGAGAAGACAGAAGGTGATAATCAATGGGTGCTGCTCTTCGTGGACTGATGTTATTAGTGGAGTCCCACAGGGTTCGGTGTCGGGTCCTGGTTTTTTTTTTCTATATTTATCAATGATATTGATGAAGGTATATCAGGCTTAGTGTCAAAGTTTGCAGATGATACAAAGGTTGGCAGGGTTGTTAATGACAGTAATGGCAGTGTGCTACTGCAACAGGATCTAGAAAATTTGGGCAGATGGGCTAAGAAGTGGCAACTGAAGTTTAACCTTGACAAATGCAAAGTACTGAATATGGGTAGAAGTTTCCCCAGAGAAACGTACCAACTGTGTGGTACTACACTTAAAGTGGTAGAAAATGAAAAAGACCTGGGAATAATTTTGAGCAGTCAGATATGAAGTTTTCTGAGCAATGCAGACAGGCTGCCAGGGCAGGTCATGGGCGTTTTGTCAATGATATACAGTAATACCCCGAAGTTACGCGATAGGTGGGTCCGACGAAAATCGCGTAAGTCGAATTCGCGTAAGTCGGGGTACAACTTTGCATATAAATACATATAAATTTTGCTTAATTGGGACCAAGAACTAACAAAAACACTAGTTTAGAAGAAAAATATTAATAAAATTGCAGTTCTTTATACATATTAATACAAAATATGTATTAAAAAAACAAATGACTTACGTTAAAAAGTTATTTCGATGTCGATGGCTTCATAAAATCTAACAAATTCGTCTGACGACACAGCGCGTTCCTTTTTTTCACACAGAATTTCTTCGTAGCAAGCTAATAATTTTTTTATTCCTTGCTTTGTAGCTATAACGCGTTCTTCGTTGGAGTCTATGTTTTCTAAAATTTTTAAGCCCTTTACAATTGAGATCTTTTCAATTTTCAACCTGCCAAGTTTGCAATTGTCATGTGCTTTTCGCCGTTGCTTCATTTAGGCCTGTAGCACGTGCAATATCACATGGTCTTTCATTTCGCTCAAAGCGTTTCACAATTTCATATTTTTTCTCTATCGACAGAGGTGGACTGGCCATAAGCCTTACCGGGGAAACCCCGGTGGGCCAGTGTGATTTTGGCCATAAACCATAGTGCGAGGCCACTATAAATTTTCCCGGGTAAGAATTTTTGATCCAGTCCGCCTCTGTTTATCGATAATTGCTTTTCTTTTTCTCTCTGAATCTGCAGTGTCTTCACCAGGACGCTTCCTTTTCACACCTTTTAATTAAGTATTTTACTCATTTTTAGGGAATAAAGCACAATTACAAAACGAGGAGCACGCTTGATACGCATAAACAAAGCTGCGCGCATGTAGCAACTGAATAAACAACACCATAAAGGCAGAGATACACTATTAACACCTCACATTTCTAGGGGTTACTACCATAAAACAATAAAAATCCAGTTGCGTTTCTGCTAGTGAAATCTGTTATAAACTGGTAGTAAACTCGATCTAATTGCATTTGCGATTATACCGATAGCTGGAATTGTGTTGGTTTTTACGTTATTATGGTGAAATGTGTTTCCCCTTCACTGATATAAAAAACATAAAAGCAGCAAAGTTTAATTTTGTTCATCTTTCGCTCTCAATCTCCGCCGTCGAACCGGATATCGATAACATATGAAAAACGACCTTGAAGATAGTGGGCGGCAGCGTTGCCAAACGAAAAAATCAAGAACCGCGTAACTCCGAGTTCGCGTAAGTCGGGGTAGCGTAAGTCGGGGTATTACTGTATAGCAATTTTGCTAGCAGGGAAAAGGAGGTGATTGTCCCTCTGTATAAGGCAATGGTCAGGCCACGCCTTGAGTACTTTGTACAGGTCTGGAGGCCTCATTTTAGGAAGGATGTAGATTTGCTTGAGCGTGTACAGAGAAGGGCAACAAGATTAGTGAGGGGAATGAAGGGATCCTCTTACCAAGAGATGCTTAAGTTCTACAAATTGCAGTGGCTGGAGACTAGGCACCTGCACGGTGATCTGATTGACGTGTATAAGGCCTTGAATGGGTTGAGCAAGCTGAATTCTGATGGGATTCTTCCACTTGTTCAGATTACGAACCTGAGGGGGAATAAATTGAAATTGAGGAAGGACAGATGTAGAATAGATGTGCAGAAATTTGCATTTAGCCAGCGGGTGGTTAATTGCTAGAACAAACTTCCATCTGTCGTTGTGGAAGTTGATAGGTTACAAAAAATCTAAGGAGGAACTGGACAGGCATTTGGAGGGAATGGCATGTATTTTTTTTTTGGCTGATGCTGCATAAGCTCATACACTTGCTGTCTTGCATCACGTGCCACTACTACTACTTCATCCAGGGAAAAGGAAAGGGATGCATATATTCACTGCAGAGTGTGTGAGGAAGCTTAAGGAAAAATTCATCATTCTAATAGGTTTATGGGGGCATGACGAGCAGGGCTCATCCTAGAAGAAATTAAAAAGGCTACAGTCACAATGGAGAAGCATCCCCAAAGAAATGGGTGCTGGTTTCACTAAAAGTAGCTATTGTTAGTGACTCTTCTGTTAAGAAAATGAAATATATTTTGTAAAGAAAACAGGCGGAATAGGAACAAGTTATATCTGCCAGGGACAAAAGATGACTTAGAGCAGCTGTCATCTTTTAAAAGCTTTAGTAGATTTTAGAATTTACTTAAAAAAGTACAGGAAAATGTTGAGGAAATGTTGCAAGTTAGGATTAAATTTGAAAGTATCTGTAAAAATACTGTTTGAGCAATCAGATGGATGCACCCACATAGCAAACATTTTGATTTACACATGCTATTTGCATGGCAGAGTAGTTTGTAAAAACATCTACTATTACAATCTTTGTTGAAATTCATTACTATTAATGAATTGCTTTATACTGATAAAAAATTTTCCACACCAAATAAAGCTATTAAATGAAGCTTTTACTACTAAGCCTATGTAATACTGGTATAGGGAAAACAAAATTATTCGATATGCTAATTCAAATTTACTGGTGGACGATAAATATTGGCTTTAAAACATTCTCATTTTTAATACTTTATTTACACACACTAATTATAATTCTAAAAAAAAAAAAAAAAGACTATCCACACCTTTGATTTCAGAACAGGCAGTTGCATATAATTTTTTTTTAAAATCCAGACTTAGAAATTAAATTTCACTGATTACTTATGCATTTTATATTATGTTACAGCCAAAGGTTTGTTTACCAGTATAGTATTTCATAAAATCTCAGGGAATAACAGAACACTGGACTACATGAAGTTGATTTGTGGGCCGAATTGTCGAACACTATCTCCCAGTGTGGCAGAAATAGTAGGTCTAACTAAATTGAAATCATACTTGGATTGTTATCTTGTGGAATAGAAACAGTATGAATATTCTGTTTTGTTTTATTTTATTTATATATTTATTATTTTTTTTTTTTTTATTTTACAGAAAAAGTCCACTTCCTTGCATCATTTAGCCTTACTAATACTAAATCGCATACCACACAGGGCACAATGCAAGTGTATTACCCATTCCAAATTTTATAATAAACAGAAAATTTTATTCTATGCTACATATTTCTTTGATACCTTAGTGAAAGAAACTGCTAAATCAAATTTAGCTTCTCAACATGCATACAAGAAAAAAAAAAATAATAAAAAAATAAAATTTCAATTAAAAAAAATATATGGTTTAAAATTACATCTAACAGAATAGCATTATACATATCATTTCACAAGTTCTCCATTTTATGCTGAACAGACTAGAACACCCAACAGGCAATTTGTTACCTGAAGTCAAAGAATGAAATTAAACAAAAATTTGCAGAATTCGTTTTAAAAATTTAATACATCCATTGTTATAAATCTGAAGCATTGGCAGCAGAAGCTATGATGATACAACACAATCTGAAATTAGGCACAATTTCATTTCCTGCATAACTAGAAATAAATAGGCATCTTTTTCAATTTTGATTGGTCAAAAGTAAAGAAATGCTGAGCAAAACATTTGAAACAGAGGTTCCCAAGGTGTGGGGCAAGCTTGCTTGTGTGTGGGGGGGGGATAGTTTTATGAAACACTTATTTCAAGAAACACAGACAAACAGCCCCATTAATGCAGGTATGAAGCATATTTTATTTCAATCTAAGATTATTAGATCTAATGAAGTATATATTAATTTATAACATCATGTATACTCATAACTAAATTTTATGTCAGATCTGTTTTATTTGCTTTTGGAAAATGGGAGGGAATAGAATTTTATGAAGGGAATTGAATATTTTAGGGGGTGAAAGGCATAAGTTTTAGAACCTGTGATTTAAAACAATAACATTCTTTTATTTTGTGCTGAACTACATTCAGGTATTTAAAGCACTTACCGACAGTCATTGTAGCATCTCCACTTCCACATGCATCCACCTGCTCTGCTGTGCTATTGGTCCATGTATCAATAGACTGTGGAAATCCATCATTATTAAATCCACGGTTTTGAAAAGTCCGACTTCTTCCACCACCTCTACCCCGACCACGACCTGAAAAAGAACATTCACTTATGATTATATGCCACAGAGAAAAATGGCTAGCATGCTATCACAACCTAGTGATGTACTGTACATTGAGTTACACATATGCTGACAGTTTGTTTCTCTTGGTTTGTCCCAGCCATATTCTTTTGATATTCTGCACATCTATGCCTAAATGGGAGATGTTTTTTTTTATAACTGCGAAATGAATTGAAATGGTGCAACCATCTCCACCTGACTTGTCAATAACATAATCAATGCTATTACTGATTTATTCAACTTTTTATGCATATTCATTGAGGATAATAAATTGGCTTAATTATATTAAACAAGTTTTCTTATAAGTTTTATGATAAGCAGCTAAAATCAGTACCAATTATGAAGTTAAAAACAATATTCATTCATTTTCAGGTAACACACTGTATATAGGACAAAAATCAAACTGACACACTAGTTTGATTTTTTTGTCATATTTACAAATAAAAATATAATTGCTTAATGCTAATTCATGTGCTAATTACAGTCGCTCACTCCAGATGAAACTAATCTATGTGGCCACTGAAAAGCCTTTGGAAGATATTACTATTATATGGTGGTAAACCAACAGTTAAAGGAATTCTACTGAAATATTTTTCAGGATGGAGGGAAAGCAGACTTCAAAACTAAAAATTCTAAGCTTCAAATAGCTTCAAGGCTATTTCAATATTATCAATTAATACTAAATTATCACAAATTCTCATCTCTTAGATATCTACACACTAAGATATCTTGTGCAGTTTTTATATGCAGTTATTCATAAAAATAAAACAATTATTTTGATAACAATGTCCTTTATTAAACAATCACAACATGAATATCACACACAGTAAAACGCTTTAATTTTTTTTGCAGCAACAAGCTTTAAAAAATTACAATTTAAATACAATCGATTCCGGTTATTTGGGACACATTGGGATTAGTGCATTTTGGTCCGATTAATCGGCTGCCCCAATTAACAGAAGTTTCATGTAAATAGTTAAAATTACAATGGACCCCCCGCTTTACTATTGGTACAATCAAATCACGTTACGATGGACTCACCACAGTAAAGTACTGTTTACTATATGATGTGTAATAAGCGCTGGTCATTGTGATCACGTTTGTGATTTGAATTTTGATTCTATTAAACAGCGATTCTAATTAGCGAAAATAGGAGGAATGTTATCCACAGGCTATAAAAGTATATTAAGCACAAATTTACCTTTTATTAGCTTACAAATTAAAAAATTAAATGATACATGAAAATCGGAATAATTAATACGTACTGTAATATGTACATACTAACTAACTGATATTTGTGGGTGAGGATTAAAATTTAAAACGGTAAAAAGATAAGGAATCAATAACAAAGAACACGATACATGCAAGTGAAAACGGAGTTACAAGTTATGAAGCTTTAAAAATAGGAATGAAGAGAAGATTCTGAAAATTAATTTTTTTATATAATTGAAGATTCCATGGAAGCGTAAACACATTTCCACCATAATAACCCACAGAATTCCAGCTGTCAGTATTATCGCAAATTCAATAAGATCGAGTTTCCTATCCATTTATGATAGATTGCACTAACAGAAAAGCCCAATAAACAGGTGACTGCTAATCGTTTTTATTGTTTTATGGTTGTGACCTCCAGAAATCCGACCGAACCACGTGGTACTGTCGGAGACAATCATAGGGTAGTCTCCAGTGCTACAGTCTCCTGCTCCAATTAAACAGCATGTTGTTCCAATTAAGGAAAGTAAACCCTGGTTATTTTCTCAATTGGGTTTGGTTTTTTAAGATCTGACCCAAAAAAATGGCTGCCCCAATTAACCCGTGGCCGAAATAACTGGAATCCACTGTACTTAAAATAAGTGCTTCACCTATGCAAAGTTTAAAATCTATTACTAATAGAAACTAGCAAATATGTTCCATGAGTGTTTTCTCCTCTGCTTCTTAAGTTGTCTGCAAGTTGTATCAGATTGTCTCTTGTCCAACATGTCTGCTTCTTAGGTGATCCTGACCTTGTGGTTACAGTGTCACAAAACACCAAACAACCAAATTGACAACTCCTCACCAAAAGTGAGGAAAATGAACAATTTGCATGATGGACAATGGATCGATGAGATTGGCCAAAGGGTGACTGTAGACTTTGTTTATGTGGGCTATGGAGATTGGCAACCAGAAACCTTAGAGGGAACCTGATTGTTATAAAGAATTTCAGAATTAGTGCCATAAATTCAAATTACAGGGGAAGAAATTTAAACAAGATTATAGGAAGTTTGCTTACTGGATCAAGCTGCCTGGATTAAGGATGGAATCATGTGATTAAAAATCTAAATTTTTTAAAATTTCTTGATTCATCCAAGATTTAGGTTTTGTAGTATTTAAATTGTAAGAACTTTGTTCTCTTGAAAGATCTTAGCTGCATAGCTTTCCCAACTATAAGCAATTTTATGCTTGTGTACTGTGGTATTGGAACATATTACAGTTATGCACTCCTTGCAGCTTTTATATCCAAGTACTATTCTTTCAGTCTAAAGTGGTGAGTAGTAGTAGTAGTAGTGGCATGTGATGCAAGAAAGCAAATGTATGAGCTTATGCAGCATCAGCCAAAAAGAAAAAAAAAAAAAAAAAAAAATCACACCATTCCCTCCAAATGCCTGTCCAGTTCCTCCTTAAATTTATTCAACCTATCAACTTCCACAACAGATGGAAGTTTGTTCCAACAATTAACCACCCGCTGGCTAAAGGCAAATTTCCGCACATCTATTCTACATCTGTCTTTTCTTAATTTGAATTTATGCCCCCTTAGGTTCGTAATCTGAATAAGTGGAAGGATCCCATCAGAATTCAGCTTGCTCAACCCATTCAAGGCCTTATACAAGTCAATCACATCACCGGGCAGGTGCCTAGTCTCCAGCCACTGCAATTTGTAGAACTTAAGCATCTCTTGGTAAGAGGATCCCTTCATTCCCCTCACCAATCTTGTTGCCCTTCTCTGTACATGCTCAAGTAAATCTACATCCTTCCTAAAATGAGGCCTCCAGACCTGTACGCAGTACTCAAGGCGTGGCCTGACCATTGCCTTATACAGAGGGATAATCACCTCCTTTTCCCTGCTAGCAAAATTCCTATATATCATTGACAAAACGCCCATGACCTGCCCTGGCAGCCTGTCTACATTGCTCAGAGAACTTCCTATCTGACTGCACAATTACTCCCAGGTCTCTTTCATTTTCTACCACCTTAAGTGTAGTACCACACAGTTGGTACGTTTCTCTGGGGTTACTTCTACCCATATGCAGTACTTTGCATTTGTCAAGGTTAAACTTCAGTTGCCACTTCTTAGCCCATCTGCCCAAATTATCTAGATCCTGTTGCAGTAGCAAACTGCCATTACTGTCATTAACAACCCTGCCAACCTTTGTATCATCTGCAAACTTCGACATTAAGATTGATGTACCTTCATCAATATCATTGATAAATATACAAAACAGTGGACCTAACACTGAACCCTGTGGGACTCCACTAATAACATTAGTCCAAGAAGAGCAGCACCCATTGATTACCACCCTGTCTTCTCCCACTTAACCATCCTTTTATCCATTGTAGCAACTTACCCTTAATACCATTCTGCTCCAATTTGTACAATAGTCTTCCATGCGCAACACTGTCAAAAGCTTCTCCTGAAATCCAAATATATGATATCAAAATTATTTTTTGCATCCAGTTCCTTTGTAACCACATCATAATATCCTATCAAATTTGTCAGACAAGACTTTCCCTTAACAAACCCATGCTGTGTCTGAATTATTGCTGCTGTCTTGTCTAGATGATCCTGCAATGCATCTTTAACCAGCGACTCCATTATTTTACCCGCAACAAAAGTTAAACTAACTGGTCTGTAATTACTCGTGTCACCCTTCGATCCCCCTTTGTGAATTGGGGATACATTTGCACATCTCCAGTCCGTGGGAACCTCCCCTGAGTCCAAGGATGCTCTCATAATTAGGGCTAAGGGTTTGCTTAGTTGCTTTGCGGCCTCCTTTAATATAACTGGATAGATCCCATCCACCCCGGGTGCTTTTCTTACGTTTAACTTCAACAATTTCTCCTCCACTTTTCTCTCAGTTATTACAAGATCATTAAGCACCCTGCTACAATTTGATAACCTTCTGCCATTTTCAAACCTTAATAACTCCTCATGTGTGAATGTAGATGCAAAATACTCATTCAGTTTGTTTGCTATCTGAGCAGGATCATCAACAGTCGAACCATCGATGTCAAGTGGATCAATCGGATTCATCCCCTTCCTTTCAGAGTTTATATAAGTAAAGAAATCCTTGCTGTTTTTCTTAGCATCTTTTTCCAAAGATTTCTTGTAATCTGCCTTCGCCTGCCGAACCTCCTTTGTGACCTGATTACAGATTAACTTATATCTGCCATAGGCTTCTGTGTCACGTGTTAATTTGTATGCATCCCATGCATTTTTCTTCTCTGTTACGAGTCTCATTAGTTAATTTGACAACCATTTAGGCCTAAACCTTGAACAATATTTCTTAATAGGTATGAAACTTTTAGTAGCCTCCACGATTAATTCCTTGAATGCTTCCCACTTAGAATGTACTGTTGGTAACATCGTCAGTTGATCCCACTGTACATAATTTAAAAACTGTCGGTATTGGAACATATTACAGTTACGCACTCCTTGCAGCTTTTATATCCAAGTACTATTCTTTCAGTCTAAAGTGGCGAATATTTTTGATGGAGGCACTTTACAAAACATTGAAGGTTCATCAGCACTTATGTTCACACAAAAGACAGATTATGTCTTTCAATCAAGAGTGAAAATTCTTGTCAGAATAATGTGGCAGCTAATTGTTCAACACTCAGCTTTTCAACATGTATTTCAAGTTGTTGGACCCCATGATGTTTTTTCCCCCAAAGATATCCTAGTGACACATGAAATGATTTGTTGACTTTTAATTACTCGTTTAACCACTTGTCCTTTTCTAATAGCAAATATTGAGGAATCAGAATTCCTATTACATGTTTCTACTGAACACCCACAAACTGCAGAAGTTTTGCTTGTTTCATCATTTACCTTTCAGACATGCTACATAAAAAATGTAACAAATTTTACCTTTTTATTTCATTTTTTAAAAATATTCCTAACTGCTGGTACATCAACATTACATTCAACAGGCAATTTCAAAGCATTCTCCATTTTGCACTCTTATCAACAATTTTCAGTTTACCTTGAAATGTCCAAGTTTCAAGTTTTTGTTTTGGCAGCATTGCTTTTATAAAGCAGTTTTCACCAAATCACTTAATAATAAAACAGAACAGTCCATGGAATCTGAATAATCACTTAAAGTGAATGATGATGATGAAATGAAATTTTTATAGTTATTATACAACAAATTCATATTACAAGGAATAGTCTGAACTGTACGAAGTATTCTATTAGGCACTAAGTTGTTATTTACCAGAATAAGTCTCTCTCGCCCAACACCCCCCCCCCTAGTTTCTTGCACCATATAGTTAATACTAGGCGCCTCCGTAGCCAGGTGGGCAGGAGCAGCAGTGCGTAGCACATGCTTCTTGATTAGACCGGGGTTCGAGCCCGTGAGCCACCAAATACGGAAAGGTCAGGGATTGACCACCGCATATCCCCGGAGCAATATGGCCTTAGTTGCTAATGCTCCTAAAAACTAAATAACAACAAATAACAACATAGTTAATACTAATACAGACGAAGGCACATCACTTTTAATGCCTACGCCTGTTGATGATACTAAGGTTATACAAGATACATGGCAGTTAATGATAGAAATCAGGGTAGAATAAAGGAAGAAAACCTATAGAAATTAGGCAGATGAGCTAAGTGGCAAATGAAGTTTAACAGTGACAAATGCAAGGTATTTCATATGGATAGCAGTAATCCCACATTAACATACCGACTGTGGTACCACACTCAGAGTAGTGGAGAATGAAAAAGACCTGGGAGTAATTGTGCAGCCAGATATGACATTCTCTGACAGAGCAGACAGGCTGCCGGGACAGCTCATGGGATTTTGTCAATGATATACAGGAATTTTGCCAACAGGGACAAGGATGTGGTTATTCCATTTATAAGGCAACAGTAAGACTGCATCTTGAATACTATATACAGGTCTGGAAGCCTCATTTTAGGAAGCGCATGGATCTGTTGGAATGAGTATAGAGAACAAAAACATGATTACTCAGGGAGCATTCCCTGAGTAATCATAAAGCCATTCATAACAATTCCTTGTTATGAATGGCCTTGTTATGAAAGGCCATTCATTACAAGACAATCTTCAGTTCAGCAAATTACAGTGTCTGTAATAGACAATTTTGAGGGCAGCTGATTGACGTGTTTAAAAGGTTTTAATGGAATGAGTAAATTAAATGCTGGTGATCCTTACTCTCTCAGACAACACACATAAGGGACAAATTTAAACTGAAAAAGAATAGATGTAGGTTAACTATACAAAAATGCTTTCAACAGAGTAATCAATTGTTGGAACAAATTTTTATTTGGTGTCATGGAAGTGGGTAGTCTAAATGAATTTAAGGACAGATTACAGAAATCATTAGAGGCGTACAGATGAGGTGGATTTTTTTAAATGCCATCTTTTCTGCTCTATTAAACTGGCCAACTTTGTATTCATCCATCTCAGCATACTCTTCATTCTGTATTTTCTTAATAGTACTTTGTATATATGCATTCAGAGCTTATATGACGATTGCTTTAAAGATATTCCATAATTCTAATGTATTTGCCCTCCCTCTGCTAACTGGCCTGTTGATAAGTCATTATCTCCTTTCCTGTAAATAAAACCCAACTGTGCATATTGTACTGTCAGTGATGCATGCAACTATAACATGTTCTGTCAGGAATAGGAATTTTTTTGCCATGATGAGATTGATAAATCACATGGTGAGGCATGGTATATACAGTAGAAGGGACAGTAAGTTTTATATCATTTAACCCTCCTGTGTTCGCATTTTGGTTACACTTATTGTGTTCGGGTCAACATGACCCGAGCGTCTATGGGTGTCATTTTAGTGGTGTTAAATTAATATGGCAGTAATGTGTTCACTAAATTATAAAAGAAATAAGAATATATGTAGCATTATTGACCAAAAGTTTGTTTATGAATGGCAGTAATGGATAAACAATTGTTACATACATCTGAAAAACCTAGTACAGGTGACCCCCACTTACCGCTGATAATTCATTCCAGAAAAACAGAACTCTACCTGAATCAGCGCTAAGCTAGCACCGGATACTCATAATGTAACATATGTATTTGTGAGTCACGGTCTATACCACTGCGACTCACAAATAATAAACGGTAGTGAAAAGACGGCAAATGTCGGTCAAAATATTTAATATTAAAAATCTGTACAAATAAAATATTCTCCATTACATACTTATATAATTATGTGGTAAGTAACTACATTACGTATCAAAATTAAACTTAAATGCCAATTAAAATTATGAATCTATTAATCCAATGGCCCTGGGTTGTCATGTTTTTATATTCTTTGTGTTGTACTTTGGCCCTCTTCCTAGTAAAATAAAAGGGTTTTTACTTTAAAATCCTCCGCAGCGTTACCACTCAACAATAAAGTCAAGCGATCCTTTGCCACTTTGAAGCCTGGCATGTTTTTTTCTTCTTTCGATATGAAACTTCTTTTAGACTTTCCCAAAAAAGTCCTGTTTCATCTATGTTAAAAACTGGTTTTAGAAGTATAACCCTTCTTTTCAATAATTAAGTTCTTTTTTGAAAGTTTTGGCTCCTTCTTGATCTGCACTTATGGGTTCTCCCTGAATTTTAAATCTATTGAACCAGCCCTTACTAGCTATAAATGGTTCCACATTTTTTTTTTTTTTTTTTAGATGAGCTTTCTTCAGATCATCCTATATAGAGGCTAATCACTTTTTATTTAATAATATTTAACTTAATGGAATTGTGCGTTGGATATTACTTCAATAAAATTATTTAGAAGTCTCCCCATTTCAATTATAATAGCTGGCCTAGCCAGCTATTATAATTGAAAGGCCATGATTAATTAAAGGCCTAAATTAACTAATTCAGTTGTTTGCAGTGGAACAGCTGTCTTTCCCACTGCTAAAATTAATTCTTTATTTTTTATAATTGTTCTTACATTTGAATCTGCCAGTCCTAAATGATTGCACACATCCACTTGTCATTGAACGGAATTGATTCACTTCAAAACATATAATCTAATTTTCAAATTCAGTCTTTTTCTTACCATAGTAGGCTTCATACCAGGACCAGGTGTTGTTGCTTTTTAATTCTTATCCGCTATTATTCATCTTCGAAAATGTAACTGTGTTGCATTAATAATGTTCGAGTAAACTGTCCGTTATCTAAGACTGTACTGAGTGATGACTAGACTTCAGATAAATGCATATAACGCAGATATTACAAGCAATATACTTGATCATTTTTAAAATGTTGATCTCACGACTATGTAACAAGCCACCGTACTGCGATTAAATTAGCATGGAAGAACATTTCACTGAGCATGAGAAAATTGCGCAAGTCGGCATGGGAAACTTTTTAATGCTGTTTTGCTATTCATTTTCAAGCTATCAACTACATCAGATGAAACATTTTCTTTAAACAAGGCAAAAATTTAATCTGCAAGGTGGTAAAAGAGAGTCATAGTGAGTTGTGACAGCGTTTGAGTGAGATATGGGTTATAATATAAGAACAGTGTTATAGCAAATCAGCGTAGAGCAAACCGCGTTGAGGGCAGCCTGTAGTTATATCATACATTTAGTTTTTTACAGTCTTGGCAGTACTAGTAATATACATGAGCTTTACATACGTATTTTGGGCAATTACAACATAGTATATTGGAACAGCTGACCACTTATTTGTGGTCAGCTGTTCCCTTGCTTTGGCAGTGTTGGTTGATGGTCGTGCACTTCAAACCATTTCAGCAGCAGCAATACTTCGAGAAAGGTGTTTTCTTTCTTGCAGTAAGGGAGCAATCAAGAAATTACCCAGTTCTTCAGAAATAGTCGATGTTTTGTAAGTTTGCCAGCATTCAAACATAGGCGTTGTAAGCAGAAACATCCATAATATTATAAAAGATAGACATTGGCCATCTTTTAGTTTGTTGTCTGCATGTGTATGTTATAACCAACTTGTCTAAAGCATCTACAGCACCTTTGGTTTTATTATAATCTAAAATCATAAACGGCTTTTTATGATCTTTATCACACACACCAGAATCGTGAAAGATGCTCATGAGTGTCATATTTTTATTCCGTTTCGGAATATGAGAAACTACCATTGTATTACTGCTGAAGTAGAACTTCCTTCCTGTTGCAGACCAATTCGGTTGGCAGTTTGGGCTTGTTTTTTCGAATAGTACCAAGGATGGTAATATTTCTTTTCAACAGCAACTGCCCCAGTTTGTAAGATGTAAAAAAATTATTACACATTACGTTTTGCCCTTTTAGACCATATATAAGGTCTAACACAACTCTTTTACCTTGGCCTTTTTCTGGAGGTTCACCTTTTTTTCCAAGGTATACTTACATGTTATATGCATAAGTATTTACACAATATTGCATAAAGTCCAAACCTTGATTCTGTATTTGGCTAGCTTGTTGGCTATATACTGCCTAAATGGGCAACGGCCTCTAAAAGGTACCAGTTGCTCATCTACTGTTACATTTTCATTAACATTATAGACTGTAGGTAGAATTGCAACCCATTTATCCCACAAGTCCCGTATGGCAGCTAATTTATCAGTCCGGCACCTTTGTGATAGAGTTTCTTTATCATCAAAGCATATTATTTGTGAAATTACATGGAATCGTTGTAGGGACATCGTTGCCCTGAATATATGGTGGCCTACATTTCCATCCCATGAGATTTATACACTCCAGCTACAAGCAGTTGGCCAAAATATGCTTCTAATTCAACTACTGTTGGTTCTTGCAACTAGTCACCATAAATTCTTTTCCTTCTAAATTTGATATCTTCAAAATTAAGTTTACAATTTTTGGCATAAAAAATAAGCAGTAGGAGGATTTTATATCATATATTCTAGATGTAGCATACCTTTTGGTCTAGGATTCAGTGTGATAATATTTTCTGATGAAAATCTTCCTTGTTGATTAGGCATGTTGCAGTTCCACACTATATTGCCATTTTTTTAAGTTATGTAATTAGCCATGACAGCTTCGTTTGAAATCATGGGTTCCACTTCATCATCCGATTCACTATTCACCTCTGCTTCAGAAGTACTACCATTACCATCAGAAGCATACAAAAGATTCTCAATTTCACTGTCCGTCTGATCTCTTAGTACACATCTTCAACAATTTTTTCCTACTGTTTTCTCTTAGAGTAGCACCAAGCTTGATGTTTGTCAAGAAAAACTGGCACACAAGTGCACTGGCAGATATATGCGAAAAGGCACCAACAAGCACCCACCAGCGTCAACACGCATCAACCTGTCGTTCATCACATGCACATAACGCACATGTTGAAACTTGTTCAAGAAACGTGGTAATGCAAGTTATTTCTATGAAAATAAAACAAAACCTATAAAATACGATCATTTATAATAGATTTGCTTCTTGTTCCTTAAATTTTAACAAAAATGATCGTCGGGTCACATTGACCAAAGCACAATAAATGTAACAATTACATTTATAAAAAAAAACTAACTGTAAAATTTTTTTGTCAATCTAGGTACACCATTATTAGGATAAATTAGTAAAAGTCAGAGTGGCAACAAAATATTTAAATATATATAGGATTTATGGGCATTAAAAGAAGGCAACCACGTCATATTGACCCAAACACAATAGGAGGGTTAAGTCAAGTTGCCGCTCACTAAGTGAAGATCGATGATGCATCCCTGTTGATGGGTTGATTGATGGGTAGTCTCTGTAAACGTTTTCCAATTTTGGAGAGAAAAGTAGTTTCCAAGTTGGGTGAGTTGGTTGTCCTTTGAGTTTTGCTGCATAGCTTACTAGGAGAGCTTCTCTGCATAAATGTAAGGGAGATTCACTGACTTCAGCATAAAGGCTCTGGATTGGAGATGTATGTTATGCACCAAGTACAAAGCAAAGCCTGCAGTGATGTATAGAGTCAAGCCACCATCATAGCGTGCTTAGTCTAGCACAGCTGTACACTATAGAGCATAATCTATTAGTGTGCAACTAGTCATGACCATATTAGATTGTGTTATAGGTGCAGCAGTGTAAAGTAGTTGGATCCCTGTGTTGTCACAGAGAGAACTCTTAATGTTTAGTTTATTCTAGCATATTATATGGAGGTTTTTATATGGTCGAGGAAAGTAAGTGTTTTTATCAAAAAGGCTCAGTCATCTAGGAGGCAGATACTAGAAACTACAGGAATTACTTGATTGTCCACCATAAGTGTAACTTATGGTGGACAATCAACCCAGACTCAGAATCGGAGTTCTGAGTCTGGATGTAGATTTCGTATCCTACAAAAGTGTATCCTGATGGTTTTTTGAGATGAGAGGCGGAAGCCATTGTTTCTAGTCCATGTAACAATTTTGTTGATCACACCTTGTAACTGTCTTTCCACCATTCGCATATTGAGGGAATGGCAAGAGATACTATTTTTTATGGGTTGTGTTATCAAATTTATTTTTAGGATAAATTAAGTGGCACTAAGTACAGAGCTCTGTGGGACGTCTTCCTGTGGGATAAGTCTGTGAGATAAATGGTTATGGAGTCGAACCTGAAAGGTCTGTTCGTGCAGAAAGTTTTTGATGAACAGTGGGAGATTTCCCTGCAATCCTAGGTCATAAAGGTTCAGTAATATTCCATATCTCCATGCAGTGTCAAAGGTTTTTTTCTATGTCAAACAGTATCATAACATGGTGTTCTTTTTGTACAGAAACATCACAGATGTTTATTTTTGACCAAACCAGCAGATTGAGGGCGAATCGATCATACAGAACCACACTGCATGGGATTGTGGAGGTCATGCTGTATTAGGAACCAAGTCAGTCAAGCATTGATCATTTTTTCCATTACCTTGTTCATACAACTAGTCAGAGCAATGGGCTGGTAGTTCTGTGGATTGGTAGGGTCTTTTCCACACTTTGGAAAGGCAAGAAAGTAAGCATGGTGCCATTTTTCTGTAAAGCATGTTCTATAAGGACCCTATGAGAGAACAATAAGTGTATTGAGAGTAAGGTGAGAGATCATTGTGTAATGAATTCCATCAGGTCCTGCACTGTGCCTGGTAGTACAGAGGGCCTGATGCAATTAAGCTAGTGTAAATGGAGGGTTGTATGAAGTGCTGTGCACTGTTTCAAAGTTGAGGTGACATTTTTCAGCTTGTGTTTTTTGCTTCTGGAATTGAGGTGAGCATGAGATGTAGATGAAATTTCTGCAAATGTTAAATCTAATTCATTAGCTCTTTCTTGTGTTGCTTTTTCACAACCATGCACAGTTAGTAGAGGAAGGCTGATGCATGGATGTTTGATACATCCATTGTATTTTAGCCCAAATTGTATGTGTCTTTGTGGTCCTCGTTATACTGAACATGAAATGCTTCCATGTTGCTCTGCTGTTTTGCCTAACATGCTTTGCTTTTGACCAAGACTTTTTTTTTTTAAATATATAAGATTTGCAGTTGTTGGGAGCTTCCTGAGGATGTTCCATGCTCTGTTCTTTTCTTTTTTTGCTTTACTACATTCATCATCCCACCAAATTTTTGGATGTGTATGATTCTTAATGGATTATCTTGGGATTGCTAGTCTGCTGTCTTCAGTATTTGGTTTGATATATACTCCAAAGCTGAGTTTATGGAGGAATTTTGGATCTGCAGTTCCCAGCCTGCTGCTTATACAGGCTCCAGTCAGCTTTGTCGAAGTACCGTTTTGTAAATTGGTTGAAAGGGTAGGAGATGCTGCTGTCAATGCAGCATATTACAGGATAATGGTCACTGCCTAATAGGCTGCTGAACATACAGAAACATGTATGACTGAAGTAGATTCCATAGGAAAATGGATGTACATGTGTGCTTCAGTATTCAAGGCTATCAGACTATATTAGTTGAATAATTTTTCAATTATTTGGTCCCATTTGTCCAGATTTTGATTTCCCCATAGAGGGTGATGACTATTAAAGTCTCCAAGGATGCAGTAGGACTGGAGAAGGTGTGCCACTAGTTCTAAATCAGTACAGCTAATCTGCTGATTGGGGCAAGCAGGATGAGACTACAGTTAGATCAAGTTTTATGCTAATTCGAGTTGACTGCTTCAATGTGTGTCTTTAATGCAATTAATTTTGAGGGTATCAACCAGCCTTATTATCATTGCTATCCCATCGTAACCATACTGTTAAGATTATGTGCAACACAATCCAATCTTTTCAATGTATTACATAGTTCCAGAATGAGGTGGTTACCTGTGGACCTAGGTTAGTTTCTTGCAGGCAAAATGCAATGGGGTCATATTGTGCAAGGTCTCGGATGTCCATTAAGTTACTATGGTAATTTCTACAGTTCCATTGCAAGCGTGTACACATTATTAAGGGTGTGATTTAGAAAAACCCTTGTTTTATTCCGAGGGGATGTGGAATTCTGTCATTCACCTCTATGTTAACCCCATTTTTGGGAAGTAAGGTTTACTAGCATCCATGTTCCCATTAGTTAATAGATCTAGAATATGGTTCTCTTCGCTTTATTTGTCAAAAGCATCCATGCTGTCCAATGCTGTTTGGCTGGTATCAGAGGCTACAGGTGTACCATTGTACAGCTGGGAAGCACAAGCTGGTTTTATGGTTGTCGACATACTTATTGCTTTACCATGGTTTATATGGAACTTGGTGTACTTGTACAGTGAGCAGTACTAGCCCAGTGAGCTATAGATTTGTTGGGTGGGATGGCTACTTCCATTTCAGTGGCACTTGATAGTTTTTTCATAGTTGCCCGGGCACAGATAAGTTTGCTTGTCTGTGGTCGGAACTGGTAGGGATTTTTTCACTTCCTGGTAAGTTACGTTTTGTTCAGTTTTATATTGTTGTATCTTTTTCTCCTTCCTCCAGAGTGGGACCCTCATGCAATAGGCAAGATGTTCTTGTTTGCAGTTCAGACAGCTGTGCAGTCAGCTTGGTTGTGCACAGGAGATCCACATGTGGTGCAGGTATCTGCTTCTCTGCAAACCACTTGTGAATGTCCAAACTTTTGGCACTTTTAGCAACATTAGGGGCTTGGGGTACCTTGATCACTGTTGGTGGTTTGGGATTAATGAAAGTGAGAATTATGTTCCGTGTGGGAACTAATATACCTTCTTGTTTTCTCATGATTCATCTCACATAAATCACTCCCTGGTCTTGCAATTCTTGCTTCAATTGTTCATCTGATAGATTGATCAGGTCCCACTTGGTAAAGATGCCTTTGGATGTATTAAGGGAGGCATGTGGGGAAACAATGACAGATAGTCCACCAAAAGTTCAGTTTTTCTAATTCTTCAGATTGTCGAGAAGTGGCAAATTCAACTAGTATGTCCCGTGATCTCATGTGATGAACTGCCTTCAGAAGTCAGTCTTGTACTGAATGGATAAATAAGAGAGGCTGGATTGCAAATTCTGTCTACATCAGTCTTTTGATGAGCAGGATTAAGACTCCTCATGTTTACAACCTGTTACATTCTTGCTTGTGAGCCCAGTAGCTTCTGGGGATTAGGATCTCTTTGCTCCATTTCATCTTGGAAGGGAGAACTTTCCCCTCCAGGTTACTGGCCCTTCCACATGGAGGCAGGAGCATTGCTGGCTTTGTGACCCAGCAGTAATGTGTTAGTATATAGAATAGGAAAAGAAGGTTACTTTCCTTCCTGATATAGTTATATTACTTTCTTTACTATTGTCTATACAATTGAGTTTTTGTGTAATGCTATAAATAAGGACACAATTCAGCTTTTCAAGAAAGAGCACAAGTTTACTGGTAGAGATACTTGATCACAAAATCACTTGGCACCTGGGACCACTGAACTTGGTACTCTATTCCACATTTGCATCATCTTTAATGAGAATGACTATCTTTCTCAAAAAACTGTGCACATTATTTTTATCATGAATTGTTTTACTTGCGGTACTGGCTACATTTCCTCTTCCTGCACTCATATCCAATCTAGCTACAACTCAGTCAGATCCTCATTGGTCAGGTCAGCATCTCCTACATACTATACCCACTTCATTAAAAACAATGCCATTTGCCAAATCTACAATCTGTAACTATATTTTGAGCATACTGACAAGTTCCTGGGCACTGACATTCTCTAGCCACATCATATTTTGCCACACCACAATTCATCATAATCCAAGTGACTTCGTCGTATGCCACAACATTGTCTGTGGACTACTTAATATCATTCCCTCCCCTACAGAACTGCCAAAATGATGACTAGTCGTCACCATCTGTCACTGTGATCAGTTATTGCATAGGCCACCAGAGATAAGTGGCTTTGAATATCACTATCACCCTGTAGTCCAACAGTTGCAACAAAGAGACCAAATCTACTATCGTGAAATGAACTTTAAGTTTTGTCACCCATGTCTACAATGTTAACAGGATGGTCAGATCCATTGTCAAAAACAAGCAAGTCTTCTATAATTGAGATTTTGTTCCTACAATAGTTTTTCAAGAAGGTACAGAAGTTTTTATAATTAGAAATTAAAATTTTAAAATAAAAAATGATATACTGAAACAATATAATCTGGAACAAAGTAAATCTGAAAAACCTGAGACTTCCTGTACAGTAAAATATGGACACTAAACCTATATCAATTAAATCTAATAATTTCCTCTGATAAATTTGTTCTGTTCTCACTAAGAACAGAATATATATGGAATGATTAAAGGTATTTATAGCTGAATCACAGATTTACAGTAATAGAAAAAACATGTGAAACTATATAAAAGATGCTATATTTTAATCAAAATTTAGAACGCAAATTACTTTTATATGATTAAAACAGATTTGCTTACGTGCTCTGGGCCTGCCATCAGAGCTCCTTTCTCTTCGACTATCCTGAAGATTTCTTTCATTCTTTTCATTCTCTTTATTACGCCCTAAAAGAGAGAGATCAGAAATTCTGATTCAAAGAAGTTGTTTGTATAGTGTATGACCCTTTATTTAAAGCTGAGTTCTGATGCATGATTCTGTTTGAGAGTAACTTTGGCACTGGCTACTGGTGTGAAAACAAATACAGTCGAACTTGGTTATAACGAGCATCAAGGGACCAACAAAATTTCCTCGTTATAACCATTACTTGCTATATCAGTGATAGCGGAGATGGGGAACCCCAGGGGAAGCCGTTAGACAATGAACACTTTATATCAGTGATGAGTTAAATCTACCTCCTATTTTTTTTTATTTAAATTCTCAATAACTGATAAAAATGATTCAAAAAAACAAAAGAAATATTAGAGAAAAATATAATATAAGCATATACCTGCATATTATTTGTATTAATATGCTTGTATAAACTACAATACACTTAATACTAAACAATTTATTTCTCTGTAATTAAAAACAATATTATTTAATAATAAACACTATTTCAATTAGTCTTCATTTATGAATCATAAAATTGATGTCTGTTTTAAAGATTATTTTGATATTTCTTTAAGTTTCCCCTTAAAACACTCAACACATTAAATCTCATTAGATGCATCAGTTTCTTTAAAAAAATTTACTAAAGTGCCCACTGCACCTTGAGCTTGTCGGCACTGATTTTGATTCACTTTGACTTGTCATCATATCACCATTATCTTTATCATCGCATTATCGACTTTGTTGAGCACAACATCTACAATGTCATTCTCTGAAGGAAGACCACTAGTTAACACGTTATTGACTCGTACAAATTCATCGATGTTATCTGTATTAAAACCTACAACGTTATGTAGCAACCATTCGGATAACGGTAAGTTGTTTTCTTCGTTTCCATCATCATCTACAATTGAAATTTCATTTGAATTTAATTTGAATTTCTTGAAAAAATCCAATATGGTTGTCGAAGCAATATTGTTCCACGCATTATTCAATAAATTTATAGCATCCAATATAGATATACTCAGTGAGTTTCTGTTCTCTTTGACTGATCAGACGTAGAATGAGAAATCTTTTACAAAATTCTTTCAAGCTCTTGATTACACCCTACGTCCATTGGTTGTAAAACTGATGTCGCATTGGGAGGCAGAAACACCAGCTTAATGTTGAACAAATTTTGAATCTGGGGATGTGCAGGACAGTTATCAACTAACAATAAAATATTTTTCTTCTTTTTGAATAGCTCCTTATTCCAGCCTTTTACGTATTGCTGAAAAATATCTGAAGTCATTCAAGCTTTCTTGTTTGCAGTGTAATCCACAAGAAGTTTCTTTACATTTTTGAAGCACCGAGGTTTTAATGATTTTCCAATAACACTTTTTTTTTTTTTTTTTAAATCAGTTCCTGTCATATTTGTGCATATCAGCACCTTCAAGCGAGCCTTTGATTTTTTTCAACCAACACATTTTCCCCCTTTGAATTTAAAAGTATTGTCAGGTGTCAAATTATAAAAAAGTCCTGTTTCGTCGGCATTGTAGATGTCATCGTCATTGAAATCTTTCCTGATTTCTGCTGAAACAGAGTCAATCCATTCATTTGTCATTATTGGATCTGCAGATCGAGATTCTCCACTAATTTCTGCATAAACTATGTTATGTCGGTTTTCAAATCGATCCAGCCAACTGTTGTTACACACAAAATCGTCGTATCCAATTTGTTCAGCAAATTTTTCCATTTGAGCCTTCAAGATCGGACCGTCTATTGAAAATCCAGCACTTCTTTGTGAGGTGAACCATTGAAGCAATGCTTCATCAACGTTTGTAATCTCGCACTTTCTAAATTTTTTTTTTTCCTTTCCTTCTTTCGGTTATGTTCTTTTCCAGTGCCGATATGTAAACATCTTTATTCTTCCACAAAGTCAATACACTTGAAGAGGACAAAGAAAGCTTTTTACACACTTCGCCATTTTTTGCACCACATTCTAACTCAAATAATTTCGACTTTTTCGAGAATCGAGACACTTTCTTTTCTTCCTTTCCGAAGGAAGGGTTCGTTTCAACTGATTTTACTTTAAAATGATAAAGTGATCTGCATAAAAAATTCATAGACGTCCCAAAATGCATACGACATTCTTAGAAGTGCCTAAATAAATTTATGGTTCGGTGAATACAAGACCATCTGTAAATAGAGTAATGCAACAAGTGCCAATGCACTATTGTATAGCCCGTCCCTGAAAGGAAAAGATCAAAAATGGGCCACTAATCTGATACAATGTGGGTGGTCATAAAAACTAAGTCGCCCTTTTCGTTTTTGTCTATTCCAAGAATTTTTTTTCCGATGACCCAAGTTACCAAAATTTGTTCGGTATAGCTACATAACACGCTAATTATAACAGTGAATGATTGTATGGGAATACGCGCAAATTAAAATCATTATGGCGTTTTGCTTGTTACAGCCGTGATTTTGTTATTTCCTTGCTCGTTATAACCAAGTTCGACTGTAGTCAGCATTATACCTTATGTGGATTGAAACATTCAGATTAACTTATTGGCACATCTAATACACTTTTTTTTTTTTTTTTTTCAAATCCACATTATGGACTAGACATTACATGTTAATATGGAAGGCCAAATTTCTTGGTGTCTAAGCAACAATCACAGTATAACATGATTATATTTCAACATAAAACATTTAATGTGGGCACACACCACAAAAGAAGTCTCCTTTTTACAAGTAACTTGACTTGAAAGTATAGTACTGTACTTTTACCTAAAATCTTTCTGCTGACAAGGTTCTCTTTCCTGGAAACTAAGAAAATCACCTCCAGCACTTCTTCCCCAAAGACACAGCTAATACCATGAATGAGCATGACCTTATTTACCAAACTGTATTCTCAGCAAATAGCAGCCTTTACACATGCACTGTTTCTCAGCCTTTACACATGTTGGACACTCAAGTACGTCCAACTTGTACATGTTTCTATTAACGTGATTTGCAAAATGATTTTGAAATAAACAAGCAATAAACCAACTTGCTAGTGCCATTCAAATTCTGATGAGAAAGCAGATATAAAACTTTTGCTATTGTATGTAACTGGCCATATTCCAAGCCTGACTCCCATACCCCCTTGTTTTGTTTAGGGTGGTGCACTGCCAGGGAGCCTCTAGGGTGGAATGGTACACTTGAGTAGGCTAAAATTTACTACTGTTAACACTATATAATGAATCTACTGTTACACTATTTTAAAAGGGTAGGAAAATACCAACCCTCTCTCCCAAGAATTTAGTCTAGCGCCTGCTATCTGCAAGGCCACTCCAAGTGTCATTTAAAAAAAAAAAACACACATTTTGATAGTGTGGGAAGGCCACTACAGTCCTTTTAGTCCCTGTTTGGCACTACCCCTCGATTCAATGATTTTTTTTATTACTATTATTATGAAAGTCACTACAAAGTTATTATTTTCATAATTATTATTATGAAAGTTCCAGGCTGTATCCCAGCCTGGGTTACAGCAGGGAATCACTTTGATTATTTCCATCTATAGCAACTGAAAATTGCTCATTTTTCAGGTCTCCCTACCTCATCTTTCCCTATCAATAACTAACTATTTCACTAACAGTGGCTGTTATTTTTGTTCTTCCAAACTCCAAATGAAATTGAGAAATTTCATTTCATACAGTAGAAAAGGCAAAAATATTACCTTTTCCAGATTTTACAATATTAAAAATTTTGCATATATGTCTTCTTGAATTTTACATTATATTTCTTTGGAATATTACTGAAAGACACTGTTAACTAACTTTGCACCATACAAGTACAATTAAATGGTAGCACATTACAGTGAATAAGACTATTATCCCATGTTTCTATTTTGAAAAGCAGACTCTCACACACCCGACAGCCAATTTTTTAATGAAAATAAGAAATTCACAGTATTTAAAAAAAATAATCAATGTTAATAATAAGTTTTACCTTTTTTTGTGTGTGAAATACAAAGTACAGAGAAAACTGAGTTTTTGCAAAATGATGGAGAAACTGTCACCAACTACATTATGAAAGCAAGATAGAACTGAGTGAAAAAAGATTCTCTCCATTGTAAATCTGAAGAGTTCACAGCTATGCTGGCAATTAGATATGGATAATTGATAGCATAGCTTGAAAAAGGCTAATGAAAATAAGCAGACATATACAGAATTTTTAAATTATAATTTTAACATCGTTTTACTATTTTTTGTGAAAAGAAAAAAGAGAAAAAGTGTTTTTGCAAAGACTGAACTCATCAGAGCTAACAATATTACAATGGTGAAACAGAGAATTGTCACACTGAGTAAAAGAGAATTTCTCTATCATAAATCTGGAGTATTGGCAGCTATGCATTATATATATTTTGTCAAATAAATAATTTTATGTAATATAAATTATATCCTAATTCAACCATAAAATTAATAGTATCTAATTTACCACGACAATAATGTTAAACTGTCCAACAAGTTGTACTTGTTTACACAAAACTGAAAACAAAAATAGTAATAAAAAGTGGCTCCTGGCTGTCACTTTTTCACATTTAATTCCAAATAAACAATGTCACTTCGAAAAATACTCTAAGTTAAAACTATGAGTAATCAAGGTGACATTGTAACAGCCACTAATATTAAAATGGTGATTAGCATATAATAGATATTTTGTTGAAAAACCTGTTAGACAAGACTCCAAATGGCTTAAAATATTATAATCATAATGGAGGTTATTTTATTTTTTTTTTATTATTTTTATTTTTTTTTTGGTCTGATCAAAAATACCACAATTAAGTAAAGGAAGGGTATTATATTTCAAAATTGTTGAAATAATTTGATAAATACTTCCCTGCTTAATATTTTTTGTCTAATTAAGACTCCCTGCTATCTGACAAAGGTCGTAATATCCAAACAGCTATAAAACTAGTGAGGTTTTTAATGAATAATGGATTTGCCTTATTCATGGCAATATGGCAGGTATATATACATATCAATGAAAGTCAATATCAGTAATTTTAAGTCAACTCGTAGATAACAATGTCATTCCAAAAGTGACCTTAAGCTCACGCCCATTGCTTGTAGAAAAAGGAACAAGGCTTCCCCAAGACATCAGGAACAGAAAACTATATAGCAGTGAGGCATTTATTATCAAATTTATTGTCAATATCAGCACCTGCACTGAAACACAATTCCTTTACTTAACTTCTTCAATGGACCAGCATAACCCAGTACTAAGGATTTAATACTCACATGTAACTTTTGTTACATTTTTCAATCTGAAGTTTTTCTCTACATACCACTTGGCTGCTTGTTTAGACTTGATACAGTTATTCACCGTTTTAACATGGTCCCATAAGCCTCAAAACAACTGTAATGGTAGTACCTTGAGTTTATAATGAAGTGAATAACATGGCCCAGATTCACTTTCTTGGTCATGTTATTCAATTAAAAACAATATTAGTAATTTTAATTTAACTCATGGATAATGAGATTTATAAAGTGAGCCTAAGTCTAACCCTCATCACTACCATGGTAGCACACAGCTTCCCCAATGAAACTTAAAAGAGGCACAAATATATATACACACACAGTGAGCTTTATCATTAAATTATTTCAAAAATAGATTTTCACATACTACCCAGTTAGAAGCTTAAAAGCTTCCATACATAAGGAGGGTTAAGAAACAACTTTAGGGGGATATCCTGTCTGAGACAAAATTTTCTAAAGCTGTGTTTAGGCATGATACCTGAATAATATTCCCAGACTTTTCTTATAACACATATATATCGTGTGCTGCTGCAGGTATGATACACACCACCATAAAATGCAGTAACTGTACTTTAAATTTCTTTGATTATACAGCTGTTTAGTAACAGTACCTAAAAGGGAAAAAAAAAAAAAAAAACCCAGTGTAGCCTAAAACAATATAAATAATAATGTGGCACTTCTATAGTTTGGCAAAAACTGTTAGTTTAGTGATACTCGCAAGGGTTAAATCCTAATAGTTCAGTCACAACATTCACTAGAAGTTTCCAATTTAGATTTAAGAGGGACGCAGCCCACAATGACCTAGCTGAACAACTGATAGGGTCATTTTTAAGCAATAATTTGTAGAAGTAGTGCTCAATTTCTGATATTTGAAATTTTATTTAAATGAGCGTGGGGGATCAAACTATACCAGTACAGTGATCACGTAGTATCACAATCAGAAACACTACCATTGTGTTCCTCAATGACCAGTGTCTAAAATTTCCAGAGGCAACCAGAGAGGGTAATACTCTTGATCTGGTTATCACCAGTCATCATTCGTGTATTAAGAATTTGCAGATAAAGGAACCACTAGGTGGTAGTGATCACAATGTACTGATGGGGGGATTTACTTAAAGATATAATTACCATCAGGGGTAAAGGAAAGAGTTTTTGCTTCCGTAAAGGTCAGTACAGCGGTCTCAGACAGTTTTTAAATTCTGTACATTGGGATCAACTGACGATGTTACCAACATTAAATTCTAAGTGGGAGGCATTCAAGGAATTAATCGTGGAAGCTACTAAAAGGTTCATACCTATTAAGAAATATTGTTCAAGGTTTAGGCCTGAATGGTTATCAAATGAATTAATGAGACTCGTGACAGAGAAGAAAAATGCATGGGATGCATATAAATTATCAAGTGACTCAGAAGCCTATGACAGATATAAGCTAGTCTATAATCAGGTCACAAAGGAGGTTAAGACAGGCGAAAGCAGATTACGAGAAATCTTTGGCAAAAGATGCAAAGAAAAACAGCAAGGATTTCTTTACTTATATAAAAACTCTAACAGGAAGGGGATGAATCTGATTGGGCCACTTGATATCGATGGATAGCAAACAAACTGAATGAGTATTTTGCATCTACATTCACACATGAGGAGTTATTAAGGTTTGAAAATGGCAGAAGGTTATCAAATTGTAGCAGGGTGTTTAATGATTTTGTAATAACTGAGAGCAAAGTGGAGGAGAAATTGTTGAAGTTAAACATAAGAAAGGCACCTGGGGTGGATGAGATCCATCCAGTTATATTAAAGGAGGCAGCAAAGCAACTAAGCAAATCCTTAGCCATTATTATGAGAGCATCCTTGGACTCAGGGGAGGTCTCCACAGACTGGAGATGTGCAAATGTATCCCCAATTCACAAAGGGGGATCAAAGGGTGACATGAGTAATTACAGACCAGTTAATTTAACTTCTGTTCCGGGTAAAATAATAGAGTTACTGGTTAAAGATGCACTGCAGGATCATCTAGACAAGACTGCAGCAATAATTCAGACACAGCATGGGTTTGTTAAGGGAAAGTCTTGTCTGACAAATTTGATAGGATATTATGATGTGGTTACAAAGGAACTGGATGCAAAAAATAATTTTGATATCATATATTTGGATTTCAGGACAAGCTTTTGACAGTGTTGCGCATGGAAGACTATTGTACAAATTGGAGCAGAATGGTATTAAGGGTAAGTTGCTACAATGGATAAAAGGATGGTTGAGTGGGAGAAGACAGAAGGTGGTAATCAATGGGTGCTGCTCTTCGTGGACTAATGTTATTAGTGGAGTCCCACAGGGTTCGGTATCGGGTCCTGGTTTTTTTTTTTTTTTTTGTATATTTATCAATAATATTGATGAAGGTATATCAGGCTTAGCGTCAAACTTTGCAGATGATACAAAGGTTGGCAGGGTTGTTAATGACAGTAATGGCAGTGTGCTACTGCAACAGGGTCTAGAAAATTTGCGCAGATGGGCTAAGAAGTGGCAACTGAAGTTTAACCTTGACAAATGCAAAGTACTGAATATGAGTAAAAGTTTCCCCAGAGAAACGTACCAACTGTGTGGTACTACACTTAAAGTGATAGAAAATGAAAAAGACCTGGGAATAATTTTGAGCATCAAGATATGAAGTTTTCTGAGCAATGTAGACAGGCTGCCAGGGCAGGTCATGGGGTTTTGTCAATGATATATAGGAATTTTGCTAGCAGGGAAAAGGAGGTGATTGTCCCTCTGTATAAGGCAATGGTCAGGCCACGCCTTAAGTACTACGTACTGGTGTTTAAGCCCCATTTTTGGAAGGATGTAGATTTCCTTCAACGCGTACAGAGAAGGGCAACAAGATTGGTGAGGGGAATGAATTGATCCTCTTACCAAGAGAGGCTTAAGTTCTGCAAATTGCAGTGGCTGGAGACTAGGCACATGCACGTAATCTGATTGAGGTGTATAAGGCCTTGAATGGGTTGAGAACGCTGAATTCTGATGGGATCCTTCCACTTGTTCAGATTACAAACGTAAGTCGCATAAATTCAAATTATGAAAAGACAGATGTAGAATAGATGTGCGGAAATTTGTCTTTAGCCAGCAGGTGGTTAATTGCTGGAACAAACTTCCATCTGTCCTTGTGGAAATTGATGGGTTAAATAAATTTAAGGAGGAACAGGACAGGCATTTGGAAGGAATGGTGTGATTTTTTTTTTTTTTTTTTTTTGGCTGATGCTGCATAAGCTCATACACTTGCTCTCTTGCCTTAAATGCCACTACTACTACTACTAAAAGTGGACAATTAAAAATTACATTTCAGTAAGCAGTCAAGAGTAAGGACAGAGTTAGCATTAGCAGAGGCATATGATGCAAGAAAGCAAGCTTATTCAGCATCAGCCAAAAAAAAAAAAAAACACACCACTCCCATTTCAACGCTCCGTTCGCTCGAAATACCTGTCCAGTTGAGCCTTAAATTTGTTTAGGCTATCAACTTCAACAACAAGTGATGGAAGTCGGTTCACCAACCAACCACCCGCTGGCCAAAGGCAAATTTCCGCACATCTATCCGACATCCGTCCTTCCTCAATTTCAATTTATGTCCTCTGAGCTGATTATTCTGAGCAAGATGAAGAATCCCATTGGCATTGAGCATGCTCAAACCATTCAAAGCCTTATACACCTCTATCAGATCACCTCGCCGGTGCCTAGTCTCCAGACTCTGTAATTTGCAAAACTTAAGCCTTTCTTCGTAAGAGCAACCCTTTGTTCCATTCACTAATCTTGTTGCCCTTCTCTGTACCCGTTCCAGCAGCTCTACATCCTTCTTGAAATGAGGCCTCCAGACCTGTATACAGTACTCAAGATGGCCTAACCATTGCCTTATACAAGGGAATAATCACCTCCTTATCCCTGCTAGAAAAATTCCTGTATATCATTGACAAGACACCATTAGCTACTCTTGCAGCTCGTCTGCACTGCTCATAGAACTTCATATCTGCCTGCACAATTACCCCCAGGTCCTTTTCATTCTCCACCACTGTCAGTGTAGTACCACAGAGTTGATACGTTGCTCTGGGGTTACTGTTTCCCATATGTAGTACTTTACATTTGTCAATGTTAAACTTCATTTGCCACCTCTCAGCCCATCTGTTCGACCTTTCCAGATCCTGTTGCAGCAGCATAGCATCAGTGGCATCCTTAACAACCCTGCCAACCTTTGTATCAACTGCAAACTTGGACATTAAACTCTATATCCCATCATCAATATCATTCATAAACACCGAAAACAACAACGGACCCAACACCGAACCCCGAGGAACTCCACTAATAACATAAGTCCACGTTGGGCAGTGTCCATTGATTACCACTGTCTTCTGCCACTCAACCATCCCCTTATCCATAGCAGCAATTTGCCTCCAATGCCACACTGCTCCAATTTGTGCAGCAGTCTTCCATGTGCAACAGTATCAAAAGCCTTTCTAAGATCCAAATATATAATATCAAAGTTATTCCCTGCATCCAGTTCTTTTGTGACTACATCATAGTATCCAATCAAATTGGTCAGGCAAGACCTGCCCTTAACAAAACCATGCTGCGTCTGAACTATAACTGAATTCTTGTCTAGATGATCCTGCAGTGCTTCTTTAACCAGTGCCTCCATTAATTTACCTGGAACAGAAGTTAAACTAACAGGTCTATAATTACTTGTGTCAGCCTTTGATCCTCCTTTGTGAATTGGGGTTACATTTGCACATCTCTGGTCTATGGGTACCTCCCCTGAGTCCAAAGAAGCTCTCATAATTATGGCTAGGGGTTTGCTTACTTCCTTTGCTGCCTCCTTTAATATAACTGGATAGATCCCATCCACCCCAGGTGCCTTTTTTATGTTTATCCTTTACCTCTGATGGTAGTTACCTCCTTAAGTAAATCCCACTTCAACACACTGATCACTGCCACCTAGTGGTTCATTTATCTGCAGATTCTTAATGCATGAAGAATCACTACTGATAATCAGATCAAGAGTATTGCTCCCTCTTGTTGCCTCACAAACATGCTGATGTAGAAAACAATCATCCAATAAATCCACAAAAGCCTTGCTAGTGTGCGAGTGACCAACCCACAAATTCCATTCAATATCTGGGAAATTAAAATCCCCCATTATAAGACTCTCTGATTTACTGGCCCACTCTATTTCCCTGTACAATATCTTATTATACTCATCAGAGCCATTAGGCCTATAGCACACTCCTACTCTCAATTTTGATTTCCCTATGCTTATGTCACACCAAATTGACTCGACACTGCCGTGTCCATCGATGTCGACTGGCTTCACTTCCTTGGACTTTGTGTTTCTTAACTAATAGCATAACCCCTCTTCCCCTCCTGTCCTGTCTATCCTTTCTATACACATTGTATTCCCCAAATTCCAGTTCCGCATTCCTTATATCTGTGTGACACCACGTCTCTGATATCCTAACAATATCTGCCTTTGATGTTTTGAGCAATACCTCAAATTCATCAAATTTATTTACCAAACTCCTAGCATTGGTGTACATGCAGGTATACATGCACCTGCTTCTATTCTTGGCTACCCTAACACAACCCATGTGTTTACTTGTACCGCAATGACTCGCAGCAGTCTCTGAAATATCCTGCATCTTGTTTTTCAGGCTTCTGCTCATTTCAATAGAAGCAGTGCAAGAATCACTTCGACCTCTGCCAGTGGCTACTGTTAATCTATTAGTCCTTGTATCCCCCCCAACTAGCAGTTTTCCGACCCACCTAACTCTGCCTCGACAGCATCAGCAAAAATTCTTGCACCCTTTCTATTTAAGTGTATCCCATCCCTGTAAAAGCAATCTCTCCTGTTAACAAGTACAGTCCAGGCTGAAAAAAATTCTACCCCTTGAACCTTGCACAATCCCTCCAGGGCCGAATTGATCGACAAGGCTCTCATCATATACTCCCTCCTATCGTGTCTGGGCAGAATTGCAGACACTTTCAAATTCAACCCTAATTCACGGCTTTTTTTCAACGGTGACCTGTACTTGCTAAGTAATTCCACCGGTCTCCTACTCTTAATATCATTAGTGCCAATGTGTACAACTATATCACCTTTTGTGCCCTTAAAAGATGATATCCGCTCTACAACGTCATCAACCTTTGCCCCTGGCAGACATACCCTGGTCCTATTCCACCTATCCTTTTTGCAAAGCATGTTCCCCGCTTCCCTGACAATAGGAGTCACCAACAACTACTAGTTCCTGTGGGACCAGCGCATTCTGCCTAGGGGGGCTGCCTCTGAGTTTTAATTTCAAGGATTACTGTGGACTTAAAATTCTTGGACAATCAAATGGGATGAAATACATAAGGGTGAAAGTACTGCAACACTATCATGTATTTCAGGACATTCATCAAAACCACTTGTATACTCATTTCATTAAGGATCTACACAAGGAAGATACCAAAAATGATGAAAAAGTGTTTAGAGAGCTTGGTAGAGCAGAAAACATCAGGATGGAATAATTTATTTGTTCAGTTATGGGAAGCTTGGTGTTTCATAAAATAATTTAGTTGATTTGTAGCAAGATCACAGACGGGGTTAGACAGGTAAAGTCTGAATAAGCAAAAGCATTGACTAAGCGAGCCAAAGAATAGTGACGAGGATTTTTATACATACACTAGAATATCTGTAGAGAATATTTAGCCAAAACTGTTGAAGGGAAGAAGTATAGATTAATATCAATGTAATTACAAAAACATTTCCCTTGACTCCCTTCGCTGCTAGCTAAGGTGTCAGTGGGACAGACTAGGGTAAAAATTCGATTTGACAATTTTTTTTTTAGTGACAAATGGGCCTGGAGTACTGGGGTCCATAGTTTAACAGATATTTATTTAAAGTATACCCAGTAAAATAAAATAAAATAAAATAAAATATTTCCAAAAGCTTCTGGAAATATTTTATTTTATTTTATTTTACTGGGTATACTTTAAATAAATATCTGTTAATTTTTTTTTTAAATGTATGACTATACATCCTTTAAAAAAAAAAAAAAAATTACAATTACTGAACAAAAATTATCCGGACCTAGAAACCACTATGTAAAGTGTCCATGAGCAAACATGCCAATTGTGTTGGAAGTGCGACCCTGAGATTTGTTGATCACAATTACTAAAGCTAAGAAACTGTCATCTCTTCAAATTAAACGACAAGCTAGTTTCAATCGGAGCTAAATCAATTCATGGGATTTAGAAAATTGGTGGGAAAATTTTTTGGAATCCACCCTAATACTGCTATATGAAACCAATTGCAAAAGGAATCAGGTCAAAAGCTTGTTTAGTCTTTGGGTTATTCACAGTCAAAGAATGTTCTGGATAGAGGGACATAATTAAATTATTATATAGTTATACATGAAAAGAAAAGAATAAATCAGATAAGACCATTACTCAACAGAAACCAGAACCATATACAATCCAGCAGATATCACTGGGAAGCTTAATAGATACCCTGTATTGATCTTCACAGAAGAACGTCCTTTTCCAGGTGGGAAATATGGTGCTAACATACCCTAGTAGTGTAAGTTATGTGATACTGATATTACACAAGGAAGTCTAATCAAAACAAATAAAAATAATAAAAAAATCGTAACAACTTTGTGTGTTTAACCAACCTGCTAAGGTTGGTTGAACAAGGTATTTCTTTATAAGGAATTTATAATTTGAAATTATAAATATGATGTGGTCATACACAGTTGGATACAAGAAACTATTTGAAAACATACTTGGACTGCAGCAAAGCATTTTGTATGGCTGCACTTGGAAGTTGCTATATATTCTGGGGTCTATTGGGGTTGCACACAAGATCCTGAAGTGAGTTGAGGGGTGGCCAAGGGACAGGATACAGTGGGTTATTATAAATGGCCATACTTCAGAAGCCAAAGTTACAAGCGGGGGGTTTCTGATAGTTCGGTGTTGGGACCAGTCTTGTTTGTGATCCTCTTGAATGATATGTACAAGGGAATGAAGGAATACTGTTACTTTAATTTGTAGAAGGAAAGGTTATCCACCTTTCCAGGGTAACAACTACTTTAACAGAAGTAAATTTGCACAGTTACCCTAAAAAGGTGGATAACAGTGTAAATCAGGCTGATTATCAAAAGGATTTATAAAATTGTAACGGATGGTTGGAGAAATGGTAGGAATGTTTTAGTTTGACATTTGGGAAACATGGAACCTGAGAGTAACATACAAAAAGTGGGATAGAGATGAAGAGCATAAATAAGAAAACAGACAATGTTTTGATAGTCATATATGAAGGTTAGCATACGATGTAAACAGGTAGACAGGAAGTTTTTTTTTTTTTTTTTTTTGTAGACCCCAAACACGAGAAGTATTAGAACCTATAGTACTTAGTACCGTGCTTGGGTTGAAGGTTGAGAAGACGAAAGAAGATATTTGTTGGCATTGAACTTTAACTTCTGTAGACTGTAATTTCCAGGTAATACATATGAAGGAAGGTTGTTCCAGAAAACGGCAGGTGAATGAATAAATGAAGATGAAAAGTTGGACAGTAAATGGATGTTGGCTGGTGGCTGCACGTGTTCGGACTGTTTTGAAAGAGAGAGCGGGAAAAATAGAAGCCAATTCAGAAGAACAGTGCCCATGGAAGTATTTGTAGAAGAGGCAGGCAGCAGAAACAGTATGTCTATGAGACAGCCAGTGGAGAGACTCTGTTAGAGATGAATCATTACTTAACCTAACTATCCTCTTCTGAACGGAATCAAGAAGCCTGAGAGAGGTTTTGGGGGTTCCACCCCAGATGTGGGAACAATATTCCATAGTAGGGAGGATTTGTGATTTATACAGAGTGAGCAGCTGTTTGGAAGAAAAGTACCACCAAGAGCGAAAGAGAAAACCAAGTTTTTTAGATGCAGACAAAGCAATATTCGTAATGTGCTTGTGCCAAGAGAGATTAGCAGTCAGGGTAATCCCCAAAAGAGATATATCATTTTGCCTACAAATCGGAGTGTCACTAAGATGAGCATAGGAGCAGAAGAATCCTATTTTCGAGATATAAGACAAGACTGAGTTTTAGAAGGGTTGAAATCAACTAAGTTGTCTTTGCCCCACTGGAGAATTACCTGAAGATCGGCATTTAAGGAATTGGTAGCAGATTTTCGCAAAGTTGAAGCTGATTGAGCAGGGCAAGTTTCTCAAAATGGACAGTGGAATGCAATGTGCTATCATCGGAAAAACTATGGATAGGATTTCCAGTCAATGAAAGAAGGTCATTAATATACAAGAAGAAAAGAGTGGGGGAAAGAACTGAACCTTGGGGGACACCGGCATTGGTGGAGAAGTTAGAAGACAGAGAGCCATCTACCATCACCCTCAGTGAGCAATCAGAGAGAAAACTGGATAACCAATTACAAAAAACAGTTGGCAAACCATAAGATCGAAGCTTGTTTAGAAGACCTTTATGCCAAACACGATTTAAAGCCTTTGAGATGTCAAGAGCAACTACTTGTGTTTCACTGAACCTTTCCATTGAATTAGTCCATAAATAGGTAACATAAGCCAGAATATCACCAGTGGATAGACACTGACAGAATCCATACTGGCGATCATTGATCAGATGGAAGGTTTCTAGGTAGTTTAAGAGTTAGCGGTTAATTGATTTCTCCATTGCAATTACCTATACTCTTTCTAAAGCAATGGGACGATAATCAGATGGGAGGGATTTGTCACCCTTTTTTAGGAACTGGCTGGATATGGGCAAATTTCCAAGCAGAAGGAAAAACACCTTTGGAATAAAAAATGAAAAAAGGCGACAAAGAATAGGAGTAAGTTCTGGAGCACAGGTTTTGAGTACAAGTGGAGAAATACCATTGGTACCTGGAGCTTTCTTAGCATCAAGATTCGTCAAAATCCTTCTGACATCCTTTTGACGGTAGACCACAGGAGGCACTGAATGGAGCATTTTGGGAATGGTGGGAGGTGTTTTACCAAGATCATTAATACATGAGTTGGAAGAAAAATGGGATGCTAGCAGGTCGGCTTTATCCTTGGCTGAAGTGAAGTGACAACAGAACCATCTGGTTTGGAAGAGGTGGGAGCATAGATGGACAAAAGTTGCAACCAATAGCTTTGGCAAGAGATCAGAATGCTCGGCTACCATTAGAGCAAGAAGAAAGTTTTCTGCTCTTAGCCTGTTCAAACTCTAGTTTAGACTGATTAATAACTGCTTTACAATTGTGAGCTTTGGTGTAGGCAGAAAATGAAACTGAAGAATTACAAACAAGCCAATTACGATATGCAACGTTCTCTTGAACAGCCTTAGCACATTTATTGGAAAACCAAGGTTTAATTAAAGGACGAGATTTTAAAGTGGAGTTTGGGATAAAGGATTCCATTCCTGCAAGAATAATTTCACTGACACGATCTGAGCAAACGTTGACATCAGAAGTTTTGAAACAGTAATCCAACCAAGGAAAAGAAGAAAAGAAGTCTCGCAGGTCATCCCATTTTGCATTCTTGTAATGCCAAACAACACGAGGTTGGGAATAGCCATGAGATAAAGGTTCCATTGGAGAAGAGACAATCACCAAGTTGTGATCTGAAGTGCCTAAAGCACCTCTCACTTCGACCGTGTACTTAGAAGGGTTGTTTGTGAGAAAAAAATTAAGCTTGTTGGCTGTATGATTAGGATTGTCCGGTATTCTTGTAGGTAAATGAACAATCTGTGGAAGGTCATTAGTAATTGCAAAAGCCTCAGCATCTCGACCAGCTGGGTCGGTGTGACTAGAAAATGGAAGCCAGCAGGAGTTGTGAACATTAAAATCACCAGGGAAAATTACCTCACTGTTAGGAAAGTTGGACTGGATGTTGTTGTTGTTGTTTTTTGGTTTTTAGGAGCGTTAGCAACTAAGGCCATATTGCTCCAGTTGGACTGGAGAAAGTCAAGTTGCAAAGAGAGGAAGTCAAAGAGCTCCAAGTGATTAGTGGAGTTGGGAGAACAGTAGAGACAACAGATGAACTTGACACAATGAGGTATAGAGATTTTAAGCCAGAGAAGATCGAAGAGAGGGAGGAGATTCCAAATTGCCAAGTCTCTGATAGGGAATATCAGAACGGACATATGCACAACTACCACCTTTCAGGCAAAAGGAATCATACAATGAATAATTTGGGCATCTGAGATGAGCAGTAGTTGAATCAACCGATAACTGAGATTCTGTCAAAAAAAGTGAATGGGGTTTTGCAGACTGCAAGTGGAAATGGACATCATTGAGATTAGAATTGAGACCACGTATATTTGTGAAATGAATTAGGAAGTGTTTGGGAGGTTTAATTCTTTTCACAGATAAGCTTACTTTATTAGTTTGACAATTCATGGTGTATTGAATAGTTAGAAAAAGTGGGTGGGACATGCTGTATGAAGTAATGATATTTTTGGATATGGCGTATACATGGTAAGCATATACCCAGATCCTTGACATAACATGGTCTCGACAATGACCCCCTGCATACACACTACTCGAACTCCCTCCAGTCACTATCTGGCAGAGTAGAGGTAGCAAGATTATACACTAGCTGATAAGGAAGCCTCCTAGAGAGTTACCAATAGGTTCGGTCCGGTGTAGCAGCCAGCCTGCGAACACCGTTTTAGAGCTGTACCCTCAAAATGTAAGGAAAATTGGATCTCGCCACAATGTTCATCATAACCTCAAAAGTCATCAATCATACTGCATGGTGGAAGAGATGGGGAAGGGTTAACCGGAACTTAGCTCTAGAGACTAAACTCTAGAGACAAATTTCATCAACGATTTACCATACTTCTGAATCATGGGAAAAGGAGGTCATAGTTTCATTACACAAGTCAATGGTAAGACCATATAATGGAATTCTGTGTTCAAGTCTGGAGGCCACATTTAAGAAAAGACATTTAACTTATTGAAAGAATGCAAAGATGAGCAACTTGTTTAATGTGAATAGCAAAGGGGCAGCCACTGGAGAAGAGACTGCATAGCTGTGGATTACAGAGCTTGGAAACAAGTCATATCAAGGGATATGGGTTGATTGGATAAATGTTTTTTTTTTTTTTTTTTACTGATAAAGCAAAAGACTAGCTTCCTTTTTACAGCCTACACTAATATTAAATCGATTATTTTATTTTATTTTTTTTGGATATCTATGAAAGGTATTGAACAGCACGAAAACACTACTTTTTTTCCATTTTTTTTTTTTTTTTTTTTTTTTTTAATAAGAAAGTATATTTTTATGGCTTTGGAGTAGATGTTCTACTACATGCCAACAGCAGCAGGCTAATAACTAATTTGTCTAAGTTTGTAGCTGTTTCCTGAAAATAGCTACCAAGTAAGTTTTTTTTTTGTTTGGTTAGTATAATTAAACAGTTTGGTGTTCCAGAACTAAGTCCACAGTAAGTAGCATACTATACTATACGCTGTTCACTGTAACTTTAATCCTGACATAAACAAATATATATCATAAATCAAAGAACTCGGGTTAGTCACTGAACAATACAAATGCATTCCAACAACTGTCCAATGAGAGCTTCGCTTCACGACATTTGTTTATGTCAGAATTCAATTTAGACTGAAAAACTAAGCAAACCATGACTCTCAGGGATTCCAGTTTGATACGAAAAATAAAAGTTAACAAATATTAATAAATTGATTCTTAACTTAAATGAAATTAAGTTTTGCCTAACATAATCCATAATCCAAACTTGAAATGTATTGAAAACTACAGTATTCTAGCACTGCATATTGCTTCAGAAAACACAATCACGATGCTTGTTGCCATTACACAAATTTCAGTAGATTGCAATTTTCAGTAAATAAAAGGAATGTTACACCAAAGAACAGAAGTGCAAGGGTCTTCTGATCACCAAGATGCACATGTTTTAACTAAGTAGCTTTAATTAAGTGGCAATGAACAAAATTATGCATTACCACTTAAAGCAAGGGTTTGTTAAGGGAAAGTCCTGTCTGACAAATTTTATTGGATACTATGATATGGTTACAAAGGAACTGGATACAAAAAATAATTTTGATATTATATACTTGGATTTCAGGAAAGTTTTGATACTGTTGCACATGAAGACTACTATACAAATTGGAGCAGTATGGCATTAAGGGCAAATAGCTACAATGGATAAGGCCTTGAATGAGTTGAGCAGGCTCAATTCTGATGGAATTCTTCCTCTGATTATGAACCTGAGGGGGAATAAATTCAAATTGAGGAAAGACAATTGTAGAATAGATTCAGAAATTTGCCTTTAGCCAACAGGTAGTTGATTGTTGGAACAAACTTTCATCTGTCGTTGTGGAAGTTGACAGTTTAAATAAATTCAAGCAAGAAATGGACAAACTTTTAGAGGAAATGGATGTATGAAATGGCTTTTTTTCTTCTTTTTTTTTTTTTGGCTGATACTACATAAGCTTGCTTTCTTGCATCACATGTATCTACTACTACTACTTCGGCTATTCAATTAACACTACAGAAGTGAATGAAAAAGTTTATGAAAAGTCTGTTTAAATGAATTAGTTTTAATAGAAGTAAATTTGATTTCCCAATCGTATTGATTGTGAAATCAGATACAGCAGTAAGTGCTTTTATCGTCATTTTTTAAAGTCTGTTTTGAAAAAGCCTGGAATACAATGATAAAGCTGAAGTCTGACACCTGGATATAATGAATAGCCACTTCAGAATAGCAGTTAGGTTCTTTCTGTATAAAGTCATCTGTGCATACTATCCCATAGTAATCAATTAAATATTACTATTTATTAATATTAATAAAAAATATTACAAGGCAATATCACAGCCGATAATGAAATAGATATTGCTTCTACCACAAAACGCAGTCAAAATAAATTAAATACATGAATGTGTACTCGTCCATATACTTAATTTATTTTCAATAAACTATTTTTGACTTATTTTTTCTTATATTTCAAAATAAGTAAAGCTTATTTTAATAAACTTTACTTATTTTGACTGTGTTTCACCAATAGAAGCAATATTTAATTAATATATTTATTTCATTATGACTATTCCCTAGCACTCAAGGCCTCTTCTCTACCACGCCTGATAATATAAGATGTTACTAACGTAACCAATTTTAACACAGTACACATATTACAAAACTAATACCAGTATATCATAATTTACTGAAAAGCTTGAAGAGGTTCATCTCTTCCCACAATCTATATCACCAATAGAAATCTTTAATAGAAAATATTCAATATAAACTCAATTGATTTCAATAGCATGATGCAAACATATGCAGCGCTGAACCCTAAAATCAAAGCAGCTGTAATAATATTCTCTGTAATAGCAGATGTTTGCCTTTCTTTTCCTCAATGGTTTGCATACATCATTTAAGTCCTTTTTAAGACAGTGTTCCAACTGCTATGAGACAAAAGAAACTGAATTTTATACACTTCTTTCAATTGTCTCCAAAGCTTTTTTGAAGGAGTAGTCCTTCATGAAAGTTCTACAGCTGAATAAGCCTTTGACTTTAAGTGTCTTAAACAATAAGCACTTTGATATGTTGTGCATAATACAATCTTTGTAAATACTCAATATTTATTCACACAAAAGTACTAACATAACAAAAAATTTATTTCTTAAGCAGTATTAAAGAATACATAAATTTTAAGAAATTGAAAATATTCATCTTCATGATGACCACAAAATTTTAAGCTAGAAAGAGATTAACTCAGCCAACAAAATACAATAAAATCTCATTATAATGAACTTCTCAGGGATGCACAAATCATTCTGATGAACCACAATTTCATTCTAATAAATATTGCAGAATTTTATTTCAAACAAACCATTATTTGTTCATATAAAATCTGTAGTAGTAATTTCTGCTTTATATTGACTTAAATATACGCTTTAAAATCAATAATAAATAAATATGAAATGAAGTAAAAATGCTTTGTTCAGAGGTTTTGTTTATTTCTGGATTCATGATATATGAAAAAATATCATGCATTAAGAAATACTATATAATATACATAATGTATATTATATAGTATTAAATCCTCATGTATGAGGATATAAATCTTCATACATGAGGATTTATATCCTCATTAACATTGAAATTCAACTATTTTATATTTTTGATTTAGTGCAATCAAAAATGTGGATTCAATTGATACTTTTATATTTTTTGGCTGTTTGTGAACTGCTTATATAAATGTAAATGGAAGGCACTTGAAATTATGAAAAAAAATGAGATATATTTCATTTCTGTTCCCAATTTAGTTTTTGTATTTTTTCTTAAATTAAGATATTTTACTTAAGGGTGGTGGGGGAATTTAACTACTAAAATTCGTCATCACACATCAGCTTGATTTTATTTTTGTGTATGTGTGTGAGAAATGTTGCCAGAACACTGTATCGGTTGCATGCCACAAGTGCTGGAGGAAGCATGTGATTCATTCAAAAATGTGGAGAAAACAGAGGGTGCAATATTGAATTCCTTTGTCATATTTTACTTAAAGCAAAATCTCCTATAACCACACTTATAACTTGAACTACCCAGTGAAGTTCATAATTTCACAAAAAAATTTGTGAAAATTTTTAAGCATAGTCCATTTAAGTATAGATGGACTTGAAAATTTTTTTAATAATAATTAAGTCGGATTGGATGTAGAAATATTTTCTTTATAGAGAAAATTTCATTAAAATAATATTCGTTGTAATGGGATTTTACTGTTTTTTTTTTTTTTTTTTTGCATTACTGATATAAGGACCATGTAAACTATTACAATGAAATGTATTAAGGGAGTGTATGAGGATGGAGCAAACACACTTACAATTTCTACCAGAGCCACCTCTGTTCATACGTGGGGGCCCTCGATACCGTGAACCCTCACGCTTTGGTTCCCATTTACGATTTCCTTCTACGTATTCACGTTCTTCTTTATTTTCAGGAACTGCATCATGTCCATTCACTTCTGGTACCTTTTGTGTTGAAACCTGCCGGTTTTTCTTTTTCTTTCCAGACATTTCCCACTCACCCTAAATAACAAATTTCTATTATAAAATAGACAATCACAAAGAGAATAAAGAATTACAATTTATTTTTAAAAAAAGTAATAAAAAAAATCATCACTGATTGCAGAACTGGTAGGTTTTAGAATTAGCTCCCCTCCTTTCTTCCACATTAAATGCCATTTTATTAAATCCACTTTATTAAATCGAGTATGTATATAAATCTATATTTTTTTAATAAAAGTTAATCAGAGGAGCAATAAGCCATCCAACATTTAAAAACAACTTACATTATGTTATAAGCATTGGTATCAACAGAAACCATCTTAGGAAGTTTCTATGTTTCACATTAACATAGAAAGTACATCTTAAGTACATCAGAATACTGATTTATCTGAATGTGAAACTGCAAAAATGCAGATTATCTGAACCAATCAAGAAAGTGGCAAATAGGGCACCCTGTACATGATAGGTATACATCAGTTTACAGCAGCAGTTCCCAACCTTTTTTGACTCATGAACTTCTTTCAACATAATATTTTTATTGCGAACCACTAAGCTTATATTCTCTGAAATCGTATAATAGTTGCGAATTTTTATTACAACTATTTCCAGTACCACGTTTTTATAAGCAATATTGCATAATGGTATAAAATTATTATTAAGTACCTATACATAACAATGGTCTTTGAGAATGAAAAAAAATTCAGTATGAAAAACATTTAACACAATATACTATAAGATAGTAAACTAATTACAGGTGACCCCCCCCCCCAACGCTATAATTCGTTCCGGAAAAACAGAGCGCTAAGTGAATCCACGCTAAGTGAGTGCCGCATTCCCTTAAGGTAACATATGTATTTGTGAGTTGCGGTCGGTGCCATGGGATATTTCCTAATCAATAATAAACGGTAGTGAAAAGATTCACAAATATCGGTCAAAATATTTAATATTCAAATATCTGTACATATAAAATATTCTGCATTACATACGTATATAATTATGTGGTAACTACTTACGTATCAAAATTAAACTTAAAGTTCCAATTAAAATCATGAATTTAATTGATCTAAATTGATTTAATTTAATTGATAAATTTAATCATTAAAAAGGTGTTGATTTTAGGTTGAACTCTGGCCTTCTTCCAAATAAATTAAAAGGGGTATTAATTTTAAATCCTCCACAGCGTCACCACCCAACAATAAAGTCAACTGATCCTTCGCCACTTTGAAACCTAGTTTTTCTTTTTTTCTTCTTTTAGGCATTCGTTTCCACAAAAGTCCTGCTTCATCTATGTTAAAAAGTACAACACATAATACCCCTCTTCAATAATTTTAACAAGTTTTTTTGAAAGTTTCGGCTCCTTGATCTGCACTTGCGGCTTCTCCCTGGATTTTAAATATATTCAACCAGCTCTTACTAGTTTTAAATGGTTCCATGTTTTTTACGTGAATTTTCTTCAGATCATCATATTGGCTAATCTCTCTCTCTCTCTCTCTATAATATTTAACTTAACTGAATTCTGCATTGGATATTATCCTCAATAAAATTAGTTAGTCGTTCCGTTTCAATCCTAAGAGCCGGCCTAGCCCTAGTTGCTTGCAATGGAACAGCTATCTTTCCCGCTGCTAAAATTAATTCATTATTTTTTTTTTTATAATTGTACTTACAGTTAAACTTGCAAGTCCTAAATTAGGGCACACATCTGCTTGTCTTTGACCGGAATCTATTTGTTTCAAAATGTCTAATTTAATTTCCAAATTCAGTCTTTTTCTTACATTTATAGTCTTCATACTGTGCCCAGACATTGTTGCTTTTTCATTCTTATCAGGCATTATTCTTCGAAAATGTAACTGCATTGGTTGCATTAATTATGATACAATGTTCAAGTAAACTGTCCATTACGCACGACGTCTAACACTGTACTGAGTGATGACTAGACTTCGGATAAATGCATATAACGCAAATATTACAATCAATATACTTGATCATTTTTTAAAATGCTGATCGTGGAACTACGTAACAAGTCACTATAGTGACTTTAAATTAGCACGCGAGAAAATTTCACTGAGCGTGGGAAACGTTTTAATGCTGTTTTGCTATTCATTTTCAAGCTATCGACTCCATCAAATGAAACAATTTCGTTAAATATGCCAAAAATGAAATCTGTAAGAGTGTTATAGTGATCTGTGACAGTGTTATAGTCAGATATGGGTTATAATATAAGAACAGCGTTATAGCGAATCAGCAACATACCAACAGCATAAAGCGAATAACGAGGGCCTGCTGTATATGGAATTGTGGGAGATGTGTTCTTTCGTTGGCAGTTCTTTACTTTTTATTTAATTTTATTCCGACTTTGTTTATCATTAGTTATAATTTTTTATAACCCTTTTACCACAGCCGAACGGTGCAATACATATCGGTACATTTGATGCATGGCTGACATGCATGCTCGCTATGTAAGGGTGTGTGACACAAACCACAACTAAATATAAATTTTGAAACAAACCGCATAAATGAATATTAAACTATTTTGCAGTTTACAAAAATATACTTATGTAAATCTAAGCAGACACCATTAAAGAATTTTTAGTCAACCCCCTAGAACACTTTCGCAAACCCCTGGGGGTTCGTAAACCGCTGGTTTACAATATTTTTAAATCATGGAGTAATAGATGGCAGAGTTGCACTGGCTCGATAAGTTCTACGTCATATTTCATTAACTAAGAAAAGAGGAATTACTCCTATGATGTCCTGAAGAAAACTTCAATGCTAATTCTCTCCGTAGTTGTAAAAAATTAATTTAAATGAATTCTTCCCACTCAAAGGCAAAATTAATGATCCAATGCACCTGGAATCAAGATCCAAGAATCCTAAACCTGACCCAAATACATCACAAATCACCAACCAAAATACACGAGTGGAAGAAGACATTAAATCCGTCCTAAAAAAACCAATGCTAAAATAATATCAAAAAAAATTTTTTATTTTTTTTTAAGAATTAGCATTAAAGTGTTCAACAGGATATCATAGAGGTAATTCCTCTTTTCATAGTTAATTAAACCATGGTTGTAACTGTTTCAGAAAGCTACTGGCTTTTCATACCAACTAAGAAATACTCTTCAAGGTATAGACTAAATGGATATCAGAAAAACTGATGAAACTCAGGGCAAAAAAAAAAAAAAAGAGAGCATGGGATGCATATAAATTATCAGGCAACACAGAAGCCGATGATAGATATAAACTAGTCTGTAATCAAATCACAAAGGTGAGACAAGCAAAGGAAGTTCACAAGAAATCTTTGGCAAAGAATACAAAAAAAAAAAAAAAACCAGCAATGACTTCATTACTTATGTAAACACTAGAAGGAAGGAACGGATCAAATTGGCACACTATATCGATGGTTTAGCTGTTCACGATCCAACTCATGTTGATCACAAATGAATAAGTATTATGCATCTTCATTCACAAATGAGGAATTCTTAAGTGAAGTGGATGCCAGTAGTTTATCAAACTTTAATAGGGAGCTAAATGGTTTTGTCGTAACTGAGAGGAAAGTGGAGAAAAATTGTTCAAGTTAAACAAAAGAAAGGCATCTGGAGTGAATGGGATCTATCCCATTATATTAAGGGAAGCAGCAAAGGAAATAAGCAAATCCAAAGGCATAATTATGAGAACATCCTTGGATTCAGGTGTGGTTCCCGCAGACTGAAGATGTGCAAATGTATTGCCAATTCACAAAGAGGGATCAGATAGTGACAAGAGTAATTAAAGACCTGTTAATTTAACCAATTTAACTTCTGTTCTAAGGAAAACAATGGAGTCTCTGGTAAAAGAAGTAATGCAGGATCATCTAAAGAAGGCTGAGAGTCTGCAATTATACTTCAGACACAGCATGGGTAAAATCTTGGGGAAATCTTGTTTGACCAATTTGATTGGTTACTATATGATCACAAAGGAACTGGATGCAAAAAATTATTTTAATATCATATACAGTAAGCTCACGTTATAACGCAATTCACTTTTCATTGATTCACTATAATGCTTTTTTTCATATTATAAATCCATATCTCACTATAACGCTCTTTTACCAGTGTACAGATTGAATTTTTGAACTGAAATCTTTTACAGATTGAATATTTGGCACTTTTAATGAAAATGTTTCATCTGATATAGTCGACAGTATGATAATAAATAGCAAAACAGCATTAAAATGTTTCCCAAGCTGACTTGAGAAATTTTCCCACGCTCAGTAAAATTTTCTCCCATACTAATTTAATTACAGTACAGTGACTTGTTTCTATAGTTCCGAGATCAACATTTGAAAAAAAAATTATCAAGTTAAGGAATATGTATTATTGCATGTAATCTTTGCATTACGTGCATTTATCCAAAGTGTAGTCATCGCTCTGTACAGTGTTAGACATCATCCATAATGGACAGCTTATTTGAACATCGTATCATAATTAATGCAATGCAGTTATCCAGCTTTTTTGATAGAACATAGTTATATTTTTGAAGAGTTGGTAATGGCAGATAAGAATGAAAAAGCAAAACTGTCTGGATGCGGTATGAAGACTACAAAGATATAAAAAAAAAAGGTTTGAAAATTAAATTAGATGTTTTGAAGCAAATAGATTCCAGTCAACGACAAGTGGATGTGTGCAATTATTTAGGACTGGCAGGTTAAACTAAGAAAAGAAAGTATAAAAAATATAAAGGATTAATTTTAGCAGTAGGAAAGACAGCTGTTCACTGCAAGAAACTAAACTGACTAGGACTAGACCAGCTTTTATGATTGAAATAGAAACTTCTAAATAAGTTCATCAAAGATAACATCGAACACAGAATTTTATCAAGTTCAATTATTATTAAAGAAAAGTGATTAGCCTAAATCAAAAGTATAAAAAATATAAAGGATTAATTTTAGCAGTAGGAAAGACAGCTGTTCACTGCAAGAAACTAAACTGACTAGGACTAGACCAGCTTTTATGATTGAAATAGAAACTTCTAAATAAGTTCAAAGATAATATCGAACACAGAATTTTATCAAGTTCAATTATTATTAAAGAAAAGTGATTAGCCTAAATCAAGATCTGAAGAAAGCTGACAGTGAAAAAAATGTGGAACAATTTAACATTAGTAAGGGCTGGTTTGATAGAACATAGCAATCCAGGGAGAAGCCACAAGTGCAGACCAAGGAGGAGTCAAAACCTTCGAAAAAAGAACTTGTTAAAATTAATGAAGGGGGCTGTTATACTGCTTGGCAAGTTAACATAGATGAAACGGAACTTTTTTTTTTTTTTTTAGAAACAAATACCTAAAAGAAGTTTCATATTAAAAGAAGAAAAAAACATGCCAGGCTTCAAAGTGGTGAAGGATCAATTGACTTTATTGTTAAGTGGTAACTCCGTGGGGTAGTTTAAATTAAAACCCCTTTTAATTTACCATTTCCAAAATCCAAGGGCTCTTAAAGGTTTCATCAAATTGAACCTACCTGTAATTTGGAAGGCTAATAAAAAAGCTTGGGTAACCAGGCCTCTTTTTGTTGATTGGTATTCTGAATTCTTCTGTCCCACAGTGGCAAAATATTGTGCAAAAAAAAAAAAAAAAAAAAAAAAAACACTGATTACAAAGCAATTCTGATCATGGGCAATGTGCCAGGACATTCAAGCAAAGAGAGCACGGTAGACTTGAACACTCATAAAAAAATTTTAACATGCCTCCTAACACTACATCTCTGATCCAACCAATGGACCAAGGTTTTATTGGTCACATTTAAAGGTTACTACATAAGGAATGCCTTTTCCCAAGCTATTAAAGCTATCAATTCTCTGGGAAGTGAAAATGTACTGAGCCTAAAGGAGTTTTGGAAATCCTACAACATTAAAACTGCTATGTACAACATTTCAAGTGCCTGTAATGAAGTGATTCGGAAAACCATGAATGGAGTGTTTGTTTGAGGATTTATTAAGTGCATCAGCATCTAAGGCTACAATGTGCCAATGAATGGAGTGTGGAAGAAAGTTTGGAAGGATTGTATAAAGTATTCCCAAGAACATGATGATTCAGTTCAGAATGTTAAAGTACAAATTGATGAGCTTGGAAAAGCAGGACTTGACGAAACTGATGATGACCAACAATGACAAGAAACTCCAATAAAGAACTCGCAGAAATGATAAAAGAACAAGAGCATGCAACTGCGGGAGATGATAAGCAAGATACTACAGATGAAGAACTGATAAGGTTGCTGACTGCAAAAGGACTTAGTGAAGCTTTTGAACACTTTGAAAAAATGTGCGATAATTTCCGGGAGAATGTCCCTGACATGGAACAAAGTTACAAGGTAATAAGAAACTTAAAGAAAGAAATGAATCCCTACATGATTTTTTACAACAGGAAGAGGGCTAAATTACAACCCAAAAATCAAGACATTTTTCAGTCCAAAGATAAGCATTCTAAGTTTAATTTTAATATGTAATGAAGTACTTTTGATACATAATATTTTATATATATAAATTTTTGAATATTAAATATTTTGACTAACATTGTTGATTAGGAGATATCCTATGGCCTAGAACACAACTCGCAAATGCATATGTTACCTTATGGGAATATGGTGCTCGCTTAGTGCTCTGTTTTTCCGGAATGAATTATCAGCGTTAAACAGGAGTCACCTGTACGTGGATTTCAGGAAGGCATTTCATACTGTTGCATGTAAAAGACCGTTGTAAGAATTGGAGTAGTGTGGCATTAAGTGCAAGTTTCTGCTATGGATAAAGGGATGGTTGAGTGTGAGAAGACAAAGAATGGTAATCAATGGAACTTTGCTCTTTGTGGACTAATGTTATTAGTGGAGTCTACAATAGTTTGGTTGGACCATTGTTGATTTCAATATTTACCAACAATATCAATGATGGCATATCAGGTTTAGTGTCCAAATTTGCAGATGATACAAAGATTGGCATGGCAGTTAATGACAACAATGACAGTATGCTACTGCAGCAGGATCTTGAAAAGTTAGGCAAATGGACTGAAAAAGGGCAATTAAAGTTTAACAATGGTAAATGCAAAGCACTGCAAATGGATAGCAATAACCCCAGAGAACATACCAACTGTGTGGTACTATGCTGGAAAGTGTAAAATTAAAAAAAAAAAAAAAGATCTTGTAGTAACTGAGCAGTCAGGTATCAAGTTCTCTGAGCAATGCAGATAGACTGCTAGGGCAGCTCGGAGTTTTGTCAACGATATACAGGAATTTTGCTAGCAGGGATAAGGAGGTGATTATTCCATTGTATAAGGCAATGGTCAGGCCACATCTTGAGTACTGCATACAGGTCTATAGGCCTCATTTTAGGAAAGCCTTCCAAACTTGCAACTTACCCTAATGAAGACTGTACAACTGCTCCAATTTATACAGCAGTCTTTCACGTAGAACAGTTATCAAATGTTTACTAAAATCGAAGTTTGTTGTAAAAATCTTTTTTTTGCATCCATTTCCTTTGTTACTGCAGAAGAGTATCCAACAGGTTGGTTAGACAAGATTGCCTCCTTAACAAATTCATGCTGTAATTGCACTCCTGCTCAAATGGTACTGTTACTTCTTTAACCAGTGACAAAGTTTCATGTAACATAATAGAGAATAAGAATACTTACATGTATACCAATGCTAGAAGTATAGTAAATAAATTTGATGAATTTGAAGTGGTCAAAACATCAAAGGCAGATATTGTTGGGATATCAGAGATGTGACATCACACATATTAGGAATGCAGAATTGGAATTTGGTGAGTACAATGTGTACAAAAAGGATAGACAGGATAGGAAGGGAGGAGGGGTTATGCTGTTAATAAAGAAAAACAAAATCAAAAGAAGTGAATCCAGTTGATATAGATCAGGGGTGGCCAATGAGTCAATCGCAGCTTTAATTTCGGTCAGTTACGATGAATTTTAAATATACAGTCATCTCTCGATTTGCACAGTCAGATATACTACCAAAATTTTATATTCTGCAGTGGGTTTCGCTACCTGCGTGTTATTTATTATTTTTTTTTTATGAAGCTTAAAAAATAGGAATGAAGAGCAGATTTTGAAAAATTTATTTATTTATTTTTTTTTTTTTGCATGATTGAAGATTTCATTGAAGGAGAAACACATTTCACCATAATAACGTAAAACCCCACAGAATACCAGCTGTCGCTATTATTGTTGCTGCAATAAGATCGAGTTTACTAGCCGTTTATAACTAGATGCACTAACAGAAAAGCCCAATAAACCAGAAAGTGCAAATAGTTTTTATTGTTTTATGGTTGTGACCTCCAGAAATAGCTTTAGAGAAATATCACAAAGCCTTTCGAAACTGATTCTTATAACGATATAACCAAACAGAACAATAAACAGTGGTGTGTTCGTCCGGTTATTTTGGAAACAACTTCCTCATTTGGGAATCCTCTTCATCAATTATTCTATTAGCTATTCAGACAGAATATTTTCCCGGTTCACGCAACTTGGTGTTTTAATCAGTAAGCATTGCTTTTGCTGATTTAATAACTGAACAGTACTTACCTTTTGATTTAAAATTAATACTATGAAAAAGAGTAAAACATAACATTTTCATCAAGAGTGGGAACTAGAATACTTTTTTGTAATGATAAAAGAAAAATGTTGTTGTTTGATTTGCAATGCTTCTGTGGCTACACCCAAAAAAAGGAAATTTCAGAAAGGCACTTCAACACACTCCATGATAAATACCAATCGGATTTTCCGTGGAATTTTACGGTGACCTTAGAAAAAAATTAATTAGAAGAACTTCAATCCAGATTATTCGCACAACAACATTTCTTCATGACACCTAATTTACAATCTAAAGCAGTAACTGTAGCATCACTTAAAGAGAGTCATCATCTTGAAAAAATGTGCAAATCATTTTCTGATAGTCAATTCATCAAAGACTCATTTTTAGAAATAAGATTCTCTTTTTGAAAATTTTAAGAACAAAAATGAAATTAAAAGTGCCCTTCAAGATCTGCAATTATCTCGAAATACTGTAATGCAGCGCATCGAAAAAAATGAGTAAAAATGTGAGCAAACAATTACGTGCCCTTTTCTTTACACCTGAATGAATCTACAGATGTCAGTGATACAGCTCAGTTGCATGTTTTTATTCATATGGTTTTCGATGATTCTGCCGCTAAAGAAGAACTGCTGGGTATGGTTTCATTAAAAGAACGAACTAGAGGTATTGATATCTTTAACTCATTCAAACATTTTATTGAAAAAATTAAATTACCACCATTTAAGCTCGTATCAGTAACAACAGATGGAGCTAAAGCAATGACGGGGCATCTTAACGGATTCATTGCATTCTGCCGAATGGATGATGAATTCCCAGATTTTTTGAGTTACCACTGTATCATCTGCCAACAAGTGTTAGGCAGCAAAAGATTAAATAATAAAAGTGTTATGGACATCACTTTCAAAATCATGAATTCCATCAGAGGACAATCTCTTCAAAGGAGACTTTTCAAAATGCAACTCAATGAAAATTAACCAGATCTGATATCACACACACACACACACACACACACACACACACACACACACACACACACACACACACACACACACACACGAGGTGGCTGAGTCAGAGTAAGTTTCTACAGAGATTTCGAAATTTGCTAAATGAAATTAAAAAATTTGTTGATCAAAAAGGGGAAATGATTATCGTCAGCTACTAGATATTGGAGTGGTTGTGTGATCTGGCTTTTTAGGCAGATTTTACCATTAAATTAAGTGATCTGAATTTGGAATTACAAGTAAAAAATAAAAATGTGGGCGACATGATTAGTAGTATTTCTACATATAAATATCAATTTTTGGAAATGGCTAAGGATCTCAAGAGAAAAAAAATTTGATCATTTTGCAAATATACACGATCATTTGCAAAAATGATCTTTTGAATTTAATAGTGAGAAATATGTTTCTGAAATTGAGAATGTTGTGGATGATTTTGAAAGCAGATTCAGTGATTTTAAAACAATCGAAGACATTGTTCAATATATCTTATCTTCCTTCACGGATTAGGTAATCCATCCGTTCCGATCTCAAAGAGGTATGCCCATCTTTTCTTCTGTCTTCCTCTGTTTCTTTTTCCTCTATATGTGTAAGCTAATTTAGGGAATCTATTATCTTCCATTCTTTCTACATGTTCTTACTATCTTTGTCTATATTCTATAAATTTTTCTTTGAGTAAATCTTTAATTCCTTTCTAATATTTATATTTGGTATTTCATCTAATTTTGTACATTCTTTAACATTTCTTAAATTTCATTTCTGCAGCTTGCATTCTATTAATGTCTCTTTGTTTCGGTTTCAGAACCATAAAGAAGTGTTGCCTAATACTTTGTAAAATTTCAATTGTGTTTCTTTCCTTGTTTTCTTAGCTGGAGTTCTTTTTATTGTTCATCACATATTTTGAAATTTCGCCAATTTCTGGTTCATATATTATTCAACATCTTATGTTATATCACATCCTAGATATTTAAAATGTTTTACTTGTTCTAATATTTTATTGCCTATAACTATTTTTGTTCTCACCATATTTTTTCCCTTAAAAGCCATTGTTCTAGTTTTCATTGTTGATATTTTAACTTTATATTCTTCTGTTATTTGATTTAATTTAAATACTGCTCTTTGTAAATTATCTTCACTATCTTGAATAATTACTTGATCATCTGCAAATAACAGTGTATTAATCCTATTCTTTGTAGTAGTAGTGGCATGTGATCCAAGAAAGCAAGTGCATGAGCTTATGCAGCATCAGCCAAAAAAAAATAATAAAAAATTAAAAAAATACAAATTTTTTTTGTAAATTGAAGACAAGTCCATGAAAACACAAATTAAAATTTTAAATACGTATTTAAATATATCCCAGTATTAATTTCCACTTTCCATTTACATATCATATCCTCAATATATATGTTAAACAACATTGGTGACAAGCTATATCCCTTCTAACTCCTTGATTTATTATACTTTCTTCTGTTAATTTATTACCTGTATCTATTACTATTTTTGTTCCTTGATATAAACTACTTTTGTAAGATGCTTTGGGTATCCTTTATTACTCAATATGTCCCATAGTTTTCGTCTGTTTACTCAATAAAATGCTTTTTCATAATCTATAAATGCCAAATGTGTTTCTAAATTAAACTCTTCTCGTTTTTCTATTGTTTGTTTTAATATAAATATATTATCTATATATGATCTTCCTTTTCTGAATCCTGCCTGTTCTTCTATTAATATTTCATCAGAGATAATTTTAATTCTATTATTTTTCTATACATTTTATATACTGTATATTATTTTTATATACATTTTATATACCCTCTATAATTTTTGTATCATTTCTATTTCCTTTTTTAAATACTGAAATAATTTTTGCTATCTTGCATTCTTCTGGTATTTTACATTTTTCCAACATTTATTAAATAAATTTAGTATCCTGTCTTTTAAAAAACTTTCTCCATACTTGATCAGTTCTGCATTTATACCTAATGCTTTCCTATTTTTTTAGCTTTCAATGCCTTTTCCAATTCTTTTGTTATCAGATCTATGTCACTAACTGGGTCTAACTGCATCTCTTTTATTTGATATGTTGTATATTTCCACAATTCTTCATAATGTTTTTTCCACTGTTCTTCCTTTATTATATTTATTCTTGAAGTGTCCTTCTCTGTGCTATTCAAGAGTTTCATCATTTTATATGCCAAATTTTGTCTTCCATGAATATCATGTTCTGTTGTACTTATAAATCTATGTCAATATATTTCTTATCCATTTAATGTCGACTTAGATACGAAACAAATTGCAGAAAAAAAACGCTGAGATTTTTCACATCTAGAAAATATTACATTGCAAAACGATATCTCCTAAAAGCCAGATCATCAGAAAAAGAGTTTTGGAAATATGTTTGCCGAGAAAAGTACCTAAATGTAAAAAAAAATGCAGTGAACTTCAAATTCCTGTTTTAGTTCCACATATCTATGTGAATCAGCCTTTTCGTATTTGAAACAAACAAAGAATCACTGTGCTCTTACGGACTTTCATACAGAAAATTCTTCATGGTTGGCCTTATCACAGTATATCCCCGATTTTGAAAGCTTGGCAGATGACATGAAGACACAAAATAAAATTTTAAATACATATAAATTTAAAATAAGAATTCTGAATTGTACTGAATTTTAAAATTTCTAAACAACATTTTTCAATATAAGTTGATTAACTTTTTTAACCACGTGCAATGAAATTCTTGAGTTGGTAGATCGCTGCACATTTTGAAGAAAAAAAAGTAGATCATATCACAAATTAAGTTGGCCACCCCTGATTAGATGAACAGTGCACTGTTGAGCCAGCTTGGTGTGACATAAGCACTGCAAAAGGAAAAATAAGAGTAGGAGTGTGTTATAGGCCTAATGACCCGAATAAGTACAATGAACAATTGTACAGAGAAATAGAGTGGGCTAGTAAATCAGAATGTCTTATAATGGGGGATTTTAACTTCCCAAATATTGACTGGAACTTGTGGTTTGGTCACTGGCAACACTAGTAAGACTTTTGTGGATTTATTGCATGATTGTTTTCTGCAGCAGCACGTTCGAGAAGCAACCAGAGAGGGTAATACTTTTGATCTGGTTATCACCAGTCATCATTCGTCTATTAAGAATTTGCAGATAAAAAACCACTAGGTGGCAGTGATCACAGTGTACTGATGTGGGATTTACTTAGATACAATTACCATCAGGGGGGGTCAAGAAAAGGGTTTTTGCTTCTGTAAAGGTGACTACAGTGGTCTCATACAGTTTTTAAATTCTGTACAGTGGGATCAACTGATGATGTTACCAACAGCAAATTCTAAGTGGGAAGCATTCAAGGAATTAATCGTGGAAGCTACTACACGTTTCATGCCTATTAAGAAATATTGTTCAAAGTTTAGGCCTAAATGGTTGTCAAATGAACTAATAAGACTCGTGGCAGAGAAGAAAAATGCATGGGATATATATAATTTATCAGGCGACACAGAAGCCAATGGCAGATATAAGTTAGTCTGTAACCAAGTCACAAAGGAGGTTAGGCAGGCAAAGGTAGATTACGAGAAATCGTTGGCAAAGGATGCTAAGAAAAACAGCAAGGATTTCTTTACTTATATAAACTCTAAAAGGAAGGGATGAATCTGGTCCACTTGATATCGATGGTTCGACTGTTGATGTTGCTCAGATAGCAAACAAACTGAATGAGTATTTTGCATCTATATTCACACACGAAGAGTTAAGGATTGAAAATGCCAAAAGGTTATCAAATTGTAGCAGGGTGCTTAATTATTTTGTAATAACTGAGATCAAAGTGGAGGAGAAATTGTTGAAATTAAACATAAAAAGGCTCCTCTGGTGGATGGGATCTATCCAGTTATATTAAAGGAGGTGGGAAAGGAAGTAAGCAAACCCTTAGCCATAATTATGAGATCATCCTTGGACTCAGTGGAAGTCCTCACAGACTGGAAATGTGCAAATGTATCCCCAATTCACAAAGGGGGGATCGAAGGTTGACACGAGTAATTACAGACCAGTTAGTTTAGCTTCTGTTCCGGGTAAAATAATGGGTCACTGGTTAAAGATGCATTGCAGGATCATCTAGACAAGACTGCAGCAACAATTCAGACACAGCATGGGTTTGTTAAGGGGAAAGTCTTGTCTCACAAATTTGATTGGATATTATGATGCGGTTACAAAGGAACTGGATGCAAAAAATAATTTTGATATCATATACTTGGATTTCAGGAAAGCTTTTGAGACTCTTGAGCATGGAAGACTACTGTACAAATTGGAGTAGAATGATATTAAGTGTAAGTTGCTACAGTAGATAAAAGGATGGTTGAGTGGGGAGAAGACAGAGGGTGGTAATTAATGGGTGCTGCTCTTCATGGACTAATGTTATTAGTGGAGTCCCACAGGGTTCGGTGTTGGGTCCACTGTTGTTTTGAATATTTATCAATGATATTGATGAAGGTATATCAAGCTTAGTGTCGAAGTTTGCAGATGATACAAAGGTAGGCAAGGTTGTTAATGACAGTAATGGCAGTGTGCTACTGCAAAAGAATCTAGAAAATTTGGGCAGATGGGCTGAGAAGTGGTAACTGAAGTTTAACATTGACAAATGCAAAGCACTGCATATGGGTAGAAGTAACCCCAGAGGAACGTACCAACTGTGTGGTACTACACTTAGAGCGGTAGAAAATGAAAAAGACATGGGAGTAATTGTGCAGTCAGATATGAAGTTTTCTGAGCAATGCAGACAGGCTGCCAGGGCAGGTCATGGGGTTTTGCCAATGATATGGAAGAATTTTGCTGGTAGGGAAAAGGAGGTGATTATCCCTCTGTATAAGGCAATGGTCAGGCCACACTTTGAGTACTGCGTACAGGTCTGGAGACCTCATTTTAGGAAGGATGTAGATTTGCTTCAGCGTGTACAGAGAAGAGCAACAAGATTGGTTAGGGGAATGAAGGGATCTTCTTACCAAGAGGTCCTTGAGGTTGTCACAGACATTCTCTCAAATATGCCAGACAAGCTGTACTTGCTACCTGGGAGTCTAAAACGCTGATGGAACTGATATTCGGGTGACACTCAAGTCAAGTGGACCCAATTTCGGTGAAGTCCGGAAGGTCTGTGACAGCCAAATCCTCTGCTTGCACCTTCACGATGGTGGGACTGTTAGTAATCCTGGGTCGTCTTCTTCTTCTTTGGTCCTTAGCTGGCAGCTGGGGGAGGCGGTTGGCCACGCAACCAGTATGCTGCTGTAGGTGCCGCAGGGTTTCGGACTTGCTCTGTGATGTTCTTCCATACCTTACGATCCATGGCGTCAGTCCTGGCCTGGTTAAGGTCGAGACGTCGGCTCTTCAAGTCATTTTCCACTTGCTTGGCCCACGTTTTCCTAGGCGCGGTCCGTTGGATGCTCCATTGGGTGGGTTGTTGTCTCCAAAGGAGTGTGGATGGTATTCTGTTCGTGCCCATTCTACATACGTGGCCAAACCATCTAAGCCTTCGCTTCTGGATTTGTTCGGCAATGGTTGGTTGCTGTTGGCATCTGGCGCGGGTGGTATCATTAGTGATGCGGTCGCAAAGAGAGATGCCCAAGATCTGCCGCAGGCATCGCATTTGGAATACCTCAAGTTTGTTCAAATCTAACTTGAGACAAATCCATGTTTCCGCTCCGTAAAGAATAATGGGCAGGATCAAAGTCCGGAAGAGTCGGATTTCAGTCTTTGTGGAAATGTTTGTCCTCTTCCACAGACACCATTTGAGCGAGGCGAACGCAGTGGCCGCCTGTCCAATTCTGCTGTGGATTTCCATGGTGGATGCAACTTTCTTCTCCTGGACCAGCGAGCCAAGGTATTTAAAGTCCTGCACTTGCTCGATCTGGACGCCTTCGAGATAGATGGTGGCTTGCGACCCATCTGTTGTCAGGGCCTTTGTCTTACCAGCATTGATCTTCAAACCGTATGGCCGGACAATGCGGGCAATGTCGTAGAGGATGTCCGTGGCTTCAGCGCCGTTACCGGCTAGGATAGCACTATCATCAGCAAACATCAGGTCAGTCTCATAGTGATCCTTGTCATATTGTATGCCCTGTCTGTTTCTGAATGCTTGCCTAATAATGGCGTCGACCACGATGTTGAAAAGCAACGGGGAGGCTACATCCCCTTGGCGGACTCCAGTTTGGATGGTAAATTCCTCAGATAAATCGTTCTGGATGCGCACCTGGCTGGTTAAACCGTTGTATGCAGTTTGGAGGAGTGTGATGACTTTTCGAGGGACATGTTCAACCTCTAGTAGTTTCCATAAGGCAGGCCGGTGGACACAGTCGAAAGCAGACTTAAAGTCAATGAAAACAATGACGGTTCGCTGTCCACACCGGATCCTCTCCTCCATCAGCTGACGAATGGCAAAGATTTGATCACAGCATCCTCGCCCGGGTCTAAATCCTGCCTGTTCTTCTCAACTGGTTTGCTCGCGATGTTTTTGCAGTCTTGACTGGATGATCTTCATAAAGACCTTTCCGATGATGGAAAGGAGGCTGATGTCACGGTAGTTCTTGCAGTCCCGGTTATCACCTTTCTTGTGGATCGGTACGATAATGGCTTTCCTCCATGTTAGCGGAATTTGTTCAGTGCACCAGATGGTTTTGAGGAGTGACTGTAGTCGGCGAAGCAGTACATCTCCCCCGGCTTTGATCGCTTCTGTGGTGACTTGGTCCACTCCTGGTGCCCTGCCATTCTTCAGGGATTGTATGGCTGCTTTCACTTCTTCTACTGTAGGCTCAACATCGACCATGGAGACCTCGGGGGGGGTCGATCGAGAATGCTGTTGCTGGCGGTCCCTGAGGTGGGTTGTGATTATACAAAGCTTTGAAGAATTCACTCCACCGTTGCAGGCGTTCGGATGGTGATCGCACGAAGGTCCCATCAGCATTCTTGATGGTCTCACTAGTCAATTTGGTCTTTCAACTCAGACATCTGAAGGTGCGGTACTCGTTCTTGGATGCCGGCACTTCAAGATCGTCTGCCACTTGGTTCCAGTATGCTTCTCTTTCTGCTGTCATTCTTTGTCGGACTTCTCGGTTTAGCTGCCAGTACCGTTCAAAGTCAACCAACTTTGCCTGTTTCCGTTTGTCCACGAGGTCGAGGCACTCGTCTGATATCCATGGTTGAGTTCGACATCGGCCAGGTGGACATAGGGGCTTGGCACATTCCAGGATGGCATCAGAGATCTGCTTTTCTTCTTCATTTATATCCTCGGGCACCGCCAGCATCTCAAAGCGGTTGGATAGGGCGATCTGATATGCCTGTTTGTTGGCAGCATTCATTAGCTGCCTCCAGTCCAGCTTGGCTGACCAAGATGATCTTTTTGCATGCCGTAATTTGAGCTGCACCTTAGCCCGGATGAGGTAGTGATCAGATCCGCAATCAGGTCCCCTCATGGCACGAATGTCCATGAGTGATGAGCGAAATTTGGCATTGATCAAAATGTAGTCCAGGATTGCTGAGTCCTTGCCAGATGGATTTCACCATGTAAGTTGATGTTTTTGAGGATGCTGGAAATGGCTGTTTCCAATGATCAGGTTGTTAGACGCGGCAAAGGACAACAAACGTAGTCCGTTGTCGTTGATCTTCCTATGGCCAAACTTGCCCATTGTTTCCCAACCAGATCTGTCCACGCCAATGTGGGCATTAAAGTCCCCTGCGAGGATGATCACTTCTGTCTGCGGAATTGAATCCAGCGTATGTTGGAGCTGGTTGTAGAAGTCATTCTTGGTCGGGTCCAGGCTAGTCTCAGTTGGCGCATAGGCAGAGATAATATGGGTCTTGATGGTGCCCTTGACAGCAAGGACTGCCAGGCGGTCCGATATTGGTTGGAAAGCGATCACACTACTGGTGGCCTGAGCATCGTCCATAAAGCCCACTCCTGCTTCTCGTTTCTCACCACCAGAGTAGAATAGCATAACCGCTTCGTTAGGTGCTGGTGGTTGGATGATCATCGTTCCAGACCCGGTAAGCCTTAATTCGGATAATGCCGCGATTGATATCTTCCACCTAAGTAGTTCTTGGGAAATGATTTCCTTTTGTCCAACGTGGTGCCCCGTTCGAACATTCCATTCGCCAATGTTAATTGTCCTTTTCGGCGTAGTAAGCTTATTGCTGTGGCCAGTGATCCACTTCACACCAGCACCCTGGGTCCCCAGTGTTGGCGCATCGGCTACCCCGGATGCGGTAACATTGTTGTAAGAGCTTGTTCCGAATTTCATGCGGTTTCTTGCCTAGTTTCCCCAGTTTCCCGGTTCTGGTCATTTTGGCAGGATGACCACCCTCCTCCTTTTGCAGCCGGGCTTGGGACCGTCCATGGGTATAACCTCCAATCAATCAATTACATGGTGGGTGACCACCCAGGTGTGAACCAACGTAAGCAGGGGTCGAGGTGTGGCGCCCACACCACATGGAGGAACGCCACCCCTCTATGTTACCAGGCAGTACTAGGTTGTAGATGACTCATCAACCGGTGAAATACCACCACTTTGATTATTGGAGGCTTGAAGTGGTGGAACCCATGTTTAGTCTCTAGAGCTAAGTTCCGGTCAACCCTTCCCTATCTCTGCCATCATGCAGTATGAGTGATGACTTTTGAGGTTATGATGAACATCGTGGCGAGATCCAATATTCCTTACATTTCGAGGGTACAGCTCTAAAACGGTGTTCGCAGGCCGGCCGCTAGTTAGTACACCGGACCGAACCTATTGGTAATTCTCTAGGAGGCTTCCGGATCAGCTAGTGTATAATCTTGCTACCTCTACTCTGCCAGATAGTGACTGGAGGGAGTCCGAGTAGTGTGTATGCGGGGAGCATTGTCGAGGCCACGTTATGTCAAGGATCTGGGTATATTCTTACCACATGTACGCCATATCCAAAAATTTCATTACTTCATACAGCATTTCCCACCCACTTTTTCTTACTATTGAATACACCATGAATTGTCAAACTAATAGAGCAAGCTTCTCTGCGAAAAGATCCAAACCTCCCAAGGACTTCCTAATTTATTTCACAAATATACGTGGTCTCAATTCTAATCTCAACAATGTCCATTTCCACTTGCAGTCAGCGAAACCACATGTACTTTTTCTGACAGAATCTCAGTTATCGGTTGATTCATCTACTGTTCATCTCAGATGCCCAAATTATTCGCTGTATGATTCCTTTCACCTCAAAGGTGGTACTTGTGCATATATCCGTTCTGATATTCCCTGTCAGAGACTTGGCAATTTGGAATCTCCTCTCTTTGATCTTCTCTGGCTTAAAATCTCTCTACCTCATTGTGTCAAACTCATCTGTTGTCTCTACCGTTCTCCCAACTCCACTAATCACTTGGAGCTCTTTGATTTCCTCTCTTTCCAACTTGACTTTCTCCAGTCCAACTTTCCTAACAGTGAGGTAATTTTCCTTGGTGATTTTAATGTTCACAACTCCAGCTGGCTTCCGTTTTCTAGTCACACCGACCCAGCAGGTCGAGATGCTGAGGCTTTTGCAATTACTAATGACCTAGCACAGATTGTTCATTAACCTACAAGAATACCGGACAATCCTAGTCATACAGCCAATATGCTTAATCTTTTTCTCACAAACAACCCTTCTAAATACACAGTTGAAGTGAGAGGTCCTCTAGGCACTTCAGATCACAACTTGGTGATTGTCTCTTCTCCAATGGAACCTTTATCTCATGGCTATTCCCAACCTCGTGTTGTTTGGCATTACAAGAATGTAAAATGGGATGACCTGTGAGATTTCTCTTCTTCTTTTCCTTGGTCGGATTACTCTTTCAAAACTTCTGATGTCAACGTTTGCTCAGATCGTGTCAGTGAAATTATTCTTGCAGGAATGGAATCCTTTATCCCAAACTCCACTTTAAAATCTCGTCCTTTATCTAAACCTTGGTTTTTCAATAAATGTGCTAAGGCTGTCCAAGAGAAGAATGTTGCATATCTTAATTAGCTTGTTTCTAATTCTTCAGTTTCACTTTCTGCCTACACCAAAGCTCGCAACAATTGTAAAGCAGTTATTAATCAGTCCAAACTAGAGTTTGAACAGGCTAAGAGTAGAAAACTTGCTTCTTGCCCTAATGGTAGCCAAGCATTCTGGTCTCTTGCCAAAGCTATTGGCCGCAACTTTTGCTCATCTCTGCTCCCACTTCTGTCCAAACCAGATGGTTCTGTTGTCACTTCAGCCAAGGATAAAGTTGATCTGCTAGCATCCCATTTTTCTTCCAGCTCATGTATTAATGATCTTGGTAAAACACCTCCCACCATTCCCAACATGCTCCATTCAATGCCTCCTGTGGTCTTCCATCAAAAGGATATCAGAAGGATTTTGATGAATCTCGATGCTAAGAAAGCTCCAGGTCCTGATGGTATTTCTCCACTTGTTCTCAAAACCTGTGCTCCTGAACTTACTCCTATTCTTTGCCACCTTTTTTCACTTTCTTATTCCAAAGGTGTTTTTCCTTCTGCTTGGAAATTTGCTCATATCCAGCCAGTTCCTAAGAAAGTGTGACAAATCCCTCCCATCCAATTATCGTCCCATTGCAATTACTTCTACTCTCTCTAAAATAATGGAGAAATCAATTAACCGCCAACTCTTAAACTACCTAGAAACCTTCCGTCTGATCAACGATCGCCAGTATGGATTCCGTCAGTGTTGATCCACTGGTGATGTTCTGGCTTATGTTATCCATTTATGGACTAATTCAATGGAAAGGTTCGGTGAAACACAAGTAGTTGCTCTTGAAATCTCAAAGGCTTTTGATCGTGTTTGGCATAAAGGTCTTCTAAACAAGCTTCGATCTTATGGTTTGCCAACTGTTTTTAGTAATTGGTTATCCAGTTTTCTCTCTGATCGCTCACCGAGTGTGATGGTAGATGGCTCTCTGTCTTCTAACTTCTCCACTAATGCCGTTGTCCCCCAAGGTTCAGTTCTTTCCCCACTCTTTTCCTCTTGTATATCAATGACCTTCTTCCATTGACTGGAAATCCTATCCATAGTTTTGCCGATGATAGCACATTGCATTCCACTTTCCATTTTGAGAAACCTTGTCCTGCTCAATCAGCTTCAACTTCTCGAAAATCTGCTACCAATTCCTTAAATGCCGATCTTCAGGTAATTCTCCAGTGGGGAAAAGACAACTTAATTGATTTCAACCCTTCTAAAACTCAGTCTTGTCTTATATCTCGCAAAAAGGATTCTTCTGCTCCTATGCTTATCTTTAGTGACACTCCGATTTCTAGGCAAAATGATATATCTCTTTTGGGGATTACCCTGACTTCTAATCTCTCTTTGCACAAGCACATTACAAATATTGCTTCCTCTGCATCTAAAAAACTTTGTTTTCTCTTTCGCTCTCTGCGTTACTTTTCTTCCAAACAGCTGCTCACTCTGTATAAATCGCAAATCCGCCCTGCCATGGAGTATTGTTACCACATCTGGGGTGGTGCCCCCAAAACTTCTCTCAGGCTTCTTGATTCCATTTAGAAGAGAGCAGTTAGGTTAATTAATGATTCATCTCTAACAGTCTCTCCACTCGCTTTCTCATAGACGCACTGTTTCTACTGCATGCCTCTTATACAGATACTTCCACGGGCACTGTTCTTCTGAATTGGCTTCTATAATTCCCGCTCTCTCTTTCAAAACAGTCCGAACACATGCCGCCACCAGCCAACATCCATTTACTGTCCAACTTCAAACCCACAGAACCAACTTTTTATCTTCCTCATTTATTCATTCAACTGCCGTTTTCTGGAACAACCTTCCTTCATACGTATTTCCTGAAAATTACAATCTACAGAAGTTCAAGTCCAATGTCAACAAATATCTTCTTTCATCTTCTCAACCTTCAACCCAAGCATGGTACTAAGTACTATAGGTTCTAATACCTCTCGTGTTTGGGGTTCACATAAAAAAGAAAAAGAGAGAGGCTTTAAGTTGCGCAAATTGCAGTGGCTGGAGACTAGACACCTGTGAGGTGATCTGATCAAGGTGTATAATGCCTTGAATGGGTTGAGCACGCTGAATTCTGATGGGATTCTTCCACTTATTCAGATTACAAACCTAAGGGAGCATGAATTCAAATTTGCCTTTAGCCAGCAGGTGGCTAATTACTGGAACAGACTTCCATCTGTCATTGTGGTAGTTGACAGGTTAAATAAATTTAAGGAGGAACTGGACAAACTGATTTTTTTTTTTGGCTGATGCTGCATAAGCTCATACACTTTCTTTCTTGCATCACATGCCACTATTACTACTACTACATGTCAAGTTTACAGATCTATAGTTACTCACTTCACCCTTTAATGTCCTTTCATGAAATAGAGATATCTGCACATCCACATTCCAGAGGGAGCTCCCCTGAATAGAATGCTGCCCTCATAATCATGACCAAAGATTTGCTTACCTCTTTTGCTACCTTTCTTAATATAATTTGATTAATCCCATTCATGTCAAGTGCCTTATTATTTTTAGCATCAACAATTTCTCTTCCACTTTCCTCTCAGTACCACAAAGTCATGCAACTCCCCATTAGAATATGACATACTTTTAAAAATGTAAAAATACAGCTAAAAATTTCTTTATGTATGAATGAAGAAATAGTGTATGGAAATATTCTATTTATGCAAATTATCTATTCAGTTTATTACCAACCTTGGCAGGATCATCAACAGTTGCAATGTTCATATCTGTAGGCCAATGTGATTCATCCCATTCCTTCTAGTGTTTAGAAGGAATGGGATGAATCACTTTTATTCTTTGCCAGACGTCTAGTAATCTGCATTAACTAGTTACCAATTCTCTTCATGACTTCATTTATCTATCTGATGATAATTCATACACATCAAATAATCTCCCTCATTCATTTTGAATATTGCTTTAAGGTAGTTCTTATCCAGCCAGACTCAATTCCCTAAGGGAAAAAAGGCCTCCCAAAATTGAATTTACTGACCATATATTTTATTTACTAATTTTGAAACTAAAATGAGGTGGAAGGACAAAATGGAAAAGAGAAGACACTACAAAAATGGTTAAGAACTCCAACTTTAAGGAAATTAAATACCTCTATCATGTCACCCCTGAGGTATCTAGTTTCCAAGCTCTGTAATCCACATCTTCTAAGACCCTCATAGGGGCAACCACATACAATCCTAACCATTTTTTTTTTTTTTTTTTTTTTTTGCCCTTATTTAACCGTTTCTAGAAGGTATGTCCTTTGGATAGGCATCCCTGACCTGAATGGAATATTCCAAATAGTCTCTTGCCACAGTTTTATAATGAAGAATAGTAACATTCTTTTCCTTGCATGTATCATAAGTCATAAATCTTCCTCATTCTGAACCTCTTTAATTAGTATTACCCATACAGTGCAAGGAGACCACAGGCTTTTGCCACCTACCAAAATTGAAAAAAAAAAAAAAAAAACACAATGAAACGTAAAAAAAAAAAACAAATAAAAATATAAAAAATAAAGAAAACAAAATAAATTACTTGTATGTTTTCCCCTCCTGACATATTTAGGTAACTACTCAGATAATCTTGAAATTCCATCAAGCCGCCAACCTTTACTACCCATGGAGGTAACAGCAATTAACAACTCACTGGATAAAAGAAAACTTCCTATAATCCAGTCAGTCTCTTATCTTATAATACAAGAACTAAAGACCATAAATGTGAATTTATTGCCCCTAGTTCTGGAATCATTTAACCGAAAAATATGACCTTGATTCATTTTTGCTATCTCTTCTTAGAGCCTTACAGATCAAGCAGGTCTCCTCTAAAGTGCCTAGTTGCCAAGCTCTATGGCCTACATATTCAAAGTCCTTCCTCGTCGCACATGTGCTCTATGTCTGATCTCACCAAGCATGAGGAATATGCCCATCTTTTGATCCTTTCAAGAAGCTTTATAGATTTCTCCCCCCAAGTGCAGTTTCCCTACTTGAACACAATATCCAAGTGCTGTCGTAGAATTTGTTATTCGCTAAAATGTTGGTATAACAAAAGCATGAGTAATGAAATAGTTAGTAAAATGAAATTGCTTCTTATCCCCTGCCAATTTACTATGCATTTTTATATAAAATTATTTAATTTTAATGAATATCAATTATAGCAAAAATATCAATTTACCACAAGAAAAATTCATATCCGGTATGAAAATATATAATTATTATAATGAAATTTGGAAACAGAAAATCCTTAAACAATACAACTTATACTTCTGAATATTTGATCTTTAGCATCTGACAATGCTGCAGTGATTTACTAATTGGGCAGTTAATTGCCTGTTCAAAACTGTTGGCTTTTAATCTTTCTGCCATTTTTTATGCTTACTTGAGAAAGTGACAGGGATTGTTTACATATAACATATTGTGTGAAATGTGCTGATAAATCAGATACTAACATTAAAGAAATTATATTTGTTTCAGCTGTGTATGAAGATGCATGGGTATTTACATCATATTATCTGACAGTTGCACTTATTGCATATTTATAAATTTGAGAAGGGAAGCCTGTTGTTTCATGATAATAATGTTCTTTTTTGCAGCTGATTAATAAATATTTTCTTTCATTGAAAATAAAAACACATAAAAATCACACATCTTAAAATGTGAATTTTTTACTAAAAAATATAAAATTGCATAAAATTTCTTTCATTATAATTATTTCGCAATATATTAATCACCATTCTGACTTTTTGTGTTTCAGTTTAATACAATTTTTATTATAATAAATATATTTTGGTTGTCCACTATATCTCCAAATCTACAAGCAAATGTTCAATTAATCATCAATAGGACACCATGAGCCTTACTTTCTGCCTATTTATATCATCTTTGGATAATTCAAATCATGTTTAGATGACTTGAACAGTATAAATTTAGAAATTTTCAAAGCAATCCTAACAGACAGCATGACATTCTGCTATTACATCATTTTTCTTTTGATGTGTGAAACTGAACTAGGCATACATTTACTAGTTTATTACAACAGAACAAGGCACAATGACTAAAATAAATGATTGACTAACCTCATTCTGATCACCTTCAAGGAGCATATTGATGGCTCTTTCTGTGTCATTATCACAGTCATGAAGAGCAACAATAACTGCATCACTAGACTTTCCAGTTAGTTCAATAATCTAAAAAAAAAATTTTTTTTTAAATAAAAAAAACAACTTACTCCATGTACAAAAACCATTACACATTAATACTAGTATAATGACCAATTAATATTCAGCATAGCATGTAATGCATGGAAACAAATTTATACAGCATCACAAAAAAAAAATAATAATAATATCAATAATAAATTTTACATGGCCATCTGTTCGTCCTCTCTAACAATCTGTCTAATCCTTCTTTAACTTTATTCAAATTACCTACTTCCACAACACCAAATGGAATTTTGCTCAAACAATTGATTACTCCCTGGCTATAAGAAAATTTTTACACATCAATCCTATACCTCCAGGGGCTCACATCTGGTGAATATGGGCTTGGCACACCCAGGGTCCTGAGCTGGATATCATCATTCTTCTCTTCCTTGTTGGTGATTTCCTTCTACTTCTGACTCTCACTCTCTCGGGGTAACTCGGAAACTTTTTTTTGGCTGGTGCAGCATAAGCCTCAAGCTTCCTTGCACTATGTGGCTAGTAGTAATAATAATAACCATGCATTTTAATATAAAAACATCTCTGAAGTGTGTTGTCCATGAAAGAGAATGCCATCAGCATTCAGTTTACTCAATCCATTTAAACCCTTAAATATCTTAATCAGGTCTCAAGGGTGGAGAGTTTCCAGGCACTACAATTCACAGAATTGAAGTCTTTCTTGATAACAGTACCCTTGTGTCACTAAGTAATCTTGTTGCACTTCTCTGCACCCATTCCAACAAATTCACACCCTTCCTAATATACACAAGCCTAACCACACTTTGTGCAACAGGATATTACCTCCTTGTCTCTGCTATAAAAATTGCTGTATATCAATGAGAGTCCCACAAGCTTTCCTAGCAGTCAAGGCTGCACTACTTGCAAACTTCACTATGGACTATACAATTATCCCTAGGTCTTTTACATTCTCCACCACCTTGAATGTGATACCACCCAATTAAGATGTTATTCTGAGCTTCCTGCAGCCCATATGCTGTAACTTGCATTTATCAAATACTAAACCCTTCCATTTCTCGGTCCATATTTTTAATTTTTCTAGGTTTTGTTCAGTACTATGCCTTGATTCCTGTCATTAACCACACTGCCAACCTTTGTATCACCTGCAAACTTAGGCATTAAGCATGATATGCTTACATTCACTGCATTAATATATATTTAAAACAGTAAATGGTCCAGCCCTGAACCTGATGGACTGCTCTAATACCACTGGTCTAAGAGCAGTGCCAATTAATAACTACTCTATCTTCTGGCACCCAACCATCCCTTCATCCATAGCAGTAACTTACCCCCAATGTGACATTGCACTAATGTATACAAAAGTCTTTCATAATTAACAGTGCCAAAAGCTTTACTGGCATATGATGTCAAAATTATTTTTTGCATTCAGTTCATTTGTTACTGCATCACAGCAGCTAATCAGATGGTCAGACAAGATCTTCCCTTAAATATGTGCTGTGATTGTAGTATAACTGCATTCCCAAGATGATCCTGCATTACTTCTTTAACCACTAATTCCATTATTTTCCCTAAAACAGAAGTCAGGTTTACAGATGTGTAATTACTCAATTCACCCTTTGATCTCCCTCTTTGTGAAGACAGGGAGATATTTGGATAACGTCAGACTTAATGGACATCTTCCAAATCCAAGGATGATCTTATAATTAAGACTACAAGGTTTGCTTACCTCTTTTGCTGCTTCTTTTAATACAATTGGATAGATTCCATCAGCCTGAGGTGTTCTATTTACTTTTTGCTTCACCAGTTTCTCTTCCACTTTCTTCTCATTATCACAAAATGATTTAGCTCTGTTATAACTTGGTATACTTTGGAGTCTCTTTCCTAAAATCTTCATGCATATAAAATATTTATGCAAAACATAAATACAAAATATTTATTCACTTTATCAGTAAAGTGAACAAGATCATCAATAGTTATGCAATTTGTATCTAGTGAGCCAGTGTGGTTTATCCCATTGCAAAGAATTTTTTGCTACTTTTTTGCCAAACCTTGCTCTAATCTGCCTTGGCATAATCTCCCTCAACAAACCATGGAGGCAACTTACTCTAATATTAACAACTCACTGGCTAAAATAAAACTTCCAACACCCAGTCTAAATCATTCTCCATATTTTGAATTTACAGTCCCTAGTTCTGGAATCATTTAAAACACAAAAATTGAGTTTTCATTCATTTTACTATCCCCTATCAGAGCCTTATACATCTCAATCAGATCCCCTAAGGTGTCTAGATGCTAAGCTCTGTATTCCACACATTCGAAGTCTTTCTTCATCTGGGTATCCTTTTGCAGATCTCACCAAATGGGCTTCCTGTCGTTGGCCACTTTCGGGAGCTCTGTATCTTCTTTCCTTTGACACTGTATTCCAAGTGTGGTAACTGCCTGATACAGTGGGATTATGACCTCTCTACAAGCAAATGTTCAATAAAAAAAATCAACAGGATACCTGGGCCTTCTTACCAAATGTCTATTCTACTCAGAGAACTTTGTCTAACCTTATTGTAACTTCCAAGTCCCTTTCTTCCTCTACTGTTTTTGACTTAACCTCACCAAGTATATAGTTATTTTTTGGGAAGCTATTCCCTCTCAAAGATTCGTTTACTGGCTCATTGTATTCAGCTCAATAGCAGTTCATCATATGGGTGAATTTCCCTTCCACTTACTGACCTTAATTTGGTGTCATAAAAACAGTGTGCTAAGTAAATCCATATAAAGTGTTTGTTTGTTTGTTTGTTTGTTATTTGGTTTTTAGGAGCATTAGCCACTAAGGCCATATTGCTCCAGGGATATGTGGTGGTCATTCCCTGACCTTTCCGCATCCTCCGTATTTGGTGGTCACGGGCTCGAACCCCAGTCTAATCAAGAAGCATGTGCTACGCACTGCTGCTCCTGCCCACCTGGCTACGGAGGCGCCCCATATAAAGTGAGGAAGATTTATCCACAAAAAGTAATGTACGTAATTTCAACTTGTTAGCATGAACAGTGTTTCTGGCTGATTTTACAGGCACCATTTCTCTGTATAAAAATATTATGTAAATCTAAATCATTCCTTTAAACCTTTAAATGCATAAATTTCTTCAATGTACAGTATATCTTTAAGAAAATGCAAAAAAATTACTTTAAAATGATGAAACCTTATTATATGTATACTGTATTTACAATTAACAGCATGTGATACCATTAATTTTCAGATCACTCAAAATTAGCAAATGAGTGCAAATCCTGTCTTTTCTGAATATCTAATTTTGTTTCCAATGACAAGTTTCTCAAAAAGCTTTTCACTTTCTTTGCATTATTATCATTAGCTGACTCGCTTGATCCCTTTGAGGCTATTAAAAAAAATTCTTTAGGTTAACTACAGGGCTTATTGCTTATTGCACAATAAGCAGTGAAAACAACAGTTCCTAATGAAAAGTTTTAGGAACTTAATAAACTTCAATTAATTATAAACTCCCAAAACAAGCACACTCATTTTTCCAAATAGCACCACTGGGTGGGTGGGAGGTATAAAGCATATATTTTTGTAATATGCAAGAAATGGCACACTTAACTGCTTTAATATATTTTCCACAATAAAACACCATGACAACAGTGTTTTACAGCTATGGACACAAAGATTGTGCCGTTATAAACAGCTACAAAAAATTACTAAAGATATGTAAATTACTCGTGGGCAAGAAAAATAACTATTGAGGCAATATACAAACACTTTCCAAGTTTCTCCTTGTCATAAACTAGAAATGCTTTGCAGCACTTCCAGTTTGTTCAACAATCCAACCACTTTCTCATTAATTACAATATCAATTAAAAGTCAATTTTCATTAGTGAAATCAAAGAACTTGCCTTTGAAGGTAGGTATTGTGAATTAAAAAAAAAAAAAAAAAAAGTAAAGTGCAGCCATTATCAACCCACTGCAGGATGGAAGCCTCCTCAACAATTCATGCTGAGGGAAATGGACCATAATCTGCCACGCTGGTCCAGTGCGGGTTGACAGATCGACTGTATTCAGCAGTCAGGGGCTTGAACCCCAGTATACTCAAAGAGCGTGTGCTACTGCACTCCCGCTCCTGACTACTCGGCTACTGAGGCCTTTGTGAATTAAATGTGACTGGAAAATCAGACTGAAGAGCATTAAAAAAAAAAAAAAAGTTTCCAAAGATACCCACTCAGGAGGCTAACCACCTGTTAATGGGTCACTCTGCTCCAGGCATTTGAAGTGAATAGTAAATAGCACTATTCTGGGAGTGTGTAGTAACTGGAAACAGTGCTATAACAAACTAGTGCTGAGTGAATGGCACTACAGTGGGAGACAGAGACAACTATACTCATAAGAGCTGGTTTATAACTAATTACTGGCAATTACTAATGACCTCTCACAGATTGTTCTTTTACCTACCAGAATTCCAGATAATCCTAACCACACAGGTAATTAACTGGTCAAGCACCTCAAATCAACTTTGTAATGATCTCTTCTCACTGTGGCCATTCTCAGCCTTGCATTATTTGACAAGTCAAGAATGCAAAATTGGATGATCTGCAAGATTTTTATTCTTCTTTTCCTTGGTTGGATTATTGTTTTAAAACTTCCGATGTCAATGTTTCCAACCCTTCTTTCCACATTCTCTTTAAAATCTCATCCTCTATTCAAATGTTGATTTTCCAATAAATGTGCTAAGGCTGTTGCATATATCCATTGACTCACATCCAAAACTCCAAGTTCATTTTCTGCCTACACTAAAGCTCGCAACAACTGTAAAACAATCAGTAATCCAAACTATATTTTTAACAGGCCGAAAATAGAAAACTTGCTTGTTCAAACAGTAGCTGAGCATTCTTGTCTCTTGCCAAAGCTATTTGCTGCAACTTTTGTTCATCTATACTCCCACCTTATTAAAACCTAATGGTTCTAATGCCTCCTGAGCTAAAGATAAAGCATATTTATTAGCATCCTATTTTCTTCCAACTCTTGTATTGATGATCTTGGTAAACTGCCTCTCGGTTCACTCCACTCGATGTCTCCTAAAAGTTATCTTCTTTCAAAAGGATGCAAGAAGAAATCTGAACAATCTCGATGGCATTTCTAAACTTGTTCTCAAAACCTGTGCTCTCTCTTGTGCTATATCACCATTTTATACTTTCTTATTCCACTGCTGTTCTTCCATCTGCTTGAAAATTGTTCATATCTAACAAGTTACTAAAATGGTTGACAAATCCTGCCCATCAAATTATCATCCTGTTGCACTTACTTATAGTAATAGCCATATAGTGCAGCAAAGAAGCCACAGGGTTTTGATGCACCAGCAAAAAAGAAAAATTATGCACTTTCCTCTTCATGAAGGTAACTATCCAGATGACCATTTAAATTTCTTCAAACTGTCGGCCTGAACTACCTGTGGAGGCAACCTGTTACAGTAATCAATGATTTGCTGGCTAAAAAAAATTACTACAATCTAGTCTAATCCTCTTCCCCCGTAATTTGAATGTATGGCCCCTAGTTCTGAAATTCTTTATAACAGTGAAAATTCCACCTTCATTCATTTTACTACTCCTCCTCTCAGAGCCTTATAAACCTCAATCAGGTAAGCTCTGAAGTGCCTAGTTGTTTGTTTGTTTATAGACTTTACGGTGCAAGAGTAGCAAAGGCCATAATACACCTAACTATGGTGATGGGGTGCCTAGTTGCCAAGCTCTGTAAGCCCACGTGATTGGAAGTCTTTCTTCGTATGGTTGCCCTTTCCTGATTGAACCATGCAAGTTGCCCACCTTTGGAACCTTTCAAGAAGTTCGTGTCTTTTTTCAAATGAGGTCTCCATACCTGAACACAGTATTCCAGATGTGGTCTTACAATTGCCTTATACGGTAGGACTATGGACCTCCCTATTTGTACAGGATAGTGTTTGATAAATCACTGATAGGACACCATGAGCTTTCCTGGCTGGCTCATTACACTGCTCAGAAAACTTCACATCTGCCTGTGTAATACCTTGAATTTTGCCATTAAAACATAGCTCTCACTTTTCTAACCATTCTTGAAGCCTGTTCAAGTCATCCTAATGGAGTGCTGCTTGGTACTGATCATTAACTACTCCACCAATCTTCATACTGTCTGCAAATTTTGACATCATGCCTTCTATCCCTTCATCAATGTTTATTAAAATCAGAAACAACAGTGATCCAAGTACCGATCCTTAGGAAACACCACTTCTTACTTCCCACCAATTTAAAGAATATCCATTAATCACAACCCTCTGTCTTCTGCCCTGCAGCCACCCAGCAATCCGTCTTAGAAGTTTTCCAATAATCCCAACATTTCTACTTCTACTCTTTCCAAAGTAATGGAGAATCTGGTAACTTCTAAGTCCTAAACTATCTTGAAACCTTCCATCTGATTTAACAATTGCCAATATGGATCTGTTAGCATCAATCCACTAGTGACATACTAGCTCATGTTACCCATCTATGGACAAATTCGATGGAAAACTTTTGTGAAACTGCACTAGTTGCTCTTGAAGTTTCTAAGGGTCCATGAAAGTATCTGTAGAAAAGGCATACAGCAGAAACAGTACGTCTATGAGACAGCGAGTGGAGAGACTCTGTTAGAGAGGAGTCATTAATTAACCTAACTGCCCTCTTCTGAATGGATTCTAGAAGCCTGAGAGGTTTTGTGGGCACTGCCCCAGATGTGGGAATTCCATGGTAGGGCAGATTTGCAATTTGTACAGAGTGAACAGCTGTTTAGAAGAAAAGTAACGCCGAGAGCGAAAGAGAAAACCAAGTTTTTTAGATGCAGAGGAAGCAATATGTGTAATGTGCTTGTGCCAAGAGAGATTAGAAGTCAGGGTAATCCCCAAAGGAGATATCATTTTGCCTAGAAATTGGAGTGTCACCAAAGATACGCATAGGAGCAGAAGAACCCTTTTTGCAAGATATAAGACAGGACTGAGTTTTAGAAGGATTGAAATCAACTAAGTTGTCTTTTCCCCACTGGAGAATTACCCAGAGATCGGCATTTAAGGAATTGGTAACGGATATTTGAGAAGTTGAAGCTGATTGAGCAAGGTTTCTCAAAATGGTAATTGGAATGCAATGTGCTATCATCGGCAAAACTATGGATAGGATTTCATTAACATACAAGAGGAAAATAGTGAGGGAAAGAACTGAACCTTAGGGGATACCAGCATTAGTGGAAAAGTTAGAGGACAGAGAGCCATCTGTCATCACCCTCAGTGAGCGATCAGAGAGAAAACTGGACAACCAATTACAAAAAACAGTTGACAAACCATAAGATGGAAGCTTGTTTAGGAGACCTTTATGCCAAACACAATTGAAAGCCTTTGAGATGTCAAGAGCAACTGCTTGTGTTTCACCAAACTTTTCCGTTGAAGTTGTCCATAAATGGGTAATATAAGCCAGAATTTCAATAGAGGATCGAAACTGACGGAATCCATACTGGGAATCGTTGATCAGATGGGAGGTTTCTAGGTAGTTTAAGAGTTAACAGTTAATTGATTTCTCCATTACTTTAGAAAGAGTAGACGTAATTGCAATGGGACAATAATTGGATGGAAGCAAATTAAATTTCACTGATAACATACATAGGATTGTTTACTAATATACAGTATGCCTTCATTAGTTTATTTAGGGTTTTTTTGCCTATGGATTTCTGTTTGCATTCTGTTAGACAACAGATTATGACAGCTGCAAGAAAGATACTCCTGCAGACTTCAGAAATATTGAATTATTTTGTTTATAACAATGACTCTGCTGTTTAAGCTTGGCTGTCAAAAGCATTTCCAAAGATTCACAAAAAAAAAAAAAAATCTGACCTTGTATTCCCCCCCCCCCACCATTGGATGAATATTCTCTTACACTTAACACTGCTACAAGAAATTGCTAAAACGCTAAGCATAACTTTAATTTGTTTGTTCAAGAAAGGGCTGGCCAGTCTTATCAAAATGATACTAACAAGGAACAGCGTGACATTCTCATTAAAGTATTGAGTGATCTTCGGCACTGTTAAAATGAACCATATCAAGAGAGGAAACAGGAAAATTCTGTTCACACTTCTCTTTGGCTTCATAAAATGACATAGTTTAGTATAACTGATAAAAGTATCTAAATAATAAATGTTTACACATGCAGTGAAAGGCATGTGTACTTTTATTGCTTTCCTGTTCTAATATTCATTTAATTTTTGTCTTAATGAATAGTTCAGTAAAGTCAAATTTACTTGGCAATCCAAAAAAGTGACCATGGGAACACATCACCTGTATAACCTGTAAATGTACATTTAAGTAGTGGTGGTGGTGGCGGCGGCATGTGATGCAAGAAAGCAAGTGTATAAGCTTATGTAGCATCAGTCAAAAAAAAAAAAAAAAAAAAAAAAATACAAAAATCCCTCTAAATGTTTGTCCAGTTTCTCCTTAAATTTATTATTATTATTATTAGCCATATGGTGCAAGGAAGCCTGAGGCTTATGCTGCACCAGCCAAAAAAAAAAAAAAAAAAAAAATTTCCCACATTACCCTGAGAGAGAGAGAGAGAGAGAGAGAGAGAGAGAGAGAGAGAGAGAGAGAGAGAGAGAGAGAGAGAGAGAGAGAGAGAGAGAGAGAGAGAGAGAGAGAGAGAGAGTGTGTAAAAGGGAATCACCAAGAAAGCAAGAAATAGAAGAATGATGATATCCAGCTCAGGACCCTGGGTTTGCCAAGCCCATACTCACCAAATGTGAGCCCCTGGGATATTTAAACCTATCAACTTCCACAACAACAGATGGAAGTTTGTTCCAGCAATTAACCACCCTCTGGCTAAAGGCAAATTTCCGCACAACTATTCTACATGTCTTTCCTTAATTTGAATTTATGCTTCCTTAGGTTCGTAATCTGAACAATGGAAGAATCCCATCAGAATTCAGCGTGTTCAACTCATTGGAGGCCTTATACACCTCAATCAGATCACCTTCCATGTGCAACAGTGTCAAAAGCTTTCCTGAAATCCAAATATATGATATCAAAATTATTTTTTGCATCCAGTTCCTTTGTAACCACATCATGTAATAAACATGTCTGATTTACATCGTTTCAACGTACATCCCTGTTCATAAGAAAACATCCCTGATGTAAATCAGACTACCTATCTGTGATTAGGAAAAAATTATTTTGGAAAACAGAAAATGAGAAGGCAAGAGAAAAAAACAGAAGTTGGATTCTTGAAAATGCACCATTGCTTATTTCAGAAAAACATGTCTGATGCGCTAACTGAATGCAGCAGATGCTGCATTTGCTGATAAGAGGTATATTTAACATCCAATACAAACCATTCAGGGTTTTAGCTAGCTCTTTTAAGTGGCTCTAATGCAAAACAGGTTGCTTACCAGTGTACTAGTAGATCAGTTTTGTCTTTAGACGTGAATGAAGCAGAAGTAAGGATGAAAATGATGCAATTTGAATAAAATTAAATACATAATATGCACATTAAGTGGCAATAATTTATAGCTCTAAATCCATAATTACTGGCCATATAATACATTTTACTAGATAAAGAGTTATGATCACCACTATAGTAGAAGTCTTACTTTTTATAGTTAATTATTCAAGAACAGCAAAAGAAGCACATTATACATACCTGGTCCACTTTCTGTTTCAGGTCGGGATCATCTGATTTGTTCGCGTCATTGATTATTTGGGCTATGCGCAACTGCTCTGCTGTTGGCTGCAATGAACATATATATTATGAAATCAACCAAACATAAAATAATCAACTATATAATATCGGTGTAGATACACCATAGTTTACCCATAAATTTGAACTAAGTATGTAGTGTAAAGGCATCATTTTAATTGTATCTCCTATTGTGGGTGCCTTCACAATGAGATAGCTGGTATTGCACTACTTCAAATAAATAACAGTTCTCTAGTAGAGAATACTGTTATTTATTTTCGGTGGATACCACCCAGACAATCGTTTCGAAGCTAGTTGGGTTCATCATCAGTGAGTGGGCAGGTATCCTGGTAATGCAATATGCCATCACAGTTGCAAAGTTATTTCCACAATATGAGAGAGTCCAAATGGTGTGTAAATAATAATGTATTAGAAGACTAAATGCACAAGGCATAATTTCTTATGGGTTTAGGTAATTAACTATATAATATCGGTGTAGATACATAGTGTACCCATAAATTTGAACTATGTATGTAGTGTAAAGGCATCGTTTTAATTGTATCTCATATTGTGGGTGCCTTCACAACAAGATAGCTGGTATTGCACTACTTTAAATAAATAACGCTTCTCTAGAAGAGAAGACTACCAGGATACCTGCCCACTCACTGAAGTCAACTAGCTTTGAAACAATCGTCTGGGTGGTGGTATCCACTGAAAATAAATAACAGTAGTCTTCTCTACTAGAGAAACGTTATTTATTTGAAGTAGTGCAATACCAGCTATCTTGTTGTAAAGGCACCCACAATAAGAGATACAATTAAAATGATGCCTTTAAACTACATATGTAGTTCAAATTTATCAGTAAACTATGGTGTATCTACACCAATATTATATAGTTAATTACCTAAACCCATAAGAAATTATGCCTTGTGCATTTCATCTTCCAAAATAAAATACTGAACAATGATGTCCCCTAAATCTATAATTTTCTCTTAAAGAAGCCTGAATTTAATATTCCAAAGATTTTACAGGATATCCAGAATCTGTTAACCATAATTTCCTATATCCACTTTACGTTCAGGATGGTATTTTTTAGTCAAGTGGAAAGAAAATATTAAAGAAACTCCAGAAAAGAAACTGGCTGAAACTAGAGTTCATATGAAAAACCCTTGGTGACATCATGCAGAAGGCAAATTAAATGGCACAGAAAGGATTCGCTTGCACTCTATATGGAAATAAATATTCTACCATTTAATATCACAATAGCAATATAGTTATACAATGAAGTTAAATAAATATCAGTTTATTGTTCATAATGAATACAAAGTCAGTTGGCCCTATTCTGTTACATTCACTAATACATGATCCATGTTATAACTTTATACACAAACAGATCATCAAATATCAGCAAACAAAATGCAAAGTGGAGAAGACCTAAGGGTTCAACAGAGATGCTTCAGGGGTTTACGAATGTCTGAAATTTCTTATCAATATTTAAAAACTGAAAAAAAAAATTCAGAGCATAGAAAGTATTTCATTAAGTGCAAGGATCTAAGAAAAAATTTCCAAGCTAAAAGGGGCCAGCAAAAAGCTCTTGAAGCTAAAATGAGTCATTATGTCACTAAATTTTGAGAACCACTGGCTTAATATATTCTCAAACTCTTCTATTATTTAAATTTTTGATATTAACTTTTGTTTTGCAGTTTTTAATAAAAAAATTAGTGCTTAAAGCAATACTATTTTCCTTAATTACAGAAAATTAACTACAGTAACTATATAAATATTATGAGAGGCAAATCTAGTAAATAAAAATTTGGGAAAGAATTAGAACAATCATGGCCCTTACCTGTATCTTAGGAACAAGACCATCTGGAGCCTTCGTTCCATCTGTTATACCCTTTGTGGTCAGTTGGGTATTCAGGGATTTGTTGCCTCTGTCTCTTGTAACCCTCCCTGTTCTTTGTGTACCGATGGAACTCATGATTTACAGTATATACAAAACAGGGTATGTACAAAAAACTGCAACAAAAAAAAAAAAAAAAAAATCAGTTTATCTATATACAGAAAAAATCAAATGTACATATTACAATAAATTTCAAAATATGAACCTGTTTCAAATGTTCACAGAAGCAAATTTTGAAATATTAAGTCATTATTCTTCAAAATAATGAAATCAACAAATGGATTTTTTTAAAAATAAATTTTTCTATCATGCATGTTGATTGACATGCATGGATTCTAGAGTATGTCACTGCATTTATTTATCAGCAATCCTTGTAAAGTGCACAAATTATTAAACCGGAAAATACCACCCACAGTAACTTTAAATAGCATTGGTAATTAATTAATGGTATATTAGATATTATACAACTATTTAGAACTTTCTGAATTAGAATTTGAATGAATTAAAAGCATTTTTTGGTGTTAACATGTAAATAAACTACATGTGAAACTTCCCTTTAACGGACAGCCATGGGGAACGAAAATGTGTCCATTAGAGAGAAGTGTCCGCTAACAAGAAGTCTGAGGGAGAAAAAAAAAAAAAAAAAAAGAAAGAAAAATCATTAAACGTTTAATGTAAAATTAAATTAAATTATATACAGATTTTGCACAATATTTTTGTAAATAATATACATACAATTGTGCTATGCATATTATGACTTTATCTTAAGAAAAATACATACAGTAATCACTTATTTTCTTCTGCACCTTCTTCCGGCTGATAATTTTGTTTTCAACATTTGTTTGGAGTGAAGAAACCATCGAAAGTCCTTTAGTATCTTCTTCAGCAGCGAAAAACATTTTTAAATGATTGATTTGTATGAGCGCTTCTTCTATTTTCATCGGTGGTTCGTCGTTAATATGTTCTTCGACATAATGACCTCCTTCCATTTCTTCATCCTCGTGAGGAACTTCTTGGAAAATATCGATGATAATGTCGTTGATATCTAGAGCACCATATTCTGTAGTGAGGTTTGAGTCTATATCTTTGTAGCCAGGGTCACTTGTAGCTGAAGTATCGTACATTATCAATAGATGAAGTTCTTGTTCTTCTTGGTGCTCCACATTTGCTGTTCACAACTTCAATTTTTGCGTTTGACAAGCCAGACTTTACAAAACAGTTCACAACAGTTTGTTTTCTAATTGCGTTTACTGAAGAGGAAATCCACTGAATCGCATCTAGGATGCTGATTTTCTTTGCAAGGTCACTCGCACATGTTACATCGTTCGTGTTTGCAATGAGATGTCTTAAAACACGTTTTCTGTAGTGAAGTTTAAAATTTTTTATTATCCCTTGATCCAAGGGCTGACACTCTGCAGATGTGTTTGGTGCAGAAAAACGATTTGAATGTTGGACAATTCAATGTGCAGGTGAGATGCAGCATTATCCATGAAAAGAATAATTTTTCTGTTTTGACGAATCATGTTTTGGTCAAAGTGACTTATCCATTCGCTCATGATATCTCTTGTCATCTACGCTTTTTATTAGACTTCCAATCAACATTCAAGATTCAACTTTATGCCCTTGAAACAACGAGGATTTTGTGGTTTTCCTATAACAAGAGGTTGTTCAAAGTCTCCCAGCATATTTGTACACAATAATACAGTCAAGTGTTCCTTAGAAATTTTTCCGCCCTGGCACTTTTAATTTTTTAGACTCTGTTTTTTCAGGAAGAACTTTAAAAAACAACCCTGTTTCGTCACAGTTGTAAATATCCTTAGCTTCAAAATCACGACATAAATCTTCGAATTTGACGGTCCACTCTGTTACAACCCCAGTATCAACAGATCCACCTTCACCACTTACGGTTTTCCAAGAAATTTTATGCCGAGTTTTGAACTTGTCTAGCCATCCCACAGAAGCTTTGAACTCATTTACTCCCATAGATTTTGCAACCTCCAAAGCCTTTTTCCTAATAATAGGCCCATTAATGGGAATTTTTTTAGCGACAAAACCACTTGTACGTAACATTGTCAATTTGAAGTCCAACAGTTTTCGGGAATGATTTCCGTGTTGCCAAAATTGTTTGAGCAGTTCATTTTTTTTCTTTAGGATGTCGCTTACCTGCGTCTTCCCGATTTTGAATTTTGCAGCGAGATTGCGAACACTATTTTTTGTGCCGATCATACGCATTAATGAGTTCGACTTTTAAAGTTAAATGTTTACGAGAAGACATTGTGCACTTCACACGACACTGAACAAAACTGAAAAGACGAAAGGCCGACCATATCCCCTCCCACCCTGCACACACCGAATTCATCAGAAGTTTTACACGTGCCTTAAAATTCTTGAAAAAGGGTTTAGAACCGCGACGCAAACCTTGATAAAATTCAGAGAATCGTAAATAGAAAATAAACACACGATTGAGGCAATATGTGGAAGAAACGTTCCTAGAAAAAGGGCCGTAAGCTCGCCTGCTGTCCGTTATGGGGAGATCAAATTAAGTGCTAATCTAAACGAAACAGTGCAGATTGCCTGTCCGCGTCCGTTACAGAGAATGTCCGCTACACAGAAGCTGCAAACACGTTAAAACCAATGGAGGTGAGTTGGGGAATTTGAAAATGTCCGTTGTAGAGAGATGTCCGTTAACGAGGTGTCCGTTAGGAGAAGTTTCACTGTATATAAAAGGATATTTGTCTGAAGAATGGACACACAGAATTCCATTTTTCATGACTGCATTTAGCATATAGAGATTTCTGCAGATATTGACTGTTCTACTGTTGCATTTCTTCCCACCAATAAAACAGAAAACAAAAGAAACTCAGAGTAGAGGAACTAAAGTAAAAAATATTTTTAGTAATCTGAATGAAAAGTTTAGTGATATATTGTTCAGGGAAGAATTATTGTATTAGACGAAACTACTGTTGGCTTTAAAAGTAAAGTTTCATTCAAATATTCCAACCTTCAAAACCCAACAGTGGGCCTTTGTATATGTATTTTAGCAAAACTAAAAAATTGGTTCTGTGTTAGCTATTATGCCATATTTTGGAAGGCTTAATGGATCTTATCCAAGAGGACAAGGTCATAAACCAGCTGCTAATCAGTGCAGGTGGTCATAAAAGCTAAGTCGCCCTTTTCATTTTTGTCTATTCCAAGAATTGGGTTTTTCAACTACCCAAGCAATTAAGAATGTTTGCATAGTTACCAAAATTTGTATGGTATATCCATGAAGTGCACTCGTTATAACAGTGAGCGATTGTATGGAAATATGCATATGTTAAAATCACTGTGGTTTTTTGCTCCTTACAGCCGCGATCTTGCCATTTCCGTGCTCATTATAACTAAGTTCAACTGTACGTACACAGTAGAATGTTGGTTAACCGGAATGTCAGTTATCTGGAATAATTTGAATGGCTGATTTTTTTTTTTTTTTTTTTTTTTTTTTAAGGTAGTACAGTAAGTGCTGGTTATAGTGATCACGTTTGCAAATTGAATTTTGATTCTAATAATCAAAAATCAACAAATATTATCTATAAATTATAGCTATAGCGAATATTAGCTATAAAATTAAAAACAAAGCACAAATTTACGCTTTATTACCAGTTAAATGATATGTGAAAATCTGAAGAATATTATCCACAGGTATCAAAATAAAATAAATTTATACTTACGTACGTGTAATTACATAGCTTAATTAATATACATATTAATTAAATATAACACTTTGTAATATGATTATAATTTGAAATTATCACTTATTTTAGATTGCTTCAAATTATCACTACAAAGTCTATTTATAGATTTTTCAATATATTGTATAACAGTCTATATTCACAATCACTTGCACCAGTTTCTTCAAACGCTCTCCTCAGGATGACTATAGCTTCACAAGTTTGCCGTTTTGTAATAGGAATTCATTCTGGTTCATCCTTATTTTCCTCCTCCTCGGCAAAATTATAAGTAACAGACTGGGCAATTTCTTCATCTGTTAAAGCTGTAGTAACTTGTAGATCACCATCTATGTCCACCCAATCAAACTCCTGTTCACCCATGTCTTCACGCTTTTCAACGCAATCAATATCGTGACTTAGTTGACCATCACGAATAATTAATCCATATTTTTTTCAGTTTAGGAGACTTCATTCCAGGCACTCATTGTCAAATAAAGTGCATCTAGAACAGTTATCTGCTTTGTGATATTGGATGATGTTCCCAAACCATAATCTATAGACTGGATGATTCTTCGCCTCATATCTAATCCATAAAAGGTTTTTATTATTCCCTGGTCAAGAGGATAAATCAGTGATGTGGTATTTGAATATAGAAAAACTAATTCCATGTTCATGAAAGTGAACTTTGGATGAGCTGGGCAGTTGTCCAAAACCAATGCAATTTCGCAATTTTTTTTGTTTTTCTTATCCAATTGCAGATTCCATTTACGATCCAATTGCAGATTCCATTTACGAAGATAATCTTCAAATAAAGAAGCTGTCATCCAAAAGTTGGCACTGTTGGCATATTCAAAAGACAGCTGTTTTACTCCTTTAAAACATCAGGTGATTTACTCTTGCCTATAACTAACAGCTTCGTCTTGATTGGTCCCATCATGCTGCATAGTAATGTAAGAACTGTAATCCTGTCCTTGATCATTTTTCCTACAGATGCAGAGGAATTTTTAAAAATCGTGCAATGGTCTGGGGTAACCTTGACATCTGTTTCATTTGTATTAAAAATGTCTTCAGGATTATAAGTGTTTAACAGTTTTCCAAGAGGCTTTCAACCAGTTGTCAGCTGCAGAACCATCAAGATTTTGATGGTTCTGCAGCTGACAACTGGTTGAAAACCTCTAACAACCTGTTTTTCTCCATTTACAATATCATGCCTCTCCTTCCAGTTTGTCAGCAAATCTGCAACCATTTTGTCAGCATCTGCCCGTCCCCTTAAACTCTGTGCAGTTTTTCAGGAAAATCATTAAATTTTCGAAATAGAATGCTATGACTGATTAGTGCATTAAATGAGCTGGCCTATTTGAACCAAACGAACAGAGCCTCATCTACTGTTCTGCATTTCCCCTGACACCTCCTTTTTCTGGTTTCACTAATCACATTAGTGTTTAATGTGTGACGTGATTTTAATAATTTTGATAAAGATGACTGAGGCACTCCTAATTTTAATTTCCGCTTCACTTTGAAGCTTAGCTGGTCATAAAGTTTTGGTGCGCGTGTGTGTGTGTTCACTACAACCAACAAATGGTTGTAGTGAATGGTAACAGCTTGAAAAGAATGTTAATTAAAAAATTGGTATTGATTATGGACAAGGGGCACTGCAAGTAACAGCAGAAATACCCAACGACTACAATGGAATATAGATAAGTAGATTAGAGTATAAATTGGAGGAATGCTGATCACATCAGATGTATTAACCATGGAAAAAATTAAACAGCTACCTGTAAAAAAAAAATAAATTATAAAAATACACATAGTACTTAATGCTATACATCTAATGATTTCAACTTTGTCATCAAGGGTCAGCAGCCAAAACAAATGGAACTATAGTAAGAAACAAGGCCTCTGTTTCTGATATCAAATATGTAGCAAGAAATAAAAAAATAGGCTGACGTATTTTTCTTAGTCTACTTTTTTACCTCTTGTTACATATATTTCATATCAGAAACCGAGGCCTTGCTTCTTGCTATATTTACATTGGTTTTGGCTGCTGACCCTTGATGAAGTTAAAATCATTAGATCTATAGCATTAAGTACCATATGCCATCATCATCAGCCGTTTTCAATCCACTGCAGTGCAAAGGCCTCTCCAGCAACTTTCCAGTTTCTTCTGTTTTGTGTAGTGGCCATCCATTTACTACTCACAAACTCATGAATTTCATCTGTCCATCTCCATTGTTGTCTTCCAGGTTTTCTCTTAGCTTGGGTACCATTCTGTTATTTTCTTAGTCCGCATGTCATCATGTCTTTGAGCTATGTGTCCTGCCCAAGACGATTTCAGTTCTTTAGTTTTGATAAGAATGTCCTTTGTGTTTGCTGCCTGACCTGTGCATTTCTCATCTTATCTAACAGTCTGATTCCTAATATAATTCATTCCATTCTTTGCTGTGTAGTTTTCAGCTTCTCTTCCATTCTTTTGGTGAGCGCCCAAGTTTCACTTCCATAAGTCATGGTGGGGAGTATACATTGGTTCATTATTTCACATTTCAGAAAAATTGGGATATTGCTCCACAGCATATGACTATCTTTCCTGAATGTACCCATTCAAAGTTTATTATTCTCTTGATTCCAGCCATTTATCATTATTACAGCTAATGACTTGTTCCGGATAAGTATATGAATCCACCTTTTCAATTACTGCTACTTCAATGATTATATAAATTATAATTATTATATAATTTTATATATATTAATTTTATTATATATTATATAATAAATTATATAATTTTTGTGAGCAGGGATAAGGAGGCGATTATTCCCTTGTATAAATTAGGCCACTCCTTGAGTACTGCGTACAGGTCTGGAAGCCTCATTTTAGGAAGGACGTAGAGTTCCTAGAACAAGTACAGAGAAGGGCAACAAGACTGTTGAGTGGAACAAAGGGGTGCTCTTACAAAGAAAGGCTTAAGTTCTTCAAATTGCAGCATCTGAAGACTAGGCACCTGTGAGGCAATCTGATTGAGGTGTATAAGGCCTTGAATGGATTGAGCAGGCTCAGTGCTGATAGCATTCTTCCTCTTGCTCAGATTACAAACCTGAAGGTGCATAAACTGAAATTGAGGAAAGACAGTTGTCGAATAGATGCGTGGAAATTTGCCTTTAGCCGGCAGGTAGTTGATTGTTGGAACAAACTTCCATCTGTCGTGAAAGTTGACAGCTTAAATAAATTCAAGGCAGAACTAGACAAACATTTGGAATGAACGGACAGGTGAAATGGGAAGGGTTTTTTTTTTTTGTGCTGATGCTTAATAAGCTTGCTTTCTTGCATTGTATACCTCTACTCATGCTAATGCCCATTTCTGTGGCATACTTGTTCATCATTACTTTTGTTTTAGTCATATTCATCTTTAGTCTGAAATTCTTACTAACTCTGCATAACTGATTAATATTTTCCTCTAAATCTTTGGGATAGTGGCTTATGACCATGATGTCATTTGCAAATCGTAAGTGGTTTAGGCACTCTTCGTTCACATTGACTCCTCTCTGCAACCAGTCCAACCTTCTGAAAGCTTCAAGGGCAGCAGTAAACAACGTCGGCAATATTGTCTCCCTTTGTCGAACTCCTTTCTCAATGTTATATTTGTTACTGTCTTTGTCTAGTCTAATAAAGGAGGTAGTGTTCTCATATTATTTTCTTCAAAATCATAATGTACAGGGTGTCTATGCCTTGCCTTTCCAGTGCCCGAAACATTGCCTTATGCTGTATGGAGTCAAATGCCTTTTCATAATCCACAAATGCCAGGCATAATGGTGTTTTATATTCATTTGTTTTCTTCATTAGCTGCAATATTACATGAAGATGATCCATAGTTGAGAAACCTGTCCTAAAGCCAGCTTGCACTTTCAGTTGATTCTCATCAAGTATTCTTTCTAATCTCTTAGTAATGACCCTAGTGAACAACTTGTAGATGTGGGACAACAAGCTAATTGGTCTATAATTTCCAATTTCTGATTATTTCCTTTCTTTATGCAGCAAAATTATGATTGCATTATTCCACTCCTGAGGCATCAACACCTTTCCTAATGGATTTTGTGAAAGGTTTTGGCAGTTTCTGTGCCATATCTCTTCCTCCCAATTTTAACAACTCTACAGTAACTTTATCTTCACTCGGGGCTTTCTGATTCTTCATTTTCTTCAGTGCATGTTCTACCTCATCAGAAAGGATATTGGGTATGTTGTATGCATTGCTAATTTGTGATCCATCTTCCCCACTGCTTGCATCATTTCCTTGCTCTTCATATAATTCTTTAGTCTTCTGCTATTTGAATTATGCCTTTTCTGCTATTTATAAGTAACACCATCCTATTCTTAAGTATCAGTATCATTTGTCTTTCTGTATTACTGATCATGATTGCTGATTTAAGTCCTTTGTTTTCCTTTAATGCTTGTTCTACTTTTCTTGTGCTAAATCTTATGCCCTCTCTCAGTTTCCTTCTAATGGCTTTGCATAACTCAGTATACTCAATTTTGTCCTTGTTTGTGTTTATCTTGCTGGTCATTTGTTGTCTTCGATTCATCATGACAAACATTTCTTAATTTTTTTCTTCTTTGTATTTCTTTTTACCTATAGGTTTCTCAGGCTTTATCACTTTCAGAAAATTGTCGTATTCCTCGTTGATATCTTGGTCCTGAAAGGTCTTCAGAAGCTCAAACTTGTTCTTCAGTTCCAGTACATACTCTTTTACTACCCTTCTGTTATCTCAAAAACCTTTGAATTATTTATTCGAATTGGTTTTTTCCTTTCTTTTCTTATAACCATAAGATTTATTTTTATAGTTATATATATAACCATAAAAATAAATTAGAATAAAAATTAAAACTAAAAAAATAAAAATAATGCCAGCAGCATGGCAAGACAAGGGCGAAAATAGTTAAAATTAAACATAACGATCAAACCTACAGGGAGGGAAGAGAAGATAACAAGAGTTACCTTGTTACCTTGGAGGGGTAACTCTTGTTATTTCTAACAAGCCCTGATTACATTTTGTTACAAAAATTTTATTACTATTGGGAGGTTAACAAAATTTAACCAAAGTGTACACTAATATTAAAAGTTTTTATCAATACATAATGACTTTAAAGAACTTCAACATGAGCACCTCTTGTGACACAGAATATCAAGGCAATATTCAACCTCTCTTTCCATACATTTTCTAACAACTGTGGGGCGATGCATTCGACTGCACGTGTAATCTGCTCTTGTAATGTTTCAATATCTGGAACAGCTGTCGCACACACCAAGTCTTTAACATATCCCCAAAGAAAGAAATCCAGTGGGGTTATGTCTGGTAGGTGACCTTGGGGGCCACAAAATCTGTCCATCCCTGCCCATCCAACAGTTTGGAATGTCTTATCCAAAGTGCCACAAACAACTTGAGCCCAATGAGCGGGTACTCCATCCAACTGAACGATAACAGTAGGCTGCCTCTGTTCCAGTTGGGGTATAGCATAATTAATGAGCATGTCTAAAAACACACTTGCACTAATTGTGTTTTCATGGAAGAAGAAAGGTCCAGTAATGTAATCTACCAATGCTTTTCTTTGACTTTAAATTATAGTTAATATATATATATATATATATATATATATATATTTTTTATTTTTTTTTTTTTAAGAAATAAATAAGGAGCTACCTTTTATTCAGTCAGCAGGATTTCTTCTTTACCAATTCTCCTTATGCGAATAAATTACGAAATGATACGTTAAAATCAGATTACATAAATAATTTAAAACTCTTAATGTGTTCCTCGCTATTGACACACGGGCAGTCCAATACTCCAGGATTGCAATGGTGAATCCCAACCTGACCCCCAGAAATATCAAGACCCCCATGCAACCTTTAGTGAAGGAAGACATTTTGTAATAAACGTGAATCTGGTTTTAACGTATCATATTGTAATTTATTCACATAACGATTGGTAAAGAAGAAATCCTATTGACTGAATAAGAGGTAACTCCTTGTTTATTTCTAAAATATTAATAGAATGTAGAAAAAATTGAGCTTGTGTAAGCTCTCATTTACGTAACACACACACACACACACACACTTCTCTGTGTGTGCATATATAGATGAACACTAAGTTTCCTGTAAAGAAAATTCAAAGTTTAATGTTTAAAACAACTCAATTTTATTCTTATTTTTACATAAATATATAATAACTTTATCATCAATTTGCTATACACAGAAAGAATAATTTGACCAGTTCAAGAGGATCCATTTTGCAGACCCCCCTGAAACTGGTCTACAGAACCCCCAGGGATCCACAGACCCCAGTTTGGGAAACTGTGCCATAAGGAATAATACATGGTTGGATGAAAAAGGAAAAAGTGTATTCATTCATAGACTCCATAAAAGATGAAGTAGACCTCCAAAGAAAGAAAACTACATTTTGTGAAAACAATGATGTCAACCATATGCTGATACAAGTGGTTTCTACAGAAGGGTAGTAAAGGAGTAGTGATAAATGGAGTAGCTTTGAAGGCACAGGCACTTAAATTTCATAAGCTACTTGGAGTGATGACACATTTAAAGCTTCTAAAGGCTTTAAATGTGCACTATTAGAAGTGAAGACAACTGCACTATTTCAGCCCATGGCTCTTGAGATGGAAAGCTCATCATGGGATATCCCAGGTTAGTCTTGTAGGCAGATCTGCATTTGGTGACATTACAGCAACAGAAACATTTCCTGAATTTCTGTGTAATGTGATTAAGATGGCACATTCACAGATGAACAACTGTGTTGAAATAGCTCTGTACTATAAACTTCTCCCTGACAAGTCAATGGATATTAAAAAGCCACCCAACAAAGCAGGCAATAAAACTAACAAAGAGAGAATTATTGTGTTACTGTAAGCAAACATGACAAGAAATCACCAGCTAATGCTATTGTGCATTGGTAAAAGTCGAAGTCCCTGGTGGTTTAAGCATATCAACATGAAATCTCTACGTATGATTTATAAAAACAGCTCCAATGCTTGGATGAAGAGCGATATTTTTGCTTCATAGCTTGAAAGTAAGTTTGTAACATCAGTGAGATGCCACTTTCTTTCCAAAAAAGTTGAAGAAAAGGCTCTGTTACTGTTGGAATACTGCCTAACTCATCCTCTGGGTGATGTCCTGAAATTGAAACATGGCAAGATCAGAGTTGTGTTACTGCCAAGGAAGACAAGTGCACTATTTCAGCCCATGGATCATGGTGAGCTACCTGCTAGTGTTGCTACTTCCAGTGTTAATGTTTTCTCTGAAAACATTAACACTGGAAGATGTTGCATACAATATTGGATAAGCATAAGAGAAAGCAAGTTCAACAGTTGAAAACTGCTGGAAAAATGTATGGGAAAATACAAGATCACTAATAACAGACTTTGCACCTTGTTCTGAAAATGCTGCTAATAAATAAGCAGCATTTTCAGAACAAGGTGAAGAAAGTTGCTAGTAACAAACATACTTGGAACAAATGACCTGCCTGCTAGGACTGAGGTGGATGCAGGAACTCCAGTTGTGCATTACCTGGGCGAAGAAGAAATCAAAGCATCTTAACAGTGGGAAGACAATTAAAAAAACAGAAGGCCTGTAACAGAGGGAGTGACTCAGAAAAATAATGTTGATGACTCATGTAAAGAAAAAGCACAAGAAATTAAAAAAGTGCTTGAAAACATTAATGAAATGATGGCATGGTAAGATCATCCGAGCAACAGTGAACATCATTTATTGCATTTGACCGCTATTAAGAATTATGTACTGAAAAAAATGAAAGTCCATAACAGCATTATTATAAGTAGAATGTAAAGGGAATGACATAACCTTTAATATTTTATGACATTTAGTGTGTATACTTAAAATATTAGTAAATGAAGTATTTATTTACTAAGTAAAGTGTACTTGTGTTAGAAAAAAAACTGAGGGGAAAGTGTGGTAAAAATTTTTTTGGCTATAAAGCTCTTCACTTATGTTGGTATTAAAGCTGTCACATGACACTCGCATTATATAGAGGTTGCACTGTGTATCAACTTTCCAGCCACCTCAGTTATAGAGATCGAGGAGGAAGAGAGGTAGAGGAACAGGGGGAAAAAATTAATAATTAAAAACAACAGTAGCGGTACCCCCTGTAAAAATTTTGCAATTGGTAGCAGAGTTTTTCTCTAGCTGTCCTAAAAAAATGAAGTCCGTGTTTGGTAGTGAGCAGGTAAGTCAGTACATGTTGAATCCTTTCTCATTTCTGTAAAATAAAACTATTCTTTCTTTTAAGATAGGCAGTACTAGTTGAGAAAGTTGGCCTGTTCTGTGAAATAAAACCATTTGGATTTTTTACTATTTGAAATTTTTATATTTTCCCATGTTTTTGCACACCTAGGAAGAAATATCTTTAATTTGAGACCAAATCAGTTAGACCTATCATACACAATGGCTACAGTTAGCTACACACATTACGAAAATTTTGCAATTGGTAGCAGAGTTTTATTATTTTTTTTTTTATCCCCAAAACAAAGGACACGATTGTGCAAATCATGCAATTTGTTAATCAGAAAAAGTCTTATCAACTTAAGACAACTGTTTGTTTAACAGCTAGCATCTTCCTGTGCTCCATCTATGAAGGGAATGTTGAACTATTCTCAACTGTAGTACAAAACTGGCCCGTTTGGTAAAATAAAACTATACGGAATTTTTAAATTTTAAAAACTTTGTGCACACCTAGGAAGAATATCTTCAATTTGAGACCCCTTCCAGCCAGAGTGGTTAAGCCTATCATGCACACCAACCACTGACTGTTGGAAAAAAAAAAAAAAAACAGCTTCCATATTAAATATATAAATAATACATTTAAGACAGTAGCCTCAAGTTAAGTAGAAGTTAGTGCTAGAGCATCATGTCTATACATAGCTAACTACTAAGTAGTTGAGAAATGGCATCATTTAAGTATATCTCATATTGTGAATACCTTCACAACAAGTTACAATGATATTGCCCTACCTCGAATAAGTAACGCTTCACCAATGGAGAAGGCTATTGTTACTTATTCTCGGCAGATATCACCACACAGAAAGCACTGTTTCGGAGCTTGTTGGCTCCTCATTGGTGGGTGGGCAGGTACCCTAATGTTCCGATGATGTCAACCCAGTTGCGAAATATAACATCACAATATGAGAGGCCTGATGGCATATAAATAATTAAGATTGCACAATACATGATACTCTAGCACTAATTTATACGTTAGTTAAATTCTATGTACCCTGAGCCTATTGCCCTAAATGTATTATGAAATCTTAATTACTTGCCTTTTCATACCAACTAAGAAATAATGCTCAAGGTTTAGGCCTAAATGGATCTCAGATAAACTAATGAGACGTGGCAGAGAAGAAAAATGCATGGATTGCATATAAATTATCAAGCGACACAGAAGCCTAAGGAAGATATAAGCTAGTCTGTAATCAAGTCACAAAGGATCTAATCGCTTCCACAATTAGTTCCTTGAATGCTTCCCACTTAGAATTTGCTGTTGGTAACATCATCAGTTGGTCCCACTGTTCAGAATTTAAAAACTGTCTGAGAACACTGCAGTGACCTTTACAGAAACAAAAACCCTTCCCTTTACCCCTGATGGCAATTATATCTTTAAGAAAATCCCACATCAGTACACTGTGATCACTGCCAGCCACCTAGTGGTTCCTTTATCTGCAAATTTTTAATGCACGAATAATCACTGTTGATAACCATACCAAGAGTTATACTCTGTGGTTGCCTCTCAAACATGCTGCTGCAGAAAACAATCATTCAATAAATTCACAAAAGTCTTGCTAGTGTCTGAGTGACCAATGCACAAGTTCCAGTCAATATTTGGGAAGCTAAAATCACCCATTATAAAGCAATCTGATTTACTGGCCCAATTATTTCTCTGTACAATTGTTCGTTGTACTCCTTAGAGTCAATTGAGCCTATAACACACTCATACTTTTGCTTTCCCAGTGCTTATGTCACAACAAACTGACTAAACATTGCACTGTCAACTGGATGCACTTCCTTAGATTTTGTTTTTCTTAATTAACAGCACAATCTCTCCTCCCTTCCTAAACTTTCTGTACACATTGCACTCCCCAAATTCCAATTCTGCATTCCTAATATCTGTGTGACACCACGAATCTGATATCCCAACAATAACCTCCTTTGATGTCTTGACCAGCACTTCAAAGGGTGACGAGTAATTATAGACCATTATTATTATTATTACTAGCCATGTAGCGCAAGGAAACCTGAGGCTTATGCTGCACCAGCTGAAGACCATTTAGTTTAATTGCTATTCTGGAAAAAATAATGGAGTCACTGGTTAAAGATGCATTGCAGAATAATTCAGACAAAGCATGGGTTTGTTAAGGGAAAGTCTTGTCTGACAAATCTGATTGGATACTATGATGTGGTTACAAAGGAACTGGATGCAAAAATTAATTTTGACATCATATACTTGGATTTCAGGAAAGATTTTAATACTGTTGCGCATGTAAGACTACTGTACAAATTGGAGCGGTATGGTATTAAGCGCAAGTTGCTACATGGATAAAAGGGTGGTTGAGTGGGGAAAGACAGAGGGTGGTAATCAATGGATTCTACTCTTCGTGGACTAATGTATTTAGTGGAGTCGCCCAGGTTGGGTGTTGGGACCATTGTTGTTTTCTGTATTTATCAATTATATTGATGAAGGTATACCTAGCTTAATGTCAAGGTTTGCAGATGAGACAAAGGTTGGCAGGATTGTTAATGGCAGTGTGCTACTGCAAAAGAATCTAGAAAAGTTGGGCAGATGGGCTGAGAAGTGGCAACAGAAGTTTAACAATGACAAATGCAAAATACCGCATATGTGTAGAAGTAACCTCAGAGTAACATACCAACTGTGTGGTAGTACACTTAGGGTGGTAGAAAATGAAAAAGTCCTGGGAGTAATTGTGCAATCAGATATGAAATTCTCTGAGCAATGCAGACAGGCTGCCAGAGAAGGTCATGGGATATCGTCAATGATATTCAGGAATTTTGCTAGTAAGGAAAAGGAGGCGATTATCCCTTTGTATAAGGCAATGGTCAGGCCATACCTTGAATACTGCATACAGGTCTGGAGGCCTCATTTTAGGAAGAATATAGAGTTGCTTGAGCGAGTACAGAGATGGGCAACAAGATTGGTGAGGGGAATGTAGGGGTGGTCTTATCAAGAAAGGCTTAAATTCTGCAAACTGCAGCATCTGGAGACTAGGCACCTGCGAGGTGATCTGATTGAAGTGTGTAAGGCATTGAATAGGTTGAGCAAGCTCAATTCTGATGGGATTCTTCTTGCTCAGATTACGAACCTGAGGTGGCATAAATTCAAATTGAGGAAAGACAGTTATAGAATAGATGTGTGGAAATTTACATTTAGCCAGCAGGTTGTTGATTGCTGGAACAAAGTTCCATCTGTCATTGTGGAGTTGATAGCTTAAATAAATTCAAGGAGGAACTGGACAAACATTTAGTGGGAATGGATGTGTGAAGTGGGTTTGTTTGTTTTTTTTTTTTTTTTTTTGGCTGATGCTACATAAGCTTGCTTTCTTGTGATATGCCTTTACTAATGCTAAATACTGTCGCATATATAATAGAACCTCATAAATTTGCCACCCTCAAAAATATAGAACATTCTGTTTTTTGAATGTTAAATACAGCTTAAGTGTTCATGGGTAATTCATTATATTTATTAGAGTAGCTTTGATCACCACAGAATAACAGTTGATAACATTAAGCAAAAAGTCACTGTTCTGCCAAATTGGTGAAGTGGGAAACTTATTTGCCTAAGAAATTAATGTGATATGAAATTTGCCTAACTAATAGTGTGATATGATTTCAGCATGTTGAACTGCCATAAAAACTAAATGCATACTACTGAATGACATAAGTAATATACTGTAGCATGCACTGAATGCCTCATCAAATTATTGATTTAATATGCAGTAAATACATAGCAACAATGGTGTACAGTCTAGAATACTGTATATGTAAAAACAGAAAGAAATTGGTGTTTGGAAATTAATGGAATATAATGCAAAATTTTAGCTCTTTTAAAGACTGGCCAGCCTATTTTCGATCTGCCTTTGTATGGTAGACTGATCTCAGAGAAATATTCAAAATTTCTGTTCTTTTTAGGTGTGTATGTGTGTGTGTGTGTGTGTGTGTGTGTGTGTGTGGTGCACTGGGTGCACACACGTTATTACAGTTTCACCTTTAACAAGTTAGTTAATTAATCCACTAAGTGCATTAAATTTCAGGAACATTAGCAAATGGTAACTCATGATTTATAAAAAAAATAAATAAATAAATAAATAAAAAAAGGAGAAAATTATAATATATCCAGTACTACAGCTACAATATTGCACCACAGGCAGAAGTTTGAGAGATTCTTGCACTATTTCTGTTGGAACATACAGAAGATTGGAAAATGAGGCATTGGTGATATCAAGACCTGCTAGGATTCTTCAAGCAAATACATGGACTTTGTTAGGGTTACTAAAAGTAAAAACAGTTGCATAAATACTTGCATGTACACTAATGTCGAGAGCATAGTAAATAAACTTGATGAATTTGAAGTCAAGTCATCAAATGCAGACATCGTTAAGATATCTGAGACATGGTGTCACTCAGATATAAGGGATGCACAATTTGAATATAGGAAGGGTAAAGAAAGGACATAGGATGGGTTATACTCTTAATTAAAAAGCACAAAATCTAAGGCTGTGCATCCAGTTGACACAGGCAGCCAGTGCAATGTGGAGTCAGCCTAGTATGATCTAACACTTTATTTATTATACTAGGTGATCACAGCCATTTTTTGCACTGTAAAAACAAAAATGAGAAGGGTATATTAGAGGCATAATGACTGTGTTGAGATTAACAAGCAATTGGACAGACCTACAGAGTGGGCCAGTAAATCAGAATGTCTTAAAATGGGGAGTTTTAACTTTCCAGATATTTGCTGTAACTTGTGCTTTAGTCATGCACACAGTAGCAAGAAGTTTGTGAATATATTGAATGATCATTTCCTATACCAGCATATTAGAGAGTCAACATGAGAAAGCAATACTCTATCTCAGGGGTGGCCAACTTAATTTGTGATGCGATCTACTTTTTTTTTTCTTCAAAATGTGCTACGATCTACCATCTCAAGAATTTCATTGCACATGGTTAAAAAAGTTAATCAACACATATTGAAAAATGTTTATAAATTTTAAAATTAAATACAATTCCGAATTCTTATTTTAAATTCATATGAATTTAAATTTTTAATTTATGTGAAATTCGTGTCTTCATGTCATCTGCCAATCTTTCAAAATAGAGGATATACTGTGATAAGGCCAACCGTAAAGAATCTTCTGTATGCAAGTCAGTAAGAGTGGAGCGATTCTTCGTCTTTGTTTGTTTCAAATATGAAAAGGCCGATTCATATAGATATGTGGAACCAAAACAGGAATTTAAAAGTTCACTACATTTTTTTACATTTGTGTACTTTTCTCAGCAAACATTTCCAAAAGTCTTTTTCTGATGATCTGGCTTTTAGGAAGACATCGTTTCACAATGTAATAATTTCATTTTCAAGTAATGTTTTCTCCATGTGAAAAATCGTAGCGATTTTTCCTGAAATTTTTTTCATATCTAAGTCGACATTAAATGGATAAGAAATATATTGAATGTCTTCAATTGTTTCAAAATCATCCACAACTTTCTCAATTTCAGAAACCTATTTCTCACTATTAAATTCAAACACGATATTTTTGCAAATGATCTTGCATATTTGCAAAATGGTCAATTTTTTTTTCTTTGGGATCCTTAGCCATTGTGAAAAATTGATATTTATAGGCAGAAATACTAATCATGTCACCCACATTTTTATTTTTTCCTTGTAATTCCAAATTCAGATCACTAATTTACTGATAAAATCTGTCAAAAAGACAGAACACACAACCACTCCATATCTTGTAGCTGCTGATAATCATCTCCCCTTTGATCAACAAAATTTTTAATTTCATTCATCAAATTTCGAAATCTCTGTAGAAACTTACTCTGACTCAGCCATCTCACATCTGTGTGTAATATCAGATCTGGTTAATTTTCATCCAGTTGCATTTTAAAAACTCTCCTTTGAAGAGATTGTCCTCTGATGGAATTCGATTTTGAAAGCTATGTCCATAACACTTTTAGTATTTAATCTTTTGCTGGCTAACACTTGGGGATACAGTGGTAACTCACAAAATCTGGGAATTCATCATCCTTTTGGTACAATGCGATGAATCGGTTAAGATGCCCTGTCATTGCTTTAGCTCTATCTGTTGTTATTGATACGAGCTGAAATAGCGGTAATTTAATTTTTTCAATAAAATTTTTTAATGCATTAATATATATCTACTATATATCAAGACTTCTTTTAATGAAACTATACCTAGCATTTCTTCTCTAGTGGCAGAATCATCGAAAACCATGTGAATAAAAACAAGCAATCGGGCTGTATCACTGGCATCCATAGATTCATCCAGTTTCAAAGAAAATGACACACAATTAGCAATATGAGCATGCAATTGTTCATTTACATTTTTACTCATTTTTTCAATGCGTCACATTACAGTATTTCGAGATAACTGCAGGTCTCGAAGAGCACTCTTAATTTCATTTTTGTTATTCAAGTTTTCAAAAAGAGAATCCGTTATTTCTAAAAATGAGTTTTTGATGAATTGACCATCAGCAAACGGTTTGCATTTTTTTTGCAAGATGACTTACTTCAAATGATGTTACAGTTACTGCTTTAAATTGTAAATTAGGTGTCATGAAGAAATTTTGTTGTGCGAATAATCTGGATTTAAGTTCTTTTAATTTATATTTTCTAAGGTCACTATTAGGAAGAAAATCCGATTGGTATTTACTATGGAATGAGTTGAAGTACCTTTCTAAATTTCCTTTTTTTGGGTCTAGCCACAGAAGCAATGCAAATTGTCTTTTATCATTTGTCTTTTAGTTCCCACTCTTAATGAAAATAATACATTTTGCTCTTTTTCGTAGTATTCATTTTAAATCAAAGGGTATTAAATTAACATATAAGCACTGTCCAGTTATTAATATTAAGTAAGCTAAATAAGAATTCAACACATACACTATGCTCTCTGCAATGTAACTGTGTGAATCTTCATTAGACAAGGCATAGTGGCTGCACGGCAACAAGAGTAGTCACGTGGTTCAACGGATTTGTAATAAGCGTATGCAGCGGGCTGCAGAATAATAACATTTAGATTTTGACTAATCTATTTTTTATATATACTTAAAATTCGTTGTGATCGACCGAAATTAAACCTGTAATCGACTCGTAGATCGCAATCGACTTGTTGGCCACCCCTGCTCTGTCTAATTATCAGTAGCAACTCTTTGTGCATAAAGAATCTGTAGCTAAGAGACCCACTAAGTGGAAGTGACCATAGTCTACTGATGTGAGATTTACTTAAAGATTTAAGTACTGTCAAGGGCAAAGGGAAGGACCTTTGTTTTTGTAAAGGTGGCTACAGTAGTCTCAGTCAGTTTTTTTTAATTCTATTCAGTAGGACCAACTGATTATGTTAGCAAAAGCAAATTCTAAATGGGACACATTCAAGGATGTAATAGTAGAATGCTACTAGGCTTTTATACCAATTAAGAGATATTGTTCAAGACAAACCTAAACAGATATACTGATGAGATATGGTAGAGAAGAATGTGGGATGCATATAAATTAACAGGTGATACAGAAGCCTACAGCAGGTATAACTAGTCTGCAAGCAAGTCACAAATAGGTTAGGCAATCTAAGGCAGATAACAAGAAGTCTGTAAAGAATACAAAGATAAAGAGCAAAGACTTCTTTACTCCTGCAAACATTAAGAAGGAAGGTGAAGAATCGCAGATGTCCACTAGATATGAAAGGTTTAACTGTTGATGAACATGCTCAGGCTGCTGACACACTGAATGGGTATTTTGCATTTACATTCACACATAAGGAATTATTTTAGGAAGGGATGCCAGAAGTGTATCAAATTCTAATAAGCAGCTATATGATTTTGTAAGAACCAAGAAGAAGATGCAAGAAAAATTGAAACTAAATGCAAACAAGTTAGTTTAAATTTATCTGCAATTTTTATTAGGAATATATTTAACTATATTTCAAGTTGAAAGCTGTAATTGTGGTTTTTAGCCATAGAACTAAATGAATTCTCAAACAAGCTTATGTCTTTTTCATGGGAAATCAATTTTCAAACACATCAAAAACTAATTGTAATGATGAGAGGCAACGATTCTTTGGAAATATGATTTTCTCTTTTAACTCGGTACAACATTCAAAGTGAACTAAATTATCTTGCTCTATTTGGGATTTAAATAACTTATTCTGAAATGATTTGATGTCACTATAGGCCTAATTTTCCTTTCCTTTGTGGTTTAAATTAAGAGCGCTTGAATGACTAGAAATATCTGTAAAAATTGCAAGATCAAACAGCCACTCCATATTTGATAGTTGTTTTACTAGTTTCCCTTTTCCTGTCATAAAAATATCAATTTCATGAAGCAGTTTATAGCAAATTGAAGTTGAATACAAAGATGTAATTTTACAGTGCAGTGAGATGGCTTAGTCGTGTTAAAGTGATATAACACTTTGCCACAACTAAGCCATCTCATTGCACTATGTAAATTTACATCTTCGTATCCAGCTTTAATTTCTGCAAGGGGGGGAAACTGTTGAAATGTAGGTTATTAAAGCCATCTTATAAGATTTACAGTTGAAATAACCACATTCATAAGATATTGGAGATCCAATACTTTCTCACAGAGAGCTTCTTGATGCACAATGCAGTGAATTCCAATTGGAGGTTCAGCTCTGATATCTATCATTTTCTTGGTTATTCTATCCATAAGCCCAATGTTTTTACCAATCATTTTTTGCACCATCAGTTGTGACTATTACCAGGTTTTTAATATTTAATCCTAACTTTTCAATAGATTAGCAAAAATTTTCAAAACGATTTTCACCTGTTGTTCTGTGCATACTCTATAGATTAGCTAAATCTTCAACTGGTAAAAATTATCATTAATTCCATGTATGATAATAAGGAGTTGGGCTCTGTCACATACATCAGTAATGTCGTCCAGTGCCACAAAAAAATATTTCATTTGTTTTATGCTTTCCAAAAATTGTTCAAACAAATACTCTTCAATATCTTCTATTCTTAGCATAATTGTTTGTCGAGACAAACTAATGTCTTGTATCATTGTTTGTTTCTCTGGTCAAATTTCTCCCACAACATTTAACAAATTCACCATCACTGAACAGTTTACTTTCAAAAGCGATCAAATGTGCAAATTGATAACTGGCGCTTACAGCAGATAAATTTGTTTACTGATACATTTTCAGTGTGTTTTGTTTTCTTAATTCATTTTGTAACCTTGAACACTTCTTTTCACAACACTCCTTTACATTGATAATAAGATTTATGCTTGGAATCATAGTGTCATTTTAAATTATGTCCTTTAAAAACTGATACAGTCTCCTTACACACAAAACATACTGCTTCTCAATGAAGAAATAGTCTTCAGTCCACCTTTGATTAAAATCATGACACTCCAAATCAACTTTCCTCTTTCACAATTTTTAATTAAGGATGATTTTTTTAATTCAATTAATAACAAATTAATACAATGAACAAGTATGAAAATAGTAGAATTTCACAATGTGAAGATTGCTACTACATAACTGTATTATGCTGTACATATCACTGCACTGGACTACATGTACACGTTTCATACAGTCGAGCTCGACGCTTGTATGCCGTACACTCTGCGGCACGACTCTTTAAACTGCTGTTTTAGTTCACTTTCTGCGCAGGCCGTATAAAAATTATTTCAGGGCCAGGCCATAGGCTGGACACCACTGTTCTAGAGTAATACGCAAAATATACTTTCATTTAAGTGAATAGATTTCTGTGGGTTGGAAGAGAGATATGATTGATCTTCAAAACTTTCCAGAGAAGAAAGTATCTAAACATCAGACAACATAGTTCTATTACAAGTTAAGTAATATATACATTACATTTCAGGTGCATTCTACATTTCTTAAAATTTATTGAATTTTTTTAAGTTTTTCTACAATTAAATGAAGTGAAAAGTAAGTAGTTATCTTCTCAGAATTAATTACTAAGATTATAACTTTATAGAACACTTAATAAAACTCTACAGTTTACATTCTCAATACACAACCATTTCAGTTTAACTATAACTATATAATATTCCTCCAGCAATGAGAGCACAACAATACAAATGGCCCTCAGTCCCCAGCAGCTTTCACTCTCCCTCTTACGGCAGCGAGAGGATCAGAGTGGAAGCAGAGGGTGCTAAGAATCTCTGGGTACGACCAGGCTGCCATGCACGGAAATTGAACTTGGCCTGTTATAACGTACGATCACTCATCGGTGAAGACAGGATATTAGAGCTGGAAAAGGAATTAGAAAATGTGAATTGGAATATCATCGATTTGGCTGAAACAAGAAGAAGAAATGAATCACTTATAAGTTTATCAAGTGGAAATCTGCTGTACACCAATGGAAACAGTGAAAGGAGTGAAGGTGGAGTTGGGTTTCTGATCCATAAAGATTTTAAAAACAACATTTTGGAATTCAAAAGTATATCACCAAGGGTGTCAAGACTAATACTCAAGATTTCTAAGAGGTACAAGCTAAAGATTATAATGATTTATGCACCAACATCGAGCCATGATGATGAAGCAGTAGAAGAAATGTACACTGAAATTGAGTCATCTAGATGAGCAGAAAACCCACTACACTATTATCATGGGGGACTTCAATGCTAAGGTTGGAAAAGGGCAAAACAGCGCAGAAAGAGGAACTATAGGAAATTTTGGAATTGGTGAAAGAAATAAGTGGTGAAAGACTTGTGGAATTTGCAGAATCTCAAGGACTGTCAGTAATGAACACTTTTTTCAAGAAAAGGGTGAACAGAAAGTGGACATGGAAGAGTCCAAATGGATTAACAACTAATGAAATAGACTTCATCCTCACTAACAGAAGATATATTGTGAATGATGTTACCGTCCTGAATAAGGTAAATGTTGGAAGTGATCACAGAATGGTAAGATATAGATGTAGATGTAGATGTAGGAAAGGAAAGGAAAAAACTGACTCGAGTAAATAATACAAAGGTCTTTGAAATAACAGAGGAGGAGAAAAAGCAGTATGTACTGGAACTTAAGAACAAGTTTGAGCTTCTGCAGACTGCTCAGGACCAAGATATCGACGAGGAATATTACAACTTTCTGAAAGTGATAAAGCCCAAGAAACCTATGGGGAAACAGAAATCCAAAGAAGAAAAAATTAGTCAAGAAATACTTGTCATGATGAACCAAAGACGACAAATGAAGAGCAAGAAAAACACTGACAGGGAGAAAATTGAGTATACTGAGTTATGCAAAGCCATCAGAAAGAGACTCAGAGAGGACATAAGAAGATTTAACGCAAGAAAAGTAGAACAAGCATTAAGGGAAAACAAAGGATTTAAATCAGCAGCCATGAGCAGTAATACAGAAAGACAAATGATACTGAAACTGAAGAATAGCGATGGTGTACTTATAAACAGCAGAGAAGGCATAATTAAAATAGCAGAAGACTACTATAGAGAATTATACAAGGAGCGAGGGAATGATACCAGCAGTGGGGAACATGGATTGCAAAGTAGCAACACATACGACATACCCGATATTCTTCCTGATGAGGTAGAACATGCATTGAAGAAAATCAAGAATCGGAAAGCCCCGGGGGAAGATGAAGTTACTGTAGAGTTGTTAAAATTGGGAGGAAGAGACATAACACAGAAACTGGCAAGGCTCTTCACAAAGTGCATTAGAAAAGGTGTGATGCCTAAGCAGTGGAATAATGCAATCATAGTTTTGCTGCATAAGAAAGGAGATAAATCAGAAATTGGAAATTATAGACCAATTAGCTTGTTATCCCATATCTACAAGTTGTTCACAAGGGTCATTACTAACAGATTAGAAAGAATACTTGATGAGAATCAACCGAAAGAGCAAGCTGGCTTTAGGACAGGATTCTCAACTACGGATCACCTTCACGTAATATCACAGCTAATGGAGAAAGCAAATGAATATAAAACACCATTATGCCTGGCATTTGTGGATTATGAAAAGGCATTTGACTCCATACAGCATAAGGTAATGTTTCGGGCACTGGAAAGACAAGGCACAGATACTCCATATATTATGATTTGGAAGAAAATATATGAGAGTGCTACATCCTTTATTAGACTAGACAAAGACAGTAGGAAATTTAAAATCGAGAAAGGAGTTCGACAAGGAGAGACAATATCTCCGAAGCTGTTTACTGCTGCCCTTGAGGAAGCTTTCAGAAGATTAGACTGGTTGCAGAAAGGAGTCAATGTGAACGGAGAGTACCTAAACCATTTACGATTTGCAGATGACATTGTGGTCATAAGTCACGATCCCAAAGAATTAGAGGAAAATCTTAATCAGTTATGCACAGTTAGTACGGATTTTGGACTAAAGATAAATATGGCTAAAACAAAAGTAATGATGAACAAGTATGCCACGGAAAGGGAAATAATGATTGAAGGAGCAGTAATTTAAAAGGTGGAGTCATATACTTATCTGGGACAAGTTATTAGCTGTAATAATGATAAATGGCTGGAAGTCAAGAGAAGAATAAATTTTGGATGGATAGCATTCAGGAAATATAGTCACATACTGAAGAGCAATATCCCAGTTTGTCTGAAACGTAAAATTATGAATCAATGTATACTCCCCACCATGACTTATGGAAGTGAAACTTGGGCACTCACCAAAAGAATGGAAGAGAAGCTAAGAACTACACAGCGAAGAATGGAACGAACTATATTGGGAATCAGACTGTTAGATAAGAAGAGAAACACATGGATTAGGCAGCAAACTCAAGTAAAGGACATTCTTATCAAAACTAAAGAACTAAAATGGTCTTGGGCAGGACACATAGCTCGAAGACATGATGACAGATGGACTTAGAAAATAACAGAATGGTACCCAAGAGGAGCTAGAAGAAAACCTGGAAGACAAAGGCAGAGATGGATAGATGAAATTCATGAGTTTTTGAGTAGTAAATGGATGGCCAGTGCTCAAAACAGAAGGAACTGGAAAGTTGCTGGAGAGGCCTTCATCCTGCAGTGGATTGAAAATGGCTGATGATGATGATGATGATGATATAATATTCACTGCTCTTTCATATATCCTTTTAAGTAACTTATCTATCTATACATAGGTATCTGTTCACAAGTGATACTGCAAAGTGTGCATGGACTGTCTAAAGCTAACAATATTACATTTAATCAACAAATTTTTCTTCCATACCAATTGTATTAAAAAAACAAAATGATTTCCAGATTTCTATTTGTGCAATATTAATTAAAATTGGGACTGCTCATCAAACCTTTCTATATGAACCAAACAAAATTTCATAAAAATCCACCCACCAAGAGTCTTTCTGTTACACATGAACAGACAGATATAACCATCTGTCTTAACAGATAGATGGACATAGCGAAGCCAACAGATACTTATGCATACCAGCTAATGTGCCAGAAAAGGGAACTGGGGTGATAGGATCTATCCAATTTTATTAACAGAGACAGCAAAAGAGATCAGCAAACCTTTAGGCATAATTATATCAGCATCCTTGGATTCAGGTGAGGTCCCTATAGACTGGAGATGTGTAAATATATCCCAAATTCAAAAAGAGTGACGTAAATAATTACACTTGTAAGCTTCACTGCTGTTCCAGAAAAATAATGGTCACAGGTTAAAGTAATGCAGAACATCCAGACAGGAATGCATTTATACTGCAGTCACAGCACAGATTTGTTAAAGACTGGTCATGTCTGACCAATCTTACTGGATACTATGACACAGTGACAAAGGAATTGGATGCAAAAAATAATTTTTAACATTTAGCATTAGTAGATGCAAGAAAGCAAACTTGTGCAGCATCAGTCAAAAAAAAAAAAAAAACCCTCCCATTTCACCCCTCCATTCGTTCCAAATGCCTGTCCAGCTCAGCCTTAAATTTATTTAGGCTGTTAGCTTCCACAAAAGATGGAAGCCTGTTCCACCAATCAACTACCCGCTGGCTAAAGGCAAATTTCTGCACATATATTCTATAACTATCTTTCCTCAATTTGAAACTGTGCCCCCTCAGGTTCTTAGTCTGAGCAAGAGGAAGAATCCCATCAGCATTCAGCTTGCTCAACCCATTCAAGGCCTTATACACATAAATCAGATAACCTCGCAGGTGCTTACTCTCTAGGCGCTGCAATTTGCAGAACTTAACCCATTCTTGGTAAGATCACCCCTTTGTTCCCCTCACCAATCTTGTTGCCCTTCTTTCTACTCGTTTTAGCAACTCTACATCCTTTCTAAAATGAGGCCTCCAGACCTGTACGCAGTACTCTAGGTGTGGCCTGACTATTAGCCTTGTATAACGGGATAATCACCTCCCTGTCAGCAAAATTCCTGACAAGACTCCATGACCTGCCCTGGCAGCCCGTCTGCACTGCTAGGAGAACTTCATTTTTGACTGCACAATTACCCCCAAATCTTTTTCACTTTACACTTCCCTGAGTGTAGTACCACACAGTTCATACGTTTCTCTTTAGTTATTGCTACCCATATATAGTACTTTGCATTTGTCAATATTAAACTTCAGTTTCCACTTCTCAGCCCATTTTCCAAACTTATCTAGATCCAGTTGGAGTAGCATACTATCTTTACTGTCATTAACAACCTTGCCAACCTTTGTATCATCTGCCAACTTGGACAATAAACCTGATATACCTTCATCAATATAAATGATAAATATACAAAACAACAATGGGCCCAACACCGAACCCTGGGTAACTCCACTAATAACATTTGTCCACAAAGAGCAGTGTCCATTGATTACACTCTGTCGTCTCCCACTCAACCATCCCTTTATCCATTGTAGCAACTTACCCTTAATGCCATACTTCTCCAATTTGCACAGCAGTTTTCCATGAGCAACAGTATCAAAAGCTTTCCTGAAATCCAAATATATGACATCCAAATTATTTTTGGCATTCAGTTCCTTTGTGACCACATCATAGTATCCAATCAAGTTGGTCAGACAAGACATCCCTTTAACCAACCCATGCTGTCTTAACTATTACTGCAGTCTTGTCTAGATGATCCTGCAATACTTCTTTAACCAGTGATTCCATTATTTTCCCCAGAACACAAGTTAAACTAACAGGTCTGTAGTTACTTGTGTCACCTTTTGAACCCCCCTTTGTGAAATGATGATACATTTGCACACCTCCAGTACATGGGGAACTCCCCCGAGTCCAAGGAAGCTCTCATAATTATGGCTAAGAGTTTGCTTTCTTCTTTTGCTGCCTCCTTTAATATAACTAGATAGATCCCATCCACCACGGGTGCATTCCTTATGTTTAACTTCAACAATTTCTCCTCCACTTTGCTCTCAGTTATTGCAAACTCACTTAGCTCCCTGTTAGCGTTTGATAAACTTGACATCATATAATTGGATTTTAGAAAAGCTTTTGATACTGTTCCACATAAATAAATGCTTTACAAACTGGAACAGTGTGCCATTAGGAGCAAGTTACTAATATTGATAAAGGAATGGTTGAGTACGAGAAAGCAGAGAATAATAATCATTGGGCACTGTTCTTCTTGGAATAATGTTAGAAACCCCCCCCCCAGATTTTGCTGCTAGGCCTATTGTTTTCTATATTTATTAATGATATTTATGAAGAGATATCAGGCCTATTGTTTCTAATTCTTCAGTTTCATTTTCTTCCTACACCAAAGCTCGCAACAATTGTAAAGCAGTTATTAATCATTCCAAACTATAGTTTGAACAGGCCAAGAGTAGAAAACTTGCTTCTTGCCCTAATGGTAGCCAAGCATTCTGGTCTCTTGCCAAAGCTATTGGCCGCAACTTTTGCCCATCTCTGCTCCCTCTTCTGTCTAATCCAGATGGTTCTGTTGTCACTTCAGCCAAGGATAAAGTTGATCTGCTAGCATCCCATTTTTCTTCCAGCTCATGTATTAATGATCTTGGTAAAACACCTCCCACCATTCCCAACATGCTCCATTCAATGCCTCCTGTGGTCTTCCATCAAAAGGATATCAGAAGGATTTTGATGAATCTCGATGCTAAGAAAGCTCCAGGTCCTGATGGTATTTCTCCACTTGTTCTCAAAACCTGTGCTCCTGAACTTACTCCTATTCTTTGCCACCTTTTTTCACTTTCTTATTCCAAAGGTGTTTTTCCTTCTGCTTGGAAATTTGCTCATATCCAACCAGTTCCTAAAAAGGGTGACAAATCCCTCCCATCCAATTATCGTCCTATTGCAATTACTTCTACTCTTTCTAAAGTAATGGAGAAATCAATTAACCGCCAACTCTTAAACTACCTAGAAACCTTCCGTCTGATCAACGATCGCCAGTATGGATTCCGGCAGTGTTGATCCACTGGTGATGTTCTGGCTTATGTTACCCATTTATGGACTAATTCAATGGAAAGGTTCGGCGAAACCCAGATAGTTGCTCTTGACATCTCAAAGGCTTTTGATCGTGTTTGGCACAAAGGTCTTATAAACAAGCTTCCATCTTATGGTTTGCCAACTGTTTTTAGTAATTGGTTATCCAGTTTTCTCTCTGATCGCTCACTGAGGGTGATGGTAGATGGCTCTCTGTCTTCTAACTTCTCCACTAATGCTGGTGTCCCCCAAGGTTCAGTTCTTTCCACCCACTCTTTTCCTCTTGTATATTAATGACCTTCTTCCATTAACTGGAAATCCTATCCATAGTTTTGCCGATGATAGCACATTGCATTCCACTTTCCATTTTGAGAAACCTTGTCCTGCTCAATCAGCTTCAACTTCTCGAAAATCTGCTACTAATTCCTTAAATGCCAATCTTCAGGTAATTCTCCAGTGGGACAAAGACAACTTAGTTGATTTCAACCCTTCTAAAACTCAGTCTTGTCTTATATCTCGCAAAAAGGATTCTTCTGCTCCTATGCTTATCTTTAGTGACACTCCGATTTCTAGGCAAAATGATATATCTCTTTTGGGGATTACCCTGACTTCTAATCTCTCTTGGCACAAGCACATTACAAACATTGCTTCCTCAGCATCTAAAAAACTTGGTTTTCTCTTTCGCTCTCGGCGCTACTTTTCTTCCAAACAGCTGCTCACTCTGTATAAATCGCAAATCCGCCCTGCCATGGAATATTGTTCCCATATCTGGGATGGTGCCCCCAAAACCTCTCTCAAGCTTCTTGATTCCATTCAGAAGAGGGCAGTTAGGTTAATTAATGATACATCTCTAACAGAGTCTGTCCACCCGCTTTCTCATAGATGTACTGTTTCTGCTGCATGCCTCTTCTACAGATACTTCCATGGGCACTGTTCTTCTGAATTGGCTTCTATAATTCCTGCTCTCTCTTTCAAAACAGTCTGAACACGTGTCGCCACCAGCCAACATCCATTTACTGTCCAACTTTTCGTCTTCCTCATTTATTCATTCAACTGCCGTTTTCTGGAACAACCTTCCTTCATATGTATTTCCTGAAAATTACAGTCTACAGAAGTTAAAGTCCAATGTCAACAAATATCTTCTTTCGTCTTCTCAACCTCCAACCCAAGCACAGTACTAAGTACTATAGGTTCTAATACCTCTCGTGTTTGGGGTTCACAAAAAAAAAAAAAAGTCTGCAGATGATAAAAAGGTTGATAGGGCGATTAAAGACACCATTTGTGGTATGATAATGAAACAATTTAGATAAATTAGACAGATGGGTTGAGAAGTGGGAACCGAAGTTTAACACTGACAATGCAAGGTACTTCATATGGGCGGCAGCAGTAGTAGTAATGCTGGATTAATGTACAACTGCGTGGTACCACATTCAGGGTAGTGGAGAATGAAAAAGACCTGGGGGTAATAAAGTCAGATATGATGTTCTATAACCAGTGTGCCAGGACTGCCCAGGGGATTTTGTCAATATCTAGGAACATTTCCAGTAGAGATAAGGAGGTGATTATCCCATTGCATAACACAATGGTTAGGCCATATCTTGAGTAATGCATAAAGGCTTGGAAGCCTCATTTGTGGAAGGATGTGAATCTGATGAAGCAGATACAGAGAAGAGTAACAAGGTTAGTTTGTTTTGTTTGTTATTTGGTTTTTAGGAGCACTAGCAACTAAGGCCATATTTCTTCAGAATATGCGGTGGTCATTCCCTGACCTTTCCGCATCCTCCGTATTTGGTAGTGACGGGCTCGAACCCTGGTCTAATCAAGAAGCGTGTGCTACGCACGGCTGCTCCTTCCCACCTGGCTACGGAGGTGCCTTATAAGGTTAGTGATGGGAACAAAAGGCACTCTTGCCAGTAAATGCTACAGTTCTACAAACTGCAGTACCTGGAAACTAGATACCTGCAAGGAGATCTCAGTTAAGTGGTTAAGGCTCTGAATGGATTGAGTAAGCTAAATGCCAATGGAATCCTTGTCAGATAACACATGCGAAGGGACATAAATTCAAACTGGGGAAGGATGGTTGCAGGACAGATGTACAATAACTTCTTTTTAGGCAGCAGACAGTTGATGGTTACAACAAAATTCTATCTGATACCGTAGAAGTACGTAGTTTGAATAAAGTCAAGGCAAAACTAGACAAACTGTTGGGATGGGGGGGATGAACAGGTGACATGGAAAACGTTTTTTTTTTCCACCGATGCTGCACGAGCTTGCTTTCTTGTATTATTTGCTGGTATTAATACAAGGTATATGGACAGCCTCTATTGTTCCAATTTTAATGTAATTTGGAATGGGTCAATAGATCTTTTTCAAAAGCCCAAATATAAAATAATGAAAATCCATGCACTGGGAATCAAAGCATTACCTGCAGGTAGACAGGGTGAAGAATGTTGTTGTTGCTATTGGGTTTAACAACACAAGGGCTGCTGTGGCCAAATTGTGTCTGTTCACAGTTTATGTAGAGGCATATTTTATAGATGTTAAATTATATCCTCTTGTACAGGCCAATACATTTTAAATATGTCAAACGTTCATCTATATTTGCTTCACTTCCTATAAAATGAGATAGATCATGTGAGATATTCAACGTGAAAAGTGAGTGAAAGGTGGTTGATCGGATGGTTGAATGTAAGGGACAATCAACCAGACAATGACGGACCGTAAGTTGTCTTTGACAGTATGAGCACTGCGGTGGATTTTCTCCCAATAACAGGAAGAGATGATTATGATGAGTGTGTCCAATTCTGAGTCTTGCCAATACCACTTCCTCTCAACTATTTTGCCAGAAGCCAGAGAGCCACAGCTTTGGTTCTTGCTTTATCTGGTAAAGTTTATCGTTGGTGTAACCAACAATAAACTTTACCAGATAAAGTAACCATTTATCGTAGAACTGTCAGAATGTTTTATCGTAGAACGCTTTGCGTATCACAGACTTAAGTCATTGTATGGAACCTGACGATGTGAGAGAGCCAATTGGGGATGTTTAGCGGCAAAGTCAGCACTTTCATTTCCCGGAATGCCAGAATGGCCAGGGATCCAGCCAAAACTGTTTGACTGATTGGACACACTGCAAGAGAATAGCTGAGAATGAATGTGTTTCAATGTAGGATGAGAGGAGGAGAAATTTTCTTATAGCAGACACAGCACTAAGGGAGAGTCGGTGTAAATTATAGCAGATGAGATGGAAAGCCCTATAATCTTACTAAGTGCTAACTTTATGGCATATAATTCAGCGGTGAAGATCACTACCACTCACAGGCTCACTACCAACTGCAGGCTAGTGGTAGTGAGCCTGTAACTGAAAGTGAAGGAAAAACTGCTGCAGCACCTACAGTAGTTGCAGTTTTTGATCCGTCAGCGTAGATTTTACAGGCATGCGAGTTTAGAGTAAAGCGAGCTGAGTGCAACTGCCTGATATTGCACAGAGGTATGACATTCTTTCCCCATCGAAGAAGATGTACATTGTAAGAGGCAAAAACGTACGTCCACGGAGGAACAGGTGCACTTGTGTCCTGGAAAATGTCATTTAAGTCAATATCCCAACTCTGGACAAGCTCTAATCCTGAGCGAGGCCGGTCGATTCTCATTTGGCTTACTCTCATAAAATGAAACCCACCTAGTATTATAAAGAAACTCCCAACTAGGGTGCGATGGAAGACTGAATCTTAGCAGAATAGTGAAGCAGTAGTGTTTTTCTACAAAGATGTAATGGGGGATCATGCATTTAAATGTTAAATGACTTTGGATCGGAGAAGTCCCGAAAGCTCCAAGTGCAGTCCTCAAGAGCACTGTGCTGGATAACATTCAAACATTGTAAAGTACTGCTTCTGGCAGAGTATAAACTGGACAACCATAGTCTAGGCGTGAATGCATTAAAGTTCTGTAAAGATGCAGTAAAGTATACCGATCAGCTGCACAAGACATGGATGAGATTGACTGAAGTATGTTAAAATGCTTTAGACATATTTCGTAAATGAGTGATGTGAGCTTGGAAATTAAGCTTGCTATCTAATATCAGTCCAAGAAATCTAATAGTGGTAACTGGTAACAATTGGTACTGGAGTATGGTTTATTTGCAATTCAGGATCAGGATGGAGGGCCCGACACTTGCAAAAGTGAGTGGCAGTGCATTTCTTTTCTGATAGCCGGTAACCATTCCGTAAAGTCCAGGATTCTATTTTAGTTATGCAAGTTGGAGCTGCCATTTGATGGTATTGATACTTTGAGACTGACAGAAAATGGTAAGGTCGTCTGCATACACATAGGTTTCAACAGTTTTTGGGATATCTTTTGTCATGCTGCTAACTCGGATTGCAAAAATTGTTGAACTAAGTACTGATCCCTGCAGGACTCCTTCCTGAATGTGACAAGCAGAGAGTAAGTTTTTATATCATACCTGAAAAGAGTGCAACTGCAGGAAATTTTGAATTATTTTAGGCAAATGGCCCCTAAGTCCCAGATGGCAAAGATCCATGATGATACCATGACACCAGATAGTGTCAAATGCCTTTTCAAGATCTAAGTTGACCATGACTAGATGTTTCCTGACAAAGGCATTGCGAATATGAGATTTGGTCTTGATGAGCACGTCTAGGGTTGATCTGTTTTTCCAAAAGCCATACTAATGACCTGGCAGGAGATTCTGTGACTCCAGAATCCAAGTGAGCCTTGAATGTACTACCCTTTCGAAAGTTTTTCCCAAGCAGCTCGTGAGAGATATAGGTCTATAATTTTGAACCAAGGAAGGATCTTTGCCTGGTTTTGGTATGGTGATAATGAAAGAATGGCACCAGGAAGAAGGACAGGCATTTTAGGAGATCTGATTGTATAAAATCAGCAAGGTACACAAGTAAATGCTACGCTTCATCATACTGTAATGAATATCATCTGGGCCTACAGCACTGTTGGATGATCTATTTAACAATTCTTTAAGTTCTGTTAATGTAAAAGGTTGGTTGTACAGGAATGAGCAGTGCATGGAGAAGTTGATTTTATATCATTCTGCATCTGCTTTAATGGACTGGAAGGAGGATGCATAAGAAGCAGAGGAATAAATTGGGGCAAACTATTCTGCTAACACATTAGCAACTTCCTCAAGAGCAGACACCTCTTTCCTTTCCAATGAAGTACCAGAGAGGACAGCCTTACAAATTTGCCATTTAGGGCCCCGTATTCTTCTCTAGATGATACGTGTGTAGGTGTATTTTATGATGGTTGAGGCAAAAGCAATCCACGAATCACATTTTGCTTTCCATATAATGTCTCTCTCTTTAGCTTTAAGTCTTTTATAAAGAATTAGGTTACTGGTGGTAGGATACCTGTGAAATTATTCCAAGCACAGTTTTTCTCCTTTTTGGCATGAAAGCAATCCATATTGCACCAGTGATTAGGGTGAATGCAATGTTTGAATTCCAGAATAGAAGCATGGGTTGCAGTTAGAATCTGATCGGTGATGTTAGTGGTTAACATCCAGTGGTGCTGCATTCCTATGTGCTGCCGGTAAGCAAAATAAGATTTGCCGCCCTGAATGTTGAATACTGATAGGCATTAAACCAGTCAGAAAACAACATCAAAAAAATTTTCGGCGCCCTCTTGAACTGCCGCCCGTAAGTGATGCTTACCTCGCCTACCTACTTTCAGCAGCCTACTTACAACATAAATCGACTGTTTTTCAACATAAAGCCTGTCTAGAAATATTTGGGCGGAATAGCCATCCCAATTAGCCTTTTTAAACTTCCAAGTGGATCGTTCATCAGGATTTGGAGTTACCCCTGTTTGTAATGAGCAAATAATAGGAAAATGATTGCTATTAAAGGGATTGGTTAACACTGACCATGTCATGAATGAAAAGATGGACGGTGAAAAGATTGATATGTCAGTTTCGGAAGTAGATCCTGTAGGCAGGTGGATATAGATGGGAGAACCAGAGTTTAGTAAATTTAGGTCATTATTGTTCAAAAATTCTTCAATCAATTTGCCCCTTGCATTGATTGTGGTGGATGGTGGCCATAAAAATCACCTAAAAGACCAAGTGGCGTTGGGAGTTGTGTAATGAGGTTGTCTAGTTCTTAATGGGGGAATGGTATTGATGGTGGAATATAAATGGAAACAAGGGTAACTGAAACACCAACTGTAATACGAACTGTCACAGCTTCTAGAGTGGTTTGTAATTGGATGTGCTTGGGCAGTGTGTTATTATTAACAAGAATGGCTACTTCTCCATGGGTAGGAGACTCAGAGATCCTAACTTGTCTGTAGATGATATAATTTGAAAGTTTTGGTGAAACATGTGGTCACAAGAAAGTTTCCTGTACACATACACCTATGAGGTTGAACTGAGCAAGTAAATCCTTTTCTGCAATATCACTGTATGATGTTGTGCCTCATTTTGGTTTAACTGAGGATGATTCTTCTGACTGTTTTTTGTATAAAGAGCATTTTTTTTTCATTCTTTTTTTTTGAGAAGATGGGGCATCCAGTATCCATAATGTCATTCACATGGAGTTCTAGTATGGGTTCCTCATAATCTGAGAGTTCATCTACTTCCATACTGTTCGTGGTTTTCTAGCTGTCTTTAGGTTTCAGTTTTTCACTATCATGCAAGACTGTTGCAGTACCAGCTGGAATGTTAATTGGAGCGCTGGTTGCTTCACTAGTTTTAGTTTGGGGTGTGTCCTTTCCAGAAATTGATAGTGTTATTTTAACCCAGTTAGCTAGATATGTGCTAGGGGATATTGATACATCTGTTTGAGCTGCTGTTGAATGGGTGCTTCGAGTGAGAGATGTATAAGAACGACTAGGCATGGTCAACATAACTTGTCTGCATGCCTCAGAGTATGTCACTTTGTTCTATTTTATATTTTTGAATTTTCTTGCCTGTTTTCCACATTTTGCAAGATTTAGAAAAGGCCAAGTGATTTTCTTTGCAGTTGGGGTAAACGGGTGTTGAGGCTGAAGAGTTTGCTTGTGTATGCTCCTTGGAACCACAAACTGAACAAATGGCATCACCTCTACATGCCTGCTGGGAATGTCCATATTTCTGGCACTTAAAACAATAAATGGAATTAGGAATATAAGGCTAAATTCGGCAGTTTAAATAGCCAACTTTTTAATAGTTACTTTTTAACAGATATTGTAAGTAGGTCCCATTCAGTTATGATGCCTTTCGAGGAATTTAAGGTAGGGAGTAATAGATACTGGCAGCCAACCGAATGTCATTGTTTTGAGCAGCCACTAAGAATGTTTCGAGTTGGTTATTCCAATAAGAAGGTCGCCGGATTGCAATTGTTTAACCATTTTTGGTGTTCCAGCAATGGATTCCAAATATCTTTGGATCACAAATGGTGATAATTTGCAAACAGGTTGGGTGGAGAGGGAATGTATTATGAGAAAAATCTGGCATGTCATTGCACCATGCTTCCCTTCAAAGCCTTTTCGGTTGATTACAGTTATTATCAGTGGACACGTCTGGTCTGGAGCTTGAAGGCTCTAGAGGTGGATACTCATTTGAATCTGTGGTTACTCCTTTTAGGCCTGGAAGATAATTTTTCCCCCAGGTTACAGGCCCCCGCCACAGGGAGGCATGTGCAGTGCCGCTCAGAGTCAAAGCAGTTGAAGTGTTAGTTGATTAGTAGAACTAGAAATATAGGAAAATAAAGAAAGGTGTGTTTCCTTTCTGTGTTCTGACTTGTGGCTTTAAAGTATAGAACTGGTTTTAAAGAAAGACTATTGATAGAAATGTAGGAACTTAAAAATAAATAACTTCAATCAGTTATCAAGAGCACTCTATAAATCATAAGAATATCGCTTGGCTTCAAAATGCACTTGGCACCTGGGGCCCAAGAAGAAAATAGGCACATTATGCATATACTAACATGCATAAAAAATCATTAAAAACACAAAATTTTAAATTATACATGAAAACCTATTTCTAATTACATATTACGTACGTAAATATAAAATATATATACATTTAATAAACTTATAGGTGTAAAATCAATTATAAAAGACTCAAGGACATAACAGAAAGTAAACATAAATTAGTGTAACAGATTTGATTAATGTCTTTGAAATGATTAAGACTGCTTATACACTTAGTGGTTGAATCAAAAACAGTAGAGGAAGTGATTTGGGAGTTATGTGGCCAGACATGAAGCTCTCTGAGCAAGACAGAAAACAAGCAAGAAAGACCCATAGTGTTCTAACAATGATTTATCGAACATTTGCTTACAGAGATAGGAAGGTCATAATACTACTTCATAAAACAATTGTAAGACTGCACTTGAAATACTGTCCAAGTAATGAGACTACACCAAAAAAAAAAAGACAAGCTTCTTGAAGGAGTCCAAAGACAGACAAATTGCTTAGTGAAATCCGCAAAAAGGGGCATCTATACAAAGGACTTGGAGTCTGTGGGATCCAGAGCTTGGCAACCAGTACCTTAGAGGGGCCTCCTCATTGAGGGTTATAACACTAAGAGAGAATAGTAAAATAAATGAAAGCAACATTCTTACTGTTATGGTTCTAAAACTAGAGACCATAAATTTAAATTACAGGGAAAGAGATTTTGCCTGGATTGCAGATTTACTTTCAATCAGCAAATTAACTACAGGAGTAAGTTCCCTTTGTACGTAGAAGAGGCTGGCAGATTGGGGAAATTCAAAAGTTAGCTGAATAGTTATCTATGTGAGAATAGAAACTTTTTATTTTTTTTTTTTATCATTTATTTTCTGACAGTGCAGGAAAAGCTTATGGCTTCCTTGCAACAAATTTCTAATACTAAATCTAGTTTTATTACTGTCCACTTTGGGCCAATGACAAATAAGATCTAGTATTAATGATCCCTTGCTGTGAATGATGCCTGTACCATCATATCTGTGACATTATTCAGGTCACCAGTGAAGATCAAATCAAGGATATTCTTGCCCCTTGTCCTCTCCGTGACATGTGGATACAAACAAGTCAATCAAATCTAATTCAAATAATTTACCCCACAAGCCAAACTGTCAGTCTGTGATTTTCATTCATTGGGTAAAAATCTAAAATCCCTCATAACACAGCATGACTTGCCCATTCAACTTGCACATAGAGATGTCATGCACTCTGTACTACATCCCTACTCACCTCTCTCACTAAGTATCTTACAAGCGAGACTTACGCTCTACTGAAACTTCACTGAATCAGGGTATGATAGTACTGCGTTCGGGTAGATTTTTTTTTTTTTTTTTTAATCTCTTTCTTCTAATGTTTTTTTTTTTTCCTCATCCTACAACAGGTGAGTAGGGTAGTTGTTATATCTGGTTACTATTACTGGTCAAGGAAGTCTGACTATCCTATAGATTTTCAGGATCGTAGCTTTCTGGAGTTCCATGTAAGTGTTCTCGCTGAGGCCTAATGTTGCTAGGTTCTTATGGAGACTCTAGCACCATGCCAGCAGCCGACATAGTGATCAAGATGTACTTCCTGATCTTCTCCTTGTAGGTTTTCTAGAATTTCCTGGTGTTGGACACTGCTGTCGATCAGGTAGGTAGCCATCTCCTTGTCGATGATGGTCATGTCTGGTCTGTTGTGTGGGATTGTCTTGTCTTATTATGGCACAGTCCTGGTGTATTTTGCGAGTAAGAGAGTCTCTAGTATGGCCTGGGATTCATACTTGTAATGCAGTACACTTTCTTTGAACAACTTGTATTTTTGTGCTAGCTTCTGATGTGTCATCATGGCAACTTGCTCATATCATATACATCCTATATGACGTGTCATATAGGTTATGTTTCCTGTAGTTTCTAGTATTAATTAGTTGGTCTTCGATGGTGAGCATGAATCCTTCAGTCTCAGGGAAAAGTATCCCACTTGTGAGCCATCAGTTTGAAGCCATCTTATCTATGTAGCCCAGATGGAGGTCATTGTAGCGTGCCATGGAATGCCTCTTTTGCCCATTTTTCTATCGTTGTTTCTACTGTCTGTGTGAGTGGGATCTTGAGGCTGGGAATGTATGCCATTTGTCTATATTCCTTGTGGCTTGATATATTGGCATTGTGTTTCCTGGAAATAATCCCTCAAGTTATCAATCGCCTTCTGTTGTTCAATGAGATATGTCATAACCACTCCCTCCTTTCTGGACTATGGTCAGTCCCTCAATGGCTGACTTAGTGCAGTGTTGTGGGCTCTTGGTCATCATTATTGAAGTCAATCTCAACCTCCTCCAAGCTCAGTGTTGGTCCAATCTATGATCCCAAAGGAGTATGTTAGTAGGGACTGCATAGGTGTTTATAGCTCTGATTGTGTTCCCACCATTCAGCTTTGATTTCAGCAAGCTTCTCCGACTGATTGTATTTCTCAGTTAGGCAGGCCTTGATCTCCAAGCCTACTAGCTGCTGAGCCTGCATCATTCCCAGATATTTGTAGGTCTCTTCCTCAGTCATGGCTTCAATCTCTTCAACTGGTAGCTGACTGGATTCCCTTGATGCAACCCATGGGTGTTACATTTGTCTAAACCAAATTGCATCCTGATATCAGTGCTGAACTCTTCCGTGAACCGAAGTAGCTGTTGGAGTTGATTCTCAGTTGACACAGACTTTGATGTCATCCATGTGCATCAGGATGTAATTTGGGTGAGAAAGGACGTACAGATTCTTCCTCCATTCTTTTAGGGTATATCTGCACTTGCTGTTGCTGAGCATGGTAGACAGTGGGTTGAGTGCAGACAGAACCACATTGGGCTCGAGGCATCTCATTTGAGGATTCCTTTCCTGATGACAATTGGTCTGGTCGTGATGTTCTCGACCTTGATAGTAGTCCTCCATTTCGCCATGGCTGCTTCTAGGAAGTGTGTCAATGTCGAGTTAGCCTGATATAGCAGTAGTGAAGAGCATGCACTCTTTGAGTGGACCAGGATTCAAGCCCATGACTGCTAAATACAATTAACATTTGTATTCATGATTTATTATAAACTCCACTGACCTGGTGGTCATGCTGGAGTATAAACAAGAACTTTTTTTTTCCTTTTTTTTTTTTTTTTTTTTTTGTAGATCTGTCTCTTTCTCAATCAGCTACAGAGCACGGAGTCAAAGGCCTTGCAGTAGTCAGTGCAGGCTGTGTACAGGTTACATGCTTCTTGAAGGTGAAAAGATTATTTGATCCTATGATTATAGGTCTCGTGTTTGCTGTGAATGCTGTCTTTATTGAGCCTTCACTTTTCTGATCAGCTTCTCACTTCTGTTGCCATGTTGGTACTGGGTCAAGTTGGCCTATCTTCACTCTTAGCTCTTCTATCTCCTACTGTAGCCTCCTTTCCCAGACTGGTGGTTCCCTGTCTTTGCATTTTTTTCTGTTGGTCTCTGGTTGCTCTTCCATTCATCCATGTGGCTGCTACAGAGTAGACAGCTGTGCAGATGGCATCTAATGTTATTTCACTGTTGTTGAGGTAATCCGGAATTATTTGCCAATTGCGGTGGTTGGGGACTTGTCACAGGCTTCTGTTCAGTCTCTGCTTTTGTATGAGCAACGTATGCCGTATGTCTATCTGATTTTCTTATTATTAAAAGCAGATTATCGGAGTTCAAGAGTGGGCTGAAGTTCACTTATGGGTACACTCTCCAGACTACCTCAGTCTTAGGGTGTTTATCCCCCTTCCCACTGTTTTAAGCCAATACAAAAACAACTTCTACGGATGGTGCGTGTTATCGGTAGTTGCAGTAGAAGTCGTTTTCCTATCGGGTTAAAACAGCAGGAGTGGGTGATAAACACCCTAAGGCTGAGGCAGTCTGGAGGGGGTACCCATAAGTAAATTTCAGCTGCAAAGGCACTACACTCATGAACTCCAATAATCTGCTTTTAACAATGAGGAAAAAACTAATCAATACATCATTATCGACTTCTATTGCCATTACCAATAACATGCACCATCTGTTTACCGAGAATGCAGGGAGAAGCTGCGGTACCGGGAAACACACCTCACAGCTAAAAGTTTCCCGTGGTTCTCGTGTTGGCTTTCTTTACCTTCGTCATCTATCTTCCTTATGGCTTGATATATTGGCACTGTGTATCCTGGAAATAAATACTAAATTTTGTGGAAATGTTTCCTGGTCTCTGTGGGATCCATTCCCTCATTCTGCTAGGGCCTTCTTCCACTCTTCTTGGGTTGTACTTTTCATATTTACTGTTCCTCTCCTAATTCTGGTTTAGTTAATTCCTTGTTCTTTGTAGGTGGTTGTTCACGTCCTGTTTGATTTTTTTCAAGGATTACAGAACTATCAGATTCTTCATGACAATGGTCTCCAGTCTGCTATTCGCTGTTCAGTGATCTGAACGGTCTGGAACCATTCCAACTACCTGGCATGTTCATCCCATACACTGTCATATCAGTCTAGTTTTGTTAATTAGTAGTATGCTCGCATAATGAATATATTCATTTGAATGCCTGAAGTGGAGCATTGAAATGAGCATATTCATTTCAATGCTCCACTTCACTCATGGCTTCCTTCCTTCCTGGGTGGTGTTGCCCTTCAGCTGTGGTAGCCATACAAAAAGCACCACTTGCTCTGTCTTCCTCGGGAAGCAGTCTCCGACTTTTTAAACTGAATCATCAGAAGCAAATAATCATTAAAGGCAAATCTTTCCCTATATGCATCATGCATTCTAAAATTTAAAGGCACCACTCCCCCGTATCTGGGTGACATCAAGTCACAGTTAAACCTATTATTTCAGCATCTACAGGCCTAATCAGTAAGCTCATAAATCCATTTCATTGACAAATAAAACTGATGGAATTACTGGTTAGGCATACAGATGCTGATAATATAAGATTAAGTATATAAACAGTTTAAGATCTGTATTTTCTCAGATTTGTGTTATTCCCTTCCATGATACATCCCTTATAATTACAGAAGCGCATTCCACCATTCTAGCCAGAGTTAAGTATACGAAAGGATACTGAACATCCATTCATAAACTTAACTCGTACAATGGTCTCAGGACCGCAATGTTGTACATAGTTTTGCCTTGGAGTCTGATAGCTTCTCTTTTGATGGCCATGAGAGTGTAACCTTGACCCATATCACAAGCCAAATGCATCTCTAATCCTCCCCTGTTTCCCCCCACTAGCAGCACCTCAACCCTTAAAACTCCTTCAATGACATGAGCAAAGACCATTCCACCTCCTCTGAATATATCTAATCCATGCAAAATAAATTCCTTCTATCAACTAGAGTGGACCATGCTGATAATCTCCCACTCTCTAGAAATGCTTGCAGAGTCCCTTAAGACAAGAGTTCACTGATAAAGATCACACCATAAAATCTCTATCATTCTCAGACAGAACTACAGACAATCACATTTTTCCTTAACTTTTTTTTTTTTTCGTGATTCTGTACTTTTCACAAGTCCTCAATTTGTTTGCATTTAACATCATCATTAGCCATGTGTAACCAAAACCAAATTACTCCCCTCAAAAACAGACGACTGGCTAGTTACATCTGGAGTGCCATATTTTGATTCCATATTATACTGGAGTGCCATATTTTGATTCTATTCCACTATCTTTAATTGGTATTAGAACTGTCAATCTCAACCACCCAGAAAAGTATTTTATAATTGGGGTCAACAAGAATGGACCAAAGGTAAACATTAGTATTAGCAGAGGCACATGATACAAGAAAGCAAGCTTATTTATCATCAGCCAAAAAAAAAAAAAAAAAAAAAAACCCTTCCCATTTCCCCCATCCATTCATACCAAAATGTTTGTATACTTCAGCCTTGAATATATTTTAGCTGTTAACTTCCACAACAAAAGATGAAAGTTTGTTCCAACAATCAACTACCTGCTGGCTAAGACAAATTTCCAAACATCTATTCTACAATCATCTTTCCTCAATTTGAATTTATGCCCCCTCAGATGCAGAATTTGAGAAAGAGTCCCATCAGCATTCAGCTTGTTCAAATAACTCCAGGCCTTCTACACCTCAGTCATATCACCTCGCAGGTGCCTAGTTTCCAGAAACTGCAATTTGCAGAACTTAAGCCTATCTTCATAATAGCAACCCTTTGTTCCACTCACTAATCTCATTGTCCTTCTCTGTACTCATTCTAGTAGCTCAACATCCTTCCTAAAAAGAAGCCTCCAGACCTGTAGGCAGTACTCGAGGTGTGGCCTGACCATTGCCTTATACAAGGGGATAATCACCTCTTTATCGCTGCTAGCAAAATTCTTATATATCATTGACAAGACCCCACAAGCTCCTCTTGCAGCCTGTCTGCACTGCTCAGAAAACTTCATATCTGACTGCACAATTATCCCAAGTCTTTTTCATTCTCCACTACTCTGAGTATAGTACCGCACAGTTGGTATATTACTCTAGGGTTACTGCTACCCATATGCAGTACTTTGCATTTGTCAAATGTTAAACTTCATTTGCCACCTCACTTGTCATTAATAACCCTACCAACATTTGAATCATCTGCAAACTTGGACATTTAACCCTGATATACCTTCATCAATATCATTGATAAATACAGAAAACAACAATGGACCCAAAAGGGACCCCTGGGGAAATCCACTAATAACATTAGTCCATGAACAGCAGTGTCCATTAATTACTATTGTCTTCTCCCACACAACCATCCTTTATCCATTGTAGCAACTTGCCTTAATGCCATACTTCTCTAAATTGTACAGTAGTCTTCTACTTGCAACAGTACCAAAAGCTTTCCTAAAATCGAAGTATATAATATCAAAATTGTTTTTGCATCCAGTTCTTTTTGTGACTACATCATAGTATCAATCAAATTGTTCAGGCAAGGCTTCCCCTTAACAAATCCATGTTGTGTCTGAATTATTACTGCAGTCTTGTCTAGATGCTCCTGCAATGCACCTGTAACCAGTGACTCGGGGTCACTCAAGAGCTTGGCTCAGGGAGTAATTTTGATGCTGTTTATTTGGATTTCAGCAAAACATTTGACTCAGTCCCACATAAGCCGTTACTTTATAACCTGGAATAGGTTGGAATTACAGGAAAAGTCCTTAGATCAGGCCCGGGCAAACCATGGCCCGCGGGCCGCATGCGGCCCGCCGCACATTTGTGTGCGGCCCGCGAGCTTTAATTGTATTTTCGAAAAAAGTTTACTTATTTTATGCCCTTTGCGACGCCTTTTTGAAAAATAAATTTGTACAGTCCATTCCGGTTATTTGGGACACATCGGGACTAGTGCATTTTGGCTTGATTAAGCGGCTGCCCCAATTATCCGAAGTTTCACGTAAATAGTTAAAAATGCAATGTACTCCCCCTTTACAATTGTTTCATTGTACAATCAAATCACATTACGATGGAGTCAGCATCGTAATGTGATTTGATAGGTAGCATGTAAAGTACCGTTCACTATTACAATGTGCAGTAAGCGCCGGTCATTGTGATCACGTTTGTGAATTGAATTTTAATTCTATTAAACAGCGATTCTAATTAGCGAAAATAGGAGGAATATTATCCACAGGTTATAAAAGTAGTTATATTAAACAGCACAAATTTACCCTTTATTACCTTACTAATTAAAAAATTAAATGATACGTGAAAATCGGAAGAATATACGTGATAATCGGAAGAATTAATACGTACTGTAATATGTACATACGAACTAGTTGACATTTCTGTTCACTGACATTTGTGGGTGGGGGTTAAAATTTAAAACAGTAAAAAGATAAGCAATCAATAACAAAGAACACGGTACACACAAATTGCAAGTAACAGGATACGCGCAAGTGAGAACGGAGTAACGAGTTACAAAGATTTAAAAATAGGAATGAAGAGAAGATCTGAAAATTAATTTTTTTATATGATTGAAGATTTCATGGAAGTGTAAACACATTTCACCATAATAACCCACAGAATTCCAGCTGTCGTTATTATCGCAAATTCAATAAGATCGAGTTTACTGTCCGTTTATGATAGATTTCACTAACAGAAAAGCCCAATACACAGGTGACTGCTAATTGTTTTTATTGTTTTATGGTTGTGACCTCCAGAATTTCGACCAAACCATGTGGTACCGTCGGAGACAATCGTAGGGTAATCTCCAGTGCTGGGGTCTCCTGCCCCGATTAAACGGCATGCTGTCCCAATTCCAACGGGCCCTTTTATAACAATATAATTTGCGATTATAAACTAACCGCGCGAAACTACAGTAACAGACAACTGGTGATGACGACAACAGCTTTGCTGAGGTGGCGGAGTAATAGGATAGAACTGCTGACTGCCCTCAGTTCCAGTCTGTTTTCTCTGACGGTCATCCCGCAGTTAGTTTTTTGCGTTATCTTCGGTTATCATCTTTGGTGCCAGTAGCGATAAAAATATTTACGTCCTTTTAAAAATGAATAAAAAACGAAAAATTCAACAAGAGCATCGTGTCTTCAATGAAGAGTGGAGCACAAAATATTTTTTTGCTAACATAAATAATAAGCCTATTTGTCTCATCTGCCGGGAGAGTGTCTCAGTGTTGAAAGAGTACAACATTAAAAGACATTTCACTACTAAACATTCCGAATATGGTGCCAATTTAACTCCGGAAGCGAGAAAGAAAACTGCTGATGGATTGATTCAAAATTTATCTAGACAACAAAATGTGTTTACGCGGGTAACTAAGGAACAAGAAGCTACTGTAGAGGCAAGTTTTGTTATTTCTCATATAATTGCAAAAAGCAACAAGCCTTTTTCTGATGGAGACTATATTAAAGAATGTATGACTGAAGCTTGTGGAATTATATGTCCTGACATTAAACACAAATTTGAGAATATAAGTTTATCTCGGCGAACCATAGTAAGAAGAATTGAATGTATCGATACAAATTTGAATGAACAATTATTATCAGTATTAGAATCCATAACATGGTACTCGATAGCTCTCGACGAAAGTAACGACCAAAAGAATACTGCGCAGTTATTAATTTTCATACGTGGATGTACCTCTAATTTTGAAATTATTGAAGAGCTTCTTTCGATGGAATCTCTTAAAGACCAAACAACGGGAGCAGATATATTTGAAAAAGTTGAAAAATGCTTAACAAGATATAATCTACAATGGAACAAAATGGTAAGCGTAACAACTGACGGAGCACCAAGTTTGACAGGTAAAAATGTTGGAGCGTTAAAGAAAATTCAGGATAAAATTTGTGAAAATTATCCTGATTATAATTTAATTACAATTCATTGTATTATACATCAACAAGTATTATGTAAAAATGTGTTAAAAGTTGAACATGTCACATCTTGTATTATTAAACTAGTAAATTTAATACGATCGAGGGGCCTGAAACACAGACAATTCATTAATTTTCTTCAAGATATTGAATCCGAGTACACAGATATTCCTTATCATAGCCAAATTCGATGGCTTAGCTTAGGAAAAGTTCTTCGGCGAGTATGGGATCTTAAAGATGACATCATTTTATTTTTAAAACTGAAAAATATTATGGACTTTCCCGAATTAACTGATAATAACTGGATTTGTGATTTTGCGTTTACCCTGGACATCGTGACACACTTAAATACTTTCAACACCGTGTTACAAGGGAAAAATTTACACGCCCATGATATGGTAAAAAGTTTGAATGGATTTCAATTAAAACTCCAGTTGTTCCTTCGACATTTATTAATTAACAAGGTAGACCACTTTCCAACCATGAAGTTGCTGAAGATTCCAGAAAATAAATTTGAAAAATATTGTGAAATTATCAGCGCTTTGAATGACGACTTTTCACGAAGATTTGGCGACTTCCGAAAAATTGAGACAAGTTTGGCAATAGTGCGCGACCCATTTTCAATAGAAATTGATAGTGCACCGAGTGAACTACAGCTTCAGATTATAGATCTGCAGTGTGATACCGATCTGAGAGAATTGCACCGTCGTGAGGAAATCTGTAAATTTTACAATACTCTTAATTCGGACAAATTCGACGAACTTAAAGATTTTGCCCGAAAAATGTTGGTTATTTTTGGATCAACTTACATATGTGAACAAACATTTTCCATCATGAATCTAAATAAAAATTGTTTACGATCAAGCATCACCGATGAACATTTACAAGAATCTCAACTACAAAATTAACACCCGAAATTAAAAAAATGGTAAAAGATGTAAAACAGTTCCATTCATCTCATTAAATTCTTGGTTGTTAGAGAATAATTTTTTTATGTAAAAGATGTAAAACAGTTCCATTCATCTCATTAAATTCTTGGTTGTTAGAGAATAATTTTTTGTTGTATTTCTTCTTCATGATAACAAATAATATATGTATATCTAAAAATAGGAATTTACATGCGGCCCGGCCTTCTTTGTGAATTTCTAATGTGGCCCTTCAGCCAAAAAGTTTGCCCAGGCCTGCCTTAGATGGATAGCTGGATGGCTTCAGGGCAGGAGGCAAAGGGTTGTGATAAATAGTTATTCCTCAGGTTGGGTTGATGTAAGAAGTGAAGTCCCCCAAGGATCAGTATTAGGACACTTATTTTTGATTTTCATAATGACATTGATGAAGGGATAGAGGTCGTGATGTCTAAATTTGCAGATGATGTAAAGATTGGCAGAGTAGTTAATGAGTTAATGATATCTGCCAAGCATAGCTTCTTCAGAATGACCTAGATAGACTTCAGAGATGGTAGAAAAATGGCAGCTATGCTTTAATCCAGCAAAGTGGAAAGTATTGCACCTGGGGAACAGTAACCCCAAAATAACTTATACACTTGGCGGAGTTGAACTAAGGCTGGTAGTGGAGGAAAGGGAGTTGGGTGTCACAATATGGACAGAACTGAAGTTCTCCGAGCATTGTAGACAGGTTGCAAGGAAGGCCCATGGTGTCCTATCGATGATTTATCAAACAATTGCTAGTAGAGATAAGGATGTCATAATCCCATTATATAAGGCTATTATTAGACCACACTTGGAATATATTGTTCAAGTATGGAGACCACACCTAAAGTAAGACACTGTTCTTCTTGAAAGGGTTCAAAGACGGATAACTAGCCTGGTGAGATCAGCAAGAGGGCGTCCATATGAAGAAAGATTTCGAATATGTTGATTGCAGAGCGTAGAAACTAGGCACCTTAGACGAGACTTGATTAAAGGTGTTTAAGGCTCTGAGAGGCATAAACAAAATGAATAAGGACGATATTTTCATGGTTATAAATGATTCTAGAACTAGGGGCCATAATTTCATGTTATGGGGGGGACTGAATGGCAGGTTGTTTAGACTGAATTGCAGGAATTTTTATTTTAGCCAGCAAGTTATAAATTACTAGAATAAGTTACCTACATGGGTGGTAGAGGCTGACAGTCTGGGGGAAATTCAAAGGCCAGCTGGATAATTACCTAAGGGAGAAGGTAAATGCATAGGTTGTCCATTTCCTTTTCTCTTATTAATTTTTATTATTTTTTTAATTTTCTTATTATTATTAATGTTTTTATTCTTATTTTATTTATTTTTGTTATTTTATTATTATTTATTTATTTATTTATTTTATTTTATTATTATTTATTTTTTTTTTTTTTTTGAGGCTGGTGCATCATAAGCCATAGGCTTCTTGGATCATGTGGCCAATACTAATACACTTTCCCTGAAACAGAAGTTACACTAACAGGTCTGTAATTACTCATGTCATTGTGGGAAACATCTGCACATCTCCAGTCCATGAGGTCCTCCCCTGAGACCAAGGATGCCCTCATAATCATGGCTAAGGGCCTGCTTATTTCCTTTGCTATCTCTCTTATTTTTAACTTCAGCAATTTCTCCTCCACTCTGCTCTCAGTTATTACAAAATCATTTAGCTCCCTGCAAGAATTTGATAAACTTCTGGCATTCCCATCCTGAATAACTATTCATGTGTGAATGTAGATGCAAAATAGTCATTCATTTTGTCAGCACATGTAGCACGAGCAGAATCAACAACAATCGAACCATCGATATCAAAGAACCAATCTGATTTGTCCCCTTTCTTTTAGAGTTTATATAAAACAGTAAAGAAGTCTTTACAGTTTTTCTTTGCATCCTTTGCCAAAGATTTCTCATAATCTGCCTTTGCTTGCCTAACCTCCTTTGTCACTTGATTACAGACTATCTTATATCTACCATAGGAATCTGTCTCTTGACAGTTTATATGCGTCCCTTGCATTTTTCTTCTCTGCACGAGTTTCAATAGTTCTGCTGACACCCATTTAGACCTAAACCTTGAACAATATTCCTTAGTTGGTATGAAAAGCCTAGTAGCTTCCAAGATTAATTCCTTGAATGATTCCCATTTAGCATTTGCTGTTGGTAACAGCATCAGTTGGTCCCACTGTACAGAATTTAAAAACTGTCCGAGACAACTGTCGTCATCGTTACAAAAGCAAAAACCCTTCCCCACTAATGGTAGTGACATCTGAGTAAATTCCGCATCAGTACACTGACCGCTGCCACCTAGTGGTTTCTTTATCTGCAGATTCTTAGTGCATGAATAATCACTACTGATAATCAGAGCACAAGTATTACTCCCTCTGGTTGCCTCTCGAACATGTTGCTGTAGAAACCAATCGTCCAATAAATCCACAAAAGTCTTGCTAGTGTGTGAGTGACAACCTACAAGTTCCAGTCTATACCTGGGAAGTTAAAACACGCATAAGACAATCTAGCCCACTATTTGTTTATAGAGTTGCTTGTTCGTTGTCCTCATCAGGGTCATTAGGGCTATAACACACTCCTACTCTCAACTCTGCTTTCCCAGTGCTTATGTCATACCAAATTGACTCAACACTGCACTGTCCACCCATGTCAACTGGATGCACTTCCTTTGACTTTGTGTTTCATAACTAACAGCATGGCCCTCCTCCCTTTCTATTCTTTCTGTACACACTGTACTCACCAAATTCCAATTCTGCATTCCTTATCGTAATTTGAACAGTGGAAGGATCCCATCAGAATTCAGCGTGCTCAACCCATTCAAGGCCTTATACACCTCAATCAGATTACCGCGCAGGTGCTTAGTCTCCATCTGTCTTTTCTTAATTTGAATTTATGTCCCCTTAGATTCGTAATCTGAGCAAGCAGAAGAATCCCATCAGAATTCAGCGCACTCAACCCATTCAAGGTCTTGTACACCTCATTCAGATCACCTCGCAGGTGCCTAGTCTCCAGCAGCTACAATTTGCAGAACTTAAGCCTCTCTTGGTAAGAGGATCCCCTTTGTTGGTCAGGATTCCCCTCACCAATCTGTTACCCTTCTCTGTACACACTCAAGCAAATCTACATCCTTTCTAAAATGAGGCCTCCAGACCTGTACGCAGTACTCCAGGTGCAAGCAGAAGAATCCCATCAGAATTCAGCGTACTCAATGGTTGTGTGAATTTTTTCTGGCTGATGCTACATAAGCTCATACGTTTGCTTTCTTGCATCACATGCCTCTATTACTGTCAAACCAAGAAAATGTTAACACAATTTCGTGATATACTTGTAGATGGTGTGTATCTCAATGAATATTTTTATTTGCATTCTGAATCCAATTTTCAATAATATTATTTTTTTCTTTAAAATTTTTTGAATTGCGTGTTACTGCAATTATACTTTTGTGCCAACCGTCTACACCAGTGGTCGTCAACCTGGTCCCTACTGCCTAATAGTGGGCAATTCAACCTTTCATGGTGGGCAGTGGGGATTTTTTGTCCGTTGTTACAAATTTTGTTCTTCCTCCACATATCGAATACATTGCTAACAACTTCACAAGTTTGACTTTTTAAAATATGCTTTTGCAATTTACTTTTGAATTCCATTTTAAACTTTGAATATAGATAATAATTCGCTGGACACTTCTGCAGTAAATTTAGGGGCTAAATTGAGTTACTGCAGCACCGGTGGGCAGTAAGGAAATTTTACCATCAACAAAGATACAAAAGTGGGCGGTAGGAATTAAAAGGTTGACGACCCCTGGTCTACACAATAAACTCTTTTCTTCATCTTCTATAAATTTGACTCACGTTTCTAAATTTAAAATTTTAATTTTGCATTTTTGTACCATCACGTCTATACTCGGAAAAAGGATAAATCAGAAATAAATGAACGAAATACCTATTTGGTAGCAACATTTATAGTTACTTTAGAAATTCCAAATTCATAAAAGTTTGTGAAAAACAATGGTCACCAAACAACAAGATTAATAGTCCCAGTCAGGTAATACAATGGTTGTCTGAGAGAATTAGATGTCTAAAAATCTATGGAATACACCAGCTGCCAAACAACAGGCTTAACAGTCGCAGTCTGGTCAAAGAGTGGTCACCTTAGAAAATAGTTTTAATATACACAGGACACTTATTTAAAACCGTTCTAAGAAATATTGGTCCTTCACAAAGGTAATCTCATTGAGGAGGTAGTTGCTTATAGAGGTTTCACTGCATTTAAGTTAAGTTAAATAATATTTAACAATGCTTCTGAACACTCAGCTGGAAACTTGCTAACGATGAATTCTGTTTGGGGCCAGCAGACTTGACTGCTATTAATACATATAGTCGTAGAATTTCACAAGAGATAATCAGCTGGCTGACAAATTGTCAATAATTTAATAAATTTATCCATAAAAATCATACAGGTTCTGCTATGACTGTATTAAATATCTGAAGTTAACAATCAAGTTTGCAACGAATGCTGCGGTGTACTACTGATCACTTCATCCATCAACCCATTTGACATTCATATTTCACCTCTGTACTCCTCTCACTGGTCTTTTATAATTTGTGATTAATAAGAAAAGTGGCCTTCACCAATTCAATTACAGGGAGAAGTGTTTTGGCTCTCATTTCTAGATTCTTTCAACAACGTGAGTTAGAATTACCAACCCACACATTTATTTTCTATGAAAATAAATTCTTACTGACCTTATTTCTAATAAGCTATGTTCTTTTATTAATCTTTATTGCTTTCTAAATTGAGAGGATATCATCGTATGTATTGCACTGAAAACAAAAAAGCTGAGGAACAAAGTTTCTTTTTAATGACTACCTGAACAACTACTCAAGCTATTCTTGGGTGTTTGTTATAGCCACATTATTAAAAAAATAAGAAATTCACTGAATTTTATTTTAATCCTGATTTTAATGGATTTTTTTTTTGTTACAAGGGAGAAAGGGCCAAATCAAGTATTATACCTATATTATTATTATTACTAGCCATGTAGCGCAAGGAAACCTGAGGCTTATGCTGCACCAGCTGAAAAGAAATTTTCCAAGTTACTCAGAGAGAGAGAGAGGGGGGAGGTGGACTCAGAAGTACAAAGGGGATCACCAAGAATGAGAAGAATTATGATATCCAGCTCAGGACCCTCAGGTATGCCAAGCCCATACTCACCAGATGTCAGCCCCTGGAGTTAATTATGTTGCTGTTTGTAGTTCCATGATGCAAAACCTGCTTAGGCTATATTCAGCTTGTTCAAGTTTTGCTATTACTAGTTATACTAATCCAGAATCCAAGAGATCATGCAATGAATATTTGACTTAACCGACTGGTCTATAGTTATCTTATTCTCACCCTGCCTTTACATATTTGCTACCTTCCATGGCTGTCAGTTGAATTCCCCCCCACTTTGTATACCTTCTTAATTTTTCTTCACAACTTTTGTTTTATGACAAATTAAGTCCTCATCACCACCTATAATACTAACATTCATTCCATCTTATCATTATTACTCAAGCTTCATTTTGACACTTATGCTATGCTTTGATTACTTATGCTATTTACAGTTGCGGTGGTTGTTACATTAGAGAATCTAGCAGAAGACTCCAAGACTGGATCTTAGAGCATAATAGGGCAATCCATTCTGCTGATTCAGAGCACTCAGCAGTCAAAGAGCATTATTGGTCATCTCAGCACGATCTTGACCCATGCCAATACATCAGTCATTGACCACTAGCGAAATTACCAACGATTGTGGCTAGAATCATTCTATATATCAGGTTGCCACTGTGCTTTTAATCGCAATAAAGGAGCACGTATTCATTCTATTATTTAGGCGGTTATCCTCAAGTGTGATGAACGTTGGCATGTACCCCCATATATGCACTTTGCAATCACAGCTACAAATGTGTCTAGCTCCAACCAGTAATTGTTGCTTGCACTCGTGCCACACTGTCTCACATGACCATGACCAGGCATTCTTTGTTTTCGTACTAACGTATATTCAGCTGATGAAGTCTCTTTGACTTGAAAGCTTCTGTTTTAATCTGTTTGTTTTTGCTTTAGTTTAACTTATTAAAGGTTCTACCTACAGCATATTTGTTTTCCATTTATCCAGAAGTAATTTTACCTTTATTGTGAATACCAGATTCTGAAGCCTTTTTAATCTAGTATCACACAGTTCTTGGATATTACAACAACAATCGTACCTAGAAACTTTGTCATGTGGTGTTAGAGCTTGTAACAAATGAATTTTGTAAAGATGCATGAAGAGTCACCTTCTGAGAATAAGCCAAAAGCACTTCTGTGGAATCCCAAAGTCTCTACTGCCCTTATTAGTCAATTTACAGGTACTCCTACTTATATGCCTGCTGCACACATTCTATGGTTATGTTGTCTGTGCTGAAATGACCTTTGCTTTTGCCCTTGCAGATGCATCCATGCTCCACAAACTGCCTATACAACTTAATGACTGAGTCTCGAGTTGGTCGATTTCTGTGAAATTTAGTTCAAAATGATTGCTACACTGAACCACTGGATTCTGTTTCGTGATAACGGAGAACACAAAATGATTTCTTCACCGGTGACGGAATTTTGAACGCAGCACTATCTGGTACAGATGTCTGTGCATCTCTGTTACGGCAAACAACTTTGATATTTACTCTTTCATCTGATAGCAATTTTGTCACAGAAACATATGTAGTATATTTGGCAAACTGTCAAAGTTATCAACAACATTTTGACTAACCATGTATTAGTCTTTCGTGAGGAACCATATCAAAAGCTTTACTGAAGTCAAGGTAAATGATTTCAAAGTTGTTTCTTGCACCTAACTGTTTTATGACTTCATTATAAGATTCAAATTCAAATCAAAAGTTTACAATCATAAAGTACAAAAGGGAGGTGCATTTGCACCTCCTTTGTGGACTGGGGAAATATTAGCATTTCTCCAGCTTAAGGAGAAATGCTAATTGATAATAATCTCAATAACATTCTTAATAGGACAATAAATTCATTCCATTCCTGGGGTCTTACCTTTGCTCATTTTGAGTAGCTCTCCTAACAGATCCCTCTCTGAACATTCATATCACTTAATTTGCAGCAGCCTGACTCCTTGTCACTGTTCCCTCATGGTTCAAAATGATCTTTCAACTAAAAACATTGTTGCAGCAAAGTACCTTTTCATAATTCATCTGCCACTTCTGTTGGACTGACTTTTCCAATTCAATTAAGTAGGGGCCCTATCTAATTTACTCTTTTCTTTCTTTGTATTAGTGTACAAAAAGAACTGTCACCATTTTTAACTCTTTGCTAACAATTTCTTGTATTCAGCACCCAGCTAACATAACCCATGTTGTTTTGTAACTTAAATGCTAATAATACTCTTAAATCAGTGTCATCTTAATAGTCAGTAACTATGACATGCTTGCTTTTTTTTTTCCTTTTTCTCAATTAAACCCTTAATCACCAATGTCATCCACTTTGGCATCCTTTTACAGAACCTGAGTGGAAAAAATGCATTTGTAGCCTCCAGAATAACCCCTAGGAGTTATAATACCTCCCATAATAACTCATATCGAAAGAGTATAGTTGTCTTTCCAGTTAAAAGAATCCAACAAATACTTCAAGCATTATAGTCTGCTCTCTTGAAAATAGAGCCCTCACCTTTTGATCACAGAAATCTCTTTGAAGGCTGCCCATTTTATGACACTGTAGTCACTACCCGCTATTGGTTCCTGCAATCAAATTTTTGATGCAGTTTGAACCCATAGTGAGAACCAAGTAAAAGGCATTACAGCCCCCTTCTACTTTCTCTCTGACATACTGAAATAACTAACAATCATTTATATGGCTCAAAAATCTGTTTCCACATGGCATATTGCCAGTCCACAATTTCCCAGTTTAAAAAGGCAGGTTGAAATTACCCATAATGAAGCAATCACACTTGGCTGCCCATTCAAGCTTGCCTAAAGAAATTGTCACACTCCTCAGAATCGTTTAGCATGTAACACATTCTATCATCGTTCCTTTACCACAAATCATTTTGAACCAAATCAACTTGAACATCTGAATCTGGATAAAGTCTGACTGCTTCCAAAGAGCTTTTGAGAAAAAGCATGACATACTCTGTCATCGCTGAATGACAACAGATCTCCATTAATCCTATTATATCAGCACTAGTTCACCTAATCAAAATCTCAAATTCATTAAATTTATTTACAATACTCCTGAAAGGCTGAATTTTGTATTGTATTTTTTTGACTTTTTGCAACCCTACTACCAGGAAAAATGTATTTCTTAAATATGTTTTTCCTGGTAGTTTTTGCACTTATTTCAATGTTTCTTTCTGTGCATAATTACTAGATTATAAAAATGTACTCATAGGGAACCTCAAAATCATGGTCTGATTTTGGCCAGTGTCACTAACCATTCCTATTACTCTTCTAACTTTCCCCACTCCAAATAGGCAGTTTTCCTGAATTGTTAAGGGCTCTTCAATGTTATTAGAAAAAACTTTTGCACTTCCTCTATTCAAATGAATTCTGCCTTGTCAAAACAAATTTCTTCTATTAACTAGGGTAAGCCATACGCAGAAAAATTCCTACCCATAAACCTTGAAGAGTCACTCAAGTCTAAGTAAATTCACATGGCTTTCAGATCATATATCCCTCCTATCATTTCTGGGCAGAATTTCAAACACAAAGAACATTTTATCCCTTCTCACAACATTTTTCCAGCATGACCTTATATTTCTTGAACAAGTCATCAGTTCGTCTTTGTTCACATTTGAACACAGATGAACTGAAGACTGGCTGGGTTAACACATTCACACTGGCCTGCAAATGACACATATAGCCCTATAGGCAAGTACACTTTGAGGAAATTTATCCATTCTTGCAGGAAGTTTTCTTTTTCTGAAGAATTTAACCCTAAAATGAGTTTTTGGGTTTTTCACTTAGAGCTGTTGTTTTTGTTGTTTTGGTTTTTAGGAGCATTAGCAACTAAGGCCATATTGCTCCGAGAAATGCAGTGGTCATTCCCTGACCTTTCCGCATCCTCCGTATTTGGTGGTGATGGGAACCCCGGTCTAATCAAGAAGCGTGTGCTACGCACTGTTGCTCCTTCCCACCTGGCTACGGAGGCACCCCTCACTTAGAGCTCATTTCTGCACTAAATAAGCATTAACTATAGCAATCCATTAACGGGTTGCTGTGTGCCAGATAAATCACCACTGAAGTAATGGCCACTGTATTTCACTGGTGTTTGTACATGTCTGATGTTTCTGTAACAATCAATCTCTCCCAATGTACAGAAAGCAAATGAGAATTAGCAATTTGATGTGTTGTTTTGTATCGTGTAGAACTGAATAACTAGAGAATTTCTATTAAAAAAATTTCAGTGAACACTAAAGTTGTTCTCGTTGATTGAACTGATATAAATAATCAGCAGAATGACTTCTCAGTGTTTGCTTATCTTTTGTCACAATAGAACACTGATTTTGTCCATTGTTCAGAATGCACAATACTGTTAATATATAGCCATTTGCATACAATAAATAAGTGGGACAAATAAACAGGACTAGAAAAGGGAATAAAGAAACAATAAAGGAACAGGATAAAGAAACAGGAAAGCACTTAATGAGTGTTTGCATTTTTTCCAAACTCATGAGCATACTCAAGATATGCTCTGGTGTCAGTGAAATTCTTTTTCATCCATTAAATTCAGAATCTACCATATTACTTACTGCAAATGGGAAAAAAATACCCTGATAATAACATAAGTTACTGAAATATATTAACAAAATTGTTCATCTTTGTTAAACCTGTGTATATTTCATTTCTATCAATAGCTATACGTAAAAAGAAGCAACAGAATTCCAAATACAGTAATACCCCAAAGTTACGCGATAGGTGGGTCCGACGAAAATCGCTTAAGTCGAATTCGCACAAGTCTGGGTACAACTTTGCATATAAATACATATAAATTTTGTTTAATTGGGACCAAGGACTAACAAAAACACTAGTTTAGAAGAAAAATATTTAATAAAATTCCAGTTATTTATACATATTAATACAAAATATGTATTAAAAATTAAATGAGTTATGTAAAAAAGTTATTTCGATGTCGACGGCTTCATAAAATCTAACAAATTCGTCTGACGACACAGCACCTTTTTTTCACGCAGAATTTCTTCATAGCAAGCTAATGATTTTTGTTAGTTAGTTATTTTGGTTTTTAGGAGCATTAGCAGCTAAGGCCATATTGCTCCGGGAAATGCAGTGGTCATTCCCTGACCTTTCCGCATCCTCCGTATTTGGTGGTGACGGGCTCGAACCCCAGTCTAATCAAGAAGCGTGTGCTACGCACTGCTGCTCCTTCCCACCTGGCTATGGAGGCGCCTATAATTTTTGTATTCCTTGCTTTGTAGCTATAACGCGTTCTTCATTGGACTCTGTTTTCTAAAATGTTTAAGCCTTTTTCAATTGAGCTGAGACCTTCTGTCAAACTTGCAATTGTCATGTGCTTTTCTGGTGGAACTGGGTCTGAAGTGTCAGATACTTCAGTGACGTTTTGCTCACGCATCTCTGAGCTCATTCATTGTCAGCTCCTGACTATGTGAATCCAACAGCTCGTTGACATCATCACCATTGACTTCCAAATCTAATTGCCTGGCAAGATTAACAACTTCTTCTATAACATGAGTGACATGATCAGTTTCTGGCGTTGTTTTCGTCTCGTTTTTGAAAAAAAATGGACAAAGTTTCTTCCAGACACCATTCAATGTTTTTTTGTGAATTTCATCCCAAGATTCTTCAATGATTCTTACGGCATCTAAAACATTGAATTGTTTCCTAAAGTCTTTAACAGATATCTCACTATTTTGTCTCATAGCTTCGTTCAGACGTGCAAACGAATGCCTCATGTAGTAAGCCTTGAATGTTTTGATGACTCCCTGGTCCTTCAGTTGAAGCAAGCTGGTTGTATTTGGATGCAAAAACAACTTTCACACGTGGGATGAAATTAATTAGGGTGGCAGGAGAGTGACCGGGTGCATTGTCATTAAGAAGCATCACTTTAAATGGAATCTGTTTAGACTTGCAATAACGTTGGACTTCGGGTATGAAATGGTGACCAAACCAGTCCTCAAAAACAAAAGCTGTCACCCAAGCTTTATGATTTGACTTCCAAATCACTGGTAAGCTAATTTTAGATATACACCAAACGAAAAAATCAAGAACCACATAACTCCGAGTTCGCGTAAGTCGGGGTATTACTGTATACAATTTGCAGGGCCGGGTTTGGGCTGTTAGCCACCTGCGTGCTAAAGATATTTGGCCACCCTATCAATACATATCACAAGTAGATTCATAACCTAACCCAATCCATAGGAGCATACTAGTATGTTTTTATGACCGTTCCATATACACAGTGTTGCCACTTTATTGGGTACACCCCTGCTGTGCACAAATGGTTTGTCCCACGTTTCAAGTCACATGACCACAGTTGTGGATATAAATGCAGCAGAACAACCTTTCTAGTATCAGTTAAGCGTACAAACCGCAGCGATAATAGGGAAAAGGACTGCTCTAACGGAGTTCGAACGTGGCATGGCAGTAGGTGCAAGATGTGCTGGACAAAGCATCTCTGAAACGGCAGTTCTTGAAACGCCACAGTTTCAAGGGTGTATCAAGAATTGTGCAACAAACAGAAAACATCCTCTCAACGGCACTCCTGTGGAAGAAAGAAAATCGCTTGTTGATGAGAGGTCAGAGGAGGATGGCTACAATTGTGCAAGCAAACAGATGGGCCACAATGTCACACATCACATCAGAATACAACCTTGATGCGCAGAACAAAATATCGCAACGGACCACTATTCACACTTTGTCGCGAATGGGCTATAACATCTGATAGTCACATCGCATTTCTTTGTTATCAATGACGAACAAGAGAGCACGCCTCCTGTGGGCACAGAAACACCAGCACTGGACTATTGAGGATTGGAAAACAGTTACTTGGTCTGACGAGTCGAAGTTCCTGGTGCATCATGTTGATGGAAGGCTCAAAATTTAGCAAAAACAACATGAATCCATGGGCCCGTCGTGTCTGACGACTACTGTGCAAGTTGGTGGGGGCAGTGTTATGGTGTGGGGAATGTTTTCTTGGCACACATTGTGTCCATTGATACCCATAGATTGGCATCTGAATATCATGTTGGCAGTTTATCCATAGTCAGATGGTTACTTCCAGCAGGATAATGCGTCAGTGCACAAAGCCCGAATTGCTATGGAATGGTTCTAGCAACATAACAATGACTTTTTCTTTGCTGCAGTGGCCCACTCAGTCATGGCTCTCAATCTGGGACTGAGCGGGCCGCTGCAGCCAACCTTAAGTCTTATAATTAAGTTTAAGGTTACACTTCAACTTAATCATAAGACATTAACATGAAAGTTTGCACACTCCAAGCTTTTATGCTTTTGTTTACATGGCTTAAAACAAGACACAATCGTAGAGGTTATGGAAGTCCCATGGTTGAATCCTTCTCTGGTTCAACGGATGAACCCACCATCGCCTGTGCTTGCACTTCTAAGTTTTCTGATGCAAAAGACCTAACATGTATGCTTCGGCGTTTTTTATAACCATAAACTGCACAGCTATATCATCCGTCATCAGGCAAACATCAATTTTTTGAAGTACGAAAGAAGAGCATGTTGTGTTTCCATGGTTACCAAATGTTTACTGTCATGTTTATGTTCCAATTGCAAATGTTTGTATGACTTCTTAATTTTACAGTAACATTTGTTACGTTACGTTATTTTTATGTTTAATTTTCATTGTGAATGGGTCTTTAGAGAATACAATATTATTTATTAACAATGCCACGTTGGCTATTTCATCGCCGACCACTGTATTAAAATAATATTAAATTACATTTTAATTTTTTCTTCTAAGTGCACTATCGGCCGCCCTAGAGATTTGGCCACCTGCGTGCATGCACATCTACCAGAACCGGCCCTGACAATTTGGAATTATGTTGCTTTTTGATGGGATGTGATCACAGTGTATAGATGAGATTTAGTTAAATATGTAACTACCATCAAAGGTAATGGTTCTTGCTTACAAAAAGGTCACTACAGTGGTCTCAGACAGCTTTTAAATTCTATACAATGGGACCAACTGATGTTACCATCAGAAAATTCTAAACAGAAAGCATTCAAGGAAATAATCATAGAAGCTACTAGGCTTTTCATACCAACTAAGAAATATCGTTCAAGGCTTAGACCTAAGTGGATGTATGATAGTTGCAGAAGCAAAATGCATGTGACAAATTTTTGGGTGATACAGAAGCCTATAGTAGATATAAAGTAGTCAGCCACAAGAGACTATGCAAGGTCAACTTGGAGCCCTTGTAGCTTTCAGAACAGTGCAAACTTTCATCCCTAAAACTAATACAGTCGATTCTGGTTATTTGGGACACATCGGGACTAGTGTATTTTGGCCCGATTAAGCGGCTGCCCCAATTATCCGAAGTTTCACGTAAATAGTTAAAAATACAACGTACCTCCCCCCTTTACAACTGATTCACTGTACAATCAAATCACGTTACAATGGAGTCACCATAGTGAAGTACTGTTCATTATACGATGTGCAGTAAGCACCGGTCATTGTGATCACGTTTGTGAATTGAATTTTAATTCTATTAAACAGCAATTCTAATTAGTGAAAATAGGAGGAATATTATCCACAGGCTATAAAAGTATAAAAGATATATTAAGCACAAATTTACCCTTTATTACCTTACCAATTAAAAAATTAAATGATACATGATAATCGGAATAATTAATATGCACTGTAATATGTACATACTAACTAAACTAGTTGACATTTCTGTTGACTGACATTTTTGGGTGGGGTTAAAATTTAAAACAGTAAAAAGATAAGCAATCAATAACAAAGAACACTGCACACACAAACTGCAAGTAACACGATACGTGGATACGTGCAAGTGAGAACGGAATAACGGGTTACAAAGCTTTAAAAATAGGAATGAAGAAAAGATCTGAAAATTGATTTTTTTATATGATTGAAGATTTCGTGGAAGTGTAAACACATTTCACCATAATAACACAGAATTCCAGCTGTCAGTATTATCGCAAATTCAGTAAGATCGAGTTTACTGTTTGTTTATGATAGATTTCACTAACAGAAAAGCCCAATAAACAGGTTACTGCTTATTGTTTTATGGTTGTGACCTCCAGAAATCCAACCAAACTACGTGGTACGGTCGGTGACAATTGTAGGGTAATCTTCAGTGCTGCAGTCTCCTGCCCCGATTAAACGGCATGTTGTCCCAATTAAGCGAAGTAAACCCTGGATATTTTCTTGATTGGATTCTGTTTTTTAAGATTCCTCCCAAATAAACGGCTGCCCCGATTAACCGGTGGCTCAAATAACCGGAATCCACTGTAGTAGATATAAAGTAAAAAACTATAGCAGATAAAAAGTAGTCTGCAAACAAGAGACTATGCAAAGCTAGCAACTTGGAGCCCTTCTAACTTTCAGAGCAGCACAAACCTTCATCTCTGAAATCAATAACTCAAATATTTTTTGCCAATGTGCACAATATACACAAACATAATACTACTTACATGTCCAGCTTTTTTTTTTTTGCTACTGAGACCTGTATCTTCACAGTGAAACCAGGTGGGATTGAACTAAAGTTCCAAGTGCAGCCCCAACAAAATATACAAATCTTTTCAACCTCAAATTTGTCTGGTCCACAAACCACACTAAATTAGATTTTAATATGGTCTATGGATGCTACAGAAATTCCTAACCCTGCACAGCCTCGTCAATAGTTTCCACATAGCCAAAAAACACTCAAGCAAATGAGAATTCTAGCACTCAGAGGGGGGAAAAAAAAATCCAAACCTATCATGAACAAATATTTCATCATAGCTACGTGTGAAAAGAAAAGTAACATTCAGCCACAGAACAGCAAGGATAGAAGTTCCAGGTGCAGCCCCAAACAGAATTCCAAATATACAATTTGGAATTCAGTTGCTTTTTGAAGGGATATGATCCCGGTGTATAGATGAGATTTAGTTAAATATGTAACTACAGACGATTCCAGTTATTTGGGACACATCGGGACTAGTGCATTTTGGCCCGATTAAGCGGCTGCCCTAATTATCCGAAGTTTCATGTATATTGTTAAAAATACAATGGACCTCCACTTTACAATAAAAATCACGTTACGATGGACTCACCATAGTAAAGTACCGTTCACTATATGATGTGTGTAGTATAATGTGTAATCACGTTTGTGAACTGAATTTTAATTCTATTAAACAGCGATTCTAATTAGCGAAAATGGAAGGAATAATACCCACAGGCTATAAAAGTAAAAATATATTAAGCACAAATTTACCCTTTATTACCTTACCAATTAAAAAATTAAATGATACGTGAAAATCAGATGAATATATGTGATAATCGAAATAATTAATATGCTGTAATATGCACATAACTAGTTGACATTTCTGTTCACTGATATTTGAAGGTGGGGTTTTAAAACAGTAAAAAGATAAGCAATCAATAACAAAGAACACGGCACACAGAAATTGCAACTACCACAACAAGCGCAAGTGAGAATGGAGTAACAAGTTACGAAGCTTTAAAAACAGAATGAAGAGAAGATTCTGAAAAGTAAATTTTTTTATATGACTGAAGATTCCATGGAAGTGTAAACACATTTTACCATAATAACCCACAGAATTCCAGCTGTCAGTATTACTGCAAATTCAGTAACATTGAGTTTACTGTCCATTTATGATAGATTGCATTAACAGAAAAGCCCAATAAACAGGTGACTGCTAATCGTTTTATGGTTGTGACCTACAGAACTCAGGCCAAACCACGTGGTATGGTCGGAGACAATCGTAGGGTAATTCCAGTGCTGCGGTCTCCTGTCCTGATTAAACGGCATGTTGTCCCAATTAAGCAAAGTAAACCCTGGCTATTTTCTGGATTTGGTTCTGCTTTTTAAGATTTGCCCCGATTAACCGGTGGCCCAAATAACCGGAATCCACTGTACCATCAAGGGTAATGGTTTTTGCTTTCAGAATCTACTAAAACAGTTCACACCTGGCCAGTAAAATCACTTCCAGCAACAGAGAATTCTGCCCTCAAAACAAACAATTTTAAACAATAAAAACCTATCATTCTCATCCACACATCTAGAATCACGAACTTACAAACTCTCCTTTCCAAAACCATTCTGGCCAGGTATACAAATTATCATATTGAATGCAAAGTCATTCACTTCGTGTGTATAAGCTTCTATTTCTCAAATAAACAGAAAAAAAGTGAGTCATCACTAGTTTTCAATAAGTGTGGTGCACTGTTCCATAAGAGAAGTTGCGTTATTTTACATTATTAGCAACGATGCCCTACATAATTTATGGAAAACAGGTTCAATCTTCTACTAAATCGTGTTTCCCCAATTCCTTCAGTACATTGATTTCTACAAAAGAACCTCCTCTCAAAAAAAGAAAAACAAACAAACACAAAGCATTCCCATCTCATGAACTTAGTACTGTGCTTGAGTTTGAGAAGACGAAAGAAGATATTTTGGCATTAGACTTGAACTTCTGTAGACTATAATTTTCAGGAAATACGTATGAAGGAAGGTTGTTCCAGAAAACAACAGATGAATGAATAAAGGAGGAAAATGAAAAGTAGGTTCTGTGAGTTTGAAGTTGGACAGGATGTTAAATGGATGTTGGCTGGTGGCATGTGTTCAGACTGTTTTGAAAGACAGAGCGGGAATTATAAAAGCCTATTCAGAAGAACAGTGTCCATGGAACTATCTGTAGAAAAGGCATGCAGCAGAAACAGTACGTCTATGACACAGCGAGTGGAGAGACGCTGTTAGAGATGAATCATTAAATAACCTAACTGCCCTCTTCTGAATGGAATCTAGAAGCCTGAGAGGTTTTGGGGGCACCACCCCAGATGCGGGAACAATATTCCATGGTAGGGAGGATTTGCGATTTATACAGAGTGAGCAGCTGTTTGGAAGAAAAGTACCGCCGAGAGCGAAAGAGTAAACGAAGTTTTTTAGATGCAAAGGAAGCAATATTTGTAGTAATGTGCTTGTGCCAAGAGAGATTAGAAGTCAGGGTAATCCCCAAAAGAGATATATCATTTTGCCTAGAAATCGGAGTATCATCAAAGATAAGCACAGGAGCAGAAGAAACGTTTTTGCAAGATATAAGACAAGACTGAGTTTTAGAAGGATTGAAATCAATTAAGTTGTCTTTGCCCCACTGGAGGATTACCTGGAGATGGGCATTTACGGAATTGGTAGTGGATATCTGAGAAGTTGAAGCTTATTGAACAGGAGAAGGTTTCTCAAAATGGAAAGTGGAATGCAATGTGCTATCATCAGCAAAACTATGGATAGGATTTCCAACCAATGGAAGAAGGTCATTATTATATACAAGAAGAAAAGAGTGGGGGAAAGAACTGAACCTTGCGGGACACCAGCGTTAGTGGAGAAGTTATAAGACAGAGAGCTATCTACCATTACCCTCAGTGAGTGATCAGAGAGAAAACTGGATAACCAATTACAAAAAACAGTTGGCAAACCAAAGATGGAAACTTGTTTAGAAGACCTTTATGCTAAATATGATCGAAAGCCTTTGAGATGTCAAGAGCAACTACTTGTGTTTCACTGAACTTTTCCACTGAATTTGTCCATAAATGGGTGACATAAGCCAGAATATCACCAGTGGATCGACACTGATGGAATCCATATTGGTGATCATTGATCAGACAGAAGGTTTCTAAGTAGTTTAAGAGTTGGTGGTTAATTGATTTCTCCATTACTTTAGAAAGAGTAGAAGTAATTGCAATGGGACAATAATTGGATGGGAGGGATTTGTCACCCTTTTTAGGAACTGGCTGGATATGAGCAAATTTCCAAGTAGAAGGGAAAACAACTTTGGAATAAGAAAGTGAAAAAAGGCAGCAAAGAACAGGAGTAAGTTCAGGAGCACAGGTTTTGAAAACAAGTGGAGAAATACCATCAGGACCTGGAGCTTTCTTAGCATCAAGATTTGTCAAAATCCTTCTAACAGAAGACCACAGGAGGCAATGAATGGACCGTGTTGGGAATGGTGGGAGGTGTTTTACCAAGATCCTTAATACACGAGTTGGAAGAAAAATGGGATGCCAGCAGGTCAGCCTTAATCCTTATCCGAAGTGATAACAGGGTTTTGACAGAGGTGGGAGGAGAGATGGGCAAAAGTTGCAGCCAATAGCTTGGCAAGAGACCAGAATGCTTGACTACCATTAGGGCAAGAAGCAAGTTTTTTAATCTTAGGCTGTTCAAAATCTAGTTTGGACTGATTAATAACTGTTTTACAATTGTTGTGAGCTTTGGTGTAGCCAGAAAATGAAACTGAAGAATTGGAAACAAGCCAATTACGATATGCAACATTCTTCTCCTGAACGGCCTTAGCACATTTATTGGAAAATCAAGGTTTATGCAGTATAGGTCATGTCTTTTGAGGTTATGACAGGCATCATGGTGAACTCAAATATTCCATACATTTCAAAGTATATGTAGCTGTAAAACAGTGTTTGAAGGCCAGCCTAGTGGCTGGCCTTCAAACACTGACATAGAGTCCACTAACAAAAGCTATTGTTAACTCTAGGAGGCATCCAGATTAACTAGCATATAATCTATCAGTCTATGAATGGAGAGAGTTCAAGCAGTGACAAGGCTCCATTACATCAACAAACAGGAATTTTTTTTTTTTTTTCCTATGCATATGCCACATCTAAAAATTTAATCAATCCATACATGTCAATCCCTGCCCCAACTTTTAACTATCTATACCAATGCATGGTATAGATGGTTAACTAAAATGTTCTTGGGCAGGACACACAGCTCAAAGACATGACAGATGGACTAAGAAAATAACAGAATGGTACCCAAGAGGAGCTAGAAGAAAACCTGGAAGACAAAAGCGAAGATGGATAGATGAAATTCATGAGTCTGTGGGTAGTAAATGGATGGCCAGTGCCCAAAACAGAAGGAACTGGAAAGTTTCTGGAGAGGCCATCCTGCAGTGGATTGAAAATGGCTGATGATGATAATGACTAATGCATACATCAAACTAATAAAACAAGCTTATCTGCAAAAAAGATTTAAACCTCCAAAAACTTCCTAATTCATTTTAGGAACGTACTTGGTCTCAGTCCACTCTGAGTGATGTCCATATCCACCTTCAGTGCACTATGTCCCATTTTTCTGACAATATCAATTATCAGTTGCTCAACCAACACTTCTCTACTGACCTAAGTACTCTTTCTATGATTCTTTTGCTTCAGACATGGCAGACATTAATGCATATGTTTTCTCAGACATACCTTGCACAAGTTTCTAATGTGGCTTTGATCTCCTCCAACTTAAAATCTCTTTACCCCATCCTATCAAATTCGCCTATGGCTGGCCTCTATTGTTCTCACAGCTATGTCTACAAATCACTTAAATTTTGCTCTCTTTTTTTTGAAACTTGACTTTCTCCAACCTAACTCTCCTAACAATATAATTTTCCTTGTTGATTTCAATACTCAACTCCAATTGATAGAGATGCTAAGGCTTTTGTGACTGTTAATGACTTTGCAAAACTTGTTCATTTGCCTAATAAAATATTACACAATCCTAATGATATACCTGACATTCTTGATCTTTTCCTCACAAACAACCTTAAAAGTATGCAGTTAATATTCTCTAGGTAATTCAGATCACAACCTTATTTAATGTTAACGTCCTCTAGGTATTTCAGAACTTAGCCTGATATCATCTATCATTACAAGAATGCAAAATGAGATGATCTGCAAGATTTTTATTCCTCTTTTCCTTGAATTACTGTTTCAAAAAATTCTTATCCTACTGTTTTAATTAAATTAGAGTTATAAATCTTGATCTAGCAAACATTTTCTGCATAAATAATACATTATGTAGACTCCGTTGTTCCAGTAAATGCAGTTTGAAAGTCAGAATCAGGAAAAAGCCACAATAAGTACATTAAGATAAATGAAACAATACTGAAAATAATGCATATGTCATGTACTGATACAACACTTTCAATACACTTTGCATCTTTAGGTATAAACTAAAATGCATGCTACAAAATGTACAAAACAGTATTAAAATGCAAAGTCCTCCAAACTGTCACCTTAAAACTGCAATATGCATCTATACCTATAAAATTGTCATTGCATCAGAGTACAGAATCACTGCATAAACTATTTTTTAAGTACATTTAAAACATTTGCTGTACATGGCACTAATGACATTAAGAGTAGATCTGCAGACTTACTTAACAAGTAGAGAGCAATGTTGAAAAAAATTTGAGTTAGGTTTAAATTTGAAAGCGTCTACAATTCTGCCCTGTCACGACAGGAAGTATATGATGGGTGCCATGTTAATCAATCAAGCCCTGAAGAGATCATGCAGGGCTCATGGGGTTGAATTTTCAACATGGTCTGTGCTTGTTAACAGGAGACACTGCTACTACAGGGATGGGATACACTTAAATAGAAAGGGTGCAAGAATATTTGCTGATCTATCAAGACTGTGTTAGTTGAGTCAGAAAACTTTCTATTTAGAATTTTCTGATGTTACCATCAGAAAATTCTAAATAGAAAGCACTCAAGGAAATAATCATAGAAGCTACTAGGGTTTTCATACCAACTAAGAAATAACGTTTGAAGCTTAGACCTAAATGGATGTCAGATGAACTAATGAAATTAGTTGCAGAAGCAAAATGCATGGGGGACAAATTATCAGGTGATACAGAAGCCTATAGTAGATATAAAGTAGTCTGCAAACAAGTCACAAAGGATGTTAAGGCAAGCTAAGGCAGATTATGAGAAATCTTTGGCAAAAGATGAAAAGTAAAATAGCAAAGACTTCTCTTATGTAAAGAGAAGTAAATGAGTAGGAGACCGGCAGAATTACTTAGCAAGTACAGGTCACTGTTGAAAAAAAGCCGTGAATTAGGGTTGAATTTGAAAGTGTCTGCCCAGACACGATAGGAGGGAGTATATGATGAGAGCCTTGTCGATCAATTCGGCCATGGAGGGATTGTGCAAGGCTCAAGGGGTAAAATTTTTTTCAACCTGGAGTGTACTTGTTAACAGGAGAGATTGCTTCTACAGGGATGGGATACACTTAAATAGAAAGGGTGCAAGAATTTTTACTGATGCTGTCGAGGCAGAGTTAGGTGGGTCAGAAAACTGCTAGTTAGGGGGGAATACAAGGACTAATAGATTAACAGTAGTCACTGGCAGAGGTGGAAGTGATTCTTGCACTGCTTCTATTGGAATGAGCCGCAGCCTGGAAAATAAGATGCAGGATATTTCAGAGACTGCTGGGAATCATTGGGGTACAAATAAACACATAGGTTGTGTTAGGGTAGCTAAGAAAAAGAACAGGTGCATGTATAGTTGCGTGTACACCAATGCCAGGAGTTTAGTAAATAAATTTGATGAATTTGAGGTATTGCTCAAAACATCAAAGGCAGATATTGTTGAGATATCAGAGACGTGGTGTCACACAGATATAAGGAATGTGGAACTGGAATTTGGGGAGTACAATGTCTACAGAAAGGATAGACAGAGTAGGAAGGGAGAAGGGTTATGCTATTAGTTAAGAAATACATAAAATCCAAGGAAGTGAAGCTAGTCGACATTGCTGGACAGGGCAGTGTCGAGTCAGTTTGGTGTGACATAAGCATTGGGAGATCAAAATTGAGAGTAGGAGTGTGCTATAGGCCTAATGACTCTGATGAGTATAATAAGAAACTGTACGGGGAATTAGAGTGAGCCAGTAAATCAGAGAGTCTTATAATGGGGGATTTTAATTTCCCAGATATTGACTGGAATTTGGGGGCTGGTCACTCACACACTAGCCAGGCTTTTGTGGATTTATTGGATGATTGTTTTCTACATGTTCGGGTGGCAACTAGAGGGAGTAATACTCTTGATTTGATTATCAGTAGCGATTCTTCATGCATTAAGAATCTGCAGGTAAATGAACCACTAGGTGGCAGTGATCACAGTGTGCTGAAGTGGGATTTACTCAAAGAGGTAACTACCAATAGGGGTAAAGGGAAGGGTTATTGCTTTCTCGTAAAGGCGACTACGATGGATTGAGACAGTATTTAAATTCTATACAGTGGGAACAACTGATAATGTTACCAACAGCAAATTCAAAATGGGAAGCATTCAAAGAACTTATCTTGGAAGCTACTAGGCTTTACATACCAACTAAGAAATACTGTTCAAGGTTTAGGCCTAAGTGGATGTCAGATGAACTATTGAGACATATGGCAGAGAAGAAAAATGCATGGGATACATACAAATTAACACGGGACACAAGCCTATGATAGATACAAGTTGATCTGTAACCAAGTTATACAAAGGGTACTAGGAAAGTTTTGCAATATGACGCAACAATGAATCACAGAAAGCTGCCTGTTGCTTCATGTTGAGACATGTTCATACGTGCATAGTAGCCGCCGCACCAAGTCGATGGGCTCAGCTATTCATTAGTGGTGAGAGTGTAAAGTGCTTGCGATGGCATCGTGGTCACGAAATGAGATAAGGACAGTTTTGCGGTATAATTTCGTGCGTGGTTTAACCATAGACCAGTGCTTAGAAGAAATGACTCTTGCACTAGATGATGATTGTCCACATCGTACAACGATATTCGGGTGGTATAGAGAATTCCAAAGGGGAAATTTCACTCTGGAGGATTCTGAGAGGCCGGGAAGGCCACAAACGTCAGTTACGGAGGAAAACGTTAATGCTGTGAGGAAAATGCTTGACGAAAACAGGCGAGTGACCTACCAACAGATAGAGGATACTTTGGGCCTAAATGCACCAGCAATTCGTTCGATTCTGCAAGATCATTTGCACGTGAAGAAACTTTGTTCTCTCTGCCGCATCAACTGACTGAAGAGCAGATGACACGACGTGTGACTTGGTGCCGGGAGATGTTAAAAAGTGTGATAAGGGACAATCTCGGTATGTGAACAACATCGTGACAGGTGACGAGACTTGGCTGTACTATTACGATCTGCCGACCAAGTCTCAAAACAAAGTTTGGGTCTTTGATGATGACGACACACCCGTAATTGTCAGAAAATCCCGATCTGTAAAGAAGAAAATGATAGCTGTATTTTTCAAATCGAGTGGAATTGTGGAACGTGTTGTTTTGGACACGCAGAAGACAGTCACAGCTAAGTGGTATACTGAACAATGCCTGCCTAAAGTCATCGGATCTATGAGGAACCTGCGGCCAAAGTCAAGAATGGACACCTGGTACCTCCATCACGATAATGCTGCAGCTCACCGCGCCAAAGCCTGCACCGAATATTTGACCACGACAGGACTGAAACTTCTCGAACACCCTCCCTACAGCCCAGACCTTGCTCCCTGCGACTTTGCACTGTTCCCGCATGTGAAAATGAAGCTAAAAGGGAGGCGGTTTTCCAGTGATGAGGACCTTCTACGGGCTTGGGACAACGAGTGTGCTTTACTCCCTAGTGAAACTTGGCAGAACTGGTTTAAAGATTGGTTTCGGAGGATGGAGAGGTGTATTGAATGTAGAGGAAATTACTTTGAAAAAATTAAATAAACAAAGCTGTATTGCAAAACTTTCCTAGTACCCTTTGTAAAGGAGGTTAGGCAGGCGAAGGCAGACTACAAGAAATCTTTGGCAAGGGATGCAAAGAAAAACAGCAAAGAGTTCTTTACTTATGTAAACTCTAGAAGGAAGGGGATGAATCAGATTGGTCCACTTGATATCGATGGGTCAACTGTTGATGATCCTGCTCAGGTAGCTAACAAACTAAATGAATATTTTGCATCGACATTCACACATGAGGAGTTATTCAGCGAGGGGAATGCCAGAGGTGTATTCAACTCTGGCAGTAAGCTAGAGAATCTTGTAATAACTGAGAGTAAAGTGAAGGAGAAATTGTTGAAGATAAATACAAGAAAGGCACCTTGGGTGGATGGGATCTATCCAGTTATATTAAAGGAGGCAGCAAAGGAGGTAAGCAAACCCTTAGCCATAATTATGAGAGCTTCCTTGGACTCAGGGGAAGTACCCATGGACTGGAGATGTGCAAATGTGACCGCAATTCACAAAGGAGGATCAAAGGGCAACAAGTAATTATAGACCTGTTAGTTTAACTTCTGTTCCTGGAAAATTAATGGAGGAACTGGTTAAAGAAGCACTGCAGGATCATCTAGACAAGACTTCAGTCATAGCTCAGACACAGCATGGTTTTGTTAAGGGGAAGTCTTGCCTGACCAATTTGATTGGATACTATGATGCAGTCACAAAAGAACTGGATGCAGGGAATAACTTTGATATTATATACTTGAATCTTAGAAAGGCTTTTGATACTGTTGCACATGGAAGACTGCTGCACAAATTGGAGCAGTGTGGCATTGAAGGCAAATTGCTGCTATGGATAAAGGGGTGGTTGATGGGGAGAAGACAGAGTGGTAATCAATGGACACTGCTCATCGTGGACTAATGTTATTAGTGGGGTCCCTCGGAGTTCAGTATTGGGTCCATTATTGTTTTCTGTATTTATAAATGATATTGATGATGGTATATCAAGCTTAATGTCCAAGTTTGCAGATGATACGAAGGTTGGCAGGGTTGTCAAGGACACTACGCTACTGCAACAAGATCTGGAAAAGTTGAGCAGATGGGCTGAGAGGTGGCAAATGAAGTTTAACATTGACAAATGTAAAGTACTACATATGGGAAACAGCAACCCCAGAGCAACGTATCAACTCTGTGGTACTACACTGACAGTGGTAGAGAATTAAAGGGACCTGGGGGTGGTTGTGCAGGCAGATATGAAGTTTTCTGAGCAGTGCAGACGGGCTACAAGAGTAGCTCACGGTGTATTGTCGATGATATATAGGAATTTTTCTAGCAGGGATAAGGAGGTGATTATTCCCTTGTATAAGGCAATGGTCAGACCAAACCTAGAGTACTGCATACAGGTCTGGAGGCCTCATTTCAAAAAGGATGTAGAGATGCTGGAACGAGTACAGAGAAGGGCAACAAGATTAGTGAATGGAACAAAGGGGTGCGCTTACGAAGAAAGGCTTAAGTTTTGCAAATTAGTGTCTGGAGACTAGGCACCGGCGAGGTGATCTGATAGAGGTGTATAAAGCCTTGAATGGTTTGAGCATGCTCAATGCTGATGGGATTCTTCCTCTTGCTCAGAATAATCACCTGAGAGGGCATAAATTCAAATTGAGGAAAGACAGATGCAGGATAGATGTGCGGAAATTTGCCTTTAGCCAGCGGGTGGTTGGTTGGTGGACACTGCTCATCGTGGACTAATGTTATTAGTGGGGTCCCTCGGAGTTCAGTATTGGGTCCATTATTGTTTTCTGTATTTATAAATGATATTGATGATGGTATATCAAGCTTAATGTCCAAGTTTGCAGATGATACGAAGGTTGGCAGGGTTGTCAAGGACACTACGCTACTGCAACAAGATCTGGAAAAGTTGAGCAGATGGGCTGAGAGGTGGCAAATGAAGTTTAACATTGACAAATGTAAAGTACTACATATGGGAAACAGCAACCCCAGAGCAACGTATCAACTCTGTGGTACTACACTGACAGTGGTAGAGAATTAAAGGGACCTGGGGGTGGTTGTGCAGGCAGATATGAAGTTTTCTGAGCAGTGCAGACGGGCTACAAGAGTAGCTCACGGTGTATTGTCGATGATATATAGGAATTTTTCTAGCAGGGATAAGGAGGTGATTATTCCCTTGTATAAGGCAATGGTCAGACCAAACCTAGAGTACTGCATACAGGTCTGGAGGCCTCATTTCAAAAAGGATGTAGAGATGCTGGAACGAGTACAGAGAAGGGCAACAAGATTAGTGAATGGAACAAAGGGGTGCGCTTACGAAGAAAGGCTTAAGTTTTGCAAATTAGTGTCTGGAGACTAGGCACCGGCGAGGTGATCTGATAGAGGTGTATAAAGCCTTGAATGGTTTGAGCATGCTCAATGCTGATGGGATTCTTCCTCTTGCTCAGAATAATCACCTGAGAGGGCATAAATTCAAATTGAGGAAAGACAGATGCAGGATAGATGTGCGGAAATTTGCCTTTAGCCAGCGGGTGGTTGGTTGGTGGAATAGACTTCCATCCCTTGTCATGGAAGTTGATAGCCTAAATAAGTTTAAGGCTCAGCTGGACAGGTATTTCGAACGAACAGAGGGATGAAGTGGAAGTGGTTATTTTTTATTTATTTATTTATTTATTTATTTTTTTTTTTTTTTGGTTGATGCTGCATAAGCTTTCTTTCTTGCATCAAATGCCTCTACTAATGCTAATGCTAAAATGCTTCATGATTTGAAAAAGCAAAAAGGCATTAGCACACTTTTCAAAGAAACCTAATAAAATTTACATCCATGAAATCATTTTAAAACATCAAACTAACATTGTCAATAAAAAAAAAAAAAAAAAAAAATTTAAATGCTTTTAAAAATATAACATCTAGACAATAGCATGATGCTCATTTGAGTCTACATCTAGTTCAGAATACAAAGAAATAGTGCCAAACTGCTTTGCAAAGGACCCTAAGTTAGACCTCCATATACAACCCTTTTTTTTTAAATATGGGTAAGCATTTACCTAAGCTCTTCTTATTATGAATATTAGCAATTAGCACACTAAATATTACCACAGCTCTTTACATATAAATTATATATAGCAAACTATGCTGCAATGATCTCTCTTTCATAAAATTATCTTTTCTCTCTAGATGCCACACATTGAAAGGGAAAAGATGAAACAAGAGTGAAATTTATCAATTCCATACAACTTTTACAGAGTATAGAAAAATTACATCTATTTACAATGAACAAGAATGTATGTAATTGGTATACATATAATGAATAAGAATCAAAACAAATTTAAAGACAGCACCGTTTTAAGCTTAGTTATTACACTAAATAACAAAAGAAAAAAAAGTTTGTTTATATTTAACTGTTTCTTATATTTTTCTTATCCAACTGTTTCTTATCCAAGTGTCATCAGTTTTTCTCTGGTGTCAATACTCTAGAAGCAATTCAAGTTTTCTCATTTTTGCAACATTTATATGCATTACATAAGTGCATACAAATAATGTGACATAAAAGAGCTTATTGTATTTACAAATTAAGTTGGGGTTTCTTTTTATGGTGTTAGTTCTCTCCAGACTAATTCTGCTACGTTTGAATATTACACATATCTAATGAGGTGAAGCATAACATCACTGGCAGCACCAAGCTTTAAGTTTTCCAGTGCACATGAAGCACTATTTTGGAATGCCTATGGTTTATCGAGACAAGTTGTTAGCACCTAATTTCTGCTTTGCTAGTTTCTGGCCAACATTAGAGGGTTGGTTTCATGGTAAGCATAGACCTTTTGTAATGTCCCAAATATGAATAGAACCCATAAATCATCATGCCAACAGCTACATCTACTATGGTGGATGTATCAACTAAAGTCTACAGATCAAAAGCTTTTGTATATTTCAACATATCAACCTCTATTACTCTGGTACCAAATAATGAATACCTGCCAATTCTCAGTCTATCTTAAGAGAAGCCTTCAGAATTGAATGATGTACATGGTGAACAGGATAACTGGAATATCATCTGAGAAGTCTGTTAAAGAAAATCAAATTTCCCTAATCAGCAAGAATTAAAAAATTTAATGAAAGACCTGGAGCTAGCCAAATCCAATATAGAGCATAAGAGTGGAATACACTGAATTCCAATGTAAGGCTTCCACATACATCCATATGTATGTGGAAGCCTTTGTGCTATTGTTATGATTAGACTGGTCTTGATGAAGAAATTGATATTAATCAAAATACAGAAAAGTGGATCTTTTCATAGACAGTTGAATCAAAATAAAAGTTTCAAAGCTGTGCTGCCTCAACAATGGGAATATACACCCATCAGTTCTGTTATATTTAATATTACCATTTATATGGAAAACTAAATAAATTAGCATTAGGGAAGATCAACTATGACCAGTGTGTATGTGTGATGTCTCTGGAAACTTCAATATGCTGGAGTTACTTTTTTTTTTTTTTTATGCGAACCCCAAACACGAGAGGTATTAGAACCCATAGTACTTAGTACCGTGCTTGGGTTAAAACCAACACGCAAAACTCAGAAGTTTGCGTGTTGGTTTCACTAATTTCCCTTGCTTTCTTTGCCTCAAACAGCAAGGCAGTAGCTCAACAGTACAAAAGAAAATAGACCTTCAGAATTCAGTTGCTGCATGGCAATCAATGCAGTAAACAATCTCAGTTCCCAGAAAGCCTTGCTTTCACTGCTCCAATATGAAGCCAGGACAGGTCAAACAATTTCTTAAAGAACTACATCCTCAAGGTTTAAAGAACTACATCCTTCAAGCATATACAATGTTTCTAAACTTGTCTAACACAAAAATCAAAATATGGCATTATTGGTCCACAAGTTTGCAGAGTATAAGCAGATGTTGGCTTCAGAAGAAATGGAAGGCAAAATGACTGATAGCAAATGAAATGGCTGGCAGTCACCTTACATTGTATGAATGGCTTTCTTGGTAACAGTGAGGGAAAATTATGAAATTCTAGTTGGCAAGTTAATTTAAAATTATGCAAATAAGAGATGCAGAAAGTTTAACTCCACTGCAGTCTTGGTTATGATTCTACTAGGAATAAAAATTAGTTAACTTATGAGGAAGCATTAGAGTAGTGCCCACTCTACATTTATAATGCCATTTCACTTTTAATAACAAATTCAGTAAATGATGGTTTTTATGAAAATATGCATACCATTTTCAATTAAGAAAAATTTACAATGAGATAAAAAAAATCAAATATTTTCAGATGCTGTTAAAACTGCATACTAGCTGTAAATTTTTTTTGTCAGAAGAATTTATTCCCAATTGGATATATATCAATAATAATCAAAATTATGATATTAAGGTAATTTGGCCACAGCTAATAAATAATTTTATATTAAGATAAGGAAGAAGTCTATTCTGTCTAAGTAGCACATAAAAAAGAAGCTATTCTAATAACCAAGTGCAAAACTCATTAAACTGTAAAAATAAATTTAATTAATAAACTCAGTGTTCAAATTAACTACTTAAGCCTATATCTCCTTTGATGCTGATGTGGGATTTACTTAAAGATATAATTACCATCAGGGATAAAGGAAAGGGTTTTTGCTTCAGTAAAGGTGAATACAGTAGTCTCAGACAGTTTTTAAATTCTGTACAGTAGGATCAACTGACGATGTTACCAACAGTAAATTCTAAGTGGGAAGCATTCAGGGAATTAATCATGGATGCTACTAAAAGTTTCATACCTATTAAGAAATACTGTTCAAGGTTTAGGACTAAATGGTTATCAAATGAACTAATCACACTCGTGACAGAGAACAAAAATGCATGGGATGCATATAAATTATCAAGCGACTCAGAAGCCTATGGCAGATATAAGCTAGTCTGTAATCAGGTCACAAAGGGGGTTTGGCAGGCGAAGGCAGATTACGAGAAATCTTTGGCAAAAGATGCTAAGACAAACAGCAAGGATTTCTTTACCTAATAAACTCTAAAAGGAAGGGGATGAATCTGATTGGTCCACTTGATATCGATGGTTCCACTGTTGATGATTCTACTCAGATAGAAACAAACTGAACGAGTATTTTGCATCAACATTCACAAGAGGAGTTAAGGTTTGAAAATGGCAGAAGGTTATCAAATTGTAAAAGGGTGCTTAACGATTTTGTAATAACTGAGAGCAAAGTGGAGGAGAAATTGTTGAAATTAAACATAAGAAAGGCACCTGGGGTGGATGTGATCTATCCAGTTATATTAAAGGAGGTGGCAAAGCAACTAAGCAAACCATTAGCCATAATTATGAGAGCATCCTTGGACTCAAGGGAGGTCCCTACGGACTGGAGATGTGCATATGTATCCCCAATTCACAAAGGGGGATTGATGGATGACACGAGTAATTACAGACCAGTTAGTTTAACTTCTGTTCCGGGTAAAATAATGGAGTCACTGGTTTAAGATGCATTGCAGGATCATCTAGACAAGACTGCAGCAATAATTCAGACACAGGATGGATTTCTTAAGGGAAAGTCTTATCTGACAAATTTGATAGGATATTATGATGTGGTTACAAAGGAACTGGATGCAAAAAATAATTTTGATATCATATATTTGGATTTCAGGAAAGCTTTTGACACTGTTACGCATGGAAGACTACTGTACAAATTGGAGCAGAATGGTATTAAGGGTAAATTGCTACAATGGATAAAAGGATGGTTGAGTGGGAGAAGACAGAGAGTGGTAATTAATGGGTGCTGCTCTTCATGGACTAATGTTATTAGTGGAGTCCCACAGGGTTCGATGTTGGGTCCACTGTTGTTTTGAATATTTATCAATGATATTGATGAAGGTATATCAGGCTTAGTGTCAAAGTTTGCAGATGATACAAAGGTTGGCAGGGTTGTTATTAATGACAGTAATGGCAGTGTGCTACTGCAACAGGATCTAGATAATTTGGGCAGATGGGTAAGAAGTGGCAACTGAAGTTTAACCTTGACAAATGCAAAGTACTGCATATGGGTAGAAGTAACCCCATAGAAACGTACCAACTGTGTGGTACTACACTTAAGGTGGTAGAAAATTAAAAATACCTGGGAGTAATTGTGCAGTCAGATATGAAGTTTTGTGAGCAATGCAGACAGGGGGTTTTGTCAATGATATATAGGAATTTTGCTAGCAGGGAAAAGGAGGTGATTGTCCCTGTGTATAAGGCAATGGTCAGACCACACCTTGAGTACTGCATACAGGTCTGGAGGCCTCATTTTAGGAAGGATGTAGATTTGCTTGAGCATGTACAGAGCAGGGCAACAAGATTGGTGAGGGAAATGAAGGGATCCTCTTACCAGAGGCTTAAGTTCTGCAAATTGCAGTGGCTGGAGACTAGGCACCTGCGCGGTGATCTGATTGAGGTGTATAAGGCCTTGAATGGGTTGAGCACGCTGCATTCTGATGGGATCCTTCCACTTGTTCAGATTACGAACTTAAGGGGGCATAAATTCAAATTAAGAAAAGACAGATGTAGAATAGATGTGCGGAAATTTGCCTTTAGCCAGCGGGTGGTTAATTGCTGGAACAAACTTTCATCTGTCTTTGTGGAAGTTGATATGTTAAATAAATTTAAGGAGGAACTGGACAGGATTTGGAGGGAATGGTGTGATTTTTTTTTTTTTTTTTTGGCTGATACTACATAAGCTCATACACTTGCTTTCTTGCATCACATGCTACTACTACTATCTCAACATAAATCAAGACAACTAAATATTCTTTTCACACATGTCCACTAATCAAATATAAATTACCGCTCACTTGATATGCATATATAAGTAGTAATTGTACACTGTAATGATTATTTCAGATTTTCAATGAACAAAAAATAAAGCACACATGAACAAGCATAAATAATGAACGAAAAATATTGCAACAAGAAAACCTGAAAAAGTACAGTACAAAACAATATTTTTACCAAAAATAATAGGCATAACAAAATGACAAAATAACAAATTAAATTAAATAAAAAAATAGTAGCAATTAAATTAGTATCTCTTTATACCAAGTGCAAAATACTAACATAAGCAGATACCAAAATCTTGTACCACCACCGAACTCTCATGTAAATACAATACTCAAATCATGAATTGCAAAAAAGTCTGGGCCATTTTTAGAGTGTAATACAGCCAGTAATACATTCAATTTTCACAACATTGAATAGAAAGGAAAACAAAACAATTGGCAATTTCTAAAATTTGACATTCATAAATTTTCTGATATATTTCTATTTTCTAAACATGTCAAATATTTTCCTTAGTTACAACTGTTAATATGTGAAGGACTATTCTAAAACAAAATAACACTCTTACGGGTTCTTTTTATAAATTGCCTATTCAAGCAATTAAAAAAACCAGAAAAACTTTTTTCAACGATAGCAAGGGGCTCACATCTGGTAAGTATGGGCTTGGCACACCCGTTGTCCTGAGCTGGATATCATCATTCTTCTCTTTCAACTTCTGGTTCTCTCTCACACAGGGTAACTCAGATTTTTTTTTTTTTTTTTTTGGCTGGTGCAGCATAAGCCTCAGGCTTCCTTGCACCATATGGCTAATAATAATAATCATCTGTCTTACACATTAATTTAGTATTTAAGCTACTATACTAAGTGTTGTGGTTGTTTTACAAATAATGTTTTGCAACTGCCTACCTTTGTCATAATGAGACTCAAAATAAATGCTCTTTACTGTATGACAGAAATTTAACACTTTTGTTGTACAATCCTTTCATGACAAGAAAAAAAGGCCAGGGGTCATACTATAATAATTAAGTACTGTAACTCTAAAAATATACAATATAAAATTACTATATTAATGGGTGTATTCTAAAATATACCTTTAAATATGTAAAAAATATTACTTATCATTATAATATTCACTAATTCTCGAGACATGGCTCTTTTTTGAATTAAAATGTATTTATATTTGTGAAACAAATTAGTTTTCATATCTTTATATTAACTTAACCTGGTTTTAAAATACAACCTATAGCTTGACAATCTACAGAAAGAAAAACTGCTAACCAGCATGTAATTCATTTAACGTTGTTCGTAATTGAAAATGAAAACTAAAAGCCATTTTTTTTTTTGGAACAGAATTCCTTGTAATCTACAGCTAGTGACATTGGGGAATATCATTTCACTGCAACACAACAGTATCTCCAAATTCTGTGAAGGCAAGCTTTCAATAGGCTCTAGTGGTAACAGAGAAAAGACAATGAAAACCAATATATGAATTGTAATGCTGATTCACTAATCCTTAAGTCATCAAAAAATACTTTATGCATCATTACCATACTTTTCATCAAAATGTCATCCTTTCACCAGTCCATCATTACAAATGTTTTAAGTAAAATAAAATGTACCAGAATTTTTTTTAACCACAAATTTAAAATTTGGGATAGCATACATCACCTAATAATGTGTAATCAACAACTAACATATACTATGCTAAGCATATACACACAACTAAATCCTCATGATTAATTTGGCTGAAATAACTTATGCAAACAGTGAATTCATTTCATACATTTCAATAAATTCAATAAAATGCGACCAAATGGCAATATGTTTCAATTATACAACATAGCGGGGTACTGATATATGTTTTTCAGTATATGTTAAGAAAATTTAAGCCATTTTATTCTTAAATTACAAGAGTTTACAAAAAAAACATTGATTTGAAGTCTTACCAGACTTCAAATCAATGTTTTTTTTTGGTCGTTGTTTTTTAACAAGGCTCGAACTGTGTTAAAAAAAGAGAAGTAATGGTGATTGAAACCGCAATTCATTTCATGATAAAATGCAGAGATACACTTACAGGAATTACACCAAATTGTCATTCTATAAGTTACTTAAACAATAATTTCGTTTATGTTATAAGTATGCCAGCCAAATTTTCTGCATAACACTCGTAAGGGTCAAATGCCTTAAACAATAAGTTGCGATAGAATCATTAAAATGAATTAAAATTAGTATAATTCCCTTACACATGATTATCAGACTTTCACTGGTTCTAAGACTTAATCACAAAAGGAGCATTTATAATTATTCTCATTCGATACCTTCCTATATGGAAACACTTTGCATTGCTTTACTCTCAATATCATCGACTTAAAAACACGGAGCGTTGCCATCGAAGCCCTAACTGGGTGAGCTTTGAATTACTTACGAAACTGAAACAATAGAGACGTGAAGCAAACTTGGAAGAGTACCTTCCTATTTAATACTTTAGAACAAAATTCGTTTTATTTCCTTTCAAATCAAATATATCACTATTTTTTAAACAGACTTGAAAACATAACGTGAACTAAAAGAATAACAAACTCTTGGTTTTAAGACTAACAATGCTTAACACATCGTGCCTTTAACATTTACATTAGTGCAAGTTTATAACAGATGATATTAGAGATAAAACTGTATCACCTCGAAAGATGTAAGTAAACATCTTTGAAAGTAAAATATATTATTATCTACACATATATATATATTTAAACGAAAGGTACTTCATACTAACTTGAACACAGCATTACAAAGCCTAAATTTGAATGATGGACTACCAGCGCTACAAAAACGAAGGATAATATCACACACAGACAAAAAAAAATGTGCACTTAGAGTACAAAATATTTTGGTATTAAATTTGACTTTCGGCAAAGAAAGATACTTAAACAAGGAAAATGGATTACTTAAAAATTGATTAATCCACCCTAAATTCCACCATCTATTTCTATTTTACCTGGGAATTGCACTCACAAAAACTTCATTGGTCACGTGATCACGGGTGATCGCGCCGCCATTATATATATGACATCACAGTTCTGACGCCTGAACCATTAATGGGATTCGCCATATTAAATCAATATAAGAAATAATTTTCAATATTACAGTTAGTTCAACTCGTATACAAAAATATCGTATATTTTTATGTATTACTTAAAACATATCACAAGTAGTATATAATCATTCAACTCAGTAATATTGTAATTAACTTATGAACGCATACATCTTGTAGCAAATCGTAGTCAATTAGTATATTTATTTAAATATCTGAACAGCTTCAATATCTCACCAGCGGACTAATGGCACGTAAAAAAACCTTCAAGTTCGATTGTTACCAATGTTTCTGATTTAAGAAGTCGAGTAACATCGCAACCTTAAACCAAATGGGAAAAAAGATCAAAATAATTTATACCATTTTGTTTATTTCAATAGAAATTTACCATTTTAATCTATTGAGTGATATTTTACTCGAAAGTTAATTTCGTACATTAAATTTTCAATATTTATATAGGATTTTCTTCGGCACTGGTATGAGTAGTTCGAGAGTTGAGAATTCCATTTCTTGTAAAAGGTGATTCATCTGTACCCAGAACATGGCGGTCACAGGCGAGATTAGCATGGTTTTTTCTCCCAGAAACTAGGGGTTTTCGTCCAAAAAAAACAGAAAATCGACCTCAGAACACACGTAAATTTATAGACAATATACACGAAACAAGATGGCCTTAGTTGCTGATGCTCCTAAAAACCCAACAACAACAACTGAGTCAGTGTCTCAGAACATGGCTGAGAAATTAAAGATCAAGGGTACATCGCAAAATATGCTGCTACTAATAGTGTCTGCCTTTATTTATATCTTGTAGAAACAATTCTAATACATGTGAACTGTGTAGAATTGTCGTGCCTCCAAAGCCCTCCATACTTTCAGATGGAACCTTTATTCTACCTGAAAACCTTCTTGTACTTGTGTTAGGAGCTACTTGTAGAGCCAGAAATATTTGTACCTTAATTAACATTTGCAGTACGTCGAAATCTCCCACCGCCAGAGTTTACTAGTAATGGCTTCAGCGTACCTGTCTCAGTCGATCTCCACAGCGCATATAACTGACAATTTTTACGATACGAGTTGGAAATTTTTCACTATATCTGCGAAACGCAACTTCGAAACTCTTATGAAACTGGCCATAAATTAAAATAATATCAATTACCCAGGCAAAAAGTAAACAGATCTGCCTCTTTGTTAATGACATTTTAACAAAATTGAAACTCAAGTAGTAGCCACGTTGGTACAACTGGTATTTACTCCACAACACCGATTAATCACAAATGAGTAATTGATATAAGTCATGTAGTAAAATAACACAATTCGTGTCAGTGTTGGTACGTATGTTCTGTACTGTTCAAAGCCCACTTTACACACTGATGTTTTTATGATATAAATTTAAACTTGAAAATACTTTGCCATTTTTTACAGTTTCGTCATTTTTGATTAAAATTTAATAACCCGGAACTGCTTTTGAGGTTGTTTTTTTTCGTGCTCTTACATTTGTTCATTGCAATTTTAAAACACTGATATGGGCATGTATGTGAGTAGAGAGTTGGCTGTTGTCAATTAATAGGGTGAAAAGTGCAGCAATAGGAATTCTAAGTCAATAAGAAGAAAAGTAAATCACGTATAATATGAATAAATGCAATTACCTGCTAAGACTAAAATGGAGCATTAATAAGAATTTACTGCTGTAATAAATTCACTAGAGTTTGTTAGGAAGGTACTCAGATACAAAGGGTTAAGGTAAAGTAAAGTCAATTAGAGGTTAAGGTAATGAACAAATTTATTTCGTATGGTTTCATTAAATCTGTTACAGTTTTTCAAAAAAAGAAATTAAGTGTTCTGTCTTTCAGTGCCCTACGAACATGAAAATCTCGGCATTCAGACGCCCAAATTCTATTTATCATTTATCAGTAATAAGTTACAAGATTAAGCAATTTGTGATTAAGTATGGACACATTACCTGTGCAAATATGGGCTATGACTTCAAGTGTACAGTATGTTATCCAAAAAAGGAGCAGGCAGAGCCTAAAAATTTTGGAGTATATGCATCTTAATTAATTTTATTGTTCAAAAACAATATTAATTCATATTGCTGCTCCAAAATAAAATTGAAACATATTATTACACCAAAATATATTGCAGCGTTCCAACAAATAAATTTATCTAACCAGAGGATCGAAGGTACATTGACAATGTCTTACAACTGGCTTTAGCCATCCAGGATTTTAGAATAATACGACTCGGGTTTTCTCAGATTTCCACAAGTAATGTTATCAGCCAATTCAAGGAAAACGACAAAAGAAATTAAATTAAAGAGCGAGCGTCTATACTTAACCAGGGTAGAACAGCAGCACTGAATCCAGAAAAATATAAACTGCAACCTGAAACAACACAAAGAAACTAGTTTGTTTGTTTTTTTTGTTGATGCTGCATAAGCTTGCTTTCTTGCATCGTATGCAAGAAAGTAAGCTTATGCTAATGATAACTATGCTCATGCACACTTTCCAATCAAAAGGCAGATTTTAATAGTCCATTATAGTTTTTAGTTTTAGTTTTACTATATTGATGTAAACTCCTCTTATTATTTCACAAATAGTCCATTATAGATAGATAATAGCAAAAAAAAGGGGAGAAGAATGATGACATCAACAATTGCGTCAGGAGGCACGTTGCTATGAATTCACAAATGGTCAGAGTCTGCCATGGACTTCTTATTGAAAGTGGAACACAATTTCCTTAAACGACCAAAAATGGCATAAGAAACTGAAAACATTTGCTTAAATATGACGATATCCTCAAAAACAAAACAAAACAAAAAAAAATTAATATAACTTGAACCGTTAGCAGTAAACTTTAGAGACCAAAAAAAATTAAATGAAAGTAAATTAAGTTAAAAGACAAATTGAATCATTCATAGCAGCGAAATGGCCTCCCAACGATTATGCTACTGTGGTTCCCACAAACTTTCTTTTTTTTCTTATTATTCTTATGTAGCGGATGTCACTATTTATTTTTCGTTTTCTGCGTGGGTTTAGTATTAGTAGTAGAGAAAAATGTGCAATGAAGCAAGTTTATATGGAGCCCGTAAAACAAATCCCTCATCTACACATCCCTTCTAACAATTTGTTTAATCCTTCCTATTAAAACTACACACTTCGAGAACACTAGGCTGAAATTTGTTCCAAGAATCGATTACCATCTGCTGAAAAAAAAATTTCTGATAGCTCCTGCAGCCATCGATGTTTCAACTTAATTTTTCACCCCAGGCGTTTCGGACGAAGACTTCATCTAGAATTTTCAAAACAATCCAAATTTCTATGACTGAATTGTCACTAGAGTTGGATGTTCGGAATTTCAGTATGACTCAGAAACGAAGCGTAAGGACTTGAAAATCATCACCAAGGTCCAAACATTTCATGTCCAGAAGTCCAGGGTCAAGCAAATTCTGATCATGTTTTTCGACAAATAGGGTGTGCCGATCATGTTTTTCGACAAATCAAGTACAAATTTCTTGCGAGATAAAGGCATTCCATTTTTTCCATTTATTTGTAAACACAATTATTACATATATATATATATATATATATATATACAATATTTACAAAAAAAATATATATATACAATTTTATATACATTAACATTCTCGTTACACATATATAAGACATATTATATCCCCTGGTGCCCTTCTTATGTATATCCCAGAGTCAAGAGTGGCTCCTAGGCAAAAAAAAAATTACTCTATTAGGGTTACCCGTAAATGATTACATTAACCCGTATTCGTGTCTATAAATTGCGTGTGTTCTCTGGTCGATTTGCCTGGTTTGCTGGACGAAAAAACCTCAGTTTCTGAGGGAAAAAAACCTTGCTATCTACGCCTGAGACCGACTAACTCAGCCACGGAGTGAAAAAGGCCAATAAAATTCCTCGCGTCATCGACGGGATTCGAACCCGGGCCTTTTCCACCCGGTGGGGGGAGGACGGTGACAATACCACTGTGCTACACACGCAGACTCCGAGGCAAACGCCCATCTCCTCCTAGTTCATCTGTTTTGGCGTACAACCTCAACAAATCTAGCCTAAAAATATGTGCGAGGTATTTTACCACCGCCAAGAAGACAGCTGTTGCCCGGTGCCCTTCTCCAAGCCCGGTTTTACGTTATATATTTGTGCCGAAGTCACAAGTCCCGCACCCACCGGATGTAGTGCAGTACCAGTGGGTGTCAACAAATGAATCACTAGTGGAGAACTTCCACAAATTATCCTCACTTACACCCACTAATTATTACATTAAACAGATATGAACAATACTTTTTTTTTTAAATATGCTCAGTCTCTGAATTACTGAGAACTAAGAAAACAATATATAACATACAGCTTTACAATTAAAATTGACATAAATCTTGTCGATAACAATTGGGCAAAATTGATGCAACATTAATTAACATAAATCAACATAATAGCAATCCATATAAGTCAACATAATAACAATTAACTTAAATCTTCTGTTTACACTTAAACTTTTGGTCATTTGTGAGGTCAATTCCCAGAAGAAGCTGAAGTTCTTAGCTGAGTCCCCAATATGAAAACTGATCTTGAGAAGGTTTGCAGAGCAGTAAAGTTATTACAGACTTCAACTAAGATATTTACATTATTCTCCAAATGTTTGGAACCGCAGACATTAAATCCGTTCTAAGTTGACAATGGACATGTTCAGAAGAACATGAATCCACGTTTCATATTCCCATCATGTGCAGTACGGATCGGGCCCCAGGCCACGCTCAAATAACTTAGTCCGGAGGGACCCATACCCTGTTAGCAGATAAGAAGTTGTCGTAGAAGGTCTAAACCATGAAATAACTCCAGGGGTTGTTGAGAATTCCACTTGCGCAATATACTTTCTTGTTACAAGCCCAAATTCCCTCTCATCTCATCTTTTTTGCCAGACAACATTCACCTTCAAAAGCCTTTTCTTCTCCCTTTTAAAGTCGCTGGATGGGTCAATCGTAATTCCAAGCTTTCTCTTAGACTGTGCTTTTTTTAGGTAGTAAATCAAACCCCGAAAAGCAATATATAAATCAACAGGAATCGTACCGCCAAGTATTTGGAGTGCGTTGTTTGAAAAGGTCCTTGGAATATTATTGATCGTGAAAAGAACTGATCTTTGTCTGGAAATAAGTTTCCGGTTCTCTTTTACCTTTGATACTTTTTGGTACCAAACACTTGCTGCGTATGATATAATATATAATAAGCAAAAATATGGTTTTATAGTAAAGGTTCAAGGTTTTCTTTGATAATCCCCACTCTTTCCTTGAGACTGATAACTGAGCCTGTGAAAAAATGTATTTTGTCCCTGAGTTTTGACACATGAGGCAGAAAACTGAGTTTATCATCTAAGGTGATTCCCAAATACTTAGTTTGGGATACATGTGGTATTTGGGTATTATTTAGTCGGAATCTGGGCGTTCTGTGTGGCTAAAATGGTTCTTAAAAGTCATAAAACTGGTTTTACTGTGGGATATTTTCAGTTTTTTGACTGTAGCCCATGATGTCAAGTCATCCAAGATAGGCTGTATTTTCTCTTCAGTCATTCTCCTTGTATTTCCCTAAGCAACGATCACCAAATCATCCGCACAGGCTATCTTACTGATACCATTGTGTTCCCGCGTCGTCCTCAGCCGACTAAGACGTGCCTGTCTTCCCGGAAACCTTTATAACACCATAAGAAGCTACCTCACAGCCAGAGAAATAATTGTCAATGCACCATATTGCAGAGTCAAACGCCAGGTTTACAGGGTTTCTCCCAGGGTTCGGTGCTGGGGCCGCTCCTTTGGAATGTTGTACTTGATGACTTCCTCAACACTAACCTGAAAGAAGTTATCTCCCAGGCCTATGCAGATGATCTGATCCTGGCCATGCCTGCAGACTGCAGAGCGCAGCTAAAAAATTCTGCAAATCAGGCTCTCTTGATATTACAAAACTGGGCAAGGGATCATAATCTTCAAATCTCTTTAATGAAGACTAATTCCATCTTACTGAAAGGGTCCCTCAGAAGACGTCCAAAAATCAAGATAAACGACACCACAATATGTTTCACTACTGAACTGAAATATCTATCAAATCAAATTACTATATTAGGGTTACCCGTAAATGATTACATTAACCCGTATTCGTGTGTGTAAATTGCGTGTGTTCTATGGTCGATTTGCCTGTTTTGCTGGACGAAAAAACCCCAGTTTCTGAGGGAAAAAACCATGCTATCTACGCCTGGGACGTAGATAGCATGGCACAGTATACACACACACACACACACACACACACCTCCTTTTCCTTCTGGTGAGGCATGGACATGCCTCACTGACCACCTGGGGCATCTACTCTGTCGCCCCCATACTTCTACCTTTACCCCCCAGCCTTCTGCCTCTCCTCCCCCACTCTCTCTATACACGATGTAAACGCCCTACATCCTAAATTAATCAAATCAAAAATAATTTTCGCCCAATCTCGGCCTATCATATCCACTGCCCTGCTCTTGCCGTTTGAATGCATGGACGCTATGCGCTGTATGCAAACATTCAAAAATAAATTACAACTGCATGTGTATATATATATATATATATACACACTTATATATCTTCAATTTTTTTTTTTTTTTTTTTTTAGTTCCTAGCTGCCGAAATCTCAGGAAATTAAGCGGCAGGACCTGCCAGAGTAACTTAAGTCAAGTGAGTTCCTGGTCTGCCTCCACGGGGCGAAAGTGGGGCAACGTTGGGCCTCAATAGGGGTCCAGCGGCTAAATGACCAGATGAACAACGGTAAACGACACCACACAAATACAATTCCCACACACTTTTAAATCTCTGGCTTTTCCAGTCAACTGGTTCACCCACAATGTAAACTACGCGGAGATGGGGGAAACCCCTGGTGCCGTTGGACCCTAAACACACTTTCACACTTTCACTTTCACCGTTGATCCCACTAATAACTTGATTGCTGAAAAGAAGCGCCTTAGCCTCCATTTACAGCAGATATGGCAAGGTAGATGGGCTAACTCTATTAAAGGAGATATCACTAGGAAATTTATTCCACATATCAACAAGGTATATCCCAAGTCTTCTTTATGGTTCTCTCCCGACCTGTACACAACTTTCATGCTAAAAGGCCACGGATCCATCAGAGCCAAACTCTCAAGTTTTGGAATTATTGATGATCCCCTCTGCCACTGTGGAGAATTGGAGAGTTGGTCTCACATAATGTATGACTGCCCTTTGTACGAGGACCTTCGCTGCATTCTAATTACCAGAATTAACTTCAATCCGAAACTCCAGGAGCATTACTTGTTGGACAGCGACAGAGAGTACAAGGCCTTTTCACAATACTGCCAGGAGCTCTTCACAAGAAGAAGATCCCTACCGCTGGAACGAACGTAGACCTGATTAACTCATCTTGCCCAAATTCAAGTTGGACTGTCAACGACTAACATCGTTAATGGGATGGGACCTCTGTTTCATGAACGACAACACTGTTTTGGAACTTCCTGGTTTAGACTCTTTACAATTTAAAATGGATCCTCTGTTCCATGAATGACAACACTGTTTTGGACCTTCCTGATTTAGACTTTTTACAAAACTGTGATATTATGCAGCTCTGCTGAATCAATTTCAAGCTGGAATATCAATGACTACCATCGTTATTGGGATGGGACCTTTGTTCCATGAATGACAACACTGTTTTGGAACTTCCTGGTTTAGACTCTTTACAAATTAAATTGGATCCTCTGTTCCATGAATGACAACACTGTTTTGGACCTTCCTGCTTTAGACTCTTTACAAATTGTGATATTATGCAGCTCTGCTGACTCAGTGACCAAACGAACAGAAGCCCTGAAACCGCTCCCAAGTCAGACTGCAGTCAACATACATCTCTAATTTTGACTTTACAAAAGGGACAAATCCGCGGTGAGACCCGCACTAGTGACACAGTATAATGATAACGACACACTTGACGACCAGACCTGAAAGCTCCGAACTCGTAGTGACAAGTATACATCGGGCGGGACACATTACGTACAGTCCCAAATGGGACAGCCTTGCCAGACTGAAAAAAAAAGACAAGATGGGACGGGACCTTTGTCCCAGCTATGACACTCCAAAGCACAGTTTAGCTGCTGCCATTAAGCTTTCTTTGCCACGCACCCTTGCGTGGTTCTTTTTCTCAGGCACTCAGGCAGGGAGGAGGTTACCCGTGGTCGCCTTCCCCCTCGCCATCCTTCTTTTCCCTCTGGTGGGACATGGGCCTGCTCCACTGATTTGGGGGTCATCTTCTCTATGGACCCCTTATCTCTGTCTTTTCCCCAAGCCTTCAGTCTCCCTCCCCCTTCTCTAACTTATAACCAGCGTCTAAATTGCCTGAGCCCTACACCCAAAAACTTAATAACAACATCAGTTGCATAATCAGTAATCCTTTTGGCTGACCCCTATCTGTAGCGTTTTTTTTTTTTTAGGTCCTAGCCACTGAAATCTCAGTAAATTAGGTGGCAGGACCTGCCAGAGTGAATAACTATAATACTGGTGTACCTGGTCTGCCTCCACGGGGTAGAGTGTGGACAACATTAGAACCCATTAGGGCCCCAGCGGCTATGACCAGAGGAACAACGGTAAATGACACTACGCATATACAAAACCCATACACTTTTAAACCTCTGGCATTGACAGCGTTTTGTTCCACACCCACAATGTATACTAAGCGGAGATGGGGGAAACCCCTGGTGCCGTTTGACACTAAACACACTCTACACTCTACACTCTGTGTTCCCGCGTTAACCATTGATCCAGCACAGCGTTCCAGAGGAGAGGTCCCAACACTGATCCTTGGAGACATCCTCTTGAAATCTGAGACCTAATATGTCTGTCGCTAAAATACGATCGCATAACACTGTAGATATACGCATCACACTCTGCGGATCTCAAGCTCCTGAGGGCACTTTCCCACCATAAAGTGTCAAACGCTCCCTGAAAGTCCACAAACACATCGAGTATGTATTTAGCAGGTGAGTTGGACACAAAGTTGGTCAGAAGATTTATAGCGTCTTCAGTCAACCGTCCTTTCTTGAAGCCGTATTGTGCTTCTGAACATAACTGATGATCTTCTAGCATTTTTTTGGATTCTTGGGGCTGACATTGATTAAAACAATTTCCCCAGATTTGCTAAAAGCGAAATAGGTCTGTAGGCTCGTGGATCTGATATTAATTTCTCTAGTTTGTGCAGTATCTTTAGTAGAGCTATTTTCCATTGACGAGGAAATATTCCTTCTAATAAACGCTTATTCATCAAATTTAAAAGAATGTGTTGAAAAAAGTCAAAAAATTTAACGAAGACTGTGTTCTCAATCAGATCAATACCGGGGAATTTCTTACCATTGAGCTTTGCCACAGCAGAGCCCAAATCCAGAAGTGAAAGGGTTCAATGTCTGATGGTTCTTCATACTTTTCATTATGCAGCTTGTTCTGGTTGCATGATAATACACCCACCAATTCCAATGCTTCTAAGACTATTCAAGTGCATTTCCCGGATAAGACAACAATGCCGAGATAAAGGCAGTTGGTTCTTTTTGCATGACAATACCTCCGCCAATTCTGCGCTTGTTGTGAAGACATTTTTGATGAGACATGGCATATCACACATCAACCATCCGCCCTACTCTCCAATCTAGCACCAGGGGACTTGTTCCTCTGTCTCAAGCTTAAAAGTTCCCTCAAAGGAAAGAGATTTCAAGATATACCTTCAAGATACACTTTCAAGTTATACCTTCAAGATACATTTTCAAGATATACCTTCAAGAGAGTTCAAGGTATAACCATGATGGTAGTCATATTTTTAAATAAATCCCACATCAGTACACTGTGATCACTGCCACCCAGTGGTTCGTTTATTCGAAAATTCTTAATGTGCAAATAATCACTGCTGATAACCAGATGCAGAGTGTAACTCTCTCTCTCTCTAGTTGCCTCTCGAACATGCTGCTGCAGAAAACAATATTTTAAAACGATATAAGTGGAGAAGTAAGAGCAGTAACTTATAAAATCCCATCATTTAGGAGTGTTCGTGGAAGATTTGTGTGTTTAATGATAAACATGGTAAAAAATAAGGAAATGAGTGTTGAAAAAGGAAGGGCTATTATAACTCTGTATAAAGAAAGTTATTCCATGAGAAGTATTAGCACAAAAACTAGGTGTTTCTTTTAAAGGAGCAAAAATTACCATTCAACGATTCAAGGAAACTGACAGTTTAAAGGCCATTACAGTGATTTCTAAACGCAATGGAGGACGTATTGCACCTGAAATCCGAAATGAATTCAATAGTAACAGAGAAAATCCTGTGTCTACATCCACTGCAAAACTCCGCTTTAAACAATTAGGATTTCATGGTCGTATAGCAGTCCGAAAACACTTATTAGAAACGTAAAATCGAAAGAAACGGCTTGCTTGAGCTAAGCGCCATCAACATTGGACATTTTTGGATCCAAGCGTAGAGTTTATATGAGACGATCAACTGAATTAAAAACGGTGCCCCATTGTTTAATACCTATAGCCAAAACACATTAGTGGTTCCCTCATGATTTGTGGTTGCTTCTGTTTTTCTGGAGTGGATGATAGGGGCAGAATTGAACCAATTCGAAGAAAAGAAGGCTATAAAAACTTTCTTGAATATAATTCAATATCCTCTGGACCTCGACTTTGCAGAAGAAATTTTATATTACAACAAGGTAATGATGCAAAGCACAGTTCCAAGTGAGTACTTTCTAGCAACTAACTAATAGGAGGGGTATTGCGACGACTTCACAGACCGCCAAGTCCGTGAAATCTGTCGATCTTCACAAAATTTATGGGAAACCTTGTAGATGGCTTGGAATAATGTTAGTCAAGATATTATTATAAAATTAATCACCAGAATACCACTTCCGTATAAGGCAGTCATAAAATCACGTAGATGAAATTAAGAGGAAAAATCAATATAGTTGCTAATAATAATAAATTCAATATATAGTATTTTTCTGTAAATTTTTCAATGCTTAACAGAAAAATCTTAAAATACTTTGTGTTGTTGTTGTTTTTTAAACCTTATATTTGTCATAGCCAATTTCAAAAAAAAAAATTAACAAAAACTGTTGTCGAAAACCTTTGTGATTCCAACTATTCGGCGAGAGTGTGACTATGAACTGAAATACAAATTACATAAAATTATAAAAAAAAAAAAAGGGGACAGCAGATAATGGTGCTTTTCAACAGAATGTCTGTGCGGTAGCATAATGGTATCATCACCGTCCTCCCCACGCCGGGGGGAAAAGGTCGGGTTCGAATCACGTCTATGACGCGAGGAACTTTAAAAGTTTTTTTTCACTCCATAGCTGAGTTAGTCGGTCTCAGGCGTAGATAGCAAGGTTTCCCTCCCACCAGAAACTGGGGTTTTTCATCCAGCAAAACAGAAAAATCGACCACAGAACACACGCAATTAACAGACATAAGACACACACACACGGCTGATGAATTTATTCATTTGGGTGGCCTAAAAATAATAGTTTGGTTTATTGAATTGAATGTCTGCGCGGTAGTACCGTGGTGTCGTCACCGTCCTCCCCACACCGGGTGGAAAAGGCACTGGTTCGAATCACGTCGATGACGCGAGAACTTTCCATAGGAATAATAATGATTATCAAGGAGGACATGAGCCTTAACGCCAGGAAGTCCACAATGGCAGAAATTGGTGTTTGGGGCTCCACCTTCATAACTTATACCCCATGTTTGTCCTGACTGGATATGGTCAAAGGACCACTTTATGACACGATAGTCATAGCTTGTGCTCCTGAACTTACTCCTGTTCTGTGCCGCCTTTTTTTTCCCCACAATCTTATTCCAAAGATGTTTTCTCTTCTGTTTGAATATTTGCTCATATCCAGCTAGTTGCTAAAAATGATCACAAATCCTGCCCATCCAATTATCGTCCCATTGCACTTACTTATACTCTTGTCTAAAACCATTTATACATTGTTTTAGATACGAAGGTTACAAACTGTAAGAAGCATTTAGTAGGCAACCCTTCGGTTTTAACATTTCAATGATTGTGTCGGATGATCATGAGATCAGGAATGAAGCCAAGAAAACTTATTTGTAATTGTCTGCGATTGAAGTTCGATAAACAAGCAGAAAGAATTTCAAAGTCAATAGGCAGTTGTGGTAGGGTTTTAGGGGAACCAGCAATATAGGCCATATTGAGCCGTGTTTAATATGTCTGTAAATTGTGTTTTGTAGTCGATCTGCTGTTTGAAAAACCCAAGTTTCTAGCAGAAAAAACATGCTACCTCACCGAGTCCGACTAACTCAGCTATGTTGTGAAAAAGGCCCATAAAAATTCCTCACTTCATCGAGGGGAATCGAATTCAGGTCTTTTCCACCAGGTGTAGAGAGGACGGTGAACTTATCAACTGTACTACCTACAAGAATTGCTACCTGATGTCTACGACGTCAAGTTATAAACATTTACAGATTTTTCTAATATAACTTTCAAAACACACTGGGTGGAAAATGCCCGGGTTCGAATCCTGTTGATGATAAGAACAACTTTAATGGGATTTTTTCACTCCGTGGCTGAGTGAGTTAATCGGTCTGAGGCGTAGATAGAATGGTTTTGTTCCCCAGAAACTGGGATTTTTTTCGTCCAGCAAAACAGGAAAATCAACTAGAGAACACTAGCAATTTACGGACACAAATACGGATTAATGTAATCAATTACGGATAATCCTAATATAATAACTTGATTTTTTTTGTCAATTCATGTGATCTGCGCGGTGGCACAGTGATATCGTCACCGTCCACCCCACACCGGGTGGAAAGGTCTGGGTTCGAATCCCGTCGATGATGCGGGGAAGTTTAATGGGCTTTTTACACTCTGTGGCTGAGTTAGTCGGTCTGAGGCGTAGATGACAGGTTTTTTCGTCCAGAAAATAGTCAAATCAACCAGAGAACACACGCAATTTACAGACAAAATACATATGGGCAGATGTAATCAATTACGAGTGACCATAATATAAGTTGGTTTTTGTCAATGCCAAGATTGACTATACATGTGCGTTAAACGCCAAATACACGTAGGCTACGAGGGGACAGTATATTATAGCTGTAAATTGTATGTGTGTGTGTTGTTTGTAGTCGATCTGCCTGTTTGCTGAACGAATAATCCAAATTTCTCGAAGAAAATACCATGCAACACTTACCTGAGACCAACAAACTCAGCCACGTTGTTAAAAAAGCCCACAAAAGTTTCTCTCGTCAGTGATGTAAGGGCTGTTATGGGCTCTTTGAACTGGGGCCTTTTCCACTTGACATGGGGAGAGCGGTTATTATATAAACGGTGCTATTCGCGAGGAAAAAACTGACCAGGATTTATTTATATAAAAGGTCGAAGAATGGAGCATGAGACAGCCATTGGCCATGGTTGTTGAGCACTTCCAGCGTCTGCAAGCAAATTATTCTAATTTTGCATGCTGTTGTAGTCGCAGTCATACTGTCTGTGAATTCCGTGTATTCGAGGTCGATTTTCTGTTTACTGAACGAAAACCCGAGTTTCCGGGAGGAAAACCATGATATCCTCTCCTAAGACCGACTTTGATTCCTCATAAGGCCCATAAAAATCTTCCCGTCGTCAACGGGACTTGAACTCAGGTCGTTCCCACCCTGTGTGGGGAGGACGGCGATTCTACCAACTGTGCTACCCATCAACGCAAGTTTCCTTCCAGCATACCTCAACACTTCCACTTAACGATTCCTTCCTCACCATTGTAAAAAAGTATCTAAATTAGACTCTTGCAGTGGCAGATCCAGAAAAAAAAATTTACAGGAGGGGCACCATTTTGTGCCTTGTTTGTGCACAGAACAAAACAAATACGACACTCAAACATAATGTGACTGGCAGACACAGGCACACAGCTAAAGTCTGAATAACTTTGAATTTAACATTACGCACGACCAAACTGCCTTAAACTAGAATGGTGATCACATCAGCATTAGTGTTGCCAACTGTAGTCAGTTGAAAATAGCTGAACCGCAATGCAAAAATAGATAAAATCCTATGTTAATAATGAAAAAATATATATTTTTTTTTTTTGTAGCTAAAGAGAATTTAAACGATTGGTGAATATTCTCTGAAAAACTACGTGTGGGGGGACGTTCCCTGGTGCCCCTACCCTAAATCCCCTTGTGTAAACCTGGCTGGACAAACAACCCAAACTTGATGAACCTATACAGGACTTGTCCTAATCTGAGATTGCCTTGGCCTCAAGGCGATCTGTACTGAGCTCCCTTGCTCAGAACGCTTTGATTCCTCATCCCTTACCCACTCGCCTTACGGAGTAAGCTCCATCCTCCTTGGGGATACCTTCCTCTACATCCCCAATATTCTTACCTTTCCCTTTCCATTCGACTCTTCTCCCAAACCTTTTTTTTCTTCCCCTTTCTTCATTTCCTTTTTTTTTTCTTCCCCTTCCTTCATTTCCTTTTTTTTCTTCCCCTTCCTTCATTTCCTTTTTTTTATTTCTTTTTTTCCTCTCATTTTTCTTCCTTTTCTTTTTTTTTCTCCTTTATTTTTTCTTTACTTTTTTTTTTTTTTTAACATTTGGTCTGTCCAGGAAGCTCAGGCAACCCTGGCGGCAACAAGCCAGGGAAAGCAATCTGTACTGCCTGGCTCATATGCTAGTGGTATGTACAGCAACGTGGGGTCCCAACATGGGCCCCTGCGGCCGAGAAGCCAGAAGAACAGCTGAACACTAGTTAAATCTACATTAACCCACACTCCACACACACTTCTGGCATTTACAGAGTACTGTTTTCCTCCCAAGAGTACCAAAGGTGCAGTTCTGGGAAACCACTGGCGGTGCCTCACTCCCAAACGCTATGTACACTATGTACTATGTATCTCTAGTAGTGCCCCACGGCAAAGCGTTTATTGATTGTGATTTTGTAAGCTATAAAAGTGCTGTATTGAGAGACTATCATGATTTATTTTATATATATATTTTTTTATTTTCAGAAGAGTGCAAATAATATTTTATCATAAGAAGCAATCTGAGCGATTGCAAAGAGTGCCGCCTCCATGCGGCCTGTGGTGGGCAGCCAGATTCTCTGACTGGCGAAGTGGAGTCAGGCTTAAATCGTGGACAGTGGTGATTGTGTCAGTGAAAATAGATATTGTGGACAAGATACTGTGCTATTGTCCAGACTGTGACTGGAGTCTGCGCATGTAGCACAGGGGTATCGTCACCGTCCTCCCCACACCGGATGGCAAAGGCCCGGGTTCGAATCCTGTCGATGACGCGAGGAACTTTAATGGGCTTTTTTCACTCCGTGGCTGAGTTAGTCGGTCTCAGGCGTAGATAGCAAGATAGCAAGGTTTTTTCCGCAGAAACTGGGGTTTTTCGTCTAGCACACAGACAAATCGACCATAGAACACAAGCAATTAACAGACATAAGACACAGCACGGCAGATGAATTTAATTAATCGGGTGGCCTTAAACATAATAGTTTGTTTGTTTTTAGACTGTGACTGGCCTGCTAAATTTACACTTCAGGCCGATGTGATTAAGGGATTTGTTTTCACATGATAATTTATGGAGATGGATGAATAGTCCTGGTGCTATTGAGACAGGTATACATACATACACACATACAACTGTATATGAAGACTGTGAGTAGAAATTGTGAAAAAAACAGTGTTCTCATAGAAATTAAGGTTGCGTCTATTTTTTCTAGTGTTACAAATTTTTGATGCAACTATTTATATTGTAGTTCTAGTCAAGCTTAAATATTCAGTAATCAGTGTTTGCGTTTGTAGTTTGCAGCATTTCGTGGACTAATGTTATTAGAGGTGTCCCGCAAGGTTTTGTGTTTGGTCCACTGTTGTTTGATATACACTGTGCTGCCACTTTATTAGGTACATGCCTGCTGTGCACACAAATATTTCGGCCCACAACGTTGCAAGTCACATGACCACTGTTGTGGATATAAATGCAGCAGACCAACCTTTATATAGTATCAGTTAAGCATACAAACCGTAGCTAGAACAGGGATAAGGAGTGATCTAACGGACTTCGAACATGGCATGGTAGTAGGTGCAAGACATGCTGGACAAAGCGTCCTTGAAACGGCATTTCTCCTGAACTTTTCACCCACCACAGTTTCAAGAGTGTATCGAGAATGGTGCAACGAACAGAAAACATCCTCTCAACTGCACTCCTGTGGAAGAAAATCGCTTGTTGATGAAAGAGGTCAGAGGAGGATGGCTAGAATTGTGCAAGCAAACAGACGGGCCACAAGGTCGCACATCACGTCAGAATACAACCTTGGTGCGCAGAACAAAATATCGCAACGGACCACTAGTCGCACTTTGTCGCGAATGGGCTACAACAGCCGGCGGCCACATCGTGTACCTTTTTTATCAATTAGATAGTATGAATCAGAGCTGTGCTACTCAATATGTTCTACGTTGATAATAATATTAGTAAAATAATAAGAGGAGTATACCTCAATATAGTGCGTAGAACCCTTGGAAGGGTTCTACGCACTATATTGAGGTATACTCCTCTTATTATTTTACTTTTTTATCAATGAATAACAAGAGAGCACTCCTCCTGTGGGCACAGCAGCATCAGCACTGGACTATCGAGGATTGGAAAACAGTTGCTTTGTCTGACGAGTCGAAGTTCCTGATGCATCATGTTGATGGAAGGCTCAGAATTTGGCGAAAACAATGTGAATCCATGGACATGTCATGTCCGACGACTACTGTGCAAGGTGGTGGGGCAGTGTTATGGTGTGGGGAATGTTTTCTTGGCAGTTTATCCTCAGTCAGATGGTTACTTCCAGCAGGATAATGTGCCGGTGCACAAAGTCCGAATTGCTATGGAATGGTCCCAGGAACATGACAATGACTTTTCTTTGCTGCAGTGGCCCTCTCAGTCCGCGTATCTCAATCCTATTGAACATCTTTGGGATGAGCTGGAAAGGGCTGTTCGCTGCAGGCCTACACCTCCGTCGAATCTCAAGGAACTGCGTGACACACTCATGTCTGCATGGTACTCCATTCCTGCACAACGTTTTCAGCATCTTGTTCAATCTATGCCTAGAAGAATTCAGGCTGTTTTGAAGGCTAAAGGAGGCTCAACACGCTACTAGGTAGGTGTACCTAATATCCATAATCAATTCTTTTTTTATATTATTCACAAAACTTTTTGCATTCACTGCAATCTCGGCTTCTTATTGAATGGCAGTAGTCTTTATTCTTCCATTTGCAATTTATACAAACCGAATCCTCACTTTTCTTTTTACAATCCTTATATACATATCCTTCTTCCCCACAACGTCCACATGTGGTCTTTCCCTTACATTGGCAGGCAACATGTCCACATGACAAGCACTTAAAGCATTTAGGAACGAGTACAATGCCTTCACCCGAAACGAGGTCCATTGGTAATATATTCTCCATTTTCCCCATTTTTCTTTGAATATCTTCCTCCACTCTTGGGCATTTCAAATATCCAATTACTTCCTTCTCTTCCAGAGGAAATCGATCTCACCACCATATCTCTTTTAACCACATCTAAGTTATAACCATGCTCTTTCAAATTCTTTTCCAATATTTCTCACATAAAATCCTCTTTTTGAACTTCCTTTGCAACGTCATACACAATTTTAATCCTGCTTTGGTATCTTTATTTTAAGACCAGTCTGCCTCAATCTCTCCTTATTCTGCAATTCTTTATATTATTTTCAGAATCTACTTCAAATAATAGTCCTCTGTCCCTTATCTTCCTTGTTTTTTTCACTTTCACATTATTTATATAAGGTTTTATTTCTTTATTAACTACCTTTGCCACTTGTTCACTTGTAGCTGTTTCTTCTTTGTTCGCCTTAATTAAGGCCACGACAGTCTCACTATCCTTTTTCTTTCCGTTATCTTTTCCTCTTCCCAACATAGAGGCATAAGTTTCAAATCGATAATTTTTTTCCTGGGCTAACTTTCTACAATCTCTCACTCTAGTAGTCATAACTCGATTTTCCACATACAATTTTCTCGTTTTATCTTCTAATTGATCTCATTTAGAAAGCAAATTGTTCATTGCAGCCCTTGTTACCTTATCTGAATCAAAAAAAAATTTTTTTGCAAACTGGTCCGTATTTTCCTTATTTCAAAAAATTCATCCCATAAATCTTTCTCTATCTCTAATTAGTCATTACCAATATTATCCTTTCCTCTTCGTCCACCCTTGTCCTTTCCTATGCTCTTCTATACTTTCCTATAGCAATATCCTCTGTTTACTTGCACAATTATCCTCTCTTCCCTCTTCTGCTCTTTCCAATCTTACCATAGCTGTCTTCAGATATTCATGAAATCTCATTTCCTCAAATTCTTCATCATACATAGACTACATCCTCTGAATCGGATGAAGATTCCTCTATCCTTCTATGTGCCATCTTCACAATAACACAAATATAGCCCTATACAGTCCGATCACAGTAAACACTTATCTTGCTGTATTCGTTCAAGGATAATTGTAGTAGTAATGGAGGCATGTGATGCAAGTGAGATTGTGTGGCATCAGCCAAAAAAAAAAAAAAAAAAATTCACACATCCATTCCCTCTAAAGGTTTGTCCAGTTTCTCCTTAAATGTATTTAAGCTTCAACTTCCACAACGGCAGATGGAAGTCTGTTCCAGCAATTTACCACACGCTCACTAAAGGCAAATTTCCGCATATCTGTTCTACAACTGTCTTTCCTCAGTTTGAATTTATTTTCCCTCAGGTGCATAATCTGAGCAAGCGGAAGAATCCCATCAAAATTCAGCGTGCTCAACCCATTCAAGGCCTTATACACCTCAATCATATCACCTCAGAGGTGCCTAGTCTCCAGCCACTGCAATTTGCAGAACTTAAGCCTTTGTTGGCAAGAGAACCCCTTTGAACCCCTCACCAATCCTGTTGCCCTTCTTTGTACTCGTTCTAACAACCCTACATCCTTCCTAAAATGAGGCGTCCAGACCTTTACACAGTACTCTAGGTGTGGTATTGAAATTAACGTATAACGTATTGTGCATCATAGCTCTGGTTTCTACCATCATATTTATTTTATTTATTTATTATTTTTTTTAACACCACGGGAATTTTTTTCCCTCCTCTGGAGTGGGCCCCCAGAGGAATCTGGCCCATATTTTTGGCAACGTCAGGTGGGCGAGAGTCACGAATTCAGACAGTGTGAGCTCCATTGGGACTGACCCACCTTCCCGTGGTGTGGACGAGTACCGAGAATCATCTCTCCAGGTGACTGATGCTTCTGGGTTGCCAAGAGACCAGAATATAACAACAGAATACACACAAACACTACTCATTTCTGGCCCTTTTACAGTGGTACTATTCTTCACAGAGATATGAAGCGAAGATGAATTAACGTTCCAGGTGCCGCCCATTACAAAAACACATATTCACATATATCTCTGGTATACCAAAGCTACCCATGTCACCAACAAAAGGATACTTGATGCCATCCAACGCTCCATACTGCTCGTCACCTTCCGTGCCTTCCGCACAGTGAGCACTCACGTCCTCCAGGTCCTGGCGAGTACCTTACTCCTTGACCTCGAGGTCGGTAGAACCGATCTCCTGTACCACCCTTCTAAGGGAAACCGGCAAACAACGGCTCCGAAACATTAGTTCAGCTCCGCCAGTGCGCTCTGTGAAGATACAAGACTCTGTAGAATGGCCAGAAATGTGTGTAGTGTTGTTTGTATAGTCTGTATGTTGTTATGTTGTTTCTGGCCACTTTGCCACCGGGAAGGTCAGGATCTCCTGGAGAGCCTACCCGTGCCCGTCCACACCACGAGGAGGTGGGCCACAACTAAGTATGTCCCTAGTCCCATAGAGGTTGATCATTGCAATCTTTGTCTGCCCTAGGAAGGGCAAAGTCTCGCATCCACTGGAGGTAGTATACCAGTGGGTGCCAGCAAAATTCCGTACCCGCAGTTGCCCAAACTGAGGGTGCCAGCAGAAAAAAAAAAAAAAAGAAAAAAAAAGATTAATAATAATAATAAAATAAATTAAAATAAAATAATACTATAATTAACTTTAAAAAATGAAAAGTGAGGTCGGAATATGGAATATGGGAATATCTTCCCATAATCCATATTCCATATACTATAATTAACTTTAAAAAAATGAAAAGTGAGGTCGGAATGTGGAATATGGGAATATCTTCGTGTTTTAGAGACACGAGATCCCCTAGGAATTGAAGGCAGAAAATTCTGAAAGTTCCATAATATAGGTTCTTTCTAGTAAAAGTGATAGAAAGGGTCTCTGTTATTCTAAGACATCTGGATTTGAATTTGTGACTGGTTGGTTTACCAAAAGTCGGTTTCTTCTAGAAAATAGCTGTTGAGAACTGCTGGAAGGCTTTAAATTGGTGATGGATTCTACTAAGAGTGTCTCGTTCCCTGGAGAAAGGCTGGGAATTTGTGCCTTCATGATGTTTCTAATGTCCATGTAGAGCAGGCAGTAGTACAGGATGTGGATCCAATCTTCTGTTTGTTGGCATATGCAGGAATCAGTGTTAGCTAATCTAAACTGATACAGTTTTGAGTTCATTGATCTATGGCCAATGGGGAGAAATGATGTGTAGACATGAGTGAACCAGGAAAAGGTTCTTTGGTTTGCTGTGAAGGAGACTTCTGGGACGAAGTTGAAAGTCGTTCTGCCTTTAGCTGATATGTTCCAGAGTGTTTGCCATTGTTTCATCAATTCTGTCCAGAGTAGCCTTCTCAGATTTTATATCTGCAAGAGTGTTAATTGTTATTCATCTGAAAGTCATGGGCTTGGCATGCTTGATAGAACAGCAAAAAGTACGGAACGCTAGATGGAGGTCTAGAGGCATGACGCCTGCTATGGCCTGTAGGGCATCGGTTGAGACAGTTCTGCAGGATCCAGACATGGTTAGGGTCATCATTCGTTGAAGCGAGAGGAGTTTAGATTGAATATTAGTATTTTTGGTTCTGTCGTACCATACTGAGGCAGTGTAGGTTGCTGTGGGGATAAAGACTGCCTTGTAGTAGAGCATAAGGGTTTACGTCCTAGTCCCCAGTCGGATTTTGTAATTCTAATGATAGCCATGGTAAACTTTTCAATTTTCTCTGTTACGTGGGTTATCTGGAGCATGAAGTTCATCTTGTCGTCTAACATCGAGCCCAGGTATTTAGTGTTCCTGACATAGGGAATTTGTTTTCCGTAAATTTTGAAGAGTGGGGGGGACGCTGTAGATTGAGTTGTCCCTTAAAGGTCATCATTTGCGTTTTGGCAGTTGATATTTTTAACTTATTTTTGGTTTCCCATTCTATAAGGTTTCCAAGTACTGAAGCAGCGCTTACTTCCAACTGGGATCTTGAGTTCCCAGGAAATATGAGAACCAAATCATCTGCATATGCTAAAGGATAAATATACTCAAGTTTTTTGGACAGCCAGGAGTTTAGGACGATTTTCCAGAAGATAGGTCCCAGTACAGAGCCTTGGGGCACCCTCTTGAGATGGATCAGGTGATGCTGTGGTTCTTTGTTAGAACTTGTATATATCTATGTCTGAAATAGTCACAAACTACTTGGTATAGCTGGGATGAGCAGTGGGCACAGCAGAGACTATCAAGAACGGTCTCCCACCAGAGGGAGTCAAAGGCGCCCGCGAAGTCTATAAAAATAGCCAGTTCATATTTAGCCTTAGAGTCTTGGATGTGATTTCTGAGTGTAAGAAGAGCATACTCACATGACTTGCCCTTGACGAAACTAAACTGCTGGCTCCAATGAGAGTAGGTTCTGATTTTGGAAGAGGTCCTTAATTTTGACTTCTAACAATCTTTCAAAAAGTTTTCCCAAGTTCAGAAGAAGGGATATGGGTCGAAAAGCTTTTGGATCTGATGTTCGTTTGTTAGTCTTCTTTATTAGTTTTACAAGGGCTTTTTCCATAGCCGGGAGAAACTGCTATTGATTAGACATTTATTGAATAGGTTTAGCAATATGTTGGGATATATTTCTCCAAATATTTTGATGATAAGGTTTTCCAGAAGGTCTGAACCTGGGCATTTGGTGATTTTGAGTTTCTCTAATGCTGTCTGTAGTCTGTGAGGTTGAATAATTTTGTATCCCTGGTGGAAGTATATTCGAGGTTAAGAATCCTTAGGGAAGATTGGAAAGGTGAGTCATCTTCAGGAAACAGTTTTTCCAGGATTGTACTGTGTCCTTCCAGTTTACTGTTTCAGTGTTGTTTTCCTCAACGGAATTGTAAATTTCATTGGTAGATAGTTTGTCTTTACGAATTTTATAGAGAAGGTCCCAGGAATGTGAGTTACCAAAAGAAGAGACAAAAGTCTTCCAAGTGGTGCTTTTTTGCTGGGCGATTTCCGCATTGTATTGACGTTTCAAGGTACAGTAATCATTCATATATCTATCAACTTCAGCTTGAGGCCAGGAACGTCTACGTTGGTAGTGTTTTTTAGCTTGATGTACTTTTTTTCTCAGTTCTGTCAGGTGAGAATTCCACTAGGGGACGGAGGTATTCGTTGGTGTTTTGCGTGTGGCTGATTTGGCTGTGGCCCTTATTAGTGCTGCTTGTACGTAAAATGCATACTCTTCTGTATTTAGTTGATTTAAGGAGTCAATCGTGTCTTCATGAAAATCTTGTTTTATGGAGTTTATGAAGGATGTCCATTTTATGTGTTTAATGGAAAATCTTCTTAATTCTTGAGGAGGTGGAATCCTGGCAGGCTCGTTGGCAGAAACTTTGAAAGAGATGGCCATGTGGTCACTACACATGTGATCTTCGTGAACAGTCCATTCTGAAATCTTGTTGGTTAATCCTGGTGTACAGATTGTCAGGTCAATGTTTGACTCGCCTAGAAGGGTAAAGAAGGTGTTCGGTTCGTTGGGCTGATTCAGGATGTACAGGTTGTGAGTAAGGATAAATTCTTACAGTATACGCTCACGGGATCACAGGTTTTGCTGTTCCATAGTGGAGATTTGACGTTCAGATCTGTTGCGATTACTATTTCAGACTAAGAGAGGCAGGGTCTAGATAGTTCAGGGAATTTGATAGTTCTTTATCAAAGGCAAGTTGTAGATAGTTCTTTATCAAAGGCAAGTTGTAGATAGTTCAGGGAACTTTCGATGTCATCAGATGGTGGGTAGTAGACAGAGATTATATAGAAGGTATGGGAAGTGGATGAAATGTGAACACATGTAGCATTTTGGGTGCGTAGGGAGGATATTGCAGTAACATCGAGAGAATTATTGAAGACAATGATGGCTGTTTTGGGAAGACCCTCTGCTAAATGTATGATTCTTGAGGAAATCGGAAATCCAATGGCCTTTAAATTTCGTCCGTGAATTTGTCTGGAGAAATAAGGCTCTAGACATAAAATGTGGTAGGAGTGTTCGCTGATGATAACTCTGGCCTCGTCGGTAACCGCTCTGGAGCGCTGAGCATTCAATTGTAGAATAGAAAGATCAGCAGCAGTTGTGATGAACTTGGCATGGACAGAAGTGATTTAGGGATTTGGTGAATTATTCATTGATGGTCCTTGTTCTTGCCTGGTCCAATGCTCTCAGGTATTCCGGGCAAGTTGGATCCCGGACACAGTGATTGTGGTCTTTATTGTGTCTCTTACAATTGATGCATTTTGGGTCTGTTTGGGCCATATCGGCGTAGATATGGCCCCCCCATGGCACAGTGACCGCACGATACAGTTTTGTGTGTGCAGTTGTGGGATGAATGTCCATACCCAAGGCAGCGAAAGCATTTGTTCACTATCGTGAATTTGCGGAACTTGTGAGCTGAGTATCCCAGATAGATTCTGTCTCCCTCCAAGATGTGTTTCATTAATTTGGCTGAGATGCTTATAACCCAGTTGGTGGAGTTTGCCTTTGATCCAGCGTGGAATCTCAGCTTAATAGCATTCTTTACTTCTTCAAAACTGTAACCATAGTCGTGCAGGTTCTTGTGGTAAACGTTTGTTAGAATGTGTTGAAACAAACCTGTTGAAATCGACATCCACTGATTTAGACGTCGCCAACTGGACTAACAACACCTGACTGGACACTATCAGCAGAATACCGCAGCCAAGAGTTCTTGGCGAACTTACAATAGGCCCCCTTGCCTAGTGCCCTTTAACCACCCCATCCTTCCCCTTTTTTCACCTGGTGGAGTTTAAATTCAACTTACTTTGTGGATTCCTTCACCTACTTTAACCCTTTAACCTTTAACCACCCCATCCTCTCCCCTTTTTTCACCTGGTGGAGTTTAAATTCAACTTACCTTGTGGATTCCTTCACCTACTTCCCCATTATTTCTAGTTGTTTCCCCCCTTCCTTCTCTAAATCTCACACACTAACTTTTTTAAAAGTTATTTTTATTTATTTTATTTCATTTTATTTTATTTATTTATGTTTTTTGTTGTTGTTCTTGTTGTTGTCTCCGTCCCGGAAGCTCAGGCGACTCCGGCGGAAACAAGCCAGAGAAATAATATCCTGCCTGGCTGCTTCCTAGCGGTGTGTGCGGGCAACGTGGTGTCCCACCAGGGGCTCTGCGACCAAATGCCAGGACATAACAACAGAATCCATCATAATTAGCATTAGCATTAGCATTAGTAGAGGCATATGATGCAAGAAAGCAAGCTTATTCAGCATCAGCCAAAAAAAAAAAAAAAAAAAACCACTACTCCCATTTCACCCCTCCGTTCGTTCGAAATACCTGTCCAGCTGAGCCTTAAATTTATTTAGGCTATCAACTTCAACAACAAGCGATGGGAGTCTATTCCACAAACCAACTGCCCGCTGGCTAAAGGCAAATTTCCGCACATCTATCCGAGATCCGTCCTTCCTCAATTTGAATTTATGCCCTCTCAGGTGATTATTCTGAGCAAAAGAAAGAATCCCATCGGCATTGAGCATGCTCAAGCCATTCAAAGCCTTATACACCTCTATCAGATCACCTCGCCGATGCCTAGTCTCCAGGCTCTGTAATTTGCAAAACTTAAGCCTTTCTTCGTAAGAGCAACCCTTTGTTCCATTCACTAATCTTGTTGCCCTTCTCTGTACTCGTTCGAGCAGCTCTACATCCTTCTTGAAATGAGGCCTCCAGACCTGTATACAATACTCAAGGTGTGGCCTGACCAATGCCTTATACAAGGGAATAATCACATCCTTATCCCTGCTAGAAAAATTCCTGTATATCATTGACAAGACACCATGAGCTACTCTTGCAGCTCGTCTGCACTGCTCAGAGAACTTCATATCTGCCTGCACAATTACCCCCAGGTCCTTTTCATTCTCTACCACTGTCAGCGTAGTACCACAGAGTTGATACGTTGATCTGGGGTTACTGTTTCCCATATGTAGTACTTTACATTTGTCATTGTTAAACTTCATTTGCCACCTCTCAGCCCATCTGCTCAACCTTTCCAGATCCTGTTGCAGCAGCATAGTATCAGTAGTGTCCTTAACAACCCTGCCAACTTTGGTATCGTCTGCAAACTTGGACATTAAGCCTGATACACCATCATCAATATCATTTATAAATACAGAAAACAACAATGGACCCAACACTGAACCCTGAGGAACTCCACTAATAACATTAGTCCACGTTGAGCAGTGTCCATTGATTACCACTCTCTGTCTTCTGCCACTCAACCATCCCTTTATCCATAGCAGCAATTTGCCTCCAATGCCACACTTCTCCAATTTGTGCAGCAGTCTTCCATGCGCAACAGTATCAAAAGCCTTTCTAAGATCCAAATATATAATATCAAAGTTATTCCCTGCATCCAGTTCTTTTGTGACTACATCATAGTATCCAATCAAATTGGTCAGACAAGACCTGCCCTTAACAAAACCATGCTGTGTCTGAGCTATAACTGAATTCTTGTCCAGATGATCCTACAGTGCTTCTTTAACCAGTGCCTCCATTAATTTTCCTGGAATCGAAATTAAAGTAACAGGTCTGTAATTACTTGTGTCAGCCTTTGATCCTCCTTTGTGAATTGGGGTTACATTGGCACATCTCCAGTCCATGGGTACCTCCCCTGAGTCCAAAGAAGCTCTCATAATTATGGCTAGGGGTTTGCTTACTTCCTTTGCTGCCTCCTTTAATATAACTGGATAGATCCCATCCACCCCTGGTGCCTTTTTTATGTTTATCCTCAGCAATTTCTCCTCCACTTTCCTTTCAGTTATTAGAAAATAATCTAGCTCACTGCCAATGTTTACTTCACCTACGACATTCCCCTTCCTGAATAACTCCTCATGTGTGAATGTAGATGCAAAATACTCGTTTAGATTGTTAGCCACCTGAGCAGGATCCTCAACTGTTGAACCATCAACATCCAGTGGACCAATCTGATTCATCCCTTTCCTTCTTGAGTTTAAATATGTAAAGAACTCTTTTCTGTTTTTCTTTGCATCCTTTGCCAAGGATTTTTCGTAGTCTGCCTTTGCCTGCCTAATCTCCTTTGTGACTTGGTTACAGACCAACTTATATCTATCATAGGCTTCCATGTCACCCATTAATTTGTATGTATTCCATGCATTTTTCTTCTCTGCCATATGTCTCATTAGTTCATCTGACAACCATTTAGGCCTGAACCTTGAACAATATTTCTTGGTTGGTATGTAAAGCCTGGTAGCTTCCAAGATTAGTTCCTTGAATGCTTCCCATTTTGAATTTGATGTTGGTAACATCATCAGTTGGTCCCACTGTATAGAATTTATATACTGTCTCAGACCATCATAGTCGCCTTTACGAAAGCAAAAACCCTTCCCTTTGCCTCTGATGGTAGTTACCTCCTTGAGTAAATCCCACTTCAGCACACTGTGATCACTGCCACCCAGTGGTTCCTTTATCTGCAGATTTCTAATGCATGAAGAATCACTACTGATAATCAGATCAAGAGTATTACTCCCTCTAGTTGCCTCCCGAACATGCTGGTGTAGAAAACATTCATCCAATAAATCCACAAAAGCCCTGCTAATGTGTGAGTGACCAAACCACAAATTCCAGTCAATATCTGGGAAATTAAAATCCCCCATTATAAGACTCTCTGATTTACTGGCCCATTCTATTTCCCTGTACAGTATCTTATTATACTCATCAGAGTCATTAGGCCTATAGCACACTCCTACTCTCAATTTTGATTTACCTATGCTTATGTCACACCAAACTGACTCGACACTGCCCTGTCCATCAATGTCGACTGGCTTCACTTACTTGGATTTTATGTGTTTTTTAACTAGTAGCATAACCCCTCCTCCCCTCCTGTCCTGTCTATCCTTTCTATACACATTGTACTCCCCAAATTCCAGTTCTGCATTCCTTATATCTGTGTGACACCACGTCTCTGATATCCCAACAATATCTGCCTTTGATGTTTTGAGCAATACCTCAAATTCATCAAATTTATTTACTAAACTCCTAGCATTGGTGTACACGCAAGTATACCTGCACTTGTTTCTATTATTAGCTACCCTAACACAACCCATGTGTTTACTTGTATCACAATGACTTCCAGCAGTCTCTGAAATATCCTGCATCTTGTTTTTCAGGCTTCTGCTCATTCCAATAGAAGCAGTGCAAGAATCTCTTTCACCTCTGCCAGTGGCTACTGTTAATCCATTAGTCTTTGTCTCCCCCCAAGCTAGCAGTTTTCGGACCCACCTAACACTGCCTCGATAGCATCAGCAAATATTCTTGCACCCTTTCTATTTAAGTGTATCCCATCCCTGTAGAGGCAATCTCTCCTTTTAACAAGTACATTCCAGGCTGAAAAAAATTCTACCCCTTGAGCCTTGCACAATCTTTCCAGGGCCGAATTGATCGACAAGGCTCTCATCATATACTCCCTCCTATCGTGTCTGGGCAGAATTGCAGACACTTTCAAATTTAACCCTACTTCACGGCTTTTTTTCAACAGTGACCTGTACTTGTTAAGTAATTCCGCTGGTCTCCTACTCTTAATGTCATTAGTGCCAACGTGTACAACTATATCACCTTTTGTGCCCTTAAAAGATGATATCTGCTCTACAACGTCATCAACCCTTGCCCCTGGCAGACATACCCTGGTCCTGTTCCACCTATCCTTTTTACAAAGCATGGTCCCCGTTTCCCTGACAATAGAGTCACCAACAACTACTAGTTCCTGTGGGACCAGCGCATTCTGCCTTGGGGGCTGCCTCTGTGTTGCAAGATGACCAAGTGCAAGCTCTGGCGTTGATGTGGGCAGCTGAGAGCTTGATGGGCCCCTCAATTTATTTCCTTCGAGGGCATCCACTCTGTCCTTCAAGGTCTCATATAGGCCCATAACAACGCCGAGTTGTCGCCTAATTTCCTTGCACTCCTTGCATCGTGCACACACAAAGACATCCCCCATGGCAGTATCATGTCCCGTACCCGATTGCTCCGCAAACATCAAGCAAACAGTGCATCTTAAAAGGCTGTGATTCAGAGCGCAACTGCCCCCCTCAGTTCTCCCCTGAGTCACAGCACTCCCATTAGCTTGAGCCTTTTGCTTTGCTGCTCTGGTCAGAGTCATGATTTCGATTTAAATGTCAGTAAAATTACAATTTCAGAACAAAATTAAAACCTTAAACTTGTATCTTAACACAGTTATAACGCTATATTTATTTTTCAGTATCGAGTGTTATCTACGAGTTCCCTTTATATAACTTCCGTATCAAGTATGTATTAATTATTTGTTACGTTTGTACTCTAAGTCGTTATATATATATAGTTAAAAGAACAATTTAATTGACAATGAAGTTTAACAAGATTAATAGATCTACTGATTAATTGACAATATTATATTATGCACTATACTATACAAAGCTAATGCTATCGAATTCCGGATATGCTGTATCGCGTTTCAGTAACGAGTGTTATCTACGAAGTCCCTTTATATAACTTCCGTATCAAGTTATGTATTAATTATTTATTTTTACTTTATTTTTACTAATTATTTATGTTCCGTAACCTAAGTGGTTATATGTATAGTTAAAAGTACAATTTAATTGCCAATGAAGTTCGACAAGATTAATAGATTTACTGATTAATTTTCACGTAACAATGGCGGCTGTTTATGAACGGTAAACACGTGTATTTGATGCCCTTTCCGATACTAAGTAATACCTACAAATCTCTATCTAAGTTACTTTAACTTTAAGTACCGTAAATAGGAATATAAAGCTACTCTAGAAATAAGTTAATATGTCAATTTAAACTAATAAAGTAGAAAATAAATCAGAAAAAACTTCTCTGTTCCAGTAGCGGCAGAAAGGCACGTCCGCACAGGAAACCCTCGTCCTCAAACTCCCCGATAATATACATTCAACACAACACTTTCCTGGTACGTACAGTAGTACTGTATTTCGTCAGAGCATATTCCCCATATTTTATATTGTTCCAGTAGCTTTCTACACATATATTCGGCATCCTAGGGGCTCACATCTGGTGAGTATGGGCTTGGCATACCAAGGGTCCTGAGCTGGATATCATCATTCTTCTCTTTCTTGGTGATTTCCCTCTATTTTTACTCTTGTTCCTCTCTTTCTCTCTTAGGATAAGGTTTTTGGCTGGTGCAGCAAAAGCCTCAGAATTTCTAGCACTATATTGGCTACTACTACTACTACTACTACTACTACTACTACTACTACTACTACTACTACTACTACTACTACTACTACTACTACTACTAATAATAATAATAATAATAATAATAAATAAATAAATAAATAAAAGGGGCGCGATGACCCAGTGGTTAAGACACTGGACTACCAGCCAGACGGACAGGGGCTCGAATCCCGCAGTGGTGGAAGCGAACGCGGCTCAATTACGCTGGGAGACCGATATAATAATAATATTAAATGATAAAAAAAAAAAAAAAAACATCGCGAAAGTTACCCCATTGGGCTTACCTTCCACAAAGTCGGAGTGACGACTGAGACATGTAGTGGCGCCATCTGGTGTCACCCGCGAGAAATAACTAACTAAATAAATAAAAAAACCACTCGACATAAGCCGAAGCTAAACAAGTCCACCTCCATAGATGGATGATGTCGCAATAAATATTATTCATACTGCATCAAGTGTGGCACAGGATAAAGTCACTCGTGTTCATGCCTTAGGCAGAGGGGTCGTTTCTAAAAGTTGGAGACAGTCTCCAGAGCAAGACAGTGGAGCAAGTGGCGCTGTCCCCGGTAAGGCTACCGCAAGAGAAGGGCAAGACCATCCAGCCCCACCAATAGGAAGTGTTTCCTGTGTAACTGCGCTAGTGACCACCTAGGAAGGAAGAAAACGCCAATGGATGAAGTGGAGCATTGAAATGAATACATACATCATGCGAGTATACTATGAAATAGCCAGGCTAGAGACTATTACGACAATGTACAGATCGCGACTACATACCAAGTGGTTGGAACGATACCCGGATATTCAGGTCACTGAACAGCTATTAACATATCAAAGAAGGACTATCGTCACAAAGAACCTAATAGCTTCTGCCATCTTGGAAAAAATCAAGCAGGATGTCAGCGATCTGCACAAAGCACAAAAAATATGGTCAATATGGAACCAGAGGAGGAACAGCAAGAAGAAATACAACCCAGAGTAGCTGAAGTGGAAAGAGATGACGCCATGCTATCTAGAATATAAGACGAGTGGAAGAAGGCCCTAACAGAATTCGAAGGAACGGACCCCACAAGAACCCATGTGATGCCTAAGCAGAGGCCAAATAAAATCCTGTGGAGAGTAACAGACCACCTCAATCGGCAAATAATACCACATTACCTTGACAACAATGGTGCAGTGCTGGAGGCTATCCACACAGCCGTATACTGTGCTGCCATAGCAGCCACTAGGATTAATGGAAAAAAAAAAAACGAGAGACCAGCAGCAGAAGAACCGAAAACAGAAGGAACCGCCAGTTTGGGAAAGAAAACGTCAGCAGAAGATAGAAGAATTAAGAGTCAAGATAGGTCAGTTGACCCAGTACCAACAGGGTAATAGAAGTAAGAAATTGATTGGAAAGGTGAAGAGCATCCTCAAGAGAGACAGCGTCCACAGCAAACATGAGACCAGAAATCTGAGAATAGGAGAATACTTGGACACAATGAAGCAGAACCTCCTCGCACTCAGCAAGAGACTACACCGATACAAAGAGAGCTCCCAGAGGAAACTAAACAACCGAATCTTCGATGAAGACCAAAGCGCCTTCTACAGGAAACTGGGTAAACATGAGAAAGAAGGAAACGGACCACCCGAGAAGAAGACTATTGAAGAGTTCTGGGGAAATATCTGGAGCAGTGAAGTAAGACATAACAGCAGAGCACCCTGGATAGAAGTAGAACGGAAGAAAACGAAGGACATACAAGAGATGAAAGAATGGGAGGTTCGAGAAGAAGAAGTAAAACAATCGATCAGGAACACCCACAACTGGCAAACCCCGGGAATTGATAACATCCACAACTACTGGTACAAGAAGGTCACCTGCACACAGTTCACTCGAATGATAAGCAACCCGGAGACAAGCCCGAAGTTTCTCACTGAAGGAGTCACATATCTAAAGATGAAGATACAAGAAACCTGGCGAAATACAGGACAATCACATGCTTCCCAACGATGTACAAGATCCTGACCAGCTGCATAACTAAGAAGATATCAGACCACTTAGAGAGTCAGAACTTAATGGCCGAACAGTAGAATGGATGCAAGCGGCTGAGCAAAAGATGCAAGGAGCAATTAACCATAGATTCCACAGTTATGGAGCAAGCCTTCAAGAAGCACCGCAACCTATACAGGGCCTACATCGATTACCGCAAGGCCTTCGACTCCGTACCTCATAGCTGGCTAATAGAGACCCTGAAGATCTACAAGGTCAATCCGATAGTGACAAACTTCCTAGGAGCAACAATGGTGAAATGGAGTACCACCATTAAGGTCGAGAACATCACAACCAGGCCAATCCCCATTAGAAGAGGAATCTTTCAGGGAGATGCTCTGAGCCCACTATGGTTCTGTTTAGCACTCAACCCGCTATCCACCATGCTCAACGGCAGCAAGGAAGGAAGAAGGAAGAAATAACCTGAACACCCTCACCCACCTGATGTACACGGATGGCATCAAGCTCTACGCGGCAACCGAGAAGCAACTCCAACAACTACTCCGGATCACCTAAGAATTCAGCAAGGACATCAGGATAGAATTTGGTCTAGAAAAATGCAAGACTCGCACACTGCACCAGAGAAATTTAGTTGGCCAAAACTACCAGTTGCTGACTGGTAAAGAGATCGAAGATATGAGAGGAGAGACCTACAAATACCTTGGAATGATGAACGATACGATAATCGGGACGGTGCCAAAGACTCTACATAACAGCCTAGCAGCAATAGATCTCCCAGCGAACACCTACAAGGAACTCCAGAAAGGTGCAATCCTGAACACCTATAGGATATTCAGAGAGTTCCTCGACTAACAGTAACACCAGACATAACAACAACAACCACCCTGTATACTTTGTAGCAATACCCGTCACGAGGTGGAGCCCCCAATCAGTGAGAAATAAATAATATAATAATAATAATAATCCTCCGCATCCTGTGCGATCAGTATCTGGTCATCTGCAAATAAAACATTTGAAAGGTGAATATTTTGATCCACACATAATCCCATTGATACTGCATCTTTGGGACCAAGTTTCCAGAGTCACTTCCATGAACAACTTGAATAAGGTGAGGTATAATATTCAGATTGCAATAAATAGCAGATGACCATTCAATATTGTTAAAACGTCTACCTCTAACCACCACAAACAGAATGATTTACAGAGTCCAGTGTCGTGATTAACTAGAGTTAATTTAGATTAAACCTTAGAATTATATACATCAAGTTCTCAAGTACTTTATAACAGTTTAGTTTCATATTCGATGAGTTGAGGTGTAAAGGGCAAAATTGCTCTTTACACTGAATATCTACCTGTAAAGGATAGAGAATGAACCCACCAGTAATTGGGTTCCTTCTATCTACGGAACGTAGGTGCTACCACATCTGATCTACATTTCCTTTGTCGAACAATCTGTCTTTTTTCTTCTTGAAGAGAAATATTAATTTTATTGATTACTTTATATATATTTTTAAATTTTAGCATACTTTTGCCGATTTTAATCTACACAGTGTATTATCGTATATCCATTAAAAATCGACAAAAATTGATTTAATTTTAAACATAATATAGGAGTGGAACGGTAATCTTCTACGCGCGGGTCACATGTTGTGAGAAGCATAAAATGTTGAACGCTACACTGCGTGAATTCAGAAATTAAATAATTTATTGAACGAAAAAATTGCTCTTCGAATAAAGTAATGATATACATCATTACTCCCAAAATCCATGTTAAGGCTGAAGTGGTATGACCTTAACATGGGTTTTGGGAGTTACAGTCTGAGTGAAAACTACTCTGGACATATTAACTTCCAGACAACTAACATACAAGAAGAAAGAAGACTATAATTGGACCGTGTCAGACTTTTATATGTGAGCATTACATGATTATAGCTGTGCTCCAGAGTCGAACAAACTTTGATCATCATCGTGGCCCTGAGAGAAAGCTGCGTTATGCTGATTGGTTCTAGCTTTCCTGTTTTTGAATACGTAGCGATCTTCTTAGGATGGAAGAGAATCGATTGTTAATGGACGAAGCATCGCTCATTTGACTTGCTGCTACCTGTCTGGAAAGTCTGTTTTGGAGTCTTTGGCAGTTCCTGGTGCCATCAGAAGTAACTCTAGACGTAGGAGGAGGGGTGAAGGGTAGCAGGGTGGGATGCCTCCGGAGTATGGGGGTTTGTGGTATCTCTTGGGACGGCGTCTGATTTTCGAGGAAGAGCTATCCTGGAGGGGAAAAAGGGAACGGGTAATCTGCCAATGTTTCTGTTTATGGCACTTGGGCTATGTTGAATGGACCAGGCTTCTAGAAATTCTTTCCAGGAACGATTGTGAGATTTGGAGGAAGATTCATAAAATTGTGCTGAAAACGTCATTAATACAATGATGTGAATGCTATTTTATAAATTCATTAAAAGCTGCTTAGTACAGTTCAATAATCATTATTGTACTTTGTATAGTCTTATGAAACAATGAAAAATTAATGTTTAAAGGAATTTATTTCTTTATTTTGAAGTAGAAAAAAATTAGAGCCGATCCCTGGTGTTCAGCAATCTACTCAAATTAATTAATTAAACGTGGTGTTATATTGGTGAAAGGTGCCACTTGAACTTGCGAGACGATACTGCTTGATAATCTGAGTAGGGTAAACCAGAGAAAGTTGTCATAACGGAGAAGCAAGTTTCATTACAAAACGCAAAGCAGACGATTCGATTCTAGCCATACGCACATATTCGGGTACTAAAGCCTGGAGCTCACGTGATCTCACATAAACCTGGTATGACGCTTGCCAACGCCAAATGTACTTAATCAGTTATTATTGTATTTGTAACGTTACTTCGGTCACTTTAAATTCTATGGTTCAAATTATGTTTTTCAACAAAAGTAAGTTGGTTTCTCTAACTGCTTGCTTTAAAGAAAGATAAACATTTATTTACCGTAATTGAAAATTTCCCTTTACAGTCGTCTTAACGTAAAAGACTTACGTTATAAGCGTTTGTTCATAACATATTCAATGTTGAAGGTGAGTTCCGTTCATGTATAAAACTTCCGTTATTTTCATTATTTAATTTTTAAATAATTTATTTTATTTTTATGTATATAATTTATTTTATACATATCTTATAATTTACACATATAATCTTATATTATACTCATAGGAAAATCGTTTTTTTTTTTTTTAATTATGAGTTTCTAAGTATGAATTTTCATTATTTATTTTATTATTATTATTTATTTATTTATTTTATTTTTTTTTTTTTGAGATATTTTCAGGCCTTCATTTACACGCAGTAGTGTATAACTATTCTACCTAAACATACTTATGAACTTTGGAAAAATTAAAGTAAGGAAATACTTTACTAATTATTCGAGCAATATTTTGTGATGCTTGTATAATTAGTAAAGTATTTCCTTATTTTATTAGTGTTGTTTTAGTTTAGAATTCTTTTGCGGGCATTTTTCATCCTTCATTTTGTATCACACTATTTCTTTAAATTTTTTGGTTCTCTTCCATGCTTACCGAGCTTTGCTTGGTTCTCTTTAGAAAAGATCTTGTGTGTAATGCTCTGTGTTCCCAGAAAATGTTTTTGGGACTCTGATTTCCATTTTATCATATAAAGCTCTTTTCCGAACTAAATATACGTATTTAAAATTAATATTATGTAATTTACCATCGCAATTAAGATTATCTTAATAAGCAGCAACGCTTGTATACCTTGTCGAAATGCACGGAATAAAGTATCAATGCAAATTGTATAGTATGTTCGCTTGCTCTGCAGTGTTGTGCTGCTTTCAAGCCTAAAGTAATCACGGCAACGAGAAGCATATTATAATAATTAATAAAATATAACATGGAATATTTTATATATTTCCTCTATACATGAATGTTTTTTAAATAAGAATATTCGAAGGAACGCACATTAATCAAAAAGAGTATTCCAGTGAAGAATACAATTTAAGAACAATTGAAATAATTATAAAAAAATAAAAAAAGAATAAAAAAATATGATCAAAAGTGCAACTCAGAAGTGGTGGTGTGTTTTAAACAACTTAGCCTCTTGGTGAGGTTTGAATTAAAAACAGCAGAGGAAGAAAGTATTTGGGAGTTACAGTACTGTCGGACATGGAGTTTTCCAAGCAGTGGAGACAAAATGCTTTTGAGGGAAGGCCCACTGTGACCTATGGGCCATTTACGGAACATTTGCGTGTAGAGGTAGTGAGGTCATAATCCCACCGTATAAGGTAATTGTAAATTGGCAATTGGAATGCCGTATCCAAGATGTAAATTGCCGCTTAAAAAAAAAAAAAAAAAACACATTGAGCTTTTTGAAAGGGTTCATACACGGGCATCCCGATTGATGAAATCTTCAAAATGGCACCAGCGTGAGGAAAGACTTCGAATATGTGGGCTACAGAACTTAGCAACTGGTCACCTTAGAGGTGGATCTGATTGAGTAATTACGGCACTGAGAAGGAACAGTAAAATGAATGAAGGTAGAATTTTTACTGTTATAAACGATTCCAGAAATAGGGACCATAGTTTAAAACTACGGGGAAGGAGGTTTAAACTGAATTGCAGGAAGGTTTCTTTTATCCAGCGAGTTGTTAATTACTGTAATGGGTTTCACTCCAATGTGTGCTTGGGGAAATTCAAAGGTCAGCTGCTAAGTAATAAATATTTTACTCCCTCCGAACTTAGGAGGAAGTCAAATAAGTACTTCATTATTATTATATTTTTTTTATAATTACATTTTTATTATTTAATTTATTTTTATTTTTATATTATGTTATTATATTTCGTACCATATGGATATATGACCATATGATTAATACTAATATTAATTAGCCATATGGTGCCTGTGAGGAGTCAGTAAATTATGTAATAGCCTGTATTCCCCATTCAGTTTGAATGTTTGCTAAATGAGAAAAAACAGTTTTAGGAAGATGAAACCATCCAACCTCTCCCTCGAGACCGATTACTAGAAAAAAAAAAAAAAAAAGATAATGTTCCTCATGTTGAGATAGAATTTGAACCCAAACCATTTACACTTATTAGAGGTCTTGAAGCTGTGCCAGTATCTTTTTGTTGTTTTCAACTTTAAATCATGCTAGTGCGGATATAATATTTTCTTTGAACATATTATTGTTGGGTTTTTCGGTTGGGTTGTTGGGTTTTAGCGCATCAGCGACTTAGACTATGTTCACTTTTTATATTATAGTTTTAGAAAAAAACGCGGAATAACTCACGCGAGAAACCCCTACTCCATCTGCCTGAGATCGGCTAACTACAACCTCAATTGAAAAGGACTAGAAATTCCTCCAGTCATAAAAAATAAAAAAAATAAAAAAAAACCTGTACGATATTAGGGTTATCAGAATAACCTCATCCTACCATGTGTATTATGTCTATAAATTACGTGTGTTCACTGGTCGATTTGTCTATTTTTTTGGACGGAAAATCAGAGTTTCTGGGAGAAAAGCCTTCCTATCCTTCCCTGAGACCGACTAACAGCGATGGAGGGAAAAAAAAAAAACCCATAAAAGTTCCACACGTTTTTTATTGACCTTAAAAAGACAAAAAAAAAAGGAATTAATAGTAGTAGTAGTGGCATGTGATGCAAGAAAGCAAGTGTGTGAGCTTATGCAGCATCAGCCAAAAAAAAAAAAAAAAAAAAAAAAAAAAAGTCACACCAGTCCCTCCAAATGCCTGTCCAGTTCCTCCTTAAATTTATTTAACCTATCAACTTCCACAACGACAGATTGAAGTTTGTTCCAGCAATTAACCACCCGCTGGCTAAAAGCAAATTTCCGCACATCTATTCTACATCTATCTTTTCTTAATTTTAATTTATGCCCCCTTAGGTTCGTAATCTGAACAAGTGGAAGGATCCCATCAGAATTCAGGTGCTCAACCCATTCAAGGCCTTATACACCTCAATCAGATCACATCGCAGGTGCCTAGTCTCCAGCCACTGCAATTTGCAGAACTTAAGCCTCTCTTGGTAAGAGCATCCCTTCATTCCCCACACCAATCTTGTTGCCCTTCTCTGTACACGCTCAAGCAAATCTACATCCTTCCTAAAATGAGGCCTCCAGACCTGTACGCAGTACTCAAGGCGCGGCTTGACCATTGCCTTATACAGAGGGACAATTACCTCCTTCTCCTTCTGCTAGCAAAATTCCTATATATCATTGACAAAACCCATGACCTGCCCTGGCAGCCTGTCTGCATTGCTCAGAAAACTTCATATCTGACTACACAAAATTATTCCCGGGTCTTTTTCATTTTCTACCACCTTAAGTGTAGTACCACACAGTTGGTACGTTTCTCTGGGGTTACTTCTACCCATATGCAGTACTTTGCATTTGTCAAGCTTAAACTTCAGTTGCCACTTCTTAGCCCATCTGCCCAAATTATCTAGATCCTGTTGCAGTAGCACACTGCCATTACTGACATTAACAACCCTGCCAACCTTTGTATCATCTGCTAACTTCGACACTAAGCCTGATATACCTTCATCAATATCATTGATAAATATACAAAACAACACAGGACCCAACAACGAACTCTGTGGGACTCCACTAATAACATTAGTCCACGAAGAGCAGCACCCATTAATTACCGCCCTCTTGTCTTCTCCCACTCAACCATCCTTTTATCCATTGTAGCAACTTACTCTTAATACCATTCTACTACAATTTGTACAATAGCCTTTCATGCGCAACAGTGTCAAAAGCTTTCCTGAAATCCAAGTATATGATACCAAAATTATTTTTTGCATCCAGTTCCTTTGTAACCACATCATAATATCCTATCAAATTTATCAGATAAAACTTTCCCTGAACAAATCCATGCTGTGTCTGAATTATTGCTGCAGTCTTGTCTAGATGATCCTGCAATGCATCTTTAACCAGTGACTCCATTATTTTACCCGGAACAGAAGTTAAACTAACTATTCTGTAATTACTCGTGTCACCCTTCGACCCCCCTTTGTGAATTGGGGATACATTTGCACATCTCCAGTCCGTGGAGACCTCCCGTGAGTCCAAGGATGCCCTCATAATTATGGCTAAGGGTTTGCTTAGTTGTTTTGCCGCCTCCTTTAATATAACTGGATAGATCCCATCCACCCCAGGTGCCTTTCTTATGTTTAATTTCAACAGTCCCTCCTCCACTTTTCTCTCAGTTATTACAAAATCATTAAGGACCATGATACAATTTGATAACCTTCTGCCATTTTCAAACCTTAATAACTCCTCATGTGTGAATGTAGATGCAAAATACTCATTCAATTTGTTTGCTATCTGAGCAGGATCATCAACAGTGGAACCATCGATATCAAGTGGACCAATCAGATTCATCCCCTTCCATTTAGAGTTTATATAAGTAAAGAAATCCTTGCTGTTTTTCTTAGCATCTTTTGCCAAGATTTCTCGTAATCTGCCTTCGCCTGCCTAACCTCCTTTGTGACCTGATTACAGACCAGCTTATATCTGCCATAAGCTGCTGAGTCGCTTGATAATTTATATGCATCCCATGCATTTTTCTTCTGTCACAAGTCTCATTAGTTCATTTGATAACCATTTAGGCCTAAACCTCGAACAATATTTCTTAATAGGTATGAAACTTTTAGTAGCATCCACGATTAATTCCTTGAATGCTTCCCTTCCCACTTAGAATTTACTGTTGGTAACATCGTCAGTTGATCCCACTGTACAGAATTTAAAAACTGTCTGAGACCACTGTACTCACCTTTACGGAAGCAAAAACCCTTTCCTTTATCCTGATGGTAATTAAATCTTTAAGCAAATCCCACATCAGTACACTGTGATCACTGCCTACCACCTAGTGGTTCCTTTATCTGCAAATTCTTAATACACGAATGATCACTGCTGATAACCAGATCCAGAGTATTACCCTCTCTGGTTGCCTCTCGAACATGCTGCTGCAGAAAACAATCATCCAATAAATCCACAAAAGATTGACTAGTGTATGAGTGACCAACCCACAAGTTCCAGTCAATATCTGGGAAGTTAAAATCCCCCATTATAAGATATTCTGATTTACTAGCCCACTCTATTTCTCTGTACAATTGTTCATTGTACTCATTCGAGTCATTAGGCCTATAACACACTCCTACTCTTATTTTTGCTTTAGCAGTGCTTATGTCACACCGAACTGACTCAACAGTGCACTGTTCATCTATATCAACTGGACGCACTTCTTTTGATTTTATGTTTTTCTTAATTAACAGCATAACGCCTCCCTTCCTATCCTGTCTTTCCTTTCTGTACACATTGTACTCCCCAAATTCCAGTTGTGCATTCCTTATATCTGTGTAACACCACATCTCTGCTGTCCCAACAATATCCGCCTTTCATGTCTTGACCATCACTTTAAATTCTTCAAATTGATTTACTATACTTCTAGCATTGGTATACATGCAAGTATACATGTACCTATTCCTATTCACCCTGACACATCCCGTATACCCACCTGTTTCACTATGACTGCCATCAGTCCCTGAAACCCCCAGGCCCCCTCGCTCCAGGTCGCTACTTATTCTAACAGAAGTTGTGCACGAAGTGCACGAATCACCTTCACCTCTGCCTGCGGCTACTTTTAACCTTTTAGTCTGTGAATCCCTCCCAAGCTAGCAGTTTTCCGACCCACCTAACGCTGCCTTGATAGCATCAGCAAATATTCTTGCACCCTTTCTATTTAACTGTATCCCATCCCTGTAAAAGCAGTCTCTCCTGTTAGCACGCACAGACCAGGCTGAAAAAATTTTACCCCTTGAGCCTTGCACATTTCCTCCAGAGCCGAATTGATTGACAAGGCTCTCATCATGTACTCCCTCCTATCGTGTTTAGGCAGAATTGCAGACACTTTCAAATTTAACCCTAATTCACGACTTTTTTGCAACATTGACCCGTACTTGTTAAGTAAAACTGCAGATCGCCTACTCTTAATGTCATTGGTGCCAACGTGTACAACAATATCACCTTTTGTGCCCTTAAAAGATGACATATGCTTTACAACGTCATCAACTTTTGCCCCTAGCAGACATACCCTAGTCCTGTTCCATCTATCCTTTTTACACAATATATTCCCCGTCTCCCTGACAATAGAGTCACCAACAATAACTAGTTCCTTTGGGACCAGCGCATTCTGCCTTGGAGATTGCCGCTGTGTTGTCTGATGCCCAGGAGTGAGCTCTGGCGTTGAGTTGGGCAGCTGAGAGCTTGACTGGCCCCTCATATTAATTTCTTCAAGGGTATCTACCCTACACCTCAAGCTCTCATAGACGCCCAGTAGAAATCTGATAACAATAACAATAATAAGTAGAAAAGAAAAATACGCATTCTTATAGGAGACAGTTTCAAGGTCCACATCGAGGTGTTAAGGCATACAAGGCCTGCCGAAGATAGAACTGCCAGCACAAGGAGCTTGAGCTCTGTAGAATCACGAACTGCGCAAGGAGATGGAGGAGTTTTTCTAAAATCATGAATCAATACAAGGAACTGGAGCAGACGGGAATGGAACCCGGACCTCGTAAAATGAGTAACAAGTGACGAAACCACTATACCATCACGGAAAAACACAATGAAAACCGGCCGGAAATGATTCTATAAATAGCAACTGATTTCGAATTATTGGAATTTTATAACATTGTTAAAGAGCAAGAAATCTTCCAAACAAAATATGATTTTGTGAAAAACGCACTAATAGTTATGAATATTATTATCTAGTGTTGTTTTTATGTAAAATGTATTTTTATTTTTATGTTCCTGTGATTAATGGTTTCTTATAAAGCTTGATAATTGTATCAATTATGGGATTTCTGTTTTTCCTAGTTTAGTGATTAGCAATTTTACTGAAGCAAAAATATAATTTCAGATCTATTTGGTCATCGTGTCTTGAAATAATATTAACGCTGTTAGTGTTATGGTAAAAGAAATTTATTTTTTTAAAAAATTAGAATTTCAGATCTCTCTGGCTTTTATACATGGGTGCCTGGAACGTCCAAGTTTTTTCACCTTCAGAATTCCTTTTGTTCCGGTTTTCTTTCCTGGAAATCTGGTCACTTTATGTATATACAAAGTAATAGTAATAGTATTCGCCATATAGTGCAAGGAAGCCACATGCTTTTATTCCACTGGCAAAAAAAAAAAAAAAACACCAGGTAGATAAGAAAATACAAATTACTGACTAAAACAAAAATTCCTACAACCTAAGTTAAACCTCAACCAATATAATTTGAATTTATGGCCCCCAGTGCTGGAATTCTTTAAAAAAGTGAAAATTTCACTTTCGTTCATTTTACTAATCCCTCTCAGAGCCTTATAAACCTCAATCAGATCACCTAGCATTAGCATTAGTAATGGCATATGATGCAAGAAAGCAAGCTTATATACAGCATCAGCCAAAAAAATAAAAAAAAACACGACACCTCCCATTTCACCTGTTCGTTCCCTTCAATAGTTTGTTTAGTTCTTCCTTGGATTTATTTACGCTATCAACTTCCAAAACAACAGATAGAAAATTCTCCCAGCAATCAACCACTCTTGGCTAAAGACAAATTTCTGCATATTTATTCTGCAATCGACTTTCCTCAATTTGAATTTATGCCCCCCCCCCAAAGTGTGCAGTCTGAGCAAGAGGAATAATCCCATCAGCATTAAGCTTGCCCAGACCATTCAAAGTCTTAAACACCTCACTCAGATCACCTCGCAGATGCCTAGTCTCCAGACGCTGCAATTTGTAGAACTAAAGCTTTTCTTTGTAGGAGCATCCCTTTGTTCCCCCTCACCAATCTCGTTTCCCTTCTCTGTAATCATTTCAAGTCGTTTTATCCTGGTGTAATAAAAGTTCTGGCCATGATATGAGGACTGTGTCAATCAAAAAAAAAAAAAAAAAAAAAAAAAGAACTGCAAGAGAACATTGCAGCAACTGAGAAAAGCAACTGAATGCAGAGCTACCTCCAGACCTCGTCAAGAACATAGTCCTCAATAATGTAATGTTGCAATTATCGGTATGCGTCTTAAATGTATTACCTTACCCAATAATGCAACAGTATTTTATTTTGCTTGGTTTCAATTGCATCAGGAAACAGTTCATCTCCAGTTATTCTTTCAATCGCCAATCCTCAACCAATCGAACGTCTTTGAAAGATGGGTTTGAAACTTTATAAATAAGATACGTTTTTCCTGTTCCTTTTCTGTCCGTCTCTCTAGTTCTAGGTTCTCCTTATGTAAGTATAGTCCCATATTCATTCCACCAGAAAGTGTCCAATCTATATTTCCTCTAACTAAATTAAAATTGGAGGAAAATTATTGTGGTGAACCGTTGTTGCTGCAGGGTTCTAGGAGCATCGACTAAGGCTATATTGATCCATGTATACTGTCTGTAAATTGTGTACTTTCCGTGGTCGGTTTTCTGTTTTACTGGACGAAAAACCCGAGTTTCCGGGGGGGAAAAACCATGCTATCCTCGCTTGAGATCGACTAACTCCGCCACCGTTGTGAATGGTGAAATGTCATCAACTTGATGCTGTAACTTGAATACTGAACATTTTTTTTCCCTTTTGATAAAGATATACGATATTGTGCAATCACAACACCCTTCAATCTATAGAAAAATCAATATGAAAATATGAATATTGCAAGCTTTATGCACATATTCCTCTATGTGTCTAAGGCTTAAAATTGACATAAAATGACATAAAATGGTCCTTGAAAAGTAAAGAATAGTGAGAGGAAATTTATATACATATTATCAGCCTGTATATTCTTGATGTAAAATTACCATATACATGTACAAGAGCCGACCGGGCTAGCCGGGTGCGTAAAGTGCCTCCCTGGCAACCCAAAGGCCGCGGGTTGCAATCCCGCCTCGGGCTTGGATCAGAGTAAAATGCAAAAACTTTGGGAGGTGCATTATGGTCACAGAAGCCGATGCGCCAACAACTAAGGGGAAAAAAAAAAACCATGTACAAGAACCGGTCGCCTTGTTAAATTAATAACCCACTTTCGTTGAAATCAGCTAAAGAACTCCCCAACAATCAGCGGCCTCCTTTTGGGAGGTCAGGAGAGCAGTTATAAATCCATGTTTCTTAATTGAACATGTTACAATTTTTTTAAGTAAAATACTGTGTGTTATATTTAAATACGTATTAAGAGTATTTATTTAAAAATTAATTAAATTTTATGAAATTTTGACGACAAATATAATAATAGTCAGCAATTGGGCTGTTGAACTTTAATGAATGATATCCATAGCATGAAGAACTAATCACACCGCGGGCCGAGGGAGTTCGAAAAAGTTTTATCCTATGTGTTTACAGTTAATTTCATCACTAAATTTTCGGAAATTTCCCCATCTATGGTCTACGCTGTAACACAGTAGTATCGTTAACGTCCTCTCCCACGGGCTGAAAAAGACCCGAGTTCGAATCCCGTAGATGACACGAGTAACTTTTATCCCCAGGGATAAAAGTTACTCGTGTAACTTTTATCCATACTCACATCTGGTGAGTATGGGCATAGCTCACCCAGGGTCCTGAGTTGGATATCATCATCTTCTCTTCCTTGGTGATTCCCTTCTACCTCTCTCTCTCTCTCTTCCTCTCCCTCTCAGGGTAACTCAGAAAGAAATTTTTTCTGGTTGGTGCAGCATAAGCCTCAGGCTTCCTTGCACCATATGGCTTATGATAATAATAATAATAATAATAATAATAATAATAATAATAATAATAATAATAATAATAATCAAGTTCCCCCGTGACAGGTGCATGTTATTGTCAGCTACGGCTGCTATGTTCTCCGTGATAGTATAGTGGTTTTGCAACTTGTCGTTTATCTGGAGAGATCTGGGTTCGAATCCCGTCACGATTATAGGAATTGCTAAAGTCCTCTTCAATCGGGACTGTAGTTAACCAATCTCAAGTGGAAGGAGTAAGATTTACCCCTTGAGTTATTCTTGGTTTTTCAGCTCGCAGACAAGGCTCTTTGCATAACCATTTTCATGGAAGACAGGCCATCACCCTACGTTGCTTAATGTTATTTCGGGAAGTTTCCTTGCAACTCAGTGTGGAGATATGTAAAATAATTCTTATTATTTAGAGTACTACGCGGAAAATCAGAAAAAAGGCTTAAAATGTTTTGGGGCCTTTCACAAATGCCTTCAAAAAGTTCAGTAGTTGTGACACGGTGATAATAAAGAATAGGGTCGTTAGGAGAAATATTCAAACTCTGGTTACTTGCAAAATATTGAAAAGTCCTGTACATAGAATTAACTAAATATAAATATGAATACCATAACTAATTATTTTGCAACTAACGCGAGTTAACTTGGAGAGATCCTCGGTTCGAAAATACGCATAATTAATTTGAAAGAACTACGTTAAAGTCCTATTTGTTTTAACTTAATATTTGCGCAACCATTGCGAATTCCAGTTTTCAAGACTTGAAGTAAGTTTATTGATACAACGGAAAACATTAAACTCAAGTTGAAACCTGATTAAAGTTTTTCCGCTCCATGGCTTAACAACGACGATATTCATCATAAAATCAAGGAAAAAAGGCTACAAAAGAATTTAAAGTAACCAGAAAAAACAGTTGCATGGCAGAGCTATTGCCAGACTTTGCCAGATTTGGAGAAACATAACGGACATCAACATGTCGTCATGGAAACCAACACAAGTTTTTTTATTGTGAGGCAGTATGGTGTTTTTCTAGCGACCAATATAGCTGGCGACAAAATAAATAATTCTGAAGATTATTTTTCAACAGAGAAAAGAAAGAAAGCTAAACGAAATAACTATTAGCCTCGGATAATAGCATCAAATAGTAAAAAAAGCAAAACGAATGAAGAAGAGTAAAGTGGTGATTACTTCACTCTTTCTTTTTCTGTTCTGCAGGCGGCACAGTGCATAACTCCGCTGCTCTCTTATACTACTAAGAAAAAAACACTTGCTTTAGATCCCTCACCGGCCGAAGTTGTGAAATAAAAATACAGGTTTTTTTTTTTTTTTTTTTTTTTCCGGAACTATATGAGGATAAGGCCAATCCGCTAAACCGTTCCACTCGAAATAAATAGATATACAGTATTTGCTGAAACTGCTAGAATGTTATGAAAAAGTACTGTACTTTGAAATATGAGTTGTGGCTATTAAATAATCGACGAACTGAAAATGGGTTCTCTTAAGCATTGCATTGTCGAACACCTAGCATTGCTGCTGTTATGGGTATTATTGCATCAGGCAATCATGTAACCATTCACTGCCTTCAATAAAGATATTATATAAGTACACTTTCCAGTTTAGAGAAGATAAAAAAGTCACAGGGGGTAGGTCCAGTGAGTAGGATGTATGTTCACACACAAGGATTTGTTTGTGGCCAGAAATGGCGAACAGACAGCGCTTTGTGTGATGGAGCAGTGTCTTGAAGGAACATCCAACCACGATGATGCCTAAATTTTCAATTAAAATTTGTCTAATTGTTTCTTTGTCCATATTGAGCAGATGTGGGGAACCACCGGTAGCACAAGACTCCAAACATATTGAGTTCTGATGCAACCATTCTGATGCTTAAACAACGATCACGTCTAATCAATGTCCTTACTCTGTCCACATTTTCCGTGTCGTATAGTGGCACTGGAAACTCCGACTGCAGCTTATTCAGAGTCAGAAGAGGTCTCAAGCACACTTGCTAGAGGTTCAGATGACATTTACTGATGTCTGACGCGCACAGCAGGTTAATGGAAGGTGATGGCGAGGAAAATCTTGCTCCCTTTCACTTCCTGCGATGTGTATCTTGTAAAGAGCGCCAGACGTATAAATCTGGTTGTGTTTAAAGTTTCTGCATAACAGGAGCTACTGTAAACACGACTTAGGAAAAACACTTTAACAAGTTCTTTTGCAGTTACAATACGTTAACTTCAAGAGAACAAAAATGTTTCATACAGTATTTCGGTTTTTCTGTCCGATTACTTGATATTGTATTAATAAAGGAAAGCAAGGCCATCAGCCGTTAACTAAATTTGCTTTATTGTTAATTTAAATTTATTAACTGACGATAAATAGACCGGGTAGTACTGTTATTGTGTTCCGTACAGACGCCTGGTTCACTGGGCGCTATCGGTTATTTTTGAAGTTTGTCATATTGAGGTGCCTTAAATCGATGGTTTTCTGTATCGGGTCAGAGGAAATTTTATGAGCTTTTTTCGCGCCTTGGCCAGTTGATCTCCGGTGACAGGTGAATGAATTCCCGCATCCCCCAGAAAACTCGATGTTTTCATCTCTCAAAAAAAAAAAAAAAAAAAAAACAGGACGAAAATGACCAATAATATACGCGCAATTTACAGCGAAATTATATTAATACCTCATGGCCTGTTTATAGAAACACTTCCCAGCAGAACCGGAAGAGATTTTCATGTTTTATTATTATTTTTCTTTAAACAACTCGGAGCTTTCATCTCTGGAAAAAAAAAGCAAATCGAACCATAAAATACATGCAAGTTACAGATATTATAGATTAACCTTATTACCTATTTGCTCTTCCACATATTCTTAAACATCCCAACTGAACTCTTGAGCCAGTGCCGCTAAGGTAAAGCCAGTCTCCTGTTAGAATGACAATTGCTGCACACTCCATCAATGTAGAATGCACAAGACAAAGAAGATTTAAACAGTAGAAGAGGAACAAAAACGGCAGAAAATATCCCAGAAACAGGACAAGACAAAACCAAGAAACCTAAAACAGCCGTAGAATGCATTGTGTCAACAAAGATGCAGTTAAAGATGATGTCAACAAAGATGCAGTTTCATGGGTTGCCAATCAAACTGGATATCAGCGGCTGTGAGAGTTCAAATCATTAACCATGGACGCCGTTGTAAACCATCTTGACAAGAGTTATATGTTGAAAATCAAGTGCTGAAGGCCAAACTTGAAACCATAAATGAATATGACTTGGAAAATAAATGATATACAGCGATCCCCAGACATGGCAGAGGATTAAACAGAGTCTGTTCAACAAACAAACCTGTTCCAAGAGCAAAAATTCAGGACAAGAAAAACAACAGAACCTCGTCGTTCTATGACTGGCAGAGAATTCCCAAATGGAGACTGTTTATAAAGAAGGTTGTAGCTAAGCAACTAAGTAAACTATAGCTCACTTTAAAAAAAGTAAAATTCAAGAGATTACGAATGATTCGAAGTACGGCATCATTATAAAAACAGCAATATTAGAGAAAGCTACAATCATAATAAATCATCCAGAGATGGCAAATAAAAGCTGAGAAACCAAAGGAGGAACCTAGCGGAAATACATGCCAAAAATCTCGAAGAACATAATAACGTTTGATCAAGCAAAGACCGAATTTATTCAAAAACATCCTGCGAAGTCCAGATGAAATCTGGTAGTAAATTGGATCGCGGATATATCGCCAAACATATGGCAAATCCTTCAGGATCAAAACAAAATCTATTTAGGCTGGGGCAGCCATAGATTCAGCGATATCAGAACGTATGATCAGCAGGACAGTATGTGCGGGAACTGCACTGTCAGTGGTCACGACTACTCCAAATGCAAAGAAACCAAAACAGGGAGCCAAAGTGTGCTAACTGCATGTCAGCGCGGCTGAAATTTCATCACTCTATAAGATACTACAAATGCACTGTATACCAGAGGTTCGTTAAACAATATGAGGCAAAAATAAATTACCGCTCAATAGGTAGCCTAGCTCACCTCCGAGCCGTGGTGGCGGGAGATGTAGGTTCCACTAGGGGCCAACAGAACATAACACTACTGTGACACAAACCAAAACTATGGTA